>NC_068954.1:12237679-12862679 GCF_026419915.1 Harpia harpyja
GATGTAGGGAAGAAGTTCTTTACTGTGAGGGTGGTGAGGCACTGGAACAGGTTGCCCAGAGAAGTTGTGGCTGCCCCATCCCTGGCAGTGTCCAAGGCCAGGTTGGATGGGGCTTTGAGCAACCTGGTCTAGTGGAAGGTGTCCCTACCCATGGCAGGGGGGTTGGAACTAGATGATCTCTAAGGTCCCTTCTAACCCAAACCATTCTATGATTCTATGATCTGTTGTGGTTTAACCCCGGCCAGCAGCTCAACCCCATGCAGCCACTTGCGCACTCCCCCCCCCAGTGGGATGGGGGAGAGAATCAGAAGGGTAAAAGTGAGAAAACTCAGGGGCTGAGATAAAGACAGTTTAATAGGTAAAGCAAAAGCTGCATGTGCAAGCAAAGCAAAACAAGGAATTCATTCACTACTTCCCATCAGCATGCAGGAATTCAGCCATCTCCAGGAAAGCAGGGCTTCATCACATGTAATGGTTATTTGGGAAGACAAACGCCATAACTCCAAACGTGACCCCCTTCCTTCTTCCCCCAGCTTTTATTGCTGAGCATGACATCATTATGGTATGGAATACCCCTTTGGTCAGCTGTCCCAGCTATGTCCTCTCCCAACTTCTTGTGCACACTCAGCCTCCTCACTGGTGGGGCAGTGTGAGGAGCAGAAAAGACCTTGATGCTGTATAAGCACTGCTCAGCAACAAATAAAAAATAAATCCCTGTGTTATCATCACTGTTTTCATCACAGATCTAAAACATAAGCCCATACTAGTTACTATACAGAAATTTAACTCTATCTCAGCCAAAACCAGTACAGTATCAAAAACCTCACACTGATACTCAACTTCATGTTGCAAATCCATAACTTAGGCCTAGCTTAATTGTAGTCCTCGTTAACGTATTTCTGACAGAGGGAGGATGCACTGTTGGATTTATTTTAATCGCTGGATTAGAGGAAATATTGATGTTCAGAAAAGTTAAATTGTCAAACAATTTGTAGCTTTTACTAAATAATGTGAACTTTGGAAATTATGTACCTTAATCATTGAATTAGAGGAAAAAAGACACTATTTGATCATCTCTTTTCCCTGAATAGCACCTATAACACCTAATAAATGTAACAAAAAATCAAAATGTTCTGATTCAGGAATGTTAAAGTTGAATCTATAACTGTTTCCAGTTTAGAGCTGGAGGCGCAGTGCTAATCTATTTCTTCCTAAATTCCCAGGTATTTTTGCCTGTCTGCTTTTCTGGTGCATGCAAGATTCGCCAACAAAACCAAAAGTAATGTTCAGCTCTAATTCAGAATGTTTCTCCACCTTAAGGACTGGTTTAGAGGAAAGAACAAATTTGGCTTAAGTGGCGCAGGAATCCATGGGATCTTCTGGTACTGAGCTGAATTCAGTTGTAGAGACAGCCTAAACCCTGTCATAAATCACAATTGCTTGTTTTGAGAATCCCTAAAAGCCCTGTGTGTGCAAGGATGTTTGTTATACGAGAGACTAAACATTTACAGAGCAGTAGCTACATTCTCAAAGTTATGTCAACACTGAATAACAGAGAGTTAAGGCAATTTAAAAACTTCTGGTCTTTTAGACTTCTCTTGGAATATGGTATTGTAACATCTTAGCTGGCCAGGTCTTCTTGCTTATGTTGAATATTACTGATTTACTGATTGATTATTGTCTGTAAAATGTGATCCTATTGTTATAAAAAATATGGCTCATTGCCTAGATTGGCCTATTAAAAGAAACATATATATGAAATTAACCTTTAAGGTATCGTGATAATCCAATCATTTTAAAATGGAGCTTTGTCCTCTCTCATCCCCACTGATTTTAGTGTGATAATTAATTGTGAACAACTGCTGCAGAATCTGGTCTCTGGTTAATTCTCCTGTTGAGCAATTTTCTCGCAACTTCCCCTCAATTATGTAGGGTAAACTGCATTTTAAGGTGTGCACCTCAAAGTGTGCAGGTACTTGCTCACTGACTGTTAGACAGTAACGGGGGCAATTTTGCTCAGATGATGGGCTTATCTCCTGTTAATTCCTGCTCCCGCCAGAGCAAGACTATTGATGTTTAGCTGCTCAAGTCCAGCCGATTCAAATGCTGTTCCCAATGCAGTTCTTACTGCTAATGTCAAAGGGACCCATGCGTTTTTAATGATGTGATTCACTTTTACAAAGAACATAAGCAAGTGAAATCAAACTGTATCCAGGAAAATCCCCAAGCCCATGCTCAGAACAGGGTGTCTGGCACTGCATCACATACAAAACAAATAGTATTGCCAGTGAAGATTTTATTATTATTATTAATAATAATAATAATAATCCTGTTTTCTTAGATGTATGAATCCTAAGGCCCACTTTTTTTTAATATGGACTTTTTTCTCAGTCCCAGGCACCTAGTGCTCCCTACATGAAGGGAGAGAATTTAAAATTAAATTGAAAGTCATAGCCAGTGGCAATGAAACAGGTATAACTCCATTAAGTTTTCCATGACAATTTCTGACTGTAAATCATGTGTTTTGCTAAGTGAAATTTTATTGAACTTGAATCTATGCATTCCTTGTTCAAATGCAAAGGAACCGGCATGAATCACCAACTAGGGATGATGGGGGACTGCATTAATTGAGTTTATTTCCAAAGCCGAACCACAACCTACAAATTATTATTTTACTCTTTTAAACCTGTGCAATTTCCTACTTATGATTACTTTTTCACTAAGGTGCTGACAGTCCCCCAGGCTTAGGATATGAAAAACTTAATCAAACTGATAATTAATTTGAGATCCAAATTCTTCCCTCCATTCATGATAAAAATTAGGTGACTGTGTGAACAGTCTTACTGAAACCCACAGGGATGCTACAAGAGGGAAGCATTGCTAAATTTTTAATGGCACTACAGCCTGATTTCAATGCTTCATTTAAAGAACATGTGGATTTCCACCAGCCACTTTGGAATCAAAAATCTCACTTCCAATTGCCAAACTTCTGCAATAATACTGTAGCTGTGTTAGTCTTGTGTTTAATAAGTTGGATATGGGCTCAGATATGTTAGTTATTTAGATCACTTTTAACAATTTAAACTTCACTCATTTGCACCATAAATGAAACTCTTGTGTGAGCATAGGGGAAAAATTTCGTTTCCATTCCAGCTGTAATAATATCTGCAAAGACTATAAATTTGACATTTGCAATCTTCAAATGAGCAGCTGCATTAGGAAAGAAACACGTGAATATATCAGGATAGCTGAGAAATATAAATTGAAAAGTGTCTAAACCTCTCAATTCTCATTTATTTTAATTTATTTATTCATCAAGAATACAAATTCTGGTCATGTATGGACTAATTCCTCATCTCATAAAACTCTGAGAAGCCAAAATAACTCTAGCTTTTATCCCTGGGAAGGTGATGTAATTGGAAGCTGGAATTGGTCCACAATCTTAGTTTTGCTTTAGATAATTATTTTTTCTTAGGATAGCAAGACTTTGTAGCCATTAGTTCATGAACCCAACAGCCCAGACACCCTAACTCTGGTAAGCTATGTCATGCCAGCTGACATGTAGTAATTTTTCATGTACGTATTCTTAGCTCTCAGCATCTGCAAGGCTTAGCTTAGTGTGCAATAAAAGAAGTTTTGATAAAACTGTGCTGCCCTGTACACCTTCAGGTTAATGTCATGCCCAAACAGTTACCAAAGGTCAGCTGATGCACAGTAACTTCCTAAATGGTGGCACTTGCTCATGTGTGTAAGCAGCTCTAGAGTTATGTTATCTGTCTTCGCTTCCTTCAGTTACCGGTGCCCTTGTTCTCTGCTATATGTGAAATCTGTATAACAAAGCTGTAACTATAACTGTATGTGAAAAAATAATCTGAAGATTTGGACTCCATACCTTTTGTATGTCTGGAGACATTTCAGGAATTCTGAACATTAGAATGAACTTTCGATGACTGAGGAATAAATCATTTTCATGGCCCAAAAAAATGAGCCCCAGCTTTTATACCTTGTATTAATTATCCCCCAGTTGTGCAGTCAGAAAGAATCTCTCCTTATTCAAGCTACAATGGTACTATATTGATCTAATCACATATTGCTCAAGTAAAATCAAATAATCAACTCAGATAATCCAATATTTGCCTCAGGTAATGCCAATATGATGGGAATGGTGTGTTCCATTCACCACAGATAAGAAGAGAGGAAAAACCTTCTTCTTCTGTAAAGGTATGACTCATCACGGATGGAATTCATACGTTGCAGAATAGTATGGTCTTTCAGCTACTGATTAAGTCTTAGCTAAGCTCAAGTTAAAGGGTGGAAGGCACACATATGCTTATGCAATGATATGACATTAAACACATGAACAATTCTAGCTGTTCTTTTTGTTTCAAAAAAAAAAAAGCCATCACTGAGGGACATGCCTTTGAGATGTTACTTTGCAGTTTGAGTGTGTTTTAATTCATCTTCATAACATTAGTTGTGATGTTTCTGGGGTAAAGAATTATTTAATTCCAATTCAAACTGGCAAAGGCTTTTAGACTACCAGACACACCTGCAAAGTTCTGCTGGTGTTTCCAAAGTCTAAAAGTTCTTGACGTATAATTATAATGTCTGAGCCACATGAAAGCAGGCTAGTAAAGTTTAAACAGGGTGCAGAAATGTGAGCTCCTTTTAGACCGTTCTGTACAAATATCATTGGTTTTGATTAAAGCTAGTTTTCTTCTCCTCATCAAACCTACAGCAAAATAAGCTAAGACCTCCTCATGCTCAGCACTGCAGGCTGGTGGTTTCTACCTAGTAACATTTGATCTATACTATAGTAAGATGCTCCTGGCAAACTAAAAGAGTATGGGTTTTACCACTTGAAAGATGCCATTACATCAGTAAATCTTCTGCCATCTCCACATGCTTTTACAACTCTCTGAAACAGATCTGAAGAATAAGACATTATTTCATACACAGCTTATCATGGCAGTGTTTCAGAGTGGGATTCAGCTTAATTTTAGACTAAACTTGAGGTTAAGTGGGTTATCTTCACCTGCTCCCTATATAGTCAAAGAGGAGACATTATCTGTGTAAAACTTCTGTCTCACATACATACTCAGGACATGTACACATCAGGTCATGAGGGGCATTCAGATGCCCTGCATTATTTCTTCTCTGACAATCTGACAACAGAAGTAGTGTAAATGACTAACTTAAGACCAGACATCTAACTTCAGGGAAATAAAGTTACAGGAGAGAAATACGACTCTTCATAGCTATTTTCAGTCAATAGCCATAAGCAGTAACGCTCATAAATTTTGCCTTATGGGAATATAGGCAATTACTGTGTTTAGTAATCTTACTGTATCTTGCCACAGAATAAAAGTTATGCTTGGTCTATATTAATTGATTCAGACTCAACTCTATATACAAACCAACCACTCATTTTTCTCATTTGGAATTACATTTATTGTTTGTCAGTGTAAGATCTTTGCTGATGTCCAAACTTTGATTCATTGTATTTGTTACATTTCTCTTCAGAAACAAAAAAATAGACTAGACTATTTCAGTTGGAAGGGACCTACAATGATCATCTAGTCCAACTGCCTGACCACTTCAGGGCTGACCAGAAGCTAAAGCATGTTATTAAGGGCATTGTCCAAATGCCTCCTAAACATCAACAGGCTTGGGGCATCGGACACCTCTGTAGGAAGCCTGTTCCAGTGTTTGACCACCCTCTCAGTAAAGAAATGCTTCCTGATGTCCAGTCTAAACCTCCCTGATGCAGCTTTGAACCATTCCCACGTGTCCTATCACTGGATCCCAGGGAGAAGAGCTCAGCACCTCCCTCTCCACGTCCCCTCCTCAGGAAGCTGGAGAGAGCAATGAGGTCACCCCTCAGCCTCCTCTTCTCCAAACTAGACAAAGCCAGAGTCCCTAGCCGCTCCTCAGAGGACATGCCTTCCAGCCCTTTCACCAGCTTTGTTGCCCTCCTCTGAACGCATTCAAGGACCTTCACATCCCTCTCGAATTGTGGGGCCCAGAACTGCACACAGTACTAGAGGTGAGGCTACACCAATGCTGAGTGAGATGAAAATGCATGAATATCACTGTGGGAGTAACCTCTCCTTTCTTATTTTGCCTTTTCAATATTAAATGAAGTCAAGATCAGTTTGTGCCCATCTCCAGATATATACACATTTGGGGTTCATGTATAGACCAACATTTATATATCTGGTAACACCAGTTCTCACTGGCAGACCAAGAGTGTGGTTGGATCAACATTCAGTCTGCAATGGGAGCTCTGTGAGTCAATGTCTATCCGTCAACACATCCTGTGCAATTTGGAGTGTCTCAAGTGCTTCAGAGGAACCAAAGTGGAATTGATAGACAAAAACCTAGTTCTTGAAAGAGACAGATGTAAGAAATACTTGCTACAGCTAAAATCACTGCTAGCAAGACGTCACTAGGAAGTTACACTGTGACAAAGCTGTAAAATACAATGCATGGGAGAAAAGTTAGACATCCAACTATCTTGGTAAGTTAGGAGAAGCTTTCCAAATTTTCTGTCATGCTTCAATGTTCCTCTGCTACCATAACAATAAGCCACAGACCCCTTCTCTTCCCTTCCACCACCTCTTCTGTCCCCATCTTCTCCCAACTGCATGTCATAAGTATAATCACTCTCCTTCCTGGAGTACAAGAACAAAGCAGCTCTGTCTCTCCAGGTTCCATCCCAGCACAGGGGAACCATGCTAATTCCTTCCAAGCAGCCATGGGCTGGAAACTTTAGAGTTTTCTTACCATATACAAAATAAAAACTATACTGAAAAAACCTACCCAACTATGACAATTCGTTGTGAATGGACAAAGCTGACATCCTGATTTTTAATATTACAGAATTCATATCTGTATTATTGCTTCAGTTAGGCAACATTCTGAATGCTTTAAGGTGTTTACAGTAATCAGTATAAATACATTATATATTAGTGGATTGTAACTAGAACTGGATCTAAATTAATACATGAACCTTTACACAATACAAGGGAGACTGATAAAAATCAATCTCAAACTACTGAATATAAAGTCAAAAACAAGTTTCCCATTGCCCTCCAGTCTCTGCAATGGAGAGAGCTGAGGTTGCCAGTAATGTAAAGCCTGAAAGATTCAGAATGTGAATCTGAACCTCCGGGCATATCTTTGGAGGTTTTTGTTAGACACGGGAAGGAAAGAGGTTTGAAGAGTGTGCTTCGTCATGAGTATGTGGGCTGGGAACATACTTTGTCCCTGCTGCAAATGTGGAAACAGCATCTTTCCACTTAAGACGGTGCTCTCCTTCAATAAATAAAAGGCATAAAAATCACAGGTTAAGTGTGCATGTACCAGAAGAGTACGTACAGACAGTAACTAGAATTTAAGCACTGACAGAACAGGAATGTAGCACATAGCATTGCAAGATTAATTCTGCTTTTCAGAGCACTTCCACTCATCATCCTGCTTACCAGCAGATGGAGGTGAGGGACAGGTTACTTTTCGTTTCAGTACATCACAATGGAGTAGGCACAGCAGCCATCAGAGAGCTCTGAAGCATCACACACAGCCACTCAGCAGTCGTACCTGTGTGCTGGAGCAATACTTTGTACCACTTCAGTTTATAACTTAGTCATAATTAGCTGCATTGTCAAAAAAATTTTATAGGTGTTTATTTTCCCCCCAGACAGATAATTAATTACCTCTCATTGGTAGATTTATACATAAGGAGCCATAGGTTGGTTGTTCTTCAGAATACAAAGATAAAAATGTCTCTGTAAAAGTTTAAATGATTTTTGTACACATACAGTTAGCATACAGATTCATGTAATCGGAAAATATTTACATATAGGTATCTTACACATATGCATGTGCATAGCTGGATGCACAAAGGAAATAAAATATTGCTTGACCTGGGTTTTCAAAAAGGTTTTTGCTGTTCTGTTGGGTGGTAAAGGAAGGATCCTCCCTGTTCAAGCTTAACATTGGCCTGCTAATACAGAACTAGAAGTTCCATGGCTTTGCCCTTTTTACTGAGTCCATAGACACAATTTGTCCAGTCCCAAAACAAAATCTTGAATAGGGAATGGCAAACCTAATGGATTAGGTGTGGACTGCAGAAAAACAATTGAGGAAAAACATTGTGTCCATTCATAAGAGGCTAAAAAGAGAAGAAAATGTTTGCTTGATTGGTTCCCAGGAGGTTTAACAAGGCTATTCCACAAGGACAGATCCTGAGAGCTCAGCTGGTGCAGCACTGCTGGGACTGATGCCAGGAAGGCACTTAAAGTAGAGCCAGAGCACAAATATTGGGCTGTGTCCCTCCTGCCACAGCAGAGTGAACCACTGCATTCTGCATGGCCAGCTCTTCCAGGAATCCCTTTTTAGAGAAACTAATGATTTTGAGAAAAAAAATATATCCGAAGGTAGCAGTGGTGAAATGTTCTCCCTTGTGCGAGTTTTACTGCAGCAACAAAGACTTTACCCTACTTGCATTTTGTAATGCATTGTTTCTTATAAAAAACTACATAATAACTCTTAACAACCAAAGAGTGTGCCCCCTTAAAAATTAATTACTAGGAGAAGGAGACCACACAGAGCTGAAGGTATTAAACTGTATGGAGACTAGATAGCCTGATAAAAACATCTTGGCAGAGAAGTAGTTCAGGTGTTTTACATGTCAACTTCAGCTTTAATCTTGACTAATGAACTGAACGCAGATTTTTTTAATCTTTTTTTTCAATCACTAGCAAAGCTTGTTTGTGTTCTTTTCACTGAATAAGACAAGAAAAATCTTACATCCCGATTCTGAGATTCTCCTTCTCAATTCTCACTAGGAGAATGAAAGATAAAAAATATGTTTTTATGCCAATTTCATGATTTTCTGCATAGCCTTAAATTACACTCAGTCCTAGCAAATTTATCACATGCTATACAGGAATTTACTAGGTATTACCATCTCATCAAAAACATTGATGTTAAGAAGTAAAGGGAACAAATTAGGTTCCTAAAAATTGTGTGGTGCTATTTAAGGCACCCTAGAATAACCAAGATCCTTGGAGCACACCTCCCAGCAGAAATGCCAGAGACCCCTGGGGAGACTCCAGCCCTCTGGAAAGTTACCTGGAGGCCAGGAAGGATATTCCAGCACACCAGTTAGGCACCTGAATTCCACCCAAAATATACTCACCTTTGTAAAGCAAGATAGAGGTTCAGGCTCTGCTAGATAAATGAAGGAGGCTAAAGTGAAACTGTGTGATGACACTGCTATGTAACTTTAACATTTAGATGGAAAAAGCTGCTGAATGCACTGTGTTTACTGACTTTCATAAGAGGATTCATTATGAACCGTGGGATGAACGCAAGAGCTAACTGCTTTACAGAAAAGCGGGTGCCAACAGTAGATTGGGATTCACACTCTTTTCTTGCATTCAGATTTCCAAGTTTTACCTTTCAAAAGAGAGGTCAGAGCTACTCTGCTTTGGCAATGGAGAGTGAGGAGGTTTTCCCTTGCATTCAGTAATCACTGGCTAACCAATCCACTCAGGATGAATTTTTATTCTTCAGGATGGGTTTCATACTTTCATGGGTTTCATGGTTCATCAGCCAGAAGAGGATGTAAATCTGTATTTTCTACCTACCTGGAGAATATACCCGACTGTTTTGCATATGAGTACCATCTGCTCCAGCAATTCTGCTTTGCAAAAAGGAACTGAGGTTTACTGGGCTGAGAGTACAAGCATCTGAAGATAACAAATGGTAAGACCTAGATTCTAGTTTTTGTCATGAGGGCTACTATACATTTTTCCCCATATAGTATGCATAAGCAGTCTTTTAAGCAGGTATCAGAACCTCTAATTCCCTGGTCAGATCCGAAATTACCATTTAGTGCATTGGCAGGGTATCTGCACTGAGCACAGAGTGTGTCATAGAGTAATTTATTGGAGAATTTAATGGACTTGCCTAAAATTGACTTGAATATCTTGTAGAATTTCCTTCTAAAACTGTCCAGAGTTTTTAATTTGAGCTTTTTGTCACATCAATAAATTCTAAAGATAGTCTTAATCTTATGTTTCACTCTGGCATAGTATTTCCTTTATTATGGCTTTCAAGCTTTAAATAGCACAAAGGATAAATAAACACAAACACATGGTGAATATCAGCCCATTAATTGGTTTAAATAACTCCTAAAAATACTGCAGAACATTGACTTTTAATGAATTTCTAGAGATTAGTTTGAATTGGATATGTTGGCCGCTATGTATTTGCAGAAGGAAAAAAGATGGATAAAGGTATACCACAGCCATAATACACCACTTCTAAATTCAATTACTATATTTTAAGCAATTACATTTTTAATTTAAATTTTATATAATACATATAATTTTATAGGTATATACTTATATAATACAATAGTATATTGTATTATGTTTTATATATGGTTATATTTCCTGCTAGAAGAGAGTAATCTTTAACCCATAGCTCACACTTATCAACTTAGCAAGTTTAGCCCATACATCAAATTTATCAAGCTTTATCATCATAACAATGGAACAATGCGATACAGTTAACAATAAAATCTTTAGGTTAGGGTTATTTTTATACCCACATAATTTTGTAAGTTTTATTCTTTATTTTATAGGACACTCAAGTACTTTGATTCTGCATGTCATTCTTAAATCTACTGTGCACTTGTAATTCTTTCTAACCACCTACTAAAGTTAACTGCTCCTTCAAGAACACTTGGGAAATTGTCCTCAGGACAAAAGCAGAAGCAAGGCATAGTTTCATGGTTCCTTTGCTCGACCATCTGCACCTATAACAAAACTCCACCTTGACTGCAGGTGACAACGCTGCTAGAGATGCTTATATGTAACAGGGTAAAACCTAGCAGTGTTAAAGCCTTTGCAAAACAAAAGTTGCTCTGTTTAGAAAACCAAAACTTAACACACAGGGACAACACAGGAGAGTCTGTTTAGTGGCTTAGGATGGCGAATGGAAGAAGGGTTGAAAACCAGTATTTCTGGGCCACCACCCTGAGTTCACTTGTTCCCTCTCTAAATAACACTCTAGTGTTTTTTACGTGCTTAAAGATATGTCACACCATTAGCAGGCAGCTTGACACTGAGCAAATGTCCAGATTTGCTACCTGATTCCCTGTATTTCAGGAAAGAGAAATCCAATACTGCATAAACTCTTCTAGTCATCCAATGCTGTTCTTCCTTTCTTCCACATTAAATGGTGAATCAGATGCTTCTGATCAACTGAGTATTACTGACTTCCATTTAGCACTGTCAATTAACTCTGAGTGAGGATCTGACTTGGTTTTTAGACCACTGTAATTTTTCCCTTCTTAATGAGGGCTTCATTGTTAGTACTGCTGTTTTTGAAAGCTGTGCTGAAGAATTACTGTGAGTCTAAGTACTTGAATAGAGAGAATATTCTCTTTCCTTGTTGATTCATGTCACTTGCGCTCAGCAAAAGCAGAACTGCCCGCTGTACATATGATCTGAGGATCACAGGCTGTTTTGTCTTGAATCCTAAATAAAAATTATTAAGAAAACACAGGAAATCTTCACTTCATTTATCACGCTTATACTTGCTTGGAAGACGAGTAGCATCTCTTGAGGTAATTCAGGTGCCCAGCCTGAGAAACAATCTTCAGCAGAGGGCACTTTTTTGCAATTAATGCACATCATGCTCTCAAATTCAAAGCACAGATTTCCATAGAGAACATTCCTTACAGAAGACCAGTGCATCATACAGAGTAGTCACAATATGGTTACTTGTGCATATAAATATGCATAGATATTATTTTCTTTCTTAACTCAAACAAAAGTTAGGTGGAACAGGTATATTACAAATCTTTGATTCTTTGCATGTATTTCTACCTTAAGATGAAATGTTACCTCTTTTTTTATGTATGTTTTTTATTTTAATTTACTCCTTTCCAAGGAAATGAATTCATATCCACAACCAATCTTGAAATGAGCCACCTGAATAAGGTAGGTAGATGACTGTAATTTAAATGAATAAGAATACCATTTTAACAGTCATAGAAACTTAAGGAGAATAAGGATTAAATCTGGAGCTTCTTGGACTTCAATAAAAGTTAAATACAGGGACTTTAATAAAATTTAAATACAGTGCTATTGTTCAAAAGTGAACTCTGCTTTTGATGATAATCATCCTTTTATTGGTTGGATAACACCCCATTAGAATTTAGGGTGACCAGTAGTCTCTACCAGTTTTACATGTTTCTCCTAGCTCTCAGCTCTGTGCTAAGCTAATGTTTGATCTCAGTTACACCACTGTCAAAGAGAAATACTTCCACTGAACAGAACTGGGTGACACCAAGCAACTGTGAACATCAACTCAGCTGTGTGTGCTATTCCTTCAGATATAAACATCTCCACACCTAATAGTATCACAGACACAAACATCTTCCACCTGGTTCTTCCCACTCTAGGGACGTGCGTACAGTGAGCAAAGATGAGTGAACCTGGATTTGCTTTGCCTGTGCTCCAGACAAGGCAACAATGACCCAGGCTGGGAAGCAGTGTGGCTGCATTAGTTCAGGGCTGCATCCAAGCTGCTACGGACAGCGGCATGGTGTCACCCCAACATGGCATGCTGCTTTCCGTGGGGGCTTTCGGACCCTAAAATGGGGGCAGAGATTTTGCATACAGCTGCCCACACAGACAGGTCCTAAGGCCCTTTGAGTGCATCTCTATAAATAAATTAGAGACTGAGCAGAGGTGGGAGAGCAGCAATTTGGCCATTGCATTTTTACACTGACAGAGCAGCTCCTGCCATTTTGATATAGGCTGTCTCTCAAATCACCCTAGGTACATTTGGGAACTGGCACAGACAAAAGACCATTCCTAAAGGCAATTTACAAGCAGTCACCCTGTCTTGGGACCCAGGACAGTCTAGTAACATACGGTCTGACCATGCCACCTCTGGTCACAGAACCAGAAAGCATACTCTAGCACTGTTTTAGTTTACAAGAAGAGATTTAACTCCTGATACCACTCTGCCCGTGAATTATAAGTCTTGAAGCAGCCACATTCAGAAGATTTCTTTATCCTGCCAAAGTTGCAACATGGTCTGAGAGTGACTACGCAATGATCTGCTGGCTTTATATACACAGAATTCACTTTTGAGGCTCAGAAGCAGGCTATTGCACTCATTTAGCGCTGATTTAAGGAGCTGATGTAACTCTCACTGACATCAATGGAAAGATTCTCATGGATGTCATAAGAGGGAATCATGTCCCAGATAGGACAGAAAGGTGTCAGGCCCAAGGAGTTCTCCAGGAGAAATACTCTTGCTGCTGACTCCAGCAGGAAAAAGCAAGCTGTAGTTATACATTTATAATAAATCAAGGTCTAAATATGCACACAATGAATTCGATGCCTCAGTTCACATGTCAATATATTGGCAGAAGCTTTTTCGTCTCTAGTCTAGTTCAGAACATAGCCATAATAAGCTTTTTTTCCATTTTAAACTTTTCTGTCCTAATAACAAATCATTCCAGCTGAGTAAAGTGAACTGATAAATCTGTCTCTTTTGTTATTATACTCAATTGATTAGTTCTCCTTCATCTCACAAGGGATGTACATGAAGCACCTTTTTGGTAGCTAGGTGTAATCTATTGTAGGTTGAAAATAATATTGAGTGCAGAAGTAAAATTTTTATCAGATTTATTTCAAAAGTACAATAAATTATATTTTCCAGGTTCAGATCCAGTCATTACCATTAGGAAATGACTTCTCATCATTCAACATGTCTTTTAAACTTTCATGCATTTTTTGCAATGTTAAGGGTTGAAAACGCTTTTTTACAGTGGACATCATAGCCAATTGACTCATAACCACATCCTAGGTGGGATGATGATTAGGACTCAGTAAGGAAGCTGGAAGAATAATGACAGGGCAACTCTACCTGTAATATAGACAAAATTGTGCTTTCCCATGATAATTTCCCACTGGATATTTGATAAATTGAGGCATATGAGAACTGATGTCAGCAAAAGGACTTGTGCAACAGCTCTGTTGTGTACGGCAGAATTTTCCTTGCAGGAATGCCACAACCTTAGAATTTGCTCCTCTATGAAATCAAGTACTGTGAATGTGATATTCTTCAGGACATGATACAAACCACATTTTATCACCAGACATTTCCACTGAGGAAGGTTTTGAAGGCACTGGAGAGAACTGTTATCATTATAGTAAAGAATTACTATTGGGGTGGGGAAAGGAAGGGAATGAGGTTTGTGACGGATTACCTGAAATTCCTTCACTTTGAGTGTAATTATATTTTCTTGTGGAAGCATGGAGATACGGGCCCTTCTGGGGACCTTTACAAAGTCAAAGCAAACATAGAGAAATAAAACCATGGATGGGATATGGTTTTTTGCTCACAGTATCATAGACTGCCAGAAGCAAAACTTGCAAGGATTTTTTCACTTGAAAAGCCAAACTCTAGTTCTGTGATGAAAACTGGCCCTACTTCACTCCCAGTTTCCCATCTGCACTATTCACAGTACCGCTTATTGAAGCGTCCCAAATGCAAGTTGCAGAAGCAGCTGGTTTGACTAAACTAAAAGACTTTAAAACCTCAACTAAGGCCCCTAAAAGAAGCAGAGAAAAGAAGGAGCCAGTTACCGGCTGTCACGACCCGTGCCGGGGAGGCCAGGGAGGGGTGGTGGCGAGTTGGGAATTCCCTGGGGCTAAACGAAGGGGCAAGGACAGCAGGCGGCCGGCGGGAGGCTTTATTCCTGGCGGGAGCGGCCCGAGCTCGGGCGGGGTGACAGACAGCAGGCGGCGGGGTCTGCCACAGCAGGAGCGGGCGGGAAACTCCCTCAGCAAACCGTGTCACCCGCGGGAACCATACCTCACCGAACCGGTACCGCGAGCCTGGCTCCTCTGGGGAGCGGGTCAGGGAGGAGAACACGGAGAGCCCTCCCGCCGGGTCGGCGGGTTCGGAGCGGACCCCCCGGCTTCCCGGGCTCCTTCCCAGAGAGGAGCCCGGGGGCGGCCGGATCCGCTCCTCGGCCCGGCCCGGCCCGGCCCGGCCCGGCGGTGTCGCGTCCGAGGGGGCGACGAAGAGCGAGAGAAGAACGGCGGGAAGCGAGCGAGGCCGTGTGCTCCCGGAGCCGCGGGGAAAGGGGTCGGCGGGCTCGGGGGTCGCTCGGGGAGTCCCTTCCCCCGCCCTGCAGGCCCGACCCTCGCCCGACCCGCCGCCATCCCCGGGCAGCGGCCCCGCTCGCCGGCTCCGAAGAGGGAACTGCGCAGGCGCCGGCCCGGCCCGGCCCGGCCCGGCCGCCGCTCCGCGCCCTGCGCCTGGTGCCCGCGGCTGCTCACCGCCGGGGCCGGGGCCGGGCAAGGGCAAGGGCAAGGGCAAAACTTGCCCTGCCACGACGCTTGAGACATTGCCTCTGGCAGTCCCTCACAGCAGCCAGTGTAGCCCTCAGGTAATTCCTTTCTGGGGCTGCTCTCAGTTACTCCAACCTATAATGGGACCCTAGAAGTCAGAAAGTTCAAATTAATACTGCCAAGCACAGGGACATCCCAAGCCTTTTCAGCAGTATAGCCATGCTTGTGAGACATAACCTGTCCCATAATCAACAGTGACTGCTGCGTGCAAACCCCTAATTAGGAAAGAAATGATTTTCCTTTCTGCCTTTGCTGCTGAACCAGTGTGTGGGAGTAAGGACAGAGAAGTCTCGCCCTAGGACATCATACGGCTTTTCTGCGGATTAATGCCTTATCAGCACAGAACACACGAAATGAGACCAAAAAATGAATAGAACGAGCCTACTCCAGCCATGAATTAGCATTCGATGCAGAGAAAGAGACAGGAGCTAGTCTGAAGGAAACCCAGTGAAACAGATGTAGTGTGTGTATCAGGTCATCAGCACTGTGTCTCTCAGATCTACCCCTATTGCTCTGTAATCCTTGCTAATGCCAGGAGCCAGCCCTTGTCAATGGACATCCCCCTCATTTTCTGGCTCTCTTTCCCTTCTCTTTATATATACCCACAAATCTAAGCAGGACCACATCATCCCCCACCCCTTCTGTCACTCACAGAGGACCTGTTCTTCTGCAGAAATCAACCAGAGATCACATATGGGCATTTTTATTCCAAAACAGTTTTCACCAGAAGATATATTTCTTCTCAAAATTGCTACGTTTCATAAAAAACATATTATGTTTTAGAAGAAAAGCTTAATTCTGCTGATTTTTTTGATCATTTACATAGTAAAGTTGAAAGAGTTTAAGGTATTTTCATTCTGCTGTTTTATGTATTTCATTTTTATATATTAAAACACTACTTTTACAAGTTGTGGATATTACAAACATTGTCATTTTAAAACATGAAGGGAAATCACATGGAATCATGTAACAAAACCCAAAATGTTACAAACTTACTGAAATGAAGTCTTTCCTTTGCCATTTCATATAGGAAGAGTTAAAACAAATTTCGGTTAAAACTATAGGTTTCTTATCCAAAACACTGTATTTTCAGAGAACAGAAATTTGTATTCTCTTTATTTAACACTAAATACACTAAACAGATGCTTTCATGTCTCCTAATTCAGCTTATTAATTTAATTTTCTTCTTATTTCAAATACATTTAGAAACCACCTCCCTAAAGTGTTTATTTTACCCTGTGCCCTTCCTACTGAGTAACAAATGCACTATTCAATTTCCTTCATCCAGTCCATCATTTTCACTATTTCTTCATCACCTTCTCACTAGTATTATTCCTGGGTACCACTGACACAACATGAAATGACATTCAAATAATAAAAAAGGCTGAATTATGAAGATCTGAAATGTAATTTAGTACTTCTGAATGTTTAATAAAATTGGGGGTTTTATTATTTTGCTGTTTTTCTGTCAGAACTTCCATCATAGCTGAGGCCATTGGGCAAGAATAAATGTAGTTTAAATCACCTCTTTTGCAAATTAAATCATGCTGTAATGGTAATTTTCCTCTCTTCTCTGACCTATTATAAGCTTTGTTGAATTTTCGAGGCTAAGTGAACTTCTTGAAATGAATATTCAACCCACAGAAGGAGTTCAAAAGAGAGAATCCCTCCTACGAAGCAATAAAATAAACAGATGCTGACCATTTTTGAACATCTGTCTTTTCTACGGCTGCCTAATTGGATGTTGAGATGCTTTGTGGATGCTGAGAAGGGCTGTCAGATAAAGGACAGTTTTATTTGCAACAACTTTCAAGGTCAAAACATTTGTTTAATTCTACATTAGAACTAACCCAAAACTGTAGATGCAGGTTTGCGAAGCAAAAGTGCGTTTCAATATCTGTTTCCACAATGAAGAGCTCAAATTACCAACCTTTTGGGTTTTGTGAGTTGGCACTGGTGGTATATTGTTGTTGCTGTGTTGAACAAAGATAAGGAGCTCATTTTAATTTCTAATATTTGGGCTAATATTTAAACATTCATTCTTTGATGGTCAAGAGACAGTATTCTTCTAAAATGTAAGATATTTGTCCATTTAAATTATATTATCCTTTGGGATTCACATAACTTCCAACTAAGTATTACATTTGGGAGAGAGGAACGTAGAGCAAGAAATAGCACATTTTATACTCCCAGACAAAGTCCGTGACTCTCACTCATGTTGTCAGGTCTAATGTAATCACTCTCTTTCCAAGGTTTATTACTACTATTCCTTTGCTTCTGACATTGACTTTCTGTCATATAGAATACAATCTTTGGCTTTACAAAAAAAAACCCCAAATCCGCTCACTAGAAAGACAATATTTACATTTTGGGAGATGGCAGGCATTTACAGTGCACTCATTTGTATTAGGTTCTTAATGATATGAGTATTCAGCAGAAACTTTGCCAAAGAGGAGAAACCTAACACAAGGCTCTTAATTTCATCCAACCCAAATTTCCTTTGAGTCCTTTTCATTGCCATCTAACCTTAGGTAATGTGCCCTGACCATCTCCAGATTTTGACAGGGTAGGAAATCAAGAGATCAAATTCATTGCCACTAACATTAGACAGCTCAAAGACGTGTCTAGATTGGCATTTTGGCATATTGATAATGGACTGTCACCCTCAGTAAAAGACAAAGAAGTACTACTAGCATTTGGTACAGTTTTTAAATGGCCTGACATATATTTAGCTATCTTCACTGTCCATACAGAGATCCTTAAGTGTCTAAACTCCTAAATTAACCTTAGGTTAGGTCTAAAATGGGGGTGACAGTAAACTGCTTCTAAAGCTTTCTGAGATTTAGTGACTCAGTGTAGCTTCACACACCGGGCAAGAAACTGAGACTTCCCGACAGGAAGAATGAGTCTCAAGTAAGCCTGAAGTCACTTCCAGCTCAGTGTTTAGCAATGCCTTTATCCTTTCAGAAACTTGTCACTACCTTCAGAATTGTCCTCTTTTCATGTATCTTACTAGACGTGTGAGATCTGGGTTGGAAAAGGTGTCACCTGTGGAGTTAATACCTGGTTTAACTACTAGGTTATTCTGCTATTGTACAGCATTTTGTAATTAAACCAATGATGTTGGCATTTATTCCTTGCACTACATGCATGATTACCAGAACAGATCCCTCTGGGGACACGGGTTGAATGTGGGTCTCTCTCCTCCAAATTCTAGACTGTGGTGGAATTTAGGCAGAATGCTTTTCTCTCTAGTCAAGACATGTACATAGTATATAATTTTAAGTACACAATTTTAAGACTGATTAAGCAGGTATCCAAAACATGTAGACAGTTATGAAAAGAGAAGACCAACAGCAGACGTCTGACCAGTCTAAATCTCTGCCTTGGATTCAAGGACCCTTTGTACTAAAAGATACAGTCCCTCTTGTCAACGGTCTCCTCTTACAACATGTGGATATTTATCCTGCCAACTCTTGGATTAACCTTAAGTCTTGTAGAACAAAATATTTTGACCTCAGGCTCATTATTCTCTTAGTTTACATTTTGTCTTGCAGAAAGATTCTTCAGGCCGCCTGCTTTGTTCACCTTTTTAACCGAATGCAGTGTTAGTCTTGTCATCTGGTCGATCTCTTCCTCCTCTCCATATTTTCCCCTGCTCCTCTGGAGACTTTTGTCTCAGGAGAGCTTACAGCTGAATATTGGATGAATAGAAGCTTACCTACAGCTGACAATCAGTGTTAGAAATTATTTGTGAATATACTCATGTCAGCCTCCTCCTCTTTTGCTACTTGCTATTACAGCTATTATGTTCACTTCTTGTTGTTATGTTGGTTTTAATTTAGTATTTTTTCCTAAAAAATCTGTAATAGTGCAATAGAGAAGGCAATATGCTAACTGAGGCAAAAGTAAAAAAACACATCTGTCTTTCTGAAGTCAGTTAACATAGCAACATGTGAACAGCTATGTTTGGTCGGACTGAGACCACCTAGCCCAGCAATGGAAGCCTAAAAGAAAGCACAACAACAGAGCAAATATCTACTGATTCCTCAGAGAGTATGTTTCACTCTCCACTAGTTTGCATCTTAAAGACTCCTTCAGGCAGAGGTGATGTTGTTGTAGTTTTAAGCGTTGGGAATTTGTGGAGATACTGCAATCAGAGTTTTGTGAAATCAACTGACCAAAACTTAATTGCAAAATATACAGATTTAATACTGTTGAAGTAATTAATGATTCTATTTTTTTATTATTTTGTAGCACTTCTGCTTTTATCGTTTACCTAAAAATACAGAAGTCGAGGGATTTTTTTTAATTTTTTTTTTTTTTCCAATAATCTAAGTTGGGATTCAACAATTTTTTAATTGGAAACTTCTTTTTTTCTTGGGAAGATTACTTTATACTTAAAAGCACATTAAATTGGCATGAAATTTTTTAAAATCCATTACAAGTCAAATGGCATGTTTTTTTAACTCTGAGTTTGGATTTTTTTGCAGTTATTCTCAAGTCTCGGATCAAGAGCCTTCAGTAAATAATGAACAATTATTTACAAAAGGTCTTTTCATAGTGAAGAATGATTTGTCAGCCTAACAATTTTTCAGTACTTTACAGCATGTTTGCATGACTAATTTTAAGATGCATCCCACCCATAATAAGCAGCTACATTATGTTGTGGATGCATAATCTTACTGGTTTTAGCATTCACAAAACATAGCAGGTTTTTCCTCTTCTTGGTTAAGTTTGGATTATGGATTTCAAGGGGAAAGCAATATTCTCCTCAATCTTAAGAAGCCAAATTTTCCTTACGGTAGCAGTTCTGGGTAGAAATGATTCCTCCCTTCTTTTAATGTCCTTGTTTATTCACAGAACATGGTGGTAAATAACCATTCAGTTCTGTTACTTTCAACTCTGTTCCATCTTTCGTTCTCTAGCAATGAGCCCAAATCCTTGCAATTCACCTCTGTCATTGCACTGTTCTGAACTTCTCAATCACTCCATTGTTTTCACCACAACCTCGTTCCTTGCCCTTTTCTCCTCCTCTCTCAATTGCTTCTTTTGTGCCTTCCTTCCTATCATGTTTTTCCTTCCCAGGCATTGCATTTTTGCCTTTTTCCTCTCTCACCTCTAGTCAGTGCCATCCAGTTTCAGGGGGGGACAAATATAACTTTCTAAGAACCTTAAGTTGCTTTAGAAATTGGCAGTCTTGTGCATGCCACTTAAGCATTTAAGTGAAGACGCAAGGGTGTGACAAGAAAGGGAACAAGGCAAGGATAAAGACACCTCGTATGGTATCCACCAGCTTGGCTGTAGCTTTGGGCTTTTGAAATGACATGTTTGTGTTTGATTTGTTTGGGTTTGATCTGTCAAGGCAATAGTAGAACAATATTTACGTACTAGTAATTACAGTATTCTCCTTCCCTCCCCTCCCCACTAGCATAGCTATAGTTTATAGTCTGTCAGTATTTCCATTACAAAGTCCATTTTTCAGAGGTCAGTAACTCAGCCATTTAAGACTGCATCAGCTCAAAACTTGATATATAAGTTGTCAAAGACTCTTAATTCACATTTTATCCCCATGATGGAAGGGAAACATTTGTTGGGGAGTTTTTTGGTAATTTATGAGGTTTTTTTCATTTTTGAGCTAAAACTTGGCTTTGTCTCTGAAACTGCATTGTTGCAGACAAATTGTCACTAATATGGGCTAAGCCTTTTAAGATTTTTTAAAGTAGAACTAAACAGCCAAAATATCCAGATAAAAAGCACAGCTACCAAGCAGTCAGTGCGGACAGTTTTTATCCTTTTTTAGACTGCAGAGTATATTAGTCTTAGCTGCTGTCCCACTGGTAAATAGCATGCTATTACTTTTGTAAGAAGAGCATGTTAGGCACAAAACAAGGAAAATGAAAGGGCTCCCATTCTCAACTTAGGCCATTTGGTGCAATTCCACCCAAGTGCCTGACTTGTGCCAGTCTGTGCCACTTGAAATTTAATTCCATGCAGTAAACACAAGTGAAGATGTTCTTGTCAAATTTTCATCCACAGCAACTCCTTTCAGTTGCATTAGGGACCCATGAAGGCATGACCTCAAGTGGAAACATCACTGATGCTGAAGTTCTTTCTACAGTGAAGGTGTACTTTGTGAGATAAGGATTTACTTCTACCGTATTGGGAGAGACACCTGGAGCTAGCAGTGTGGTCACTGGTTTAGTCACATTTGCTATGGGATGGTTAAGGAGTCTCCAAAAGTTGGACTCCCTTGAATAAGCACACCTTTTTATGCCAAAGTATTTTCAAGCACAAGGTGGGGACAAGGGGATATAGCACAGAAGCAGTGAAAGATGTTTTGGCTTCTCTGTGCCGACAAAGAAAAAATTGAATGCAAACATACGGGCTTCTGTTTCTAAGAAGCAATAACATTGGCTGTAGTGTTATGACAAGGGGAAGAGGAGGGGTGACCTTTCCAGTCTTCCAAACAAGGAGAAAGTCTTTGATCCACTTGAAGGGCCCAGATGGAGTCCTTTTTCCCACCAGCCCACACCACAGTGCGACAGTGAAAGACAAACAGGCACAGACAAGGAAAAAACTGACTGAATATGTTATTGTGTTCTGTCGCAAATTTTTCCTCAGCAATTTAATGCCTATGTATACTGTATTTCTTATTATAAAGATGATATTAGACAATAATATACTACATAGCACAGTGAAACCATTAAAACAGAAGGTGCTTATTTTGCATTGACTATTGCTTCCAGAAAAATAAAACTGAAAAAGCAATTCCTGGATAAATGAAAAAATAAGAAGAGCAAGAAGGGCAAATAAACTGTGACTGCATTTGTTCTCACTAACTCCTAAGAAAAAGCTTGTATGTTTAATTCATATCCAGTATACTGAAGTCACATCTAGTCTTCTTTACCAAAATTTAGCTCAGTTACACAAACAATGCAAGTCTGGGTATTTTTTTTTTTCCCCAACTAATTTTAACTATTTTACTCAGCCATGAAGGGCCAGTTGGCACATGCATGAAAGCATAGTCATGCAAAGGAAGGCCAACAAGCCTTAGAAATAGTGTGCATCTGCTTTCCTGTGTCAACCTGAACACTTTTTATTCTGCGCAGTAATGTGCTGCCATACAAGAGGTATAGGACTTCAGGCAGCTGGCTACCTTCCTCAGAGCCCATCTGCATACTTTGGCATACAATATATTAATGCACTATCAGTCAGCCTCACCCTTTGAGATATGCTGTAACTCTCAGAAGAGATGGAGGTATTGCAGTGTATGTGAGCTATATGCAATATCGTGCAATGTACAATTATCCGTTACAGTTTACCAAACATCTGAAACCCCCATAGCAAAAGTAAACTATCACTGCCAGATGTGATTTAGCCTTCATATGGTTTAATTTGGAAAACACTGTACAAATGTGTATTTGTATTTACTCATGGTTCTCATAAAATTTAACTATAAATAATCTGTAAAAAAAAAAAAAGACTCAACATAAACGGCTTCAATATTTTCAGCACTTTGTTGGAAAAATGGCTCACCTTTTTTTGTACCACCGAATGGTCAAAGGAAAATGCCAGTAAACCCAATGAAACATTCATTTTTACTAACTGCTAATGGGAAAATATCCTAATAATTAGCTCAAGTACTATTGCACTTCACATAAAACCTATAGATTGTATCACAGAATGAAAACTGTCATAGTTCAATTGCAAAATCCCAGTGAAGTGTCAGAGCAAATTTTCAAAACAGAAAATATTCCTTTTGTACTTGGACAGTTAATTCATGTCAAAACATTGTGGGCAGGAAGTTCCATTCTGAGTAGGATTTAGTCTTTACAGTTCATATTCATGCTGTGCAGAATATATAATTGTGGAAAGTATGAGCCTCCTCTGAAACTGCTAACCAAAACTATTTTCCATTTAGAATAAATTCATCTCACTCAGCATTAGTAGCTGAAAATGTATGTGTCTAATCTAGGGAGTTGTTTAGCCTTTTCTTCTACCCAGTGGACAGAAACAAAAATCCCAATGTTCTTCAGTCTAGCTGCATAATAGCCTTCCCTTATGAGAGTACATTTTTCTCTAGTGGTGACTGACTTCTCAACTAACCAGAAAGCTTAGACTAGGTGCTTAACTGCAAGACAAGCAAAGTTAGGTGAAATTAATCACAAGTGTCTAATTAGCTTGGTTTGTATTAACTCCATTCTTCTGATCACTACTTGGAATAAACTTGAAGAGCAAACATGCCCCTCACATTAGTTCCACAACACAAACTAGTGGCCAATGTATTACTACTTCATCACTTTCATGCCACCTTCATCATTCATACAGGTTAATAACTATATCTGTATAGCTCAAAGCTTGTTGTAGATGTCCAGTGGCATTATCGCAGGTGCATCCCACATCTTAGACCTATTTTGCCTGTGCAAATGATCACTTTGCTTGATGTGGCCAGGAAGCTGTATGTTACTCTACATGTGCAAATGAACACAACATTAAATATAAGTCTAACGTGCAGGATACACTGGACTCACTGAGTACACATGGTTTGCACATGCACAGTCCTGGCCATATGAGATTTCCAGGTGTCCAGCCCAGACTGTCAGAAACTAATCTAAGAGGCTCTACTATCAAGATGATACAGCAGTGAATTTTATACTTCTAACAGTGGTGTTAACCAGCAGAAAGGACAGGGTTGGCAGTTCCATTCATGTACAGATTGATTAGCTATATTGTCTTGCTCAAAAAGAATTGGCTTAAAGCCAATTTAGAGTATATTGATTAATGCTGTTACTCAAATATGGGGCAAATTTTCAAATACAGGCTTGAATAATATTTATTTCAACACAAAAAATTCTGTGTGACACAAAATAAAATAATTCGTAAAACCCAAGGTTCATCAAGCTGCAGACTATGTCTCTGAGCATGGCCAAGGATGCTTAAGAACTCACATGAAAACCAGAGCATTTAGATGGTGAAACTTCAACAACACGCCTTCCCACCTTCCAGCAAGTTGTGGGTCAGTGATTTCATCAGTCAGAGGCAGTACCCTTATCTTTAAATGTACATTTCTTGGTCAAATCATGACATAGAAGATTCACCAAAGTTGTGCTGGAGGGTTGCTTTCTGCACACAGAATTCCTCTAGTATGTTTGTTTACACACTTTGCAAAATACGTAAGTAGCAGTAAATGAGAGAGTTTGATAGTGAAAACTCTACCTGGGGTGAAGAACGCAAGAGCACAGCTTGACTCCAGGGAGCACTTTCAGATTTATGGCATGTAAAACATTGCCCCTGGGAGAATGAGAACATCCATTTCTGTAAATTCACATAAAACTTACTGATGCTGTCCTAAGTTATAATATAGCTTCAAACCTCCTCAGGCAGTGGAAGGTTTGTACGAACAACGGTTCTGACCCTTGGGCTATTAGGAAAAAGAAAGAAGAGGATTATTCCAGATTTTTGAGAAGGGGAGAGATGAAGGGGTGTGTTTTAGTAGCTGAGCAATACCTAACACTAAGATTAAAATGTACAAAACCATAGGAACTTCTTGTATAAATCTGTCAGTCCATTTTCCGCTTGTAATGCATTGTCTCTGCAGTTTCAGTAGTTGAGATCTGCTTTATGCATCAGCCAAGGAAAAGCTTTGTAGTGTTTTTGAGGTTAGATTCCAAGTACAAATTCTTGCTTTTACACTGTCAGGCAAAGTCCTGGTCAAGATTCTGAACCTATTGTACTCAAATCTGTAAAAACACATCAAGGCCTTTACTGCACCAAGGATGTTACAAAACTCTTTGCTGTTGAGACATAGGTTGTGTTTCAAGGCTACGATAAGCAACAACATTCTTTCAATTTAACTATTTTATGCCTGACTCTACTCTGCACTGTGCAGCAATTGTCCTCTTACCTTGGGGGCTGGCTGTTCCTTTGAAAACATAGCAGATGCAATAGGTAGCACATCTGCACTTTCTAAAATGGTCAATAATCACAGCCTGTTGCTGCTGGGAATGGTAAGTGGCTTTCCCCCACTATAGAAATATGGGTGCCTATGGAGATCTGCAATATACATTGAAGTGAGGTAGCAGGGCAAAGTCCAAAGGAGAGCTGCCACCTTCCACATGCCTGTTGCTGCTTCTTCAGATCCCTCCTTAAAGCTCCTTTTTTATCCTCAACCCCATAAAAAATTGTTTGCATGGTGTGTGGTGACTGCCACTTCTCATGCTATACATTATGTTCTTATTGTTGCTTTTTGTCCTAGCGATGGTTTCCTAGACCTCTCAAGGCTCAGGTTGCCAACTCCGCGATGAGCGCAGTCCTTATGTTATGAGCTTGTACCTAGCACACCAGGCTCCTGATTCCTGTTCTGGCTCAGCAAAGTTACTGACACAATACTAAAACATTTCACGTTGGTCCAGCTGTACTTGGAAGGATGAGCTCACCTGCAGAGTGAGCCTGGTCACACAGAGCAAACAACTTAAAGCTGTATTTTTGTCCCTCACTTCTTTCACACGCATGTCAGCTGCACATTGAAATCCTGTGCCAAGGTCTCCCTAAGACTGTAAGATTGCTTTACTCCTTTTTCTGCATATAACTGAGCAGCAGGCACAGAGAAATGTTCATTTAGTCCTTTTGCACATCTACCTGCTATGTTGACAGAGTTATCCCAGAATGAGTTCATATTACATAAATTTTTATGGCAGTGCTCACCGCTTCAAACTTTATTTACATATGTGCAAAAAGGCGTGAGGCTCTTCCACTTACGCTTACTTGGTAAAAGTATAAATGACAATGCGATAAGCAGAAGAAGATCAGTGCAGAGCAAAAGGAGGCTTACTGGAGAATCAGCACCACTGCACTTCACTGAATGGATTAATATATATAATAAATTTATATTTATTTCTATGCTAAAAGAGGATATCATATCCAGGTTTTATGTACTTTTCAGCATAACAGAATTCTTGCACAGATTTATCCAACACTGATGATGATGATACTGATTCCCATTTTGCAGTAGGTCAGGTTTAAATGTTAAATGGTTGTCCTTCAAAAAAAAACCCAAAACAGTAGTTTTCCTTGAACCATCTGAAGGAAAGAAACATTTGTAGTAATAATTATGTATGGTTTTATATTTGCATAATGTTTCGTAGCTGCACTATACTTAGCACATTAAGAAAACTTGCACTAAATAACATTAATACAAGAGTTGGAAAAATCAATGTGAACCAAAGCTCAATTAAACAAACTTTCATTAAAAATCTGACTTCTAAAAAAGTACATAGATATGGGATCAAAGCTGAAAATGAAACCATTTCAATTTTATTTCAAATAGACTTGCTAATGAAATGCACATACTTCAAATGATTACTACATGTTGTGCAAGTTACTGTAAAAATCATCTAGTGCAAACATTTGTATTTGATACTTGCATCATATTTTCCTGGAATAATCATCCGGTTTTATGGCCTTTCACATATTGTATTTTTGTCTCTCTGTCACTGAGACTTGGCTAGACTAAAATTATTATTGTTCAGCTATCATTTCTTGTTTTCAAAATGTACAAATCAGTGTTTGTGAGTCATAAGAAGCTAGAAAATATGCATTTTGCAAATTAGCTATGAATAATAGAATAGAAGATCTGGAACTCTATAGTTTTTAGTTTTGTGTTCCTTCATTTGATGTCATTAATAATGGTAGTAGTTTTTCCCTTAATGGTTATGATGGTCTTTTGTACTAAGAACCATCTTCTCTGTTCTTATACCTTTGATCTCCCCCATCAGGCAATGGATTTTTTTCTTTTTTTTTCCCTTTTTTGTGGCTTACTGTACTGATCATGACATCCTTGTCTTCTTTCTAAACCTTTTATTCTTCATTTAAAATTCTGGTATTTTGTATTCAAACTCAAACCACTACCGCTGTTTGTTTTTCTGAACTTCCCTCCTCACAATACTTATCCAGTCCTCACTATCAAAACCCAATATCCAGTGAAGTCAATGAAAAAACGACAAAGTCTCCAGATTTCCAAGAGCTGTTTTACCTTACAGAGCGAAGTACATTATTGATGTTGAACACATAAATGATAGTCACAGAGTGTGCTCTTAGCCATGTGGGAATCAATGGCAACTTTCAATAGTCTCCAGTTCATTTAGGATTTCAGAAACAGTATTTGTCTCTCTTTGTCTGACATAGCTGCTGCATTTCAAATGCCTAAGGACATTGGAAGGTATGTTTCCCATCTCATTATAGAGACGAAATACCTGGCTTTGCTCAAGGTCAGATCAGAGTTGTATTGCCAAAAATACTTGACTGAAGGTAGGAGTCTGCAGGTTTGCTGCACAGTCCCAGTCAGGGACAGGGATTTCTGGACGGAAAGAGGAGCTATCCTCAAAGCTATCCACAGGCAATATGGTTCATAAGCAGAGGAGACAGCGATGCCAAGGACCAAGAAGACTAGACACAATTTTTAACAGCAGGTCACTATCTCATTATGACTTTTTTACCGAAATAGACCAAACCACTTCAAATGTAGCTCTGGTCAATAAGATGATATTTATGATATCATCTATGATATTTACCATCTGAGAACATTATACTTCTGTCAGGAAAAAAAATGTATATATGTCTATATTTGTTTAATATGTAATCATAAAACATCCCAGTCTTGACTACAGGCTGTGGTTGCTACTGCAGCAGAGATATCCCACTCTAACCATAATCACTGGCAGCAGATGAATGCAGAACTACAAGCTTCAGTTCCTTGTTGATTACCAGACTTTCAGTTCATTGCTTCCTCTTCTAGAAAACACTGAGATGCACAACCAGAATATTATTATTCTGCAGTGAATAAGCAGATTTATTATGCAGAGCGTGAATGTACTTCAGATTTTTGCTACTGCTCAGCAAACATCCTGTAGGGCTATACAACTGGATATTAGAGAAAATGTTAAGTCAGCTCTTGGGAAACAGACTGGGGAGTATTTAAAGACTTACAGAGTTTGGTTTAGCAAGTGCTTTGCAGCTGTTAATAACAAATATGTTATGATGACCATTCAAAAAATTGCCAGTTGCCTTAGAGTAGTACCTTTGCTGTACTCAGATCCAATGTTTCAACATAATATTTTTGGCAACTTGTCTTCCCCCACATACCCAGAAATATTAACCTTTGAGAGAAATACACATGCCTTGGATAATTTTATCTACAGAAGAACATGGTTACTGGGGTAGATATACCCTTACCAGACTAACTGAGAATAATAAAAAGCATTCAGCAGCATAGTATGTTACAGGGGACCCTGAGTATTGACTCAGGTTTCTAAGCTATCTCAAAACTCACATCAGTTCATTTTTATTGCAATTATTACCAGTGCTCAACAGAGTAAAACTAGTTCAGATATGCCTACACTAGGTACAGCCACAGCACTCACTGCAGCACAGACCCGTCCTGAACATTATATTATAATACCTACCTGTACAGCTTTGTACCTGACATGACAGCTGGTTCTGCTCATTGCAGTGGGGAATGCCTCTGGACTGCAGTGTTGTTAGTATCTGCAAACATATTCTATTTAATCACACATGAAGGGTAAATAGGGAACTCTTGCTGATGCCAAGATAACCGTATCTTCTTCTAGTAAATAAGAAACAGCCACAGTCTGTTCATCCTTATTTTCCAGTCATACTGTTAAATAATTATGTGATCCTATCCAACCAGATGGATCAGTCTGAAGGAGAAGATGCAGCTGATCAAATTAACTAAAAGACAGCTCACAGCTCAAATATGATCTTTCCTGAAATTGTATGCCCCCCAAAAAGCTGTTGTCACAACAAAGCCTGTTCTTTGAAGTGAGTGAATCAAGTATTTGGTCCAGAAGTAGTCTCAGCTTGCACAGAAACTATTTCTTTATCCCCGCCCCCTAAGTAATATGTATATTGGACCTACCTTTTAATTTCTTTTAGCACAGTTGACTGTCAGTCACTACAGCATCTGCAGTCATTTTGGAGGTATCTTCTTAAATGTTTTATACAATGCTGCATTTTGACTAGCATTCAGATTTGTTCAGTTATGTACATTAGGAGGGGTATTTGTCTTTTTCGTCTTTAAAATTCCAAGAATGTTGCCAAAACATATCGTTTTGAAGCTTTGTGATTTGATCTTCCTAAGTGACTGCATTTGAAAAATGTTCATAAGATTGATGTTGATGATTTATTCCTGAGTCTGAGCCAGCCATAGCCATGAGGATGCTTTCATGTCAATTATCTTCTGCTTCCCTTGACCTTTAGGAACAGCTTCTACGTGACCTGGGAGTTCTCTGTCCTTTCCTTAGTGGGGCTGCCTAGCAGCAAATCTGCTTACCCACAGCTGCATTGCCAGTGCACAAGGATGAACTTTGATTGTTCCCCTGCCCCTTAGCTGGCATTCTCATTTGCAGGTAAGAAACAAACCAGATTGCTTGTTAAATTACAAAAAATCATTAAATGCATAAAAGCATATGTAGTTAAACAAATTATAGCTTGGAATCAATTTGTCCGAGAGCAAAATGGCAAATTAAGGATTGCAGATTATTTGGAACCACTCACGGAACAATTACTGTGCGCTAGTAGTACTGAACAAAGGAAATTATTTAGATATTTCCTGTAAGAATTCTCAACCACTGCATTGCAGGAACAACTTTGAGTATTGCTAACACATAACAGTCCCTAATGCTTCCACAAATGAAATCCTGTAAAAGGCTACTATCATTAATCATTAGTTGTAAAATGCTATCAAGCAATTTAACCTACAGAATCAGCCTGCTGTAGCAACCACAGTATAGTTCAATCTCTGTAATAATGCATATTCAATTATCTAGCTCATCTTCTTCTGTCTTTATTATAATTGATAGTCAGGAACTACTTAACTGCAGCTCTCCATAAAAAAAAATTAGAGGAAAATGAAAAGATTGGCATGTGATCATTCCTACCTTTAGGGCATATAAAAAGGTCAATCTGTAATCCATATTTTTCAAATCAACTTTGGTTTCAAAACTGTTCTTAATGCACTACCTTAGAACAAGTCCGTGTACTTCAATCCCTACGAAATGTGGCAGACGGGCAGATGTCCCCAAAGATGTCTGTAGTATTACACTAAACAGGAACAGAGCATGGGTGCAGACACCGGAGCTAGCTGCCAGCACCACCATGTTGTTGGAGTGGCTTCGATGCCCCTCTGGCCAGGACCACCTATTTTTCCCCAAGCTATGTTTGGGAACAGCTCAGGGTTATCACGGGCCAGGAATAATTCGCATAGAGTCTACATTCAGCAGCCCTGTTTCGTAACCTAAATGTGGCCAGACCATACCACAAAGCTCGTCCTGATACTGTTTGGTGTACTGGTCCGTAGAGGTGCAGCTGCAATGCATCCATACAAAGCTTGTTCTTTCAGGAGTAAGGTCTGTACTTTAAAAAGCATGAGCCTAACTTAGAAACCTGAAGATATGGCTCAGCATGGGCCTGACTTCTTCACATGCTTCAGATTTTATAGCAGTAATTACCCTATCTGAAGGTAAGTCTGAGAGTTCCACTTCTGGACAACACTACTTCTAGATAACTTCCTGAAGTACCACCTCACTTCCAATGTACTTTTAACCGGACAGGAAGACAAAACACCAAACCAACATGAATTTGACTAGTATGGTTTCATAGATCTTTCTTTCTAAATTCCCAACAACATAAAATGAGGGAATTTTATCTGGACATAGGAATATAAGAACATAACATATAGAGGGCAACACTGAAGATATATCTAGCTGAGAGTCCATGTACATCAGCAATTTAGGGATGCCTGGAGAGAGAATACAGAATAAAAGCATGGAGTTTTTTTCCCCTCAGTATTTACCTTTCAGCTTCTAGCAACCAATAATTGAGGGATTTCCTGAGCTGAAGATGACACAGACTGTTTTTTAGTGAATTTCTGCTCTATGAGTTTGTTCAATGCCTTTCTACAATCCTTTATACTTCCAGCTTCCATAAAATCCCATGGCAGTCCCAGACAATTCAATCCTGCATTGGGTCAAAGGTGTGTAAGGGATGAATGACTAGGTTACAAAGAAGGATTGGGAAAGAAATAATACATTCATTTTCAGTATTTCATGAACATTTGTCAATGCTGTGGCATTTTAAAAATAAATGGATGACCAAAACTTTTGAACTCTATAGCTTGATTTTTACAGCTTTTAGACCCCTTTATGCTCTAAATACCTCGGCTTAAGGATATAATAGCATTTTTCTTTTTTTTTCACCTTTACTGTATACCTATAATAATATCAATATTTTCAACATGTCAGGAAAATATACTATCTATAATGACAATTTTCATGTAATCATTTTGTTCCATTTGTTGATGTAAACTTTTGATGATACTCTCCTGAAAAATTTCCTGTTGGGGAATGTGCTGTATGTATTTGATTTATTTTTTATGGTATGTTTTCCAATATTGAAAGAAATGTGATTTCTTTTTTATAATCCAGTAAGAACAGAACAATGGATTCATGGCATGTTTGTTGATCAGTTATGCAAAGAGAGAATTTTATCTTTGGATAATTTGCTGATTTGTAAGCTTTTTTCCTTTCTCATATTTTTGATGGAGTGGCATTTTGCTGAAGGAAATAAACTGTAAAAGAAAAAAAAATTGTAGTTCAAATAGAAAGCAGCATTATTATTCTGATGATCTACTACAATGAAAAAGGTTACACTGGGAAATTGAACTCTCAGAACAGTCTTTAGATCACAAGGATGTCCCTGGACACTAAAGGTTGTAAAATGGGCTTTCTGACATGTTGTATGGAAGTTTGCAAGATTTTGGCTGGTGAATTTTTCTCTCAATGTCCAGGTTAAATAGAGCTTAACAGAGACCTCTCCAGAAGTTATGGTCTTCAGAAAGAGCATACTTATTTCCTGGACTGTTATTCCTAACGATAATGGAACGCCAATGCTCGATGAAAACCTGAATACAGATATCAGGAAAGGTGACCTGTCCTGAAGAGTTAGTTTCACTATTCAGTTTATCCTTTCCTGGCACTCAAATCAATTTGGTTTGATATCACGGGGGAAAGGCAAAGCAAGTGAGGCACAAAATGTTCTAAGTTTTATGTCTAAGACAGGTGAGATGAGTTACCTTCTGAATGTGTACATCTTTCTTTATTGAAGGTAAAGAAAACTTAGCTGACTGGAGAAATAGACTTTGTAAATAAAATTGTCAAGGGACTACCTTTGGCTCTGAGGCAACCTGACACGGATGGTTTGTATCTATATCACTAAACTCTATTACCTTCTCAACAGGTTGCCTGGACTGACTACCTTACCCCCAGACCATCCTAACCCCGAGACCATGCTGGAGGATTAGCCATAGACAAGGCACTGAGCAACCTCCTTTGACCGGCAAATTAGACCAGATAACCTCCAGAGGCACCTTCCAGCCTAAATCATTCTATGAGCCTGTGATTATCCAGGAGACTACTAGGTCACATGGACCACAGACCTGCCAGTGCCTATAGTAATAGTTTAATACAAGGGATCGCATTGCATCAACCTCAGGCTTTTTGGCTGGTGTAGATCTATGTATAGACTACATAGAGAACAGGAGAACAAAAATGTTAAAAAATGAAAAATTGATCCTTTCTTGGTTTTACTTTTGATTTCCGTAAATTTATATTTTCTAAAGAAATCTATTGTCCTGAAATTTCTAAGCATCCCCCCCTTAGTAATAGAGCAATTTCCTTATTCTTTGGTATTGTGACCATTCCCTGATAAATGGGGAAGCCATGACTCAGGCTTCTAAGCTATAACTGGCAAAAGATATATTGTTAATAAAAAAGTCTATAATCATTGATGTACGCCTGCAAATTCAAATTAATATTTCAGTGCTAATATTGCAGCGTTGTGACTTGTACTACATTATGTTGTTTGCCTAGGTCTGGCAGTATGCTGTCTTAAAAGAAAAAAAACCCAACACCTAACCATAAAAATAAGTGAAAAAAAATTTAAACGTGTATCATATATCCAATTTTGTGCATCTGAAGGTACAGAGACTCATTCTTGATCTCATCCAAGACAGCTTGAAGTTCAAAGTTGAGCCAAATATTACTGCAGGAGTAACTGTCTTTAAAATTGTAGTAGACTCACAGGTACAGTCTATGACTTACAATTTGATAAGAAGTGCAATAAACATACATTGCTTTCCACAGAGGTTTTGTATGAAAACAAGTCATGGTTCTGCTAAAGTTAAAAGCATTTTTTTTCCCCTGAAGTTGTAAGTGTAACTTCAAGACATATGCCCATATCCAGAATATCCAGCATGCTTAGGCTTTGATAGCAGCACATCCATGGCAGGGTGAATATGCAAGAGCCATAGCAGGCTCTCAGGATTTCATGTGGATTTTTGCAGCACAAGGAAGCTGTGGTTCTTCATACCTGAACTGATTAGTCAAGAGGCGTACATATGAACACAGGCACACAGCTAACACCAGTCTAGATGTGCCCATTATTTTTGGTAGTACAAGGATGTGACTGAAAATAAAGCTCCACAATACACCAAGCTTAGGGTGGAACTCAGAGGTCTGTAACAAATGGAAAGCAATGCAGTAATGACATGTATAGGGTTTATTTGAATTTACATCAGTACAGAAAGGTGTTATGGGAAAAGCGGGTCCTAAAGCAGAGTTTGAGAGGGGTATGGGATTTGTTGAGACAAAAAGAATAAAATGTAAAGATGATCATAGGCTATCTTGCTAGTTTGAATTACTTTTAAAATACTGCTTTCTTAGATATGCACTGCAATTGTTATCTCCTGCCTACTGTTATAGAAAACATAAAATTTGTAAGTAATTTAATAATATAAGCCGGAATAATTTTTGTTCATAAAGCATTCATTAACTTTGGGGATATTTAATTTTTTATCAAACCTTTACTGAACAACGTAGAGCCACCAGGATGGTCAGAGGGCCGAGCATTTGGCTTATAAGGTGAGGTTGAGAGAACTGGGTTTATTCAATCTGGAGAATAGATGGCTTTGGGACACATAACAGCAGATTATCAGTAATTTTGATGGGGTTATGGAGCCAGACTGTTTACAGTGGTGTATGGCAAGAGATCAAAAGACAACTTCTCATGAGTTGAACCAGGAGAGGTTCAGACTGGATATAAGGAAACAAAATTTTCCCACAAGGACAGTCAAGCATCAGTACTAACGAGGTTGTGCATCTCTGGAGGTTTTCAAAACCCAACTGGATAAATACCTGAAGAACCTAGTCTAACCTCATAGCTGATGCTGCTGTGAGCAGGAGGTTGGACTAGAGACCTCCTGAGGTCCCTCCCAACCTGAATTATCCTATGTTCCTATGATCTTGAACATCAATTTTCAGAAAAGTGTATTATAAAGTAAAAAATGTTTAAGAAAATCTCTTAATATTCTTGGCATTCTTAAGCTCAAAAATGTACAATAGTTGAAAAATTAAAATTCTAAATGCCTTTCCACTAGCAATACCTTACATTCTTTTTTCCCCAAGTAATGTTAGCAGCTGAAGTTATCTCCCTGCTGAGAACAACCTGAAAACTCCATGGCCCATCACTCTGTTAGAGTGTGGATATGCTTTCTATCGCTTAGCACTTTACTACATCACACTTTAAGAAAATCCTTAATTCTCCAATGTGGAAGGCAATTTTAAGGAGAAGACATTTAGTGAAATGAGCTGATAGTGATTTCACTAATTAGATCTGAAAAGAATTTCACTGAGAATGCAAAAATATCTTAAAAAGCCCAACCCTGCAGCTGGGGTCAGTGTGGGTGTTGATGGGCAGTTTTTTTGTTTGTTTTAAATGAGTGTTCTTTTATGAAGCATTAAACCAAAAGCTTTGAGCAGGTTTGGGATAGAATCATTCCTCTTGAATCACGTAATCTTTAATTTATAGAAAGCTGGAGAGAACTTTTAAGTTCTACTGCACAAACAGAGCAAATGAACCAGCAACTGCTTTATTTTCTCTCCATAACAATACAGATAGGAAAACACTCTTTGACAGAAGAAAGCAAAAACTACAGACTAGGGTGGGGAAAAGGATGATTAGGGTTTAAGCATAACAAAAGCCTCAAGCCAAATGGATGTCCTTACTAGAAAAACTAATGGAACTGCAACTTAGGTAAATGACAGACAAATTGCAAAATGTAAGTTGCAAATGAAAAGAAATCTGAGGAGTGAGGAAAAAAAATTACATATTTTTTATTATACCTTTGTGATACAGAAGTAGAAAAACTGCATGTAATAACCATCTAGCTTGTACCTGGGGAAAAAAAAAGATGGAAATGCTTGGATATAAGATACAAGTATTGGCCTATTGTCAGTAGTGCCCAGTGACAGAGGAGTCTCAGGATACAGAAGTCTGCAGCTTACCCAAAGCTTACTCCCAGCCTCCAGCGATTTGTAACTCAGAGACTTCCTAAGCCAAAACTTGTATCTTTATATCCAATAATTTTCAGAGGATTTTTTAGCTGCTTCATGAATCCATATAAAATTGAGCATCTATAATATTCCATGAGAAGGAATTAGCACCTAAGCTATACAGCATATGGAGCAGTGTCTTCTTTTGTTGGTTTTAAACTTGTTACCTGCTGGAATCAGCTGAATCTACTAAGCCTTTCTTAATTTTCTGCATGACACTCAGGATCTATAAAACCTGAAAAGGCTTTTATTATATCCTATTGTTATCCCTGCTTCCCCCACACAACTTCTTCCCAGTCTCAGTCTATGCTTTTAGTCATCTTTATGATCCTCTGTGCTTTTTTCCCGGTTTTACTATATAGACTTTCTAAGTCAGGAAAACCAGATTGTGCATAGTATTTAAGATGTGAGCATGTGATGTGTTTCTACAGTAGTGTAAGCTGCCATTTTCTTCTCTATTCCTTTTCTAAAATATCTACTTATGCATTTGCTTTGCTGAATCTTAATGAGCATTAAGCTGATGTTTTCACAAAGTTGTTATAAACTTGTATCTTGTCTCTTAGTGCCAATATTCAACTTAGAGACCAAGCTTAGAGACCACCCTTGTGCGTGTTAAAAAAAAATCCTTAATTTTTCACAGGTGAATAACTTTTCCATTGAACTTGCCCTCACTTTGCCTCTCTTATGATGGCTGCTCAACAGAAGTGATTATAAAGAAGCAGAACAATTTCTTTATGCCAGGTTTAGTCTCAGGATGCATTGGTAAGATATATTCCTCAGACCTGTACAAGTAATATACAGGCAATGTCAGAGAACAGGTTAACAGAGAAGTGCTGAGACAAATTGATTAACAGCTGCAAGGTTGGAAAGCCAGATGACAAACTTCAGAAAGTTCCAAGGTAATAAAAATAAAGCCTTCCTTAAATCTGCTATTATCAGGGAGTATTAGAGAATGGAGAGTGCTGTGATTGTCCTTAAGAACTGTATTGGCAATAATCCAGAACTACAAACTAGTAAGTTTTACTTCAGCATTGGGCAAATTGAAGGGGAAATGGAAATCAAGTTTGAGAATACATAGTTGAACGTATGATGCTGGCAGCTTTCCATTGCTTTCTATAGAGGAAACCCATGCCTCTCTAAACTATTAGAATTTTTCAGGCAGGCCAGCAAAATTTAATTTAAATTTAATAAAAATAAATTTAATTTAATTTAATTTAAAAGAAAATATGATGATAGGAATTATAAGCTTTTAAAACTTTTACAATATAGAATTTTACTATTCCTGGCATTAATAAATTGTCCAGTATTTTACCAAGATTAATAGAAGGTTAAAAATTTAGAAACAGTTACATGAAAGGGAATAAAAACCTGATTTGTGTTGGCTTTTGCTCTTACCTAACTTTAGCACATAAAGCTAAGACTTTAGTCATCTGCAATCCCTCTCTAGTCAACAGAGAGAAATATGTACATTCAGATAATGATTTATCATATCCTAAAATAAATCTCTAGTAGGTCAGAAGAATTGCTCTTTGGAAATATGTGTGTCTCTCTATTGATAGTAGATGGAGTTCAAAGGACTCATTTAGATCAGCTAACTAAATTTTATATTGTCAAAGTAAGTAAGTGAGATGAATCCCTCTCTCTACACCGATCCAGAGAAGCCATTGTGTAGTACCACTAGCATTGTACTATGCTTGCATTAGACTAACCTCAAATATTGGATAGAGTTATAGATCTTCTTTTTGTGTTAAACCTAGAAAGCACACAAAAAGCTATCTTGTTGGAGATGTACAATTACTAAATGAAACAAATTTATTTCTTCAACTGGAGGTTTGATTACTGGATCCACATGACTTTAGAATTCTCTGACTATCATGGCATCCTTTCTGGGATAGACTGTCCTCAGCCTTGTGTGACAGAAAGGAAATCAGGATGAAAAAAATATGTATCCTGAGCTATGTGACCTTTGGGGAACTTCAGGGCTTTATGCAATCAGCATGTTCTCTGCCTCAATGAGTTATACACTCACCTGTGTTGTGATGCCAGGTATGTTTCTGTTTAGTTGCTAATTCAGTTTATAAATTATATAACTAAATCAATGGCTCCCATTACTTGTAAAGTCAGCTATTGACTTTTCCTTTACCTCAGATGATTCAAGTGAAGGGATTCCCATGGGGACATTGTAGAGGAGAAAAAACAAACAAACAAACAAAACCCCCAATGAAACAGATATTAAACCAAGCAGAGTGAAAAGAAAGTGGCTTACAGCTTTTTCAGGCCAGAGATAATGCATATTGTACACTAACAAATTGGGGGGGAAAACAGCATACTTTTGTGTCATGAAATGATATTTGTGTCATGAATTCATATGTGTTTACTGCTCACACAGTACTAGCAGTAATAGAGATGAAATGTAAAGAAGTTTGTGGGATTTTTATGGTCTGTCATTCATGACATCATAGAAGTCTCAGAAAACCATCAGCAAAGCTTATCACCACACTGTCTCTTGTGTTGTTTGCAAAGAGCTTCTAGATTTGGTCTTTACACATCATACCTTTTACAAAAAGTAAGTTTATGTGGAGCCCATACATTTAGTCTGATTATGTTAGTGTTCTCTTTCTCTTATTTAAAAGTAACAACTAAAGACTGTTGTGGACACATATTTAGCTAACAGTTTCAAGAGCGTTCCAGATGCCTTTAGAAGGCCTTGAACAGAATAAACAAGAAGACAAAAAAAGAAAGTTACCAATTAGAAGAACACAGGTGCGCATTCCACGATAAAGGGAACTTGGCACAAAGAACCTCAATTCGGCAGTTTATCTTGACCAGTTAGACTGAGACAAGTTTCGCATGTTTTAGTTGATATAACCAATTATGTCCTATGTTTATGTGCATGTACAGAGTTAGTATAACCAATTATGTCTTATGTTTATGCACGTGGACACTATATGCTTGCATGCGGCAACCAATCAGAGCTTTTAAGGAACTTAGAGAATTGTGTAAGAATGATCTGCTATGCTCAATAAACTGGCGACTTTGATCATCATATTGGTGTGCTGTCGTCCGTCCCCGCATGGAATTTCTCTACAAAAGACCCCTCTTAAAATCAAAGATTTCTTGATTTTTCTCTAAGCCGAATGCAGAAGCACCACTAATCTGAGACCAGCAAAGTGCCAAATGTCAAAGAAGAACATGAAGACATGACCACGTAGATGCCTACATGCACAGGTGTCCCCATTCCAGCCCCGCTGCTCTGTGCTGTGAGGAACATGGAAGGACCAACTGATCACCCTTTGCAGGGCGGGCTTCAAAGTCCTGCTCTGAAGGAGGTAAAGCTGGCACGTCAGCCCACACAATCTGCATCCACCTGTCCCAGGACAGAATAAAGACTGGGAATTTGTGGGACTATTTGTTCCTGAAGGGCTATTTAGTGTCAAATGCGTAAGCATACCCTGGAGACTAGATACCATTCTCTTCTTCGCTAATGCACACCTTACTGTGAGCTGCAGTCATCTTTCCTCTTGCTTTTTCTCCCTACAGGCCTGTGAAATTTGCAGATTTACACAGCTTTTGGAGAGAAGAATATTCCTTCCCCATCCTGTCCCAGCTTGAGGTTATACCAAGTGTCATGAGGTACCTAACTCAGGTCTGTGAATACTGCCAAAGTTTAGAAGACAAGAAACATTTCAGATTCAATCTTCATCTAATGGCTGGTTTCACTTGATATTTGGGCACTTAGAGCTGTCCCAATCTCCCTGGTCAACACACAGAAAACTCAGTTCAGCAAACTGCATGCCGAGAGCTAGCTACCTAAAAGCTGGTTACTTGGCAAGATACAATTCAATTCCTTTCTGGTTTGGGTATTTAGAAAACAGGCAGCTATAAACCATCTTTAGATAGATATTATATATGTAGTCAGTAGCTCACACTGACAGGGTTATTAATATGCTTAAAATAGTTTTTCACTAATATTGATAGGAGAATAGAAGAGTCCCTCTAGGGCCTTTTGGCAGCAAGCCAGATGGCAATGGCTTGCTTAGAGTTGTAAATTTCTTAAACAAAGGTTCCAAAAAAAATTAATTGTTGCTTACCAGCAAACAAGGCTTTGTTACCACACAGTGTTTAGAGTTTAAAAACAAAACTATATAATATCTATATAATGCATATTCTAATTTAGTTAGCAGGTGCTATTCACTGTGTAATTTTAAATGGAATTATCCATAACTAGGTGCATTTCTAGTACTTCCCAGTGAGGACTGGATCTTGCCTAAGCTGATTACATGTTTTCACCATTAGCCTGGAACAAATGAAAAAATCATTACTGATAAGGTCTGTGAAATAAAGAGAGACATAAATAATATAAAAGACATGTATTGGTTTTGTGTGGCAAGGTTTTGGTAGCGGGTGGGGTTACAGGGGTGGCTTCTGTAAGAAGCTGCTGGAAGCTTCCCCTGTGTTCGACAGAGCCCATACCAGCCGGCTCTAAGACAGACCCGCCGCCGGCCAAGGCCGAGCCAATCAGCGATAGTGGTAACGCCTCTGTGATAACATTTTTAAGAAGGAAAAAAGTTGGGACGGCGGTATTCGGCAGCCGGAGAGAGGAGTGAGAACATGTAAGAGAAACAACCCTGCGGACACCAAGGTCAGTGAAGAAGGAGGGGGAGGAGATGCTCCAGGCGCCGGAGCAGAGATTCCCCTGCAGCCCGTGGGGAAGACCATGGTGAGGCAGGCTGTCCCCCTGCAGCCCAGGGAGGTCCACGGTGGAGCAGATATCCACCTGCAGCCCGTGGAGGACCCCACGCCGGAGCAGGTGGGTTCCCGAAGGAGGCTGTGACCCCGTGGGAACCCCGCGCTGGAGCAGGCTCCTGGCAGGACCTGCGGATCTGTGGAGAGAGGAGCCCACGGAGCAGGTTTTCTGGCAGGACTTGTGACCCCGTGGGGGGCTCACGCTGGAGCAGTCTGTGCCTGAAGGACTGCACACCGTGGAAAGGACCCATGCTGGAGCAGTTCGTGAAGAACTGCAGCCCGTGGGAAGGACCCACGTTGGAGAAGTTCGTGGAGGACTGTCTCCCGTGGGTGGGACCCCACGCTGGAGCAGGGGAAGAGTGTGATGAGTCCTCCCCCTGAGGAGGATGAAGCGGCAGAAAATAACGTGTGATGAACTGACCGTAAACCCCATCCCCGTCCCCCTGTGCCGCTGGGGGGGGGGTGGTAGAGAATCCGGGAGTGAAGTTGTGCCCGGGAAGAAGGGAGGGGTGGAGGGAAGGTGTTCTGAGATTTGGTTTTATTTCTCATTACCCTACTCCGGTTGATTTGTAATAAATCAAGTTAATTTTTCCCCAAGCTGAGTCTGTTTTGCCCGTGACGGTAATTGGTGAGTGATCTCTCCTATCCTTATCTCGACCCACAAGCTCTTTGTTATATTTTCTCGCCCCTGTCCAGTTGAGAAGGAGGGGGAGTGATAGAACAGCTCTGGTGGGCACCTGGCATCCAGCCAGGGTTAACCCATCACAGACAATTACTGTTTCATAGTCCATTTTCAAAAGGGCCAAGTATAAGGTTATGTATGAAGGCAATTATAATTTAGACTTTGTCAAGAGCATAGATTTCTCTCTCATTAAGGCCTGGGTGAGCCTTACCCATTTGCCAATGATGGGAGCAGAAGAGCTAATACAGTCTTGCAAGTATAAGCAGGAAAATATGAAGTGGAACTAGTAAGTATAGCATCCCTCTGTTTTAGAGACTGACACAGCTATGACTGAAGTACTCATTTCACGTCTTATATCTGCAATTCAAGCAGGAAGTTGAGAAATTTGAGAAGGTTCAGGAAGGAGTCATTCATATACCTGATTACTGAGAAAGTTAGCATAGTTGACATGTAAAAGTTCCAAGAGAGAAAAGAGAAATATGATTACTGAGGAGTCTCCCTTCCAGAAAGTACCTAGTGAATCTGGTGAAGGTGCTTGGCTGAAGCTTGGTAAATTCAGGCATGATAATTTAGTCATGAGGCTATTTAACCAACTTACTAGGAGACACAGAGGACTTATTTGACTGAAAATTAAGTTAAAACTGAATGTGATTTTCTAGAGATGTTCCATTTCAATCACAGCTATTTGATTTTTAAAAAGCATTCTGCAGACTGTGAGAGGTGATGATTAACTTATTTCCTTTATGTGTCTAAAATCTATGAACAATCCTGCTCTCATCTTCTGGAGTGAGAAGGGGAATCTGCTCAAAAAGAAAGAAAAAAAGAAGACACAGCTGATGGCAGAGAAATAAAATATTTTTTAAAACTCTTTTTGTTCTGTACATGTGGTTTAAGTCAGCAAGCTGTACCTTGCAGAAATCATCAGCCAGATTGTTTTAAAGGCTGACTTCATTTCAATCTGAATCGTGTTCAACATACTGAAGCTATTTGATCCCAGGCCTCCCACATCCATAGAAGCACCTGAGCTACTGAACCACTGTACCACTGTCAGTGTGACCTTCCCAGTAGTACAGATACTGCTGGGGTGGGAAAGAAAGATTACACAGCCCCAGGGTTAAATGGTGCTTTCTGAGCTGACAGCCTAGCAAAGTACTTAACAAAACCAGAAAAGCAGACACTGCTGGAGAAACCCAGAAGAGGTAATACCCTGTTTTGACACTTCACATAAATTGGGAAAACTCAGCTGAACCTCTGCTTCAGCTGTCCACAGCAATGATTTTAAGTCAAGATTTCCAGCTACCAGGAGGACCCTGGCAAGTACCAGCAGGCTGGACATGCTGGTTTTGTGTTGCATTTGTTCCCAGGGTACATATGGTATCAGACCAAGAGAGATATGGAACTGCTGCTCTGGGGCTTTCACTCAGAGATTCCCAAGAGCTTCATGTCTGTAAGAAAAAGTTGAGTTTTCTAGCACTTAGCTGGTAGAAAAGGGCATTTTTTGGCTATCTCAGCCATGACTTGGCAGAGTCCTATGCCTAAGTGCTAGATTAGGTGGTTTTGACAGTTTCCCCCAAATGCCAAAATGCTGATTTGAATGTAAGAAAGAGCTATCAGTTTCCACATCCCAGGATGCCAATATGTTGTACCAAAGAGCATGACACACACTTCTTGGCAGAATTCTGTTCCACCAGGAAATCTGTTGCCTTCTTTGGAAGCTAAGGAGCTATGGTATGACCTTGTTAGTTTTGGACTTAACTTCCCCTCAAGATGGAGTTCAGCCTTGATAATTTGCCTGAGCAAAACTTATTTTCCTCTTTCACTTTCCTTACTGAAATGAGCAACTTGCTTTCAGAAAGTCACCTGCCCCTTGGCACCAATCTCAAATACAAATGAGTAAAACAAAGCTTACATTCCTCTTGCTTTGAACAGTGCGTGCCACAGATTCTTACCTTGATTGAAATTTCTGATAACGGAGCCTTAAATCTCAAAGCAAGTTCACTAAAACTTATCAGACATCTGTGCATTTCTACATACAATGTGCTCATTTTACCGTTATTCCTCATAATCAGTAACAAGCAGAATATCAGAAAAATCAGAGGTAAAAAGGCATTTCTGGTTGGCATGATTGCAGCCAATAACTGACAACTTCACCCAAATTAGTTTACTGGTTCTCCTTTTTAACACTGAAGCTTCCTTTGTCTCTGCCCTTCATGTACTTTTTGATTGCTGTCTGGAACACTTGCAACATTCAGGATTGGTTTCTGATTATGGCAATTTGATTTTCCCTGTGCTTGGCTAATTGCATCTCTCATTTCTCACAGGTCATTATGAGAACAGATGACAACGGAAATCAGTTCCTTCAGAAAAAATATTTTTGCCGTCCCAGGACTCCAACCTCATGAAGATCTTCAGCAAAATGGTGCATCCTTTTTTTCAGAAGAATACTTAAATATAAGTTTATTTAATTGTAAATTCTATCAAAGAGGCAGATTTTCAAGAACACCCTACTGACTTAGCAATACACATCCCATTAAAAGCATATGTGATTGTGGAGAGATCTAAGAACATCCTAAAATTTAAGCAATTGCTGTTCTGAAGAGGAAACCTGTTGTGAATCCAATATTTACATAGAATGCTCCTTTCTATAGTCCCCTAAATCCAAGGCCATAATTATGGTCCCTTCAAACCAGCATAAACTAACAGCACCAACAGACGTTGTGTGGCCACCTCACTGGCTTCTCCCTGTGTCAGTACAAGTATTTTCATGGCCTCATGACAAACCAAACAGGGGAAATGATGCAGATTAAATGTTGCTTACTTGTTTGGGCTGGGTGGGATTTTTTTGATTAGTTGGGTTTTTTAAATTTTTTTCCAAAGTCACCTCTTCACAACAGTGCTCTTGTACAATTTGAAGTGACAGAGATACTATAGAAAAACTCTCGGAATAAAAACAAAATTTCTAACCTGGTGGGTGACAAATACAACCTTGATAACACAGTCCTAATACCGTAACAACCAGAACTGTCTTGCTAAGCCTGTTAACAAATAAGTTAAACTGTAGCAGAATGTGGTCTTAACTTGTTCCTGATTTAACCTGGATCAGACTTTTGCTGGTAATGCCTTCTCTTGAACCTCACTAAGAGGACATGCATTGGGTCTAGACACTATCTCCTTTACTTAAATAGAGACTGAATGCAAATGAGACTGTATCATTTTGTCACCTTCCATAAGCCCAACCATACATAGTTATTAGCTGTGGTAATACAATAATAAAAGATGTCATATTTTCTGTTTGTCTATGAACTCATGCCAACTGGAGATACTCAACACTCCTTGAAGCCGATATTCAGAAGATGGTTTTTCCATATCTCTTTTCATACTTGCATAGCTTCTTTCTTCTCATACATCCTTCTCTGAGAGTATCTACATAGTCTTGAGTTAGCTATTTCTGAATATGGATAAAAGAAATATAACTGAAAATGGAACTAAATATCATATAGGCATTTATGCAGAAAAATATCTACCATGTGGAAAATTTGGCAGAGAGTGGACATAGAGTGAATCTTGTATGTCAGTGCTATCCCAAAACAATTAACGTGGCCTTTAGGACTCTCCTCCAGTCAATCAGGCAAGCTATTAAAGGCCATTTGGGTCTGACAATGCAGAAATTTCCAAGAAACAGATTCAAACCAGTAAATCCAAATGGACCAGGACAGAACAATCAAGTCCAGAAGCAGCATAAATACATGCAGAGCTGTTCCTGAGCTAGCAGGTGAAAACTGTAATTTCATTTCCAGTTTCATACTGTTTTTTATGCATCCAGGATACCGTTACACATAGGTGCACACACCTTTACATATAAACTAAGAGGACTTCTGACAAATCACTGCCTAGGTCCATGATTTTAGCAAATCAGGAGATGCTGGTGAAGTGTTTCCATACATCTGTAACAATTAGTGTATCCAATTGTTTTACAGGTTGAAGTTCTTCAGGATTTCAGCCTGAGAATGTTAGTTTTGATCAAGTTATTGTCCCTCTCTGCCTTGCAGTTGCTTGATGCAAGATTTGTTTTGCCTGTCTTTTAGTGCTTGAAATGTGTAAAAGGTTAAAGTCTGCAATATACAAAGAGCCATGTCTGATAAGCTCAGGCATAGATATGTATCATATAAAGTGGAATAGATGTATCCTATCTTTAAGGAGAGTTTTGGATAAGCTATCAGCCTTGGTCCAACTTCCTCAGAAATCAGCTGGAACCATATAATTAAATCCTGTGGAAGAAGCATTAAGCCAGAAATGGAATTTATGGATAAATTCATCCTTGTTATACAGATCCAACTGAAACTTGGAAACCATCAGATGTAGGGCACTCTGCATTCCACTGAATGTAGTTACTTTGCTGTAACCAAGACACAAAGGATGCGATAGTTCATGCTTGTCTTTAGTGAGATACTCACATGAAGGGCCTAGATACATCAAAAGAACAAAAGCTTTTGCAATGGCATAAAAAAATGACATTATTCTCAATACATTAAACCACAGAAACAATATTCCATACAAAAAGACATGTTCTGTGATACAAAGCTCAAAGAAACTTTACAGTCCACAGTAAAATCTCTCATTCATCCATTTGCAGGAAAAGCATCATTTTATACACTTTATTGACTGTATTCTTAGTTTTACATTGTGCAGCTGAACGTATTTATTTTTTGCCATGCTGTCTAATGCTCTGTGCTGCAGGATATTGGAGTCTAGTGGACCATGCAATTAGAATGCCAGGGCAATGGGAACTTATGCAATTTAGATAAGAAATTTTGCGTGGAATAACAAAACGACATACCCTAGTTATGCTCCACTGCAAAATCCATCACTAGCGGAAAGATTCTTTCATGAAACAAGATAAAAAAATAAGAAAAAAATAGGAAAGTAGCACACAACAAAGTGGTATGCTGGTAATACCATATTGTTATCTAACCGTATCTGCTAACGAGAATGTAAAAATATAATCTCCTTGTAAACTTATTCAGCCACCTCTAATATTAACTAGTGACACAACTACAGACATGCATATGCTGTGCTTACCAAGTACTTCTTTTCAAAAATTACCAGCTGAGAGAAATGCATCATGGTCTAACCATATGCTACTTTTTCAGATTCAGATAGGTCCTCCTCTTGAATTCATGCTTATTGCTGCCTTCAGTAAACTTTCCTAAGTCCAGCAGACCAGAATAAAGTTCTTCGAGACTGTACCAGTATCTAGTAATCAAGCACGACGCTCTTGATATGATTGTCCAGCTAACCAGATTTTGTATGCATAGTTTTCACTGGATATTGACTTCAGAGGCCAAGATTGCACTGAAGAAATATTAAAGATTAAATCAGGTTCCCTCATTAAATTTAAGGTAGGAAGACGGATCTCCTCTGGGGCATTCAAAGGCATGTACTCTTTTCCCTTTATTATACTGGGAATTTAGGCTCATGTTAAATGCCTAAATTAGACCCCATATTACATTATTGTTTAGAAATTTTAGTTACACAGTTTATAGAAGCTAAGGCCAGCTGGTAAGAAAATTTCTGCTTCTTAAAAATGAACTGGATCATTTGGCATATATGACTTCTAATAATCTGACTCTGCTAGACAGTCATCAGGACTGTCCATCCATCCCTTCCCTTTATAATCAGTAAAAGAAAATTTCTTAACTAGATTATTATACTTCATAGAATAAATTATTTTCAGACTTTAATATTTTAGCAAAACCAGGAGGAGGTGCTGTAAAGGTTCCTGTACTATACCATACAGCAGTATCTCAATTTCAATCTCTGTTAGGACCTACCCATGTCCATACAAAGGATTTTTTGATTTCAGGTTGTAAAAGCAAGCTAACTGGCACGGGAAATTACACAGGTTTTTGCAAAATCAGCTCTTTAACAGTAAAGTTCTTAGGTGGATGTAGTAGTAGGTCAAGGAAATGCATCCTTTTTTTTTTTAACCCCTATGATAAATTTCCTTGAAGCATATCGCTTAACAAAAGCACCTGTCAGTAGCTGCAGAATTTAGATTCAATTTCTCTGGTCATTAGAGACAGATTTGAAAAGCCAGATGTCAAGGCAGGTGCCACACTATATTTGATAGTAAGTTAATGGCCCTTGAAATTCAGAAGCAGTATGTCAGCCCTAACAGCTCCCTTTGTAACCATCTCCCCCTCTTCCAGGCTTATGCCTGCCTCTGTGTTTCCACTGCTTTTATTAAGATCAACAACTGAATGTGAGAATGGTGTCGTTTTTCTGTTTAGACGAGCTAGCATATCATGTTATACCATTTTAATGTTCAGCATCTCTGGGACTTCATGTCTGCAAAGCTTCAGTTCTACGAGTGTTTCTTTCAAACACAGAAAAATGATGTCTATGCACTGCAAATAAACCGTATGCACTATTAAATGTAGTTGTGTTGCTTCTGTTCCTGGTTATTAAAATATTTCATTTAAGCCAGATTTGTATGGCCTTCTATCCTTTCTACTTATGAGATGGAGAGGATATTTTGGAAGGCTAAAGAAGGAACGCTAAATTTACATTGCAGAATGCTGGCTTTGACTCGCAATACGCAGTTGCAGGTGCAGTTTGGCTTCTTAGCTTTTAAAACATCAGTTTGGGTAACACAATCATCCTCTTTTCAGACTGCCTCAAGTGCCTCATCAGATGGCAGCAGTGTTTTATAGCAAGCAGTTGAAAGGCATGGCACACACACTGCAGGGGATGAAAAGGATTTTAAAAAATAAGTCAGGGTTTTTTGAATGAGGTGCAAAGTCATCACTTGCAGTGACATTCCCTGCATATTTGAATACAGACTATCCCTGCATGTAGGATCATAAAATAAATCAAATCTTAGTAGTAAAAAACAATCCTCAGCAAGGAAAAATGTTCAACTATTTGCAGGTATTTTTTGCTACCTGACCATGTATTTTTTCCATTTTGGGTGATGATTACTGAAATTTGGCCAGCTTTAGTATCAGCTAGCAAAGTTTTGCTTGGTACATCTGTCACACTAATTACATTTTAGAGATGACCATAACATAAATGTTTAACCAAATCTGTGGGACATTCAGAAACGTCTGCCACAACAAGCAATGTCTGCATCCCAGATGTAGGACTTATAGATCCAGCCCTGCAACAGGCTTGATCAAGCTTTCTGCAGATTGCTACCGACGGGGTGAATGTCTTCTCCAGCTGCTGCCACCCCTTCGTTTTCCTTTCATTGTATCAAATTTAGCAGTCTTGTGAGCATGTGATGAGTCAGATGTGTGTTCCATGGCTTTGGCCAGTCTGAGGGCTGTCTATAGGAGATGTGTATGGTTCCTTTCTACAGGCTCATTAGCACCAGCTGAATGAAGTAATTAGCTGTTTGCCCGCTCACCAAAAAATGCTTAGCACCATCATTTCCATTCATTTGAAGGGAAGGTTCCTGCAATTTATTTACCAATACATTGATTTTGAAAAAAATAGCAATATATAAACTAAGCTGCTAAGGGGGAGGATATAATACAATGGGGGGTGCGGGCAGGAAACAAATGAAAGAAAAAAATAATCTGTATTTTGATAGAATCCTGGACAACTTTCTAATTCTTGGGAACATTCAGAAGATAACAGTAAGGTTCTTGGAATTTGTTCCTTTGCCATTTCAGACCACCTTTGAAGAATCTCATTTGTATTTTAAAATGGAAACAGATGTAAAATACCCCAGCACATTTAAAATCCCAAGAGCTGGTATGTGGCATTAGCCGGCAATGCCTCCACTCTGAGACCATCCCTCTCCAGCGGCTACGGGAGCACCCAGCTGGCCAGGAGGCACAGGGTAGTCCCAGGCATGCCTAGGGAGCCACCAGCACACATCTGATCTTCTTCTAATTATATCATCTCAGCAATCGTCCCCGTGGAAAACAGTTTATGTAAACATCTCATGCAATTCTGTCGTGTAGTAAAGATCGGGAAGCTACGTTTTAATTCAATTGACTTGGAGTGGAGAATACACAAAGGGCTGAAGCTGGACAATCCATATCCACAACATAAACATTTGCCCAGGTCAGTAATCCCCACAGTACAGCCTCCGGGGAGAAGGGGGGTTACGCACCCTGCGCTTGGTGGCAAGGACACACTGAACTGTGCAACAGGGCTCAGACTTCAAAAAACTTACTCCACAGAAAATTCCAATGTTACCTTTTATTCTACATCACTGCAGAAACTAAAAAGTTTAATATATATTGAAATTCAATTAAAAAATGTAATATATGTTAAAATATTCATTACAGGTTAAAAAAATGAATTGTTGTTCAGATCAGGGCGGGGGGGGGAATGGTCTCATTTCTGTGGTTTTAAATTTGAATGGAAACTCTTTAAAAGTGGAAATAATCTCCTTCACATATTTAAAACACTTTCCCCTTCAACATTTGAACAAAATGAACATGCTCCCATGATAAGTTTACATTTTGGCAAGCTACTTTTTCTGACCAGGACAGTCCATTTGAATATATTTTTCCAGCTCTGTTGTTGTATTTTTAGCTACAGGATGAATCAAAATGACAGTCATAGACTTTCTTTGCCATTGAAAGTTTATATAATTTTCCTTAAAGCCTATTCAGACATCAGGTGAGAAGATGTTCATTAAAAAAATGTTCCATGACAGTGGAATATTTCTGCTTAGCAAGACAGAAGGAAAAAGGGGCCATAACAAAAGGCTTTTCCCCTCCCACAACACTTCCTCCCCAAGACCACTTCCTATATAAATATATATATATACACATATATAGTGGTTTGTCACCTGTTAAAAGATTTTGTAGATTAACAAACTTCTGCCCCCATAAGGTGGTAAACAAACCAGGTCCCCATCTAATCCATATGTGACAGAAAGGGCTGGGCAATTCTATTCTTTGGCAATTTACAGATTTCAGGATTTGTCATCCTGGCTGCCATCTGAAAGACGCAGAAGAGCCCACTCTAGTTCAGACCGCTCATTTTGGAAACATTAGTTTCTGTTCTATTGCAAGTTCAATAACACATTATTTTTCAGTCTGGTATGTTTCCAGCAATAAAAATAGCAACTGAACTTTATAACAATGATCATAATAATCGAACCAGGAATGGTGGCTGTTGCTGTAGAAAAGCCCAATGGCTGCCTGATCTGGGTGAGACAGAATTATCCCATGCTATGTCTATTTTGGCAGCTACATTAGGGTACAATTTATTGGTATGCGACAGATAACAGAGGAAATTGTGGAGATTTATTCTCACTTACACACAGACAGAATTATAAGTGCTTCCTCCTTTGCCTGCCCTCCTCTGCTTCCTAATTCCTCTCCAAAGCCATATTTCATGTATTGAAAAAAAGTAAAAAAAATATTACTTCAGCTTCCACCATACTTTAAAGAGTGTGTGATCAAGCCACAGTGCTGTTTCCCAGAATTCTGTAGTGGCTTCCCAAACTGACACTTGCAAGAGAACAGCAGCAGGAAAAAAAACCAAAAAACAAAACAAAAAACCCCAAAACCCCAAACCAGACACTAAAAAAAGAGTAACATAATCACAAAATCCTTCCTGGAGTATGCTAGAAAAAAAAAAAAAACCTGGCACAAAGAGGCTGATCTTGGGACCAACAGAGAATTCACATTGTGCCACAGCCACGCATGAGACTTGCTCCTGTTACTAATGGGTGTATAATAACGTGTCAGCTTTCGGTAAGGAGGCATATTTTTGTAAGTTTTACCAAAGCAAGGATGGCCATCTGGGATTACAGCACTATTTGTAGTTACAGTAGCTCTTGCAAAGCCTGACTTCCACTTACATTTCCAGATGAGGACACACGCAGATGTTATTGTCTGTAGATATTTAAAGTGCTGTATTTCCTTTGGAACTTGGTAGGGAGGTGTCCTCTGACCTTGATCTGGATTTAAGTGATATACTGTATGGTATAAAAAGGCAACATGTACTAGTAAATTAATCATGTTAGGTAGTGAGCCCAAGTGCTGGAACTTGATCATCCATATTCTGAAGTCACTAGAGCAGTCTTGTCACATGTTTGGCTCACGTCACAAAACACCATCCCAAACAATTCTTAGAAATAATTTGGAAATTAATACTTGTCAGGAAATATTTCCAAGAGGTAGTCTGGATGGAGCTGTATGCCTCTGAGGCTAGAAGAGCTTAATAATGCGTATGTGGTCAAACTGTGCCAGTTGGCTTCCATGCCAAGAACAGGCCCTGACACTGTTATTTTACTAGTATAGGTAGATACAGCCAAAGAGAAATACTAATAAAATTAGTCTGAAACTACTTGGTTCAAATTGCTATCACTCAGCTATCTATAAAAATTATAGTCCCTTGAAGAGAAGGAAAAGAAATGTACACTCTCTACAAAGGATGGGGCAAATGGTCAAAGGGTAAACTCTACTTGCTGCCAAATGTCCTCTTCATTTGAACATTACTCACTGCAGGAATGCTAAGAAAACTGTGGCATTTATGGTACCATAAAAAAAGGATTAGGAAACAGACAGCAAACAGAGAAATTCTCAGGATGACTGTTGGAAAAATTATTCTTTCCCTAACAGTGATCAGTATGAAAATGGAGCTTATTCTCTGCATTTATATTTAAACAAGCACCTGCTCCAGTGTGATATTTACCCTTTAATCTAGGATAACACTAAAATTAAACTTCATTCACCAAAGTATCGAATGATTGGAGACAGCAGACAGTACAGGCAATACATGTACATCAGGGCTCCCTGTCTTAAAAGAGTCCCAAACTTTCTCTCTTACCTTAAACCATGGATTCATCACAGTGAAGTCAAATACATTTCCCAAACCTTAGGGATTACTTCTAATATTATATGTTCTTTTTTTCCACACCAAAGGACTGACCAGCTCTGGCAGTGCTACCAGTCTTTAGTGATCAACAGTTTAAGAAACTGGAGCCAAGGGAAGGGAAAGCCAATCTGAATACACCTGTCTGAAATTGAATGCAATACTCTGAGTTACAGAACTCTTCTCAGAAAAGTTTCAGGTATAGGAAAACACCTGCATATACCAAACATTTGATTTGGGCCCCCATTTGGTGATGCAAGCTTTGTGAAACTTGAGTAGACTCCACTGATCATTGCATGTCCACCTTTAACTTTGATCCACTATCAAAAAGCTGTAAAAGGGAAAAGGCACACAGGCTTACACTTAATGAATAATTTTTTGTGCTTATGAACCATTTGTTGTTGTTATTATTATTATTTCTTTTTAGCCTTCTAAAAATGCCAAAAGTTCTATTGTTAACAAACTTACCAAGAAACTCAGCCCTTGTTGGCACACTCAGAATTTCCTTTTTTTTCAATGGCTCTTTCAGATAAAAATTTGACAGGAAAAACGATGATTTGGGGAGAGGGGCACCTGTTTTTGAACTATATCACTGATCTGCTATTTTTAAACTTCAGAAGCTTTGCAATACTGTTGCAAAGGAGTATTACACAGAGGTGGATGTAGCTGTGAAAGTCTTGGGTAGGGTTGTGGGATGTGTTTCAGAGTGATACAGGTTTCCCCTTAGCATATCAGCTGGACACACATTGCCTCTAATGGTTCTGGTAGGACAAAGGGAGCTACTGTAGCTCCCTTCTTGGACAGGAAAGGAAATGTAATGAGGAAGACCTCATGTATCTCAGATATTTTGATTGTACTGGAGATGAAATGTGGCTTTATTTAAGTAAGTACCATGAATTTCCATTTGAGTAATTGGCAATGGCATCCCCAATTTAGCTGTGCCTGATTAAATAAATTCTTGCTGGCACTTTGAGAGTTAATAATTCTCTGACAGTAATTAAAAATACACACAGGTATTCACCTATCCGAAATGAAAATACTTACCTTCCCCAAGCTTCAGCTACCCCTTAGAGACATCCTCATCTGTGTTCGATATTCAGTCTGGTTCAATATTGTTCAGTATTTATCTAAGACAGGGATGGCTATTGTTGCACACTTCTATGATTTAGCTACCTTGGAGCTGTCTTTTAAAAAATTATCCTACATTTATATGATTTAAAAATGCATTACAATGATTTAAAAAGGAATTGTGGAGTGTCATGAAAAAAAGTCTAAAATACTAAATCAGTATAAGAGGTTATAATTCTTTCTGTAATACATAGTAAACTTGTGAAACTGAAATAACTCTACAATACACTGTAAACTTATGAAATTGAGAGAATGAAATCCAGAGTTTTCACTTAGAATCCATCCTGGAAAATGGGTCTGAATATATCTTGTAATACTGGATCATTTAATACTGGATCTTTACTGGATACCTTTTTTATACTATATATATCTTTTAAGCCAAATTTGTCCTTTCCCATCATCCAGAGTTTAATTAAAGAAGGTCCTGAATGCCCTGAATTTGATGGTTTGCTGTCATAAAGGAAGGGACATGCCTCCACGGATCACTGACTCCCACTAGCAGCTTTTTCTAACCGCTTTACAGAAGCTGGAGGAGATTATTAAACCGCAGATCTCAGTGAAGTATTTTCTGTTGGTGTTTCTCAAAGTATCTACATGACCATAATGGGACTTCAGCATCTCAGCATCTAATTTCAAGGCACTTTGCTGCTAATAGATTCCCCAGCCCTTACATACCCTGCAGTCTTTCCAGTTCTGTCCCTCCTAGACATGCAACATACAATGTAGTGTCCGTTCATCTCCTTTTTTAACCTTGCAGCTCAAACCCTTCTCACTTATAGGGGCATGTAGTAGCCTCATTGTAATTAATTTCTGGTTGTGTCATGGCTGTATTCATTAGCATATATGAAACACAAAGGTCAGCCTATGTCTTATGACACCTGGTATTAAATGGAGTACTCTGTCCAGAGTCTACCACTCGGTGTGAGAAAATGCAGCAGACTCAGGACTCGTATGAGAATCTCAACAGTTTCTTTAGTAACTCAACCAGTCAATAAAAAACCTGCCTGATTTAAATGTTCAATCTTCATATCTGTTGTGGTTTAAGCCCAGCTGGCAACTAAGCAGCACACAGCTGCTTGCTCATTCCCTCCTCTCCTGGTGGGACGGGGCAGAGAATCAGAAAAAAACCCAAACCAACTTGTGGGTTGAGATAAGAACAGTTTAATAATTGAAATAAAATATAATAATAATAATAATGAAAATGAAGATAACAAAAAGAGAGAGAAATAAAACCCAAGAAAAACAGGTGATGCACAATGCCATTGCTCACCACTCACTGACCGATGCCCGAGCACCAATCAGCCTCTCCTGGCCAATTCCCCCCAGTTTATATACTGAGCATGACATTCTATGGTATGGAATATCCCTTTGGCTAGTTCAGGTCAGCTGTCCTGGCCATGCTCCCTCCCAGCTTCTTGTGCACCTGCTCACTTGCAAAGCATGGGAAACTGAAAAATTCTTGACTTAGGATAAAGACTACTTAGCAACAACTAAAACATCAGCGTGCTTTCAACTTTATTCTTATACTAAATCCAAAATACAGCACTGTACCAGCCACTGGGAAGAAAATTAACTGTCCCAGATGAAACTAAGACAAAATCATAGGACAAATTGATATTCGTTCCAAGTTTCAGTTCTGTAGCAGCCCTCAGCAGCACTCCTCATTAGTCTCAGTGAGTATATTATCTTCCTTAATTAGAAATTCTTAAACTTTTTAGTCACAGGAATACAAGGGTAACAAAAGAAGAAGAAATATTGTGTGATTCATTTTAATTACAGATTTACACGCTCTTGGCTGGAATAGAAAACTGGAAGTTATGGTCTTAGTCTAGTATTAGATAGGTAGTCATGTCTTGGATGTACTGTATACCACTCAGGAAACAGAACTAACCTAGGATAAATGTGAAAGAAAAATTTCAGAGTGCAAGGGAATGGGTATTTAATCACCCAGTGGGACTATGAATGATAGTTTTCTGAAATGATTGGGAATCTTCCTGTTCATGTGCAGAGCTTTAGCAAGGAACTGAATTCCTCACCTGTAGGGTTAGTGGGAGGTCAGGAAAAGAAATGCTCCAGATACAGGGGTTCTGGTGAAATCTCAGATTCCTAATAGTCAACAGCATAACTCACACTGACATCAGGTTGTTCATGACCCTGCCGTGCTCAGTGCAGCAGAAGAAATTTGGCTCCTGAGGGAAAGGGGGTTGCCTTTGCCTTCCTTGTCTCTACCCACCAGCTCTTACCCCCTGTAGTCTCCTAACAAAAATGACAGATTTGGATATTTAGCTATGAACACTAGTAAAAGTTGGGATGTAAATATATAATTGTCTTATTAATGACCCCTACCTCCCCAATGCTCAATTAACTCTTTTAACATAGCGTGCAAAGAAATGGACATATTCAGATGGTGAAAACTATGAACTTGTGCTACAAATGCACCGAGTGATGTAAATCATATCAAAAGATAAATACAAATAGATTTTTCAGCTATAATTGCTATTTTTGCAGCCACATTTTCTTCATCAGATGCATATGAATCAATTTGTCCTAAATTTATTCCTCCTTACTTTAGGCAACATTTATTCCACCCAGCTGAAGGTCAAGGTCCATCTCATCTAACACCAATCACATAAAAATTAGACACTGTCCTGGTTTCAGCTGGGATAGAGTTAACTGTCTTCCTAGTAGCTGGTACAGTGCTATGTTTTGAGTTCAGTATGTGAAGAATGTTGATAACACTGATGTTTTCAGTTGTTGCTCAGTAGTGTTTAGACTAAAGTCAAGGATTTTTCAGCTTCTCATGCCCAGCCAGAGAGAAAGCTGGAGGGGCACAAGAAGTTGGCACAGGACACAGCCAGGGCAGCTGACCCAAACTGGCCAACGGGGTATTCCATACCATGGGACGTCCCATCCAGTATAGGAACGGGGAAGTGGGGGCGGGGGATCGCCGCTCGGGGGACTGGCTGGGTGTCGGTCGGCGGGTGGTGAGCAATTGCACTGCGCATCATTTGTACATTCCAATCCTTTCATTATTACTGTTGTCATTTTATGAGTGTTATCATTATCATTATTAGTTTCTTCTTTTCTGTTCTATTAAACCGTTCTTATCTCAACCCACGGGTTTTGCTTCTTTTCCCGATTTTCTCCCCCATCCCACTGGGTGGGGGGGAGTGAGTGAGCGGCTGTGTGGTGCTTAGTTGCTGGCTGGGGTTAAACCATGACAGACACTTGCAGGTCTTAATAATTCCTCTGAACTTTCTCCATGATCTTAAGGCACAGAAAGACACCTTCAGAGTGTAATTCACCTGACCGGTATTAAGGGTCCAAGATAAGAGACAGTGCCCTCTGGAGATATCTCTGGTTTTTTGTTGGCAGCAGAGGAAGCCAAGCCTCTTTAGATTGTCTGGGGTCATCATGTAGATGGTTATGGCTCACTGTGCTGTTGGCTTTACAACACTTCCAGTAGTGGAAGTGTGGGAATATACAGCTGGAAGGAAGGAGAAGCAGGTGCATCTCACAGATTGACTTCAGGTGTCATGTGGCCACCTGATTATTTTTCTTCTGTGTTTTTTGGGGCAGGTCACATAGTCCAACCTCTCCATAATCCAAAATGGTCTGTGTAACACAGCTGTTGGGACAGAAGAGTGGGTGTACACAGGTGGTGCGAACAGAGCACCCAAAACTGCCTAGAAAGGCATTTGCCCCAAATTTGTGTTAAAGAGGAAGGCACCATCAGCCCATTGAACAGCAGCTGGGGAATTGCAGAGACACTTTAGAAGCAAGGGAGTCAGCTTTAAAAAGAGGACAAAGGCATGAAACTGTAACAGCAGGAAGGGTGGGGGGATAGAGAGCCATGCAGTCACAGAGCAACAGCCAACACTTACTTTGGTGCTGCCAGAAGCCCCCCCCGGCATCACCCCCCTGCCCAGGCCACCCTGAGCATCCTCCCCTGGGACGCTGCAGGGAGTCCCACCCAAACAGTGGTGGACAGCAGGGCCGTGAGCAGGGACCCACGGGTGCACGGGTGCAACCTCGGGGATGGTGACCAGGGACCCCGGGTGCCATCTCACAGGGGTTTCTCTCCCATGTGAGCATCAGGGTTGGCAGGGAGCAACACGGGCTCTCGTAGCACTGGAGCACCTGCATCTCCCACAGGAGGGGGGATGCCAGTGGGGGCTGCACCACCCAGAGAGGCGCATGTGCCTGAAACCCACACGGCCTGTGGGAGGATGTGCATGTGTGATTAAAACTTTTTTAAAAATTAGTTATAGCAGGAAATTGCAAAATCTGTAGGTGTTTATTAACATTTTGTAAGTGTCTAACATTGTGGGTTTTCTGTTATATTGTTGATATTAAAAATCTGTAGTTCACTGGTTGCTGATTAAGTGTTGTTAATAAATAAACCATTTTGATCATGATTTGGTTTAACCGAATGAACTGAGTAGTTTTTCCCTGCATCGTTATTACCAGATGACATTAAGTTGCCATTAGTTTGAGGTCATTCATGCGTCTGTCTGCAATTCTGGTCCTCAGCAAGGAGGAGGTTCCCTCTCTTTCCAGCAGGCAAAGTAGTGGCATAATTTTGAAATTCAGCTGCTCAGGCTCTGCTTGTCAATGTAATAAACTCTTTGTTGTTTGATGTTGAGAACTTCTGCCTAAATACAGGAAGGCTATTTATTAATTTTTTTTCTAGTGACACCTAAAACTTAATAATAATGTCAGTGTATAATATGGTAATGATGATTTCATTAAGATTAAGACAGGCAGAAATAATCAATCTTTTTGACACTTACTGTAAAAGCCAAGAAGTTCTATCCATCAGAAAACATAGATAAAAAAAATTATTCTGTGCTAAATTTACCTTAAATTTTGGTCCACTTAATGTCTTTCATCAATTTCTATTGTCTTAGTTTAACAAATGGAATCATAAATAATGCAATCTACATCAATTCCCCTTATTTGCAATTAGAATTTTTTTCGGTACTCTGTTTTATGAATATTTAATAAACTGTGTAACCTTGATGGAAGGAGTGCAATTTAGGCGGCTATAATGAATATTTAGAAAGTCTTGCTTTGTGATCTCAACCTCTGATTTTAAATTAACCTTCAGTAAATCTTTTTGCACAATGCTCAGCTCAGCAAGTCTAACATTTTCCTGATCTAGAAATACATGGATAATTTCAAGATATGTTTTCTACTTCAGAGGATCTAGGTGCTTTTATTAAGCTTCTAATAATTATTACCTAAAATCTTAGAGTATGTATTTTGGGGTATGTATTGAAAGAAATAAAATTATAGAAGAAAAAATGTTACTCCTAAAATGTACACTCAGGGTGTGTGATGCCAAAAATAAGTATTATATATACCAGAAGCTATTAGAACAGAAACAATGATTCACTGACAGTTCAGTCTTTGCTTCTTGAGGGACAGGAACAACTAGCCAAAAGTTTTGTTTGATTTTGTCCAGTTTGCCACAGTAACTTTATTTTAAAAGATACTGTCACAGGGGGAATGCTAACCCACCGCTATGGATTTGCAACATTCACATTTACCAGTCATTTAAAATACAGTAAAGAGAAATTGCAAGAAGATGATTGTCACAAAAGAGAAATACATATGAGATATATTCTTCTAGCAATAAGAAAAATCTCATGATTCAGTGGGCATTATTCAATCAAACTAAGGCTTATACTTCTGAAGTATGCACAAGATACAGGAGAACAGCAGCTCAAAATTGGGTAAATCTCTGGAGACAATTACATAGAGTGCTGTGACACTTGGAAGCCTCTCTGCAAAGTGCTATGGATAAGTATCTTGATAATGAAAAAAACAGTGCAATGCAGCATTGTGAGATCTTAGACATCCCTCCCTCCTCCTCGCTTCAGAATTAGCTCGGGAAACTACTGGAAGAATTGTGCTGGACACCTAGAAAATCTGTTAGAAATACACTGCATTTCAGAGCCTACAGAAACCTACAGTCCAGGGACTTGGAAGAAACTGCAGATGAGAATCTAGATAAAGCACCAAATAAGCCAAATATATACTTCCTTCAGTAAGAGGATAATGTTGATTTTGTTCACATTACAGCCCTGGAAATTGATTCAGTGCAGAATAAAACAGAGACGATTCCCGATGACCTCACTGGCAGTGGCACACTGTCTGTCTGCAGGCAAAATGCGTTCCCTCTTCTGCCGACTATGTTATTGCCCTTAGCACAGTCCTGTAAGTAGCTGCTCACAAATTGCCTAAGTATTATATAGTACTAATTGCCTTCCTGCACATCGTCAGGACTGAAGGAAAGAAAGACAGCATCAGTCTGAATGGAGGTGCTGATCAAAAGTGAAACAGCTAGAGGGTGGCTGTTTCTGACTTACTCAAAGGAAAGATGAATCTGCCTTGCAGAATGTTGATTTGCTGGCAGAAAATTTGTAGTTTGCAAGATATTGGAAACTGCTGTAGGAAGAAAGCTAATAGCTGGCTGAAATAACAGTTCCCTTCAGCAGAACAGAGTAGGGAGCAGGGATGGGACTCTACTGTGTGCTGGGGGAGTCTGGTTTCCCCTATACTCTCCATCGTCATTATCAGGCTGTAATTATGTGGCCACATGGGCAGCTCCGGTGCTATTTGACAAGAGTAGGCTTAACCACCGCAGTGCTAGCATCCCTTCTTTAGCAGAGTGCCTCAAAACTGGTATCTTATCGGTAAGCCTCCAAGCACCACCATTCATAGCAGAGTGCCTAAATTCTGATGTGGGCAACAGAAAGAAGCAAGAATTTGATTCCTGACAGCCTTTCTTTTATGTTAAAATAATGCACAAGTACCAGTATGGCTGCACAGCCTAGAGTGAAATAGCTGCTTCAAACATAGCTGCTTCATTTGGAATCAGATTATTAAATTACTTGAGTTTGGTATTTGATTATAAAATAGTTTCAAGCTTGTTGGCATTTTATCTGCTATTCTTATCAAAGTTGACACAAGAAAATATTTATTTTAGCTGTGAGAATGGAAATTATCTTGTGGAATATGAATATTACTGCTTAATACATGGGTTTCAATGTCTTCCTAAGCAAGCTATTACTTTGTTTATCTTTCATTTGAGAGTCAAGATAAAACATAAACAGAAATGAGCTTGTTTCCCTGAAGTTGGAACTATTTTTAAGAATGTTCTGACTGCAAAGATGGAAACAAGACTTCAAGTATTTGCATTGTAACTGTCTTCAACTAGTGTTTGATCAAAAAAAGGAAAAAAAAAAAGGGAAAAAAAGATTGATTTGGCTGAATGCTGTTATATATTCGTCTTTCAAATGGGAAATTTTCCATGAGGAAAGAAATGGTTATTCAAAGGACAAAGAGAAATAGTTGATCCCACAAAGCAACCACACACAGAAGGTGCTTTAAAAGAGAAAGGGCAAGTTGTTAAAGCTCAAGTTGAAAAAGTCAAGAGCTGTGATTCATAGGTCCCAGGTTACCACTCACTTTGACTTAGAGTCTACGCACACAGCTGCTGACTTACGCTGCTGTTATTGCAGAGCGATGTGAATGATGAAGTCTCTGTTGCTGCATGTTTGGAACAGGAATTTTTAGTTCTTTGTTCTGCTTTTAAAAGATAAAACACTGTTAACAAGGTAACAACATCAGACCACCAGGGAAACCATAGAGACTTCATTCATTTCCAGCCTTCCTGTGATCAAATAAGATGTTGGCCCTGCAGGTACAGAATTTACATTTCCAATGTAATTTGGTATTACCTGAAAAAGTCTGAGGGGGGTATTACCCTATGATTTTTATTTCAAGGAAAATACTCAGCTTTCAAAAGGAACTGTCTTGCAAGGATGGGTTTTCTAACCAGCAAGCTGTGTGAACAAGCCCCATCTTTTTCTGGTCTCAGTATATGTATCCATATCAGATATACAACAGTCTATAAAAGACTAGTGGCTGAGACATTTGTTTTTCATAAAAATGAAACAGCATTTCAGCTAACTGATTAAAGCTCTGTGGATTTTTTTTAAAAAAATGCAACTAACAATTTATATGCTTATAAGCTGTAAATTCTTATAAAAAAATCTCCCTCTTGTGGCTAAGATTACATTAGTTATTGAAAAAAACAGGTAATGATTTTTTGGTTAGCTGCTTCTTTTATTGGAAAATTTCTAAAGGGAAGGAAACAAATAAATACTTCTAAGTTACTTCCTTAGAAGTTCTAACTATATTCCAGTAAGACATTGCAAATGATTGGCATAATTCAAAGAATACCAGTAAAATCAGTACTGAAGAAATAAATAGTGCAGGGAATTTAACAGTGCTGCAAACAGGCAGTTTCTCTTAGGTTGGTTGTTCCTGGAAAAACTGACATTAGCATCAATAGTGATGAAACTATGAAGTTTTGTGGCCATGAAGTCGCAAAGAAGATAATGGCAAAATCTCTTTGTTTTTAATAGTATCAGGACATTATTCGAGGTCTTCAAGCCTGGGCACAATGATCAGATATGTGATGTCATGACTGCAGCTTGTAGAGCCAGGTCTGTCTGAGCCAGCTTGAACCAGCTTGGCATTAGTTCAATTGCAGGAGCTCAGAGTAGACAAGATGGACTTTATACCCTGATCTAGTTTCAGTACACCCACAACTGGGCTGCTACCTGTGCCTGATCTAGTCACTTCAGTTACGGAGCTCTCTAACCCACACAGAGACACCGGAGACAGTAGCATCTCCAGAACCCTGAGCAGAAAGGCTGCACCCACATAACCAGTGCCACCCAGGCACAGCACCGATATGCCTCCAGTGCTCTGCAAACCTCCCGGGTTTTTTCACACCCTATGCCACCAAGGCAGCGTGAGTGACACTAGTTCATCGATCTTTCACGGAAGCTTATTGTGCTCTCACAGCTGTCAACTCCTGAACAGCCTGCAGGAGCCACAATAAATATAATACCTTTGATGTGCTAAGACTTTCCAGTGGAGGTGGTAAATGTCAATACAATTTTATCTAATATTCCCATGAAGACAGCAGTGTGACTCCTACTGGTTTCAATCAGTACATCTGTACCACTGGACAAGTGCACTTTGTAAGGTGGCCATAGACCTTAGCTATACAGAACAAGACACTTACAGAAAAGTCCATCATTTTCTCCCAGCCCATACATCCAGATTTCTTTAAAAAAAAAATTAGGACACGCTGGTATACGGTCACGCTTAGGCCTCATCCTCACAGACACTTGGAATGATGCCAGGTTGCAAAGCTAAGTACCAGAGCCAATGGAAATGCAGTGAGGCATATCTGCCCAACTTTACTGACACAGCCAAAGGGCTTGTGACATTGCTTACAGTAATAACTATAATTTCTGGACAAAGGCTTGCAACACAGAGGTGAATTTCACTCTGTTATTACAGTTTTCATGTATCATGGTCAACCACTTATTTTTTCTCACTTCAGCACTAAGAGTCAAGAGGATTCTGGATAGGCCACATGGACATTAATCAGGTAAGTTAAGAAAATGAGAAGTCTAATAGTTACCTAGAAATTGCTTGGAGCTAAAGCACGTGCACAGGACCTTATGATGGCATAAAATTACTGTAAGATTTACTTTGCAAGTAAGTTCTTGTAGGGCACAAACAGACTAGAAACAGCAGCAAAAGCAATAGAGAGAGGACCAGCCAACAAAGTTGTGCTGACAAGGCTAATGCAATAACACTTTTCAAATTGTACAAACATTTGGAATACAAATGGTCTATTCCTTTCCTTTAAGCACAGCATATTTTGCTCTACAAATATCTTGAGCTTTGATTTAGCAAAGCATTCAGCCATGTGCTTGCCTCTAAGCACATAGTTAAATTCTACTTGCCATATCCTAGATTTACTATATTGCAGGTCTGGAAATTCATGGTGTTTGACAATGAAATAGAGAGCTTCCCTTTGCCCTTGAGAAGTCTATCATTCATCCATCAGTCAAGAAATGTTCACATTTTCAGTTTTTGCACTGATTGAGAATGATGCACTTCTAGGGAAAAAAAACCAACCCTAGGCAGTAGAAATGAGGCACTCCAATAAAATAAAGTCGGTCATGTACCAAGCTTATAGTAGCATGATGAGTTGGCAAAACCTATTTCAAATTGGTGAATGTAGTACTCCTCTGCTTTGGTCTGTGTAGAGGAGGTTGCAGTGTGCTTCAATCAAAAGCAGCAAAGGTCTCTATGCATAAACCTGGAGACCAAAGTGGAGCGGAAACCACACAAGGCAAAATGTTTCCCGATCTAATATAGCAAACACCAAAGAGGAATAAAGAAAAATTAAAATCGCAATCTGAACAAGCCCTAGAAACTGGCTCTGAGAAAGCAGGGGGGGATTTGGGTCTAGCCTTGACTAAAAAGATCCTGTACCAGTGTACTCACTTCACTAAGATGCTGTCTCTTGTTTCATTCACAGTGTGTTCAGAAGGAAAGGGACTTTGAATTTTTTTTCCCAATTAACATCAAAGAATCATCCTGAACAACTGAAACAACCCTTAAGTTCCTGCATTTTTGGTTAAGTGCTTAGAGACTTTTAAAGACCTCTGACTTTGTTCTTGTTCCCTATCCTTGTCTGCCTCTGAACCGACTGCACAATACCTCTGCATTTAGGTTTATAATCAATAGATTTGTATTTAAAATACTTTTGCCCTCCCTAGTCTCATTGCATTTTAATATTTTAAAGCCATTAAATTGACCATGGTAAAATATCTCATCATAAAATTCTCATTACTTTAAATACATGTGTTTCATTTTGCATTTTAGAGCATCCTCCATCTCCTGATTTTTCACTAGTATCTTTTTCATTATCTGCATCCCTTTCCCTGCAGGCTACTGTGTAACCTTCTAAAATATACTTGAAGAACAAGAATGTCCTAGGTTTTGATTTCACTCTCGTCATCGAAGGTAGAGTCATTAGATGTCCAGTTTCTCCTTCACTAAGCCTATTTACCACAGATTATGAAACACTTCACCAGTAAAATTAACAATATGACTAAATGCTACGTTCTGTGCCATCCTGTTACTCGGTGTCATAAATCTTGTCTTCTTTTGACCACCCATGAATCTCTTACTAAACCTCATTGAAAATAATGACAGGTCAGAATTCCTTACTATTTGTCTGCCTTCTAAGATTTGTACTTTCTAAAACTTCCTGAATCAAATATGCTACATAAGGCAGTTCAGGATTACAACTTATGCAAGATTTAAAAGTAGTGGTTGCTCTAGAACAAGCTGTCATGTCTATTGGGACTCACGATACCTGAAAACTATTGATCAGGGTTCTGAGATGTGGCAGAGGTCACTAAGCAAGGCATGTTTAGCATGTGAAAGTAAAGCAAACACTGGTTTTAATACTCTCTGGGTTACCAAAGCAGATTAAATTTGAAGACTGAGACTGCAGTTCCACATGATTTTTTTCTTTCCCCACAACTCTTCTGAATTTGAAGTACTAATTGAATAGTAAACCCTTTCAAGTATTTTTGCATTAGGAGAAGGAATGCTTCATGTACTATAAACAGTATGCCTATCCCCAAATTGATCTTTAAGTCTCTTCTTTTGTTATTTTTAAAGAGACAACATCATAACTGCAGGCATGCTTTTTAGTTTTTAAGGGGTTTGATTTGAGTATGAGATGGATAGTTTAGGGAGTTTTGATCAGTGAAAACAGAGTTGAGGGAATTAAATCATGTTCATTGCTGTTGACAGAGAAAGCATAGGTTATTAGACTAGAACTTGACCTTAGCCTTAAAAAGAAAACTTTGTCAAATTTCTGTGTGAAAGCTGAATATCATCCAAGTAGACCTTAGGATAGCAGGTGACCTGGTGTTACTCCACAGGTAACAATTGTATATTAGAGACCAGGCTGGCAAACTTACTTGTTTTCCACTTTCAACAGAAAATTATTCACTTATTCCACTGAAAATTCTTTATGATTTAAACTTTCCAACCAACCTTAAGGGTTTATCATGTTAAATCTGTCTAGACTATCCTAAATGTTATTGCTGGGGCAATGGACTTGATTATTATTCCTATGTATCCTGAAGTTATTTTTAAAATGTTTTCAGTAAGACAGGTCAATCATTTCTAGAACAACATCAGGGACTGCACTGTCTTCTTTGGGGTTCTCACAGGCTTTCTGGCAGTGTTGGAACTGAGGCAGAAGTTTAATTGATGGCCCACTCATATTTTTGACAGATGCAGTTCATTTGATACGTTAACAAACATTTTGGATTTTGTAGTCTATTTAAGGCAGTTGCTATTAAATTGTCATAATTTATCATTGATTGTCACACAGTGTTATCTACAGTCTGGAAATATGCCCTGGCTTCAGAATTAAAGCTAAGAACTACAGGATAATGGCTGACATTGTGACCCTGATTTTAGCCTAAGACTTATTCTAAAGACATTTCCACCATTAAAATGCCAGTTCATCTGCATTGTTGCAGCAAGGTGGGGAGTGTTGGAATGGGATTCCTTCTGCCTAACTTAGCTGCCTGATTTTAGACATCTAGTGAAATTCAGTCATCAGGTTCTCTCTAAATCTATTACATAGAGCTCAGAAACTCCAGAGAACAATCCACTGCTTCCCAATGTGCTTGTGTTTGCGGGTATACCAAGTTACCTTGTGGGGGTACGTGCATAGCTTAGACTGAACACCTAACTTTAACGCAACTCTTTTATGTGACATATATCGCTTCTCTAATGGACAGTGTCCTCCTGAACTTCAAATGTTAAGGCCAAAAATTTAGAGATATAGGAGTTCTATAAGATACTTGCATGTTGTGCTGCAGTACCTCATTTTCCACTGCCTTTCCCTCAAACAGAATCTATGGGCTTGACGGACACTTTTGGGTTTTATTTTGTGTGTTTGTTTAAGTAGCTAACTGAAAGTTGATCCCATCAGCTAGAAGATGGAGCTTACACAAAGCAGAATGCTGAAGCTCAGAGGAAGGTAGAATATTGGCCTGGCCATTAGATCAGATGAGTCCATGAAAACTCAAGCCTTTCATGCTGTAAGATAGCAATAGTTGGCATTACAGCGTCATACACACCTGGGTTTTCTTTTTTTCTGTTAATATTCTCCAAAGAAACATTTTTAAGTAATATCTCCTCTATTTTTTTTCTCCTCTTAGAAACAAATTTCAAATCAGGTCATTTGACTGGAATTTATTTCAGCCTGTCCTCTCCAAAACAAGTGGGATTTGTGTTCACGTATGTACAAGCTAGATGCCTTTGAATGCACTGAATGAACAGAGCAGGCTGACATAGCCCACTTAGATACTTGTGAAAAATGACTGAAGGTGTTAAAAGCCACATTTATCATCCACTAGTCCTGTTATTTACATGGTCTTTCTCTTTCATATCAAGCAGATTCAACAAGATAGCACGATAGCAAAATTAGACATCTCTTGCAAGGCTTGCAGACAGAGCACAGGAGGAAAAGGTCTCTGTAATTGCAGTGCTGAATCAGGGGCTCAGCAAATATAAATTCAAGAAAAGATGCAGATGAATGCGAGTTTACACAAACTGGGTGCAACATAATTTTACTGAGTCTCTCTGTAGAGGCCTTTAGAGAAGGCTGTGTTGTTACCTATTCCACAGGTACACTAAATATCCAACAATACTTCCATTCTTAAACTGATGTTTGCTCTGAAATCCCGGATGATACTCTTCCTTCCCCCCATTATCGCAACATAGGGAGTATTAATTGTGTGCTGGTGACTCTGCCCTGCCCCTGACACAAATGTGTGTCTCAGGGTCTGTGAAAAAAAAGCAGCTGTCCTAAAAGTAAGTACTTAACTAAGGCTTTATGAAAGACTGCTAAGCAGAGAGCTAACAGGTATTTGAAACACACACAAAAATAGCTCCTGCCTTCTACTCCTCAAACCTGCCCTTCTCTGCATCTTCAGCCAAAAGTTTCAGCCAGCTGTTTGGACCTTTCTGTGGAGCTAGGATGTGTGCATGGGAGCAAGCCACTACAGGACAGTCCTGCTCCAAGTAGGTGTGTTTTGTCAAGGGCAAGCTTCTTCCATGTGCCAGGCAGCACATGGACAAACACCTCCAGAGCCCTCCGTGCATATAACCCCCAGTATGCAAGCTGTGTCTGCCACCAGCCTCCCAGTCTTTTATCTCTTGCTGGAGTTCCCAATGTGTTTGGCACAGCATACCTGCCCCATTCTATCGCCTTCACCTGCACCCCTGGACTCTAGGAATGAAACTTCCCCGTGTGCCCCTTGGGCACCCTGCCTTCCCTGCACCAGGAGCAAGCGTTGGTGGCTCACTGCAATGAGGATACAAGTCTGCAAGTGTCCCCATGTGATTTTCTGCCACTTCTTTTCTTCCTATTCCTTCCTTCCTTCCTTTCCTTTGGGAAAACTGAGATACCAAAAGTTCAGTGTAAACAAAATAATCTTGTTCTACAGCAAACAAATTAATCAACCAGTAACTGCCACCCGGTATGTCAGTTTGGCATGTACATCTTTCATTACCAGTAGGAACAAATATGACTATTTGAGAACAGCTTTGCATCAGGCCTGGAAATATGCTAAGAAAAACAGCTATAGAGAAAAAGGAAAGAAGAAAAACCTGTGCTCTGAATCACCAATAAAATATCCCAAATTATAGCATTCACTGCAGTATAAATGTGGGACCTAAGGGTCAAACAAGAGGATATCTTCCCAAGCATCTTTCTGGGAAGGGCCTCTAATTGTTGCACACACATCCAAGGTCAGCTGACTGCTGCTTCTGCCGCCTGAGAGGAATGTTTATGGAAACTAAGAGAGGCCAAATTATGGGAAATAAGGGATGTTCAGAGTGAGAGAGTCTGTTAAGCACCAAAATATTTCCCTGCAGTTCTGCAGGAAGGGACCAAAATGGCATAGATTGCCTTTGATATACGCCTAGGCATGGAGCTAAAAAGAGCACATGGAGATTTCAGATACTTCTGTCAGGAAGGAAGAAATTAAGAATACAAAACCTGTACTCTGCTGCCCACTAACCAATGTTCTATAATAGTTATTTCAGTTGAAGTCTCTGCTCTTTCCTGTCCCTGGCAATCAGATTATATCAGCAAAGAAAATAATGAAGAGGAAAAGGGAACGTATAAATACTTGCCATAAATTGTATATTGCTTTTTTCTGTACAGAAATATCTGGCATTTTAATTGCTTCTGTGAGGAGCAGAAGTCTCAATAAAGGTCACAGGTTTGCAAAATATTAACAACTAGTAAATGCATTCAGTTTTTCAACCTGACTTGGACTGTGCTCTCAGGCTAGAGATTGGCTGCTAATGTGCAGGGAATGAAGAAGCAGCACCTTGTACTGACCAGGGGGACACTGGAGAGTCATAATCTTGAAAAGGGTTGTTAGACATTTTATGTCCTGACAGACAGGGAAAGGAGCCAAAACAAACTGAAACTAATGTTCTTGCATGGGCTGAGAGAGCTGTCTTCTGAGAAGAAAGGGTATGCTTTTATTAAGTAGTGCTCAGAGCTGTGGATTAGCTGAAACCACGACGTAATTATCTAACCAAAACATAATTATGTTAGACAGTCCCATTTTGCAGTGTGATATAGTATCTTCTGCTAGACCATAGCTGGATTTCCATGTCAAACTAAGACTTTGAAATAATTGTCTGCACGGGGATTTCCTCATGTCAAGAGATGTTTAGGCCCCCAGCACAGTCACTGTAGTCACTGTAGATGTATTCATCTCACTCAGGATAAGGGTGAGATTCAGATACCTAAACATAGCTGAATAGTGTCACTTCAGACACTGCAAGGGTATCCAGGGCATGCGATCTCCCATATGTCTTGTGCATTTCTGCCAGCCCTTAGCAGATATTTTGGAAGCCCGAAGACATCTCAAATGGCAGTGGGTGCCTAAATTTAGGCAGCTTTCTTATTTAGAGTGAACTGGACAGAATTCCAGACTCCACTGACAGTATTGGCTGGGCGTGCACTGACTACTCCACACTAGCTCATGTGCAAGCACCTACATGTAAATACCTGAACTCAGATAGATTATTCTGAAGCTAAATCCCATCCCAATTTTAGATCACATCAAAAACCAGAGGTTATAGGAAGAACTACACCTTAGATTCAGTTTTAAATATGGTGGGGTCAACAGTAGCTGTGGCTATTGAGGGTTTTTGATGAAATGCCCTTTTCACTTTGATTGACTTAATCTGCCTCCATGGCTTGCTAGGAGTGGAGCTGAGCTTTGGGGCCCGCTTGACGCTGAACACCAGCAAGGAGAGTGACATTTTTGTTGCTTCCGTAGCTCTCATAACACAGTACCTGAGAATCCCAGAGTCCTTTGTTAACAAAATTATCTTCAGAGACACCCTGCAAGAGAGCAATACTGTTGTTATTGCTATTATTTCCATTTTAGAGAAAAGTGGGCTGCTGAGAGGCTGTATTTTTAAGGTATTACTGTCACTATAGACACACACAGCCCAAGTGAGATTTTTAAAGCACCTCAGACACTAATTTTGGCTGAAAAATTAGACACTTTGTGTCTAAGTGCTTCTGAAAATCCCACTAGGGTCCCATTTGCTGGTTCATTGCCCAACTAGCTTGTAAATCCTGCTGTGGCACGTTCAAGGTGACACACAACTTTTGGATGCTACTTCTCATGTTGTTCTCTCCTCAGCTTGCTTTGGCTTTGGTCACCAACCTTTTTCCTCCCTGACCCCAATCCCAAACTCACTCCTAAGGCCATCCGGCACAGATGCACCACGGTGGGCTGGGGTCCAGCTGGTCAGATCATCTGCTGTTTTCCTCTGCACGCATATGGCAAAACCCAAGGGGCTCTTGCTCATAGCCCTGCACTCACCTTGCATTTTTGCTGTTAAAAATCTTCCCACAGTCTTAGTACTGTGCTGTGGGTTATTTAGAGTTCAGTTAGCCACTTAAACACATCCAATGAAACAGATACTACAACCTTTCTAGGTAGCTGCTCTACCACAGCTTCACAGGAAAGCTAAGGAGAAAAGTTTATTAATATCTAGGATAAATCTTTGCTGCAGATACAGCCAATTCCCATTTTCTTCTAGCAGCAAGAGACATGGAAAATAATCTATCATTGTTTCCTTTGTAACCACTTTTTCCAGACATGGAAAATGTGAAGAACATTCTTTTCTCTAAAGAAAATAAATCCATTTCCTCATAGTTTATATTTGTCAAAGGATTTGTAAGACTTCTATGTCCTCTATAGTCTTTGATTTGTCAATACACATCCCCCATTTAAAATGAAGGATGAATTTAAAATAATGTAGCCAAATTGGGGGTGCAGTTATAATTGAGCAAAAAAGTTTTCTGAGGGACTCTTATTTTGGTAAAATTCAAGTTAGGAAAATGTTTGAGCTATTGATCAACAAACTCCTTTTAATCTAAAATTATAATATTAAATTGAAGAAGAGAACGAATCCTTTTCTTTTCAGACTAATTCAGTTTGCTTTATGACACAGTGACATGCAGATTTGAGAACATGTAATAGAAGATGGCACTAATAAATAAGAAATGGTTTCATCCACCAATTAGATGACAGTTTCTCCCAGGTTGTCTCAGGAGAGGTTGGCCTGTTGCCTGTAACCTACTTCTCAAACACCTTGTACACCTACAACAATATATCCCGAATGATGAAGCATTCAAAAAAGAGATCTGTTCTGAATGTTAGAAGTGACTAATTTCCTTGGTATCTTGTACAATTTTCCAAAGTTATAAAGTAGTATACAGGAGAATTAGCTTATAGCTGTGCTGTAATTTCCCTAGCTAGTAAATTCAAGCTCTATCTCTGCATTTAAATATGTTTTATAATAGGAAGTGAACTTTGTAATTCATCCTCCCTCTCCCTCTTTATATGTGTTTAAAATTCAGCTCCTGATCTTGGGTGATGTAGATAAGCAACACTGAAATTAAAAGAGGATTGTGTACTTTTTGTAAGAATCATTGTATCCTTAGAAGAATTATCCAACAACAACAAAAAAAAGCTTTTTGGTAACAAATAGTTTAGAAATCACAATGCGATCCTCATATCTAAAAGAAAAAATTATATACCATATAAATGACAAATGACCATTAAGAAACTAATAAGGCCAGTGCAGCCACACCGACAAGCCACTAGCTGAAGAAAAAAAGCATATCCAAAAACATCCTGGCTTGATGGACTTGGAAGAGGTTGTAGAGATGTGAGTCAGTTAGGTTTTGCCACTGTTTCAGTAATGTTGACTTGCTTTCAACTACATATGAGACAAGGATCAGAGAACATGTGGCTTCTGTGGTGTGAAAGTTTATTCATTTTGTATCAACTAAGTTGCAAATGTGATTTTCTTGTGAAAAAAATTAAACCCCCCAAAAGTCAGAAAGGCAAAACATGATTCTTTATTTGTATTTTTTAATTTTTGTGGAAACAAGTTTCAGAACAGAATATCTGATCAAAAAGGAAACCAAAACAAAGCTTTTTGTCTTTTGAAAAAAAAAAGGCAAATGTATTCTACATGACTTCCTGAGCAGCTGTGATGATTCATTCAGAAATAAAAATAGTGGTGAATAAAGTGATAGATGGCATTACTTTATGGAATGAATTACTTTTAGGAATGACAGAAGGGCCATGTTAAGCCTTTATAACAGACATTTTTAAAAATATCCAGTATTATATAATTTAATATTAGATATAACCTTTCTCTTTGTCATAAGTTGTTTGTCATAGGCCTTCTGTCTTAAAAATGTACATTTTATCTAGTTTTCTTTAGGCTTAACAAAAGATTTGCAAATAATTATATTCAAGAAAACTAAAAGGAACAGTTAATCTTAGGTAACTCATGGGACCTTCCTACTGGGTCTGCTTCTGGGAAAATGTAATGCTACCAGAATAAAATAAATCATATTGCCAAATTCATGCAATGGCACTTTTTTTCAGCATACACTTCTTATTTGCCCTGCACATTTATATCAAAAGATATTTCAGAAATTGAGAGTTTTAGGGTACTTCAAGGGAAAGAGAGAAAGCGAGAGTATCCAGTTTCCTATGGAAACAAGCTTTATGCAAACCTGTTTGTCTGCCAACCCTTCACCATACCTCCCCAAAATAAATTTTGAACCAGTTATTGTAGATCTCATATGCCATACCATGCTCTGCCTACTACAAGGCTTACCAATAATTAAGCACTACTAGGTGGAATGGCAAGACCCATTAAAGCCTGAGATCGTGTTGTCATGTAGTAGTCACATAAACAGTAGATATAGTCCTAGTTTCACTTGTATATATGCTCCCAAAATGCTACGAGATTTTGCAAGTACAAAGTTCGTGGTATTGCTGCTACAGCACAGTAGATCCCAATGGGCAGTCTAATCAGTATCTGGAATCTACAGAATATGGCCAAAAAATTGTTGAACCTGAAAAATGCTCTTCAGTTTCTGTAAATCATATAGCTCCAGTAACTCTATAGAATTTAAAAACTTACATCAAGTCATACTTGTCAACCAGCTGATCCATAAGGCCTACTCGTAAGCTGTATACATCCTCTAAAGCGTAAAAGATGGTGGTTGACATGCAGAGAAATGCACTAAGCAGTTAATAACTTCTGTTCCTTGACAGATGTTTTCTTCTTATACATAACATCCAAATAAATAGCAATATGAGGGCTTTATTTTCTGCAGGATTTTCCATGCAAATGTAAGAAAGATGTATGTTACATTTGCTGTTCAGAACATCTGACAGTTCTGCAGTATGCCAGCTAAGCCCAGCTCATATAGCTGATTCAGTGAACATTAATATTTATTAAAAGCTATAATGAAGTGATATTGCCCTGATTTAGAGCACTGACAGGAGGCTGGTGGCAGCAGTCAAAGCTGGGCCAGAATACTCTGTCTCATTCTTAACTCAAGCATGCACGTGCACCAGCCCACGGCTCATTAGCTCCTGCTGTTAATCTAGTGCTATCCAACCGAGAACAATGAAGTAAGGGTGAAGTTCCACTTCAGTCCTGATGCCTTTGCACTGTAACACAAAGCTGTGGCTTGCCATGGACTAGGTAAGTTGCTTCCTTGACACACTGGGACCAAAGGTTTTAAAATGTCAGTGCTTAAATGTATATTTGATTTATAAGTAAATAGTCTAATATTCTGTGGTGGTTTTGCATCACGCAGCGCCAAATAAGTCAAGGTACATCTAAAGGTTTGTTGGTATATTTTGTCATCCAAAACTAGAAACGGTCTTTCCGGCCATTTCAGAATACTTCAATCATTAATTAAAATTACGTTAAAAAGGATTTCACACAACTGGAATTAATAAAGGACCTGAAAAGGCCCAAACAGGTCTTTTCTATTCAAAGCTGAAAATGAAAGGAAGTTAGGATGATCGATACTGATTTTATGCAAGAATTTATTACTTATTGTGGGCAATCAGAGACCTAAGGGGGGAAAAAACAGTATTTAACACTTTATCAAGCAACCAATGCCAAGAGCAAGAGTTTCTGGTTCAAGAGCGAAGATGGCTTACACCTCAGTTATGTGCACATGATTGACATAGTTTGCTTCACAGATGCCCCCCATTCCTTCTCTTGAAGTTTCTATCCTTCCTGATGGCGAAGAAGGTCCCGAGAGGTCCCACGCTGACGGGTGCTGGCTCGCCGCGCTGCACGGGGCTGTCAGCTGCTGCAGTCGGTGTGTGCCCCATGAGTAGCAGAGACTGCTGAGCACCGGTGCCTGCAGCCAGGGCCCCAGCTATTGCTTAGTGTAATAAATCCAGATTAGCCAAAGGATGAGACGCTTCCTGCATGACTGTGACAGATCACTGTGGCTATGTTTGAAAGAATAAATTAAACAGTGCAAGGGAATGTTCCCAAGCAGAGGAACTTGACTCTACACGGCTGTCGTGGTTTAAACCCAGCTGGCAGCTAAGCACCACGCAGACGCTCACTTACCTCCCTCGCAGTGGGATGGGGGAGAGAATCAGAAGAGTAAAAGGGAGAAAACTCATGGGCTGAGATAAAGACAGTTTAATAGGTAAAGCAAAAGCCATGCATGCAAGCAAAGCCAAACAAGGAATTCATTCACCACTTCCCATGGGCAGGCAGGTGTTCAGCCATCTCCAGGAAAGCAGGGCTCCATCACGCCTAATGGTGACTTGGGAAGACAAACGCCATCACTCCAAACGTCCCCCCTTCCTTCTTCTTCCCTCAGCTTTATATGCTGAACATGACGTCGTATGGTCTGGACTATCCCTTGGGTCAGTTGGGGTCAGCTGTCCCAGCTGTGTCCCCTCCCAACTCCTTGTGCCCCCCCAGGCTCCTCGCTGGTGGGGTGGGGTGAGAAGCAGAAAAGACCTTGGCTCTGTGTGAGCCTGCTCAGCAGTAACGAAAACATCCCTGCTTTATGAACAGTGTTTCCAGCACAAATTCAAAAATATAGCCCCATACTAGCTACTATGAAGAAAATTAATTCTACCCCAGCCAAACCCAGCACAATAGCTAAGCTGTTACAATGACCCAAACTGGCACTTAAGTCTCCCAGACAGCCCCTGGACATGCTTGGTAAACCAGCATGGGCTGGTGGCCATTACCAACAGTTACTTTTGCTGTAAGCACCCTGTTCTGAAGGGTAAAAGAGCTGAACAGCAATAAGGCAGGCAGTACTCTGACCGTTGGCGTCCATGCCAGAGAACAGCCCTGCCTGGATGTAACACCAAGTACAGATGTCTGTATTGGCACCAGGAGGGTAGGCGTAGGTCCTTGGTTCTAGCAAGCAAGGTTCAGCCTTGAGCTGGGCACACAAACTCCTTATAACACACCAGGGGAGAGTTACTGGCCTGCAATATTGCCAAATCACCCATTTCCCAGCAAAGAGTCTTGGACAGCAAGTTAGAAATCATTTCTCTGTCAGGGTGTCCTGAATTTCTGCAGGAAAGAGTTTAAGATTAGCTAGGCCAGTCAGTGACAGCAAAACTCTCTGCCTTGGAGATTAAGTCACAGGTTTCAGTCCCAGCTCTCAAGCATGTTTTATTTATTTTATTCACTGGCTGTTTAACATTTAATACATAAACACAGCTTGGGACAAGAACAGGAATCCACAACCCACCCTTTTTAGGAAAATTTCCTGATAACAGGATTAAAGACTTGTGCTTGTTCTTGTGTTTTCTGTCAGTCCAGTGGCTCGCTCTTTGCCGCGCAACAAAAAGGCTTCAAGGAAAGGGAGAACAACAGACCCTAAGATCATCTCTAGTTTGGATAGTCTCCTGATGAACAGTTTTGAACTTCTTCAGCATGAAGAGCTCGTGGGGTGTGTTACCTATCCCTGGGGTGACTTACCCCTAACACCTGATCCAGGTGGACTACAAATTAAGTGACTTCTCTTTCCAGTTAATTAATCAGCTAGTCTCATAAAAGTAGTTGATCCTGTTGTGCTCATTCCCACAGATACACCATAGGTATAGTCTGAACACCTTGGACTGAGTCTTTCAAGGAACTAGGTAGAAAAGCAAATTAAAGGATCCCAATTTGGAGTCAGGTAAGACACAGAGTTGCAGGAAGGAGGATTTGCAGGGCAGAACTTTAGGCAGCCTTGCAATTCCACCAGTGATAACAAGGCATTTGCAGACCTGAGGATTTCAGATTTCAGATGACATCCTAAATTCTAACTACATTCCTTTTAAAAATTCACTTGAGAAGTCTATATGCTTCAGGGATCCCATGTTTCTCTCTCTGAGTTTTTCTCACGTGTAGCTAGCCCAATTTCCCTGTTTATGGGTGTGGTTTTAAGAACAGCTACTGAAAACTAGGAAGTTTTTTGTGCTGTTAAAGATATCCTTGGATGCAGTTTTCTTCAAGACTGCTGAAGTCTGACTCTTGCTGCTGCTAAGTTAGATCAGTATCAGTGTAGAGACACAATGGGAAACTGAAAAGGAAGTTACCTTTCCATAGGAAGGAAGAAGGCTAGAAAATAAAGCAAAGGACAAAGAAGACTGTAGAAAACCAAAGTGAAGGTAGAAGTGGGAAGGGACAGATTTGTCCTTCAGAGCCCTAGAAGCTCATATCCACGGCAATAACTCATTATTGTAATTCTTGATTTGAATAGATGGTAAAAGATAGTTTCCTGCAAAACTTACCTTTGCATGGTGCTGCTAAAGTGGGGCCCTTAAATTAATTGGAAGTATAAACATTTATTTCAGTGGTTGCACTGGAATGAAAAATTGAAAGAAATGCAAGATTCATAAACTATGCTATGCTATGCTGGACCTTTTTCTCGCCAACAAGGAGGGCCAGGTGGGGATTGTGAAGCTCAAGGGCAGCCTTGGCTGCAGTGACCATGAAATGGTGGAGTGCAAGATCCTTAGGGCAGCGAGGAGGGCGCACATCAAGCTCACTGCCCAGAACTTCAGGAGAGCAGACTTTGGCCACTTCAGGGGTCTGCTTGGTAGAGTACCGTGGGATACAGCCCTGGAGGGAAGAGAGGACCAAGAAAGCTGGTTAATATTCAAGGGTCACCTCCTCCAAGCTCAGGAGTGATGCATCCCAGCAAAGAGGAAGGCAGGCAAAAACACCAGCAGGCCTGCGTGGATGAACAAGGAGCTCCTGAACAAACTCAAACACAAAAAGGAAGCCTACAGAGGGTGGAAGCAAGGACAGGTAGCCTGGAAGGAATACAGAGAAGTCTGAGCAGCCAGGGATCAGGTAAGGAAAGCCAAAGCCGTGATAGAATTAAATCTGGCCAGGGACATCAAGGGCAAAAAGAAGAGCTTCTATAGGTACATTGGTGATAAAAGGAAGACTAGGGAAAATGTGGGTCCTCTCCAGAAGGAAACAGGAGACCTGGTTACCCAGGATATGGAGAAGGCTGAAGTACTCAACGACTTTTTTGTCCCAGTCTTCACCAGCAAGTGCTCTAGCCACACCACCCAAGTGGCAGAAGGCAAAGGCAAGGACTGGGAGAATGAAGAACCACCCACTGTAGGAAAGGATCAAGTTCGAGACCGTCTAAGGAACCTGAAGGTGCACAAGTCCATGTGACCTGATAAGATGCATCCACAGGTCTTGAGGGATCTGACGGATGAAGTGGCTACCCCACTATGCATTATATTTGAGAAGTTGTGGCAGTCCGGGGAACTTCCCACTGACTGGAAAAGGGGAAACATAACCCCCATTTTTAAAAAGGGAAAAAAGGAAGAACCTAGGAACTACAGGCCAGTCAGTCTCACCTCTGTGGCTGGCAATATCATGGACCAGATCCTCCTGGAAACTATGCTAGAGCACATGGAAAATAAGGAGGTGATTGGTGACAGCCAACATCGCTTCACTAAAGGCAAACCATGCCTGACAAATTTGGTGGCCTTCTACAACGGGATTACAGTGTTGGTGGATAAGGGGAGAGCAACAGACGTCATCTACCTGGACTTGTGCAAAGCATTTGACACAGTCCCACATGACATCCTTGTCTCTAAATTGGAGAGACGTGGATCTGACAGATGGACCACTCAGTGGATAAGGAAATGGCTGGATGGTTGCACTCAAAGAGTTGCGGTCCAGGGCTTGACGTCTGAGTGGAGACCAGTGACGAGTGGTGTTCCTCAGGGGTTGGTATTGGAACTGGCACTGTTTAACACCTTTGTCGGTGACATGGACAGTGGGATTGAGCGCACCCTCAGCAAGTTTGGCAACAACACCAAACTGTGTTGTGTGGTCGACACACTGGAGGGCAGGGATGCCATCCAGAGGGACCTTGACAGGCTTGAGAGGTGGGCCCATGCCAGCCTCATGAAGTTCAACAAGGCCAAGTGCAAGGTCCTGCACATGGGTCGGGGCAATCCCAAGCACAAACACAGGCTGGGTGATGAGTGGATTGAGAGCAGCCCTGTGGAGAAGGACTTGGGGGTGTTGGTTGACAAGAAGCTCAACATGACCCAGAATGTATGTTTGCAGCCCAGAAAGCCAATCATATCCTGGGCTGCATCAAAAGAAGCGTGACCAACAGGTCAAGGGAGGTGATTCTCCCCCTCTGCTCTGCTCTCATGAGACCTCACCTGGAGTCCTGCATTCAGGTCCAGAGGAGGGCCACAAACATGATCAGAGGGCTGGAACACCTCTCCTGTGAGGAAAGGCTGAGAGAGTTGGGGTTGTTCAGCCTGGAAAAGGGAAAGCTCCAGTGAGACCTTATAGTGACCTTCCAGTACTTAAAGAGAGCCTACAGGAAAGATGAGGAGGGACTCTTTATCAGGGAGTGTTGTGATAATGGGTAATGGCTTTAAACTGAAAGAGGTTAGATTCAGATTAGCTATAAGGATGAAGTTCTTCACTGTAAGGGTGGTGAGGCACTGGAACGGGTTGCCCAGGGAGGTTGTGGCTGCCCCATCCCTGGCAGTGTCCAAGGCCAGGTTGGACGGGGCTTTGAGCAACCTGGTCTAGTGGAAGGTGTCCCTGCCCATGGCAGGGGGGTTGGAACTAGATGATCTTTTAAGATCCTTTCTAACCCAAACCATTCTATGATTCTATGAAACCACAATGTGTGTGTTGGGAATGTTTAGGTTGAACTGAGAAAGCAAAGGTAACATCCCTCCACAAGAGATGACCCTCTCAGTGTCTCAGTCCTTAGTGCTGGCAAGATGCTGAAAGGGTCTGAAACAAATTATTCGAACTCATTCTGGTTGGGTGACTAAAGAAAGATAGCCTGCATAGAAAGTAGATTTTACTATTTCTCATTAAAGGACTTGAAATTAAGAATAAAGCTAAGGTATTACATTTGAAAAACAATCTTAAGAAATGTCTCCCTTGTGGAAAGCAGCCTGTAAGAACAGTGTTTTGAAGAAAAAAACCTCTTCTAAACTAAATTTTGGACCTGTCATTCCAGTTCTGTTCTAATCTGAAGTTAGACCTATATTTTGTAAAATTAAGATGTGCGCTTCTCTGAGTTATATTACTTTTAGGATTCTTTCCCCTTTTTAAGTAAGGAAGGCTGGAAGACAGTCCATCTGATTTAAGCTATTTTGCTGGGAATTTCTTCCATATTTTGAGCATGTTCCAAGTGGCAGTTGGAATATAAATAGCAGAATAAACAAACAGCTGCGCAAGCAAAGTTGAAAAGTCAGAGACCAACGAGATTATCGGTTGTTTCTGCAGTACTTCCAGCCTGCCCACATACCAAATGCGATATCATGTGACAAACAAATTCTTTATTGCCAGCAGCTAGATTTGGGGTTTCTTCATTTCCCACTTACTCATTCTGAAGTATTTTTTTCAGTACTTTTATTCTGAAAATAGAGAAAATTATATTAAAGCCACCAACAATAAAAGTCCCATGGTTTTTGTCCAAAATCCTAAGTTATGTGTTACATTTCACTGTGCTTTTAAGGTTTCTTTATAAACATAAGGGCAGCTATATGTTTAGGAATTAAATTCTAGAGGTAAAATAAAATGTTCCTCCCCCTCTAAACCTACGCTTATTCAAGGCTCTGAAGCAGGAAGGTGTTTTTATCTAATATTTGTGTGCAAATAATATTTATGTTAAAATAATGATCAGGCATAAAATTCTTTGTATATCATACTTGATTATGAATACTCCTCATTTGGCACTTCTTCCTAACTATAAGCACAAAGAAACAGACAATCCTGCGTAATGAAAACAACTAGAATAATGACTGTTGTTAGAATGACAGTCTTCTAAAGCTCTCTACAAATGCAAATAAGTTAAAATGTATTTACTGATTGCTGAATAAATACCTGTCTTCACTGGGTTTTGATTTGAGGTTATGTCCTCCAGTTCACAGGAGAATTCTTTTTTATTAAACCGAGTCAAAGACTTCTTTTTGATGGGCTTTAGTGTATGTGACCAAAATGTTTCGATCTGCAACATGTTCTAGAGCTCTGGTGCAGAAGATGATTTATGATTCTTGCCTACAAGGACCAAAGTCTCTGCTGAAAGTACTGTGAAGAATCACATTCACTTTAATGCCTTGAAATTAAGTAGAAAATTGAGCTTCTTTCATTTGTTTTATTGCCAGTTTCAATAACGTAGTAGCAACATTTGAATGTATTGCATTGGTATTCTGTCACTAATGTGCAAAGGAGGTTAAAGCGTGTTTTACAGACTTACTGCCCAGAAGTCATTTTTAATCTACTCTGAAATTCTTCTTCCTATTTGACATTATTTATGTGTTTTGACTTATTTATTTTAGCGGGAATTGCAATTTGTCCTTTAAATGTGCCAGTCCTTTTTAGACTCTTTGCTGTTCATTTTCAAACTTGGATGTAGGTCTGCTCTGTTTCAGGTTCTCATGTCAACATTGAAGTGGTTCCTTTTTAAAACCCTGGTCTTTCATTGTTGTTTTCTAGAGTGATGGTTGCATTTGTGAATCCTGTAAGTGTGACTGCAGTCTGCAACTGGAGACAGTTAATCTAAGAACACTTATTCTGCTACCATTTAACCACAGTCTCATGGGATGAGCTGAACAGAAAGTATGGGATGCCCAAAACATTTACTATATTGGACAAGAAATTGGAGCCTTTTGAGCTCTTTCCAAGTACTTGTGATGTTTGACCTATCCATTAGTCATATTTGGTCTATGATCTCTGGAGTATCTTTTCTAGGAGGTGAGCTAATAGCTGCAAAAGATGGATAGTCAGCTAAAACACTTAAAGGGATACAGCATATCAAAACAAGATGTAGTTGCTCTGTATTAATAATTGAAGTAATACAATAATATGCCAATTACCAGTCTCAAGGTACTGTAGAGGGGGAACTGGTATCTTCATTCCCATTTGACAAATAATGAGATCCAACTTGCCATGGTCACCCATGCAGTATGTGGCAGAGTTAAGAATAAAACACTGTTTGTGATAAGCCAACAACAGCGTCCGTAACAAACTGCTTCCTATCTAAATGATAAGGCATGGGGGGGAGGAGAGCAGCAGAGCAGTGCAGTGAAGGGACAGAGGAGAAGCAGACATGAAGTGGCTTCCCCAAGGAAATTCAATGACCAAACCAAACTCAGAGTTCACGCACCCACCATTGGAGTCGTGTTGACCCCATCTGTAGGACTTCCATGGTATAGTGTGGAGGGCTGTTTTTTTCTGAATGATCCAGTTAACATTTATGGCACTGAACATCCAGGCCACTAGATATTTTAGAGGACTCTCCTCAGACAGTATTAGGCAAGAGCTGGAAGAGGTCACCATTATTTTCCTCAAGGTCCTGTAGATGTCACTATTTATACCCCATCTCTCTGTGCTAATTACCATCCCCATTTCATTGTCAAGAACATTCCTCTCTCAGACAACACTGCCAGCTGCCTTCATCCAGTTAAGTTCTCAGTTCAGTACCCTTCAGATTTCTCCGTGCCCCTTTTCTTGTGTAGAAATACCTTTATACAATTGCAAAACTCCCCTCAATGCTTTTCTTTGCCAGAACACTTTACAGCGGTTAAGAAACTGCTGTTCTGAAGTCTTATTGCACAAGTAAGTAATTGTATAATTACTTATCTTCTGTCTGTATTTAGCTGTGGTCTCTAGATTTATAAGGACTTAATACAGGGCAATCCAGGTTAAGCAAAAGGGTATCCATGCACTATTCAAATATCAATATGCATTTGTTTGTGTTTCTCTCTAAATCTGTTTAACCTAGAACATGATCCTTGCATGCAGTCAGTTAGATATGAGAAGAGATTTATGACAAAAATACTGACTTTCAGAATTCTTCCTCAGCTTTTACTGGGCAGGATATGTCACTGAAAAATGAAAAAAACTTCAGGAATAGCTAGTTTTCTTGGGTAACAAAAACTTTGCAGAAGGAAGCAGTATGGACCCTACTCAGGCCTGTCAGGAGAATATTCTTTTCTCGGTGTAAGAATGGTAAAATTAACAAGAAATGTGGAATATTGTTGGGACATTACTCCTGATACTGGTACTAGCAATTGGTAGAATTAAGAAGAAATGCACTTCTCTTGAATATTTTTAAATTATTTCAAATATTTTTATGCCTTTTATATATTGATGTGCACTGTGTTGGTTTTATTCTATTTGCAGCAGCCAAGATAATCTAACTTCAGGATGATGATTCTTATCATAATAGCATATTATCCCAGGACTCTTGCTTTGTAGCCAGGGATTAGGTTAAAACTTGTAAATGCAAGAGTTTTTTGTTCTTCAATGTATAATCTGGGTCCTAAATACTGGGGAAAAAAAAAAAAAAAACCACCAAAACCCCAAAGAAAACACGAAACACTTTGACCTCTTAGTATAAAAATAAGATTAGAAAAAGAAAATTACAGTGGACATCTTTCTCTAAAGAAAAGATTACTGAAAAGGCAGAAAAATATTTCTAGCAGTGTGGATGGCTCCTGACTTTCTGATAGCTCGAGTCCATTTATGTCCATTTATAGAAATTTCCTTTAGTTTAAGGCAGGTACAACAGTATGGAGAATCTGACACCTAGTGTAGACTTTTAATGCTTCATGTAGAAGTAGAGCAAAAATCTGAGATTTGCTTACTGAAATATTTTCTCATCTTCCATAATTTAAAATACTTATTACTGTGATCTTTTCTTTTTGTCTATTCCACCTGAATGTCTGAAGCTAACGTATCTGTATGGGAGACAAACTTGATGATGTACCTCATTAAAAAAATAAAGCTAAACATTTTGCTCAAAACAGAAGCATGTCATGTCTGAGAAAAGGAGCTTAACACTCTTTCTTCTCAACCTTTAGTGTCATAACATTCACAGTAATGAGCCACTTTACATAGGGCTTTGATTACATTGGGTGAGAAGGGGATGTAATGGCTGACGTGAATATCACCACATTGAGCTCTTCAGCTATTATCTCTTCCCATCAAATGCAAATCAGTAACCATATTATGATTTTCTGTCTCTCTTTTTCTATATATTGCAGCAAATCATCTGAGAGAGTTTAAGGAATCAGAATTTTAGATTTTATTTCCTTTCACTAATCTTGTGACATAAATTCAGCTCAGCTTAAATCAAGCACTCAGGCTGAGCTCCCTGTTTTGCATGCTGATCTGCCAGTTGTCAGCAACAAGCTGAATGGAAAACAAACCCAGTATCTTAATATTTGAACACGTATTATTGTAAATAATTGCAGTAGTGCCATAAAGCTACTTAGAGAAAGAACATATATTGAAGGTATGCATGCTGTGCCTCTGAAGTGCTTATGCTGCTACTTGAAGAAAAATGAAAGACAGAACACATCAATGCAACAAACAAGAAGGAAAGAAGAAATGAGATATAACACTCTTACAGTCACATAAATATTTACATGTCACCTATAACTAGAATTGTTAATAACTAGATTAATAGCAACAGCATTTCCAGAAAGAAGCTCTGATAAATTTGAGAGGAAAATGTCACCCTGTGTCTTGTCACTGGTTCAAGCTAATCTGAAGTCCTGAGATGAAATGCAATGTAAAGAATTCCATCTTTTTGTTTCATATGATAACAGGGCATTTTGTGTGACTATGATTTGGTCTCAGTTGACTTGAAAATTGCTCCAGGCCACCACGAAGTGTTTGAAGTTGATAATACAAAATACACAAATTTTGCACCATCCGTTTCTCAATTTGATTGTTTTGCATAGTTCATTTTTCTCCATTCCCAGGCACCAACATGATCTTTTCAGTTCTGAATATACAATGTAATTGCAGGTTATAGCACCTACTCCACAACAGTTCAGTCAAAGAGTTCACTCAGTTCTTTTATTATATTTTAAATAAGGAATGATCTTTAGGGAAATAAGGAAGCACAGATAAAATAGGCTGTCTCCCCCATATGTCTGAATAAATGCAACTCAAAAGTAAAAAAGTGCTAATAAAATAGGAGAGTGAAACATAAAAAAAAAAAGCATTGAAAAGTTGTGGAATAGAGAATAATAGCTTTGTTTTTTAAAGTCAGCGAGGGACTTGAGTGTTTAAAGTATATAATGTGAAATGAGCCAGATGAAATAATTATTTATCATTGGCTAGCACAGACTGAATTCTAAATGGAAAGCAATTTTCAATTAACTGGTCATGCTACACTTACCTGAGGTTATGTTGCATAATCAATCATGAAGAAATGTTATTTGCCTACTGTTTATGAGCCAGATGGTTCTAATGCTCATTTTAAAACTAAAATACTATTTTAAAGGGGGGGGGGAGAAATGGCAAAACTTGACTCCCACTGCAAAAATGAATATCAGAAGTCAGTTGACATTGTTGATGTATAATTTCAAAATATTTTGAAGAGAAGAATTATAGCTGTTGGCATCTAATGTCAGAAAAAATATGGTATTATCTTTCTAAACTAATTCCATGGCTACTTTTATAATCAAAACTATTCAGCTCTCATTATATTACTGCAGGCTATGAAAGTGAAAACAGGTAATTAAATTGGTATGTAAAGGCATGTATGTAGATGGTCTGGTATTGCCTCTTCCTATGCCGAAAGATGGCCAACCCTCCCCTGAACTAGCATTTATATGACATCATTTGGTGTCTTTCAGTACGCACCTTGAAGTGGTTTCTCTCCCAGAGGAACCAAAATTGCAGTCCTGTTCCACCTAGGTCCCCTTGCAATGCAGCTGCAAGGCCCTCCATCACCCAGGTCTCTGTGTGCCTGGAGTTGCACTGAAGATGGCAAGCCAGTCAGGGACAGCCGAACATAAATCTGCTTTGCAGCACCTTTTAGACACAGTGCATGGCTGAGACCAGCAATGGGCGCAGACACCATCGCTAGTAAAGATGCAAAGTGGCCGTCCTGTCCTAGGTCCACAATAGATCACGCCAAACCAAACCCTGATCCTTCTGTCTCTGCACCACGCCACGCACAAATGTAGATGTACTCATACAGAGATATACGTATAGCTGCAGGCACGGTATCACACATGCAGTGCAACACAGCCGCAGTAAATGCCTGAGTGCATCTCCTGGAGAGACCTACTCTAGCATGACAGAATCAAGATTTTTCAGAAGGGATCCAGGATTTTGGGTTCCTCTTGAACATAATGTGTGACTATGCTAAGCTCACTCCTTCTCAAATTCAAAGATAAAGTCCCTATAGCACTGAGGTCAACGGCAAACTTCCCTTTATCACTGAAGGCATGTATCAGACCTGATTCCTTTACAGTCTCTCAAGCTTCCTTACTATCCACCTTCAGAATTTCTGCCTATTGCCTGATTTTCACTAGTTGAATATATGCTCAGGATGAACTGTTGTTGTTTTCAGCTTGCTTATAAAGCACAAAAGAGCACAAAATGTAATTTGTTCCAGCTTTATAGTTTCTTAGTGCAAAGAGTTTTTGTCTCCAAAAAAAGATCTCCAGGATCTTTTGTAATACAAACCAATATCAATAATGTTCATGTCTTGGAATAGCCAAGGTTTCCTGTGCCAAAGCATTCACTTAAAAATTGATATGTGCATGAGGAAATGGGAGATAATGTTCAGGATAATTGAAAACATTCTTAAAATTTAGCTTGCTTCAAGTAGTAAAGTAAATGGATAATTGTATTAATTTGATTTCATAAATACAGATATAAATATAAAACAAGTGATGACATTTGTAAAACATCAAAGGGGAATTCTGTTTTCCACAAATTCTAATATTCCACATAACTTGAAAGGAACTGCCCATGTGCTTAATAGTAAGCATGTGCATAAAGATCTGAGGAACAACTGCATAATAGGAGAAATTATTTGCAGAAGGCAGCAACCACATTATTTTTAATACAACCACTGAATCACCCTAGAATTTCAAAGTACTTTATAAAAACTGGTTAATTATATACCATGTATACTGAACTCTTAATCAGAGGAACTCAGCATCTTTTGCAGTAATTAATTAATTTTATCTCCTGACACCACAGTGAGGTAGAAAAATATTATTGTCCCCTCTCATATTTTGAGGGAAGTCAAAAGAAGTACTTCTTTTTAGTGATGCTGCAGGTCACCTACTGCCTCCAGCACCTCCATCTCAAACAGCACACTGAATGATACAGAATTGCTGCATGCTTTTTGCAGGTGCTTGAATTGTTTTTCAAACAGTGACACGTAAGAAAGCCAGGAATAGTACCCAACAGTCATGGCTTTGAATCCCTGAGCTAACTAGTAGAAGCACATTTTCACTAAAGATTGTTAATTAGCAATTTAAGACACTTCTACCCCTTCCTTAGCATCTTTATTGAAATCAGTTTCAGACACTTCAGTTGTTGTGTTAACAGAGTGTGCATTAACACCAAGGTCAATAGAAGGGTGGTGCTAACAGAAGCAGGATGTGTAACAAAGCAACTGAATCCTGTGAAACAGAAAAACCAATTTCCCAAGAAGTGCTAATGGGAGAAGGCTACAGCTGCATCCCAATACACCCTATGGGTAAAGCCCTTCTGCTAACCAAGGTCTTGCTAATTAAATAAGATGCACTAAGTTTACTGACATGGTTATTATGTATCAGATATCATTTATCTCAAAACTTATGCAAGGTTTTCAAAATACCAGTGAAGGTGTAGTTGGCATACAAGCAGTACAAGATGCACACATGAACTGCACAGTGTGTTGTGTTGTGCTGCAACAGCTTTTGTGATACAACAAAAATAGATACTTTCTTCTTAATCTTGCCTACATGTACCAAAGGCATGAGTTGTACACATCAATAGTGTTGTTACTTGCTCACTGTGTATTATTCTTCAGCTAGTGGGTAACATGATAGTAACTTGTACCATGTAACTTACAGGTAATGTGCCCAGTGCATCAAATCACACAACAGCAGGAGAAATGTCCCATGCGCTAGAACCTGTTCAATTAGGACTGAAGGATTGCATTACAGAAACCAACCTGATGAGACTACCAACATGTTTCATTCCCCATTTGTCCTTCTCTGCAGTTCTCTATGGCTACCCCTAAGAAATGCCAGCAGCATTTGGGAGATGACAGGAAAACCAGTGTCTACATTCTAGATATTCCTGAAAACACTGGTCAATCACTTGCTTATCTTCTGCTGTTAGCTGTCACCACAGCTCCTCCTAGGCAACTTCTTAGGGAAAGGGTGAAAAATCTGACTTGACTCTCCTCATAAAATACAGGTCCTTATCTTCTAGCTGCTAAGGTCACAGACAGGAAATAAGAGTTAGCCAATAATCCTCCCAGGGATAAGGATTCCCTCCTGGGACTGGATACCGCAGGGGTTTCAGCAGCAGAAGAGGATCCCATCTGCTTTCCTTCCCCCATTTTTCTGTCTTCCAAGAACGGAGTCATACAAATAGTTTTGGATGCTTACAAAACCCCTTTGAACATTGCTGGGGGCCAATGGCTGTTATGACCCAAAACTCTGCAAAGAAGAGAGAAAATGTTTCTCAGGGTAGTGATGTTAATCAAATCCCTTTAGAAAATAGCAGCTTTGGCTTAAGGCCAACGTGTCTGGTGCACAAAGACTGTATCAATGGCCCAGGGAGATGAGGTTGATTGTCCAAGGTTGTCACATATCTTTTGCCACTCTTTTTTTAATCAAACCAACTCTGCACAATTGGTGCACTTTTCTTGCAAATGCACATTGAAATTTATTGAGGTATCATTGACAAATGTAAAAGACTTCTTTCCTAAGGTATATAAAGCCATGATAGAAAGGATTACATAAAAAAACTCAAAAAAAGGACTTCGGAAAAAATGAAGATCTATAAGACTGTTTTGGAACGTGACCCTCACCTCAGTCCTAGCTCTGCTGCAGAATGCCTTTTAGATTATTAAAAAAAAACCCTGTATCTCTCTTAAATCCTCCTTTCCCAAATAGCTCCTGTCGATACTATCAATATGATATTGCCAACTGACAAAACCTGTCAATATAAAGTGAAGTGGGTTTGGTCCAGTATCTATAATTGCTACCACAATACATGTGAAAAATAACACACATAATGAACACCATATACATGGACGTTGTGAAACAAGGCCATCATGGACTCAACCAGCTTAGTGCTACAGTTCATACTGAGTCCAGGATTTTTGGAAAACTCTGCTGTCAAACCATTTACATGAAATTGAGAGAAATAATTGAAAAGGTGTTTAAGAGTACAAGCTTATCCTATGTGCACATACTAAGTCAATTAGTTAAATATACTGATACTCATGCATAAATATATATAAATTTTATGTATATGTATATGTATATGTATATGTATATGTTTAAGTATACACAAATAAAACATAAGCTATAATAAGTAAAAATCCTCCCTGTATTTTATGATGGGTATTCCAGTCAGAATACTCTGATATGCTGCCTTTCTCAAACTCTCTGCTTTCAATTCAAAGAGGAGAAATGGAATTGCATTCCTTTTCAATTGTAAAACTTACTCAGCACTTTTTGTTCCAGAGATGGGATTGGTACTTTGTCAGAGCAGTAATTTAATGCAAGCCCACACACAGAAACTCAGTGTAAAAATGGTCTATCAACAATGCAGTATTCCCTCCTCCTGCAGTGTAACTGCACTTCAGTTTATTGAAACCTGAAGGGGGTTCAATAAATTCACAAGAATTCACAAGAAATCATCCTGTCCTGAGAGTTATTTATAACTCTAAAGATACAGGGACAAATCCAAAGTGATCTTAAGAACCTAAAACGGCCAAAGGACTGAGCTACCTAGAACCCAAATACTGCACTGTAGTCACCCAAGTTGGAAGCGTCTACATCCTCTCTATGGCACTAAGGAAATTTAAGTGTATTGAAAGTCTGCAATAGGCCTAATTGAGTATTCTTTGAACTTCACTGACTATATTAATTATTCAGATCTTCCTTCTATAATTCACCTGATTTGTAGTGCTGAGGAGAAAACTAGTTTGAGATGAAAAATAAATTAAATATTCAATACACAAATTCAATATTTTTACTCTACTACTTGTATTTAACCAGACAAGCCATATGGTTGGTTTATATCAGTCAGCAAGAATCATTCTTCAGCACAAAAAAGCTTCACAGAATTTCCTGTTTCTACATCATCTGAGCATCTTGCTCCACAGTTCTCAGAGAAATGTGTGTACATGTATAGTGATCAGCCTGTAATTAATTACTAAGTTGTTTAGGTAATCAAAAAATGTAGCCTATGAGAAAAGGAGACAGATATATATGGTCATTTCTTGATTAAAGAAAGGTGTTAGTGCTTTGCTGCAGATGCGCCACAACAGAAGACTTGCATAGCAGAAGAGCTGTGCGAACAGTGCTTTCAATACCATCCAGGCCTTTTCATCAATAAAAAGGGCTTGGCAAGAAACTTGTATTTCCCTCACCAACCTCCTAATGTTCCCCCTGCCTAAACATATTTATAGTTGGATATAAACTCTATATTGTGACATAGCCTCTCAGTGGGTTTTCCACAAAGAGATCTTGCTCCTGCATTTGAGTCCTAAGCCCATACAGCTCTCACGAGGTACGTGCATGTTTAGGCTCAAGATTTCCAAGTCCCATGGCTGAAGGAATTTTGTACCTGTTTCATGTCACTGCTCTTCAGGAGGCTTGAACTCAGATTCATCATTTAGTCAGCTCACCTTTTTTGCAGTCCTTTCCAAGGTCCTTCCAGCCTGAATCCCTTGCCTGACTCTTCTGCCCATCAAAGATGATGCCCTCCAAGACACCCTTTTTAGGAGACTTCCTCAGCATCCACACTGAAAACACCACAGGGGCACGAAGCCAGCGTCTGGTCTGTCACCTCTCATCACATGAAGTAGCAGCTCAGGGATTGTAAGACACTTTATCTACACACTTTATTCAGGGGCCAGGAACACTTGGCTTTGGGAAGGAAAGCAGCTCTTCAACTCCTGTACCCTGATCAACAGGATGGGAAGGCAGGCACTCTATCTTTGCACAGATTGGTGCAGACAATGTTGTAGCTATGTCCACAACTCCTCTTCCCTCTGTGGTGTACTGAATGCTTCTGGGGGAAAACTCAGCACCTTATGGAAATCCTGCCCACCTGGGACAACAACTGTGGTTACAGAACTCAGAAGGAAAAGGCTCAAATTCAGGTCTCTGCTGGAAATGTGTTGTCTATTGAGTAGGAGCTACTCACAGAAGTGAATTTTTTCCAAGGGTAGATGGCACAGCAGATGCTTGTCTGCACATTCAATTGAAAAGACAGATTGAGGGGCTTATGAAAAGGGTAACGACAGAACAGTTGCGAGAGCTCCCAAACATCTTCTTTGAGTCTTGATGTTTGGTGTTGTACTTGCAGTCTGAGAGTGTGTTCAAAATAACTGGTATAGCTTGTGTACCTACTTGACTCTGCTTCCAGCCACCAGCTAAACTAGCACCCATGTTCATAGACTAGCTGTTTTCAGTGAGCTCTGGGTTTGGATATCAACAGAAATGTGTGCATTCCACAAAGTCCTTGAGGAGTCAAGGAGGCAAGTTTTGGCCAGATTGTTTTCAGGATGAGTCTATTGTGTGCTGAAAAGAGTGGCTTAGTTGTGTGAGGATCTGGTTTCCTTCTCAGGACCTTCAGGCTACCCAATCTGATATCAAAAGATCACCAGTAATAAGAAGACTGGTTTGCAGGACACTGGATGCAGTGGACTGCCTAGACTTGGTTGGCAGTGGCTAGAGTATGAGCAGCAGATCGTGAGCCTACAACACCATCAGGGACTGTAGGAGGACTGTGGACAAGCCAACACAAACCAGTCAAGTGCTAGTCATCTATGATGCCTGCAGGATACCTACATGATCCTTCTGTCCCACTGAAGCATCCCTTTTTTTGCTGTCTATTGACACGGTTTCAACAGAGGGATGAGTTTCAGGTGAGGGCTGGCCTGGGGGCTGCATGTTTGAAACCACTCTGGCTGAAGGGAAATTCTGACTTGGCTCTCCTACTTCCTAGGGGAGCACTGTAAGCATTAGGCTATTAGTTACAATTAATTATTGCAGAAGCACTTCAACCAGCTTCCCCCATTTTCCTGTCTTAACAACAAAGCTGTGACTGAGCTATCAGAAAGACCCCAATATAGCTTACATATTTTCAGTGTGTCCTATGAACTTCTTAAAGCATTTGGGAAAGACAGGCAGATCCATTATTAGATATAAGGCAGGCAAAAATGTGGCTGGATATGAAGTCCCTTTCAACCCTTTCAAAACATATAATGCTACAGTAGAAGAAAGTATCAAGTAAGTTCAGTATCTTAGGCACACAAATTTGAAAAGTTTAACCACAATACCCTATGATAGAAGACAGTTTTAATGGTTTAATTACAGATAGTACAGCAGCTTTATTTATGTCACATGCAGTTCACAAAACAAATTAAAGAAAAATGCTCTGTGAGCCACTGACCCTACTGTAAGCCGCACATTGTGATCCCTCCTTCATTTTTAGTAATGTCTTTATTGCTTCTAATGTAAACGGCATTTGCTTGCATAAGCATCCAAGAATTTGGCCAAGAATAATACTCTTCTAGACCAAATAACAAGGCTGATTTTACCTCAAGCAATGAGATTAAAGGAGGAGAATTCACTAAGAAACAAAGGGAAAAAATACACAAAGAAAGTAATATCAACATTTTATTGGTGCTGAGGTAGCTTGCCTTAGTGTGGAATAGTCAGCTGAGATACTTGCAGTTTGTATAGTGATATTTTTCACTTTTATTGAGTTTTAAACAGTAGGAACAAGGAAATAGCAAGCAGTATCACTTACATGTCACAGCATATCCAGATTACACAAAGGCAGCAGCAAATGCCAGCAGTTACAATATGAGTGGCTGCACTGAACCCAAAAGCTCCGTCAGACACATGAGCACTGCAAGTCGTGCAAGCACCAGAAAAATGATGTTAAAAAGGTGACTGGGGGGAGGGAGTGTGTGATTTAATGTAAGCCCTCTCCTGACAAAGGAGAAAGTTGCTTTTCAGTAGTGAAAGGTGGATTATTAGGTGAAGCAGGTATTGGCAATAGGCTCTACCGGTGAACAGGTGACAGGATCAAATCTGTCACTGCTGCTCCCTTCATACAATGTATGGATTGTGATTTTGGCCATTAAAGATGGGCTAGACAGGTGTGCTGGCCATTTGAATGGGAAGGTGCTGCTGTGTCTCTTCAGGCGCTAAGGAAGATTTTGCCTGAGTCATGAGGGGTTCAATCACAGGTGTGCCCTCAGGGAGACGAAAGATGCTTATTCTATGAGGAAGACAAACACACTTTTAAAATGGAGGGCAGACATCTAAAAATTAAGAACCCAATGTATCTTGCAGCTCCCATGACTTACTGGAGGAGGAAACTGAAAACTAAAACAAAAAAAAGCAACCAAATTTTAATTTCTTGCTTGGTTTTGTGTTTTGTGCAAAGGAAATGATGCAGCTTATGTTAATTTAGTAAAATTAGCACCCACAGTGTCTAAGCAGTAGGACAAGAATGTGCAATTATATTTGACTGCAGAACAAGAACACACAATTGTTTTTCATCTCTGCTTTATGTTAAAGAAACAGCTGCAATTTTTATTTTTCTTTACTGCTAGTGCATTTTTGCTGTTTGGAAAACTAAATAAATGGTTACAAATGAGCCATAACAGAACTCTTTTTTCAGACTAAACTATAGAGAATAAATATTTAAATGTTCTTTATCTTACTGGTAGTAATTCTGGATAAGACAGAACATGGATTGCAAAGTCTAGTTTCAAAATTTACATGTAAGCATTGCTATGTGTCTAAAGTCCCCTCTCTTCCCTCTCCATTCTTTACAAACATTTCTTCATTCAGGTACATCACAAAAAGATCTTGCTTATACATGCAAATATGCATATCAAACAGTTCATAAGACAAACACTATAGAATAGCTACTGGGTTTTATTTGCAAATTATAGCTATAGATTAAGATGGATTTTTAAAAAGAGATATTAGCATTCCCTACTGCTAAATCTGAAATAAATAACGTGATAAGGAGTGGATCAATTTTTGAAAGGTTAAGTAGTTCTGGTTTGATTACACGTTTGAAAAAACACACTTAGACTCCTGCTTTGGAAGCTGAACTGGAAATATCCCTAAATTTACAGCAATTACTGATTGCTCTTAGACTAGAACTAATACAGAAGTAGTCCTTTTTGGTATTTTTGAACATCTGCTTTTGATCCCTATCTGAACAAAGAAATTCTTTGAAGAGAAACAGTGGAGCAAAGATGTAACATGGCCAGACTTTCAAATCTTATAATTTATTCCATTTCTTAGTAACTGTTATCCTACATCGATCCATTCCTGAGAGCAATGACACTTTAAGAACTCAGACACATTTTAAAGCTCTCATGTAGTCAATGGGTTTTGCATAGGGATTATCTAAGGACTTCAATGGAAAAGCGATCTTCATTGTGCTGGTGAGTGTAGCAAAATGCTGAGTTACTTGCCAACCTACCCAAAAGCATCCAGTCCATCACCACGCATGCAGGACAGGCCTTTGTGGATTATTAGTGCTCAATTCAGATTTCAAGATCAAAAGTACCACCAGTATCCACACCCAACTGTAGTTGCTTTCATTACTTGTTTTGTTATTGCACTCAGTATTGAAAAAACAGCTAGAAATGATATAGCTTGCAAAGCTGGTAGGAGAACACTACTCACAGGTGCACAGCCATCTTCTGGGAGAATCTATCCAATTTTTCAGTCCGATGAATTAGTCAGTCCAGTTTCTGTCCAGTGTAGTGAAGATGTTGATTTCTAGCTAGCTGACAGTACAGCTAAAAGCTTTGCATTTTGATTTTATGATCTCTCGCTTCATTCAGCACCAAGAAACAATCATCATCACAAACTACAGTTATGAGCACTAACACATCAGACTGCTCATAAAAATCTCTCTCATGGCCACAGAAGGCAAGACATCACTGTAAAACATTATTTTCAAACAAAGTGTTCAGAATTTTTAACTATTGGCTCTACAATTCCTGCTCCTATCCAATAATCCAAAGGAAAACATAAGGAAGTGGTCGGGTTCCACATCCAGTCAGAGATTCATTATGAGTTTGAGATATATTAGCCAATCTTCAAATAATTAAAGTTATTTGGTATCTATTTTTTGCCTAATGATACACACTGACCTTCTGTAGCAGGCTGTTAATAACCTGTTTCATAACGTCTTCCATGCTTAGACAGATCAGCTGGAAATCAGCTTCATGAAGGGGTGTGTGTCTCTAAAAATATTTTAATACTGCTAATAAAAAGTCTGAATGCCTCAGATGAAAAGCAAACACTCCAGTCTTTTGAAATGTTTTTTCTCCAAATAATTTTGTTCTCTGTCATAGAGAACATGGAAAAACACTGCCCAAAATCTCTTGAAGAAATCACATTGATTTGTAAAATTTTAATATATACCAAGTCTCCATTGCCCTTTATAAGGCAGGTTACAGTAGTACAATCTGTAGGTCCTGGAGTGCAGAGGTAAGGAAGCAGAGAAGAGAAAAAGTTTACTCCATCCTATTATGTGAATAAATGTTATTAAGTGAAACAACCTGTTTAACAAACTTATAATATCATCTGTTTTATCAAGCCTCAAAAACCTTAAGTAACAATACAGTTTGTTGCCTGTATTGATAAGCCATGGATGTGCCAGTTACTATCAGCTACACCCAAGAAAAAACAAAAAATGTATTACTGTGTAATTCATTTATAATCACGAAACTCACCAGGTTTCTTAACTTATCCTCTTTCTATTCTATCTCCTTTTGTCATAGGCTGGAAGTATGTCAGATTGAGGAGATTTAAAAGGACTACCTATTAACCAGTGCTGAATCTCATATTTGCTATTTATGCTAATAAACCATTCCCAAACCAGTTTATCAGTTAATGCACTCAGACTCTCAATCACTCTACCAGGAACTGCACTTGTCAAAATAGATATTAAAGAAAATGCCTTGTCTTGAAATGAAACAAAACAGCTACCACAGCTGATAAATGCCGGTAAGCTCAGGACAGGATGCAAAGATTTCAGAGAGGTCAGTGACTTGTCCTCTGCCAACACCTTGTCACAGCTCAGTCTCTGACTGACACGGAACAAGGTTTCATTTGTTTAGTGGCTGTCTGCTACCAGCTGCTTTTTCCATGTCCCATCTAAGTCTGACCTCTGGAGAAGCTCAGCTGGAGCCCTCTGCCCTGGGTTTTGAGGGAAAAAGTTAACTGCAATCAATTAGGCTACAATGATGTTGTCTAATGAACTCAGCCCAGTCAGGTACCTTCAGACTTTCTGTTACCAAGAATATCTGTGATGCTCAGAGAGATGTCAAATAGTGGTAGTTTCCAATCTCTGTTTACTCTGCAACTTAGTTTGACCATTTTTAGGTTCCTGAAAATGGGAACATCTGGGAAGCTCACAAGTATGAGTGTTAACTAACAGGAAAGGCTGCCAGACCCAGATAGAAAACTCAAATACCTTATTATTATACCTTCTTATTCTCCGACTATTATCTACCCAGTTAAAAGGACCTTGCAAAGAATGGCAGTCACTGGATATAAAGAGAGGTTCGCTGACAACATCAGTAATGAAATTAATCTTCAGTGCTCCCAAGGAAAGCTTGTGCATACAAATAGGAGTTTACAGAAGGAGACATATGTTTCCCCTGCACAGTTTTTCGGTGCTGTAAATACCCTTCAGAAAACTTACAACAGACAGACAGTTACAGGAGGGAGGTACCAAAGTTTGTTTGGGGAATGGGAGAGGAATGGGAGGAAAGGGGTGAGTGATTTCTCCTTGGATTACGATGCACAGAAATGGAATTATGATCTAAGCGTCCACACTCACTCACATCAAATAAAAATGAGACAATTCAATTTGAAACTGGGACCAGACACATTTCCAAGATCCAAACAGGTTTCCGGGGCTGCAGATGAATGGAAATAATTTCCTGACCAGAAAAAATTAATCCATGGTTTTGTCAAAGCCAGCAGTCACAAAGTAACAAAGTAAACAAAAATAGTACTTTTCTAATGCTGAATAGAGTGCTGCTATCCCACACTGTCTCAGGAAAGGGGAAAAAAAAAGAAAAAAAAAGAGGATTTGGAGATAAATTTCATTAAAAGAGATATAAAAATACAGTAGATGTGCTTTTGCTTTGCAGACAGGATTAAAGCCATCACTCCCCTCCCCCGGAAAGGCCAACTTGCCCTGTGGGACAGCTTTAATATTCCCCTCTGTGCTGAGAGAAGGTGTGGGAAACCGTGATGACCTAGAACACAGGACCTTTTCAAAACCAGACTTACAACATCTCCCATCCATGAGGATTTGAAACAGAAGGACTGGAGGGGTCTGTGGTTCGGGGATTATTAAAACCCACTGACCATAGCTGTGACTACTGAGGCTCCTTTGCCCCTCTTGGCTTCTTCTGTAAATCCCTGGTGGTCTTTGCACCAACAGTGAAAAGCAAGCAGTTCTTCTAGTGTAGATGGCAGCAAACAAGTGAAGTTCTAGAAAGACTGCAGGTTGTAAAATTATTGCAAATTAATGTTCTTGTCCATGGAGACAATTAACTCATGATGTCACCCCTTGGCTCCAGACTACACCTGCCAGTCCAAAGAGTTTGTTCCCAGAGGAAGAAGGACTTGAACACCTCCCTCCATCGCCTCACTCCAGGACCTCTGCCCCTGCTCCGTGCGCTCCTCCCAGCCTCAGCCTGGCAGAGGCTTTTCCCTGGGCTTCCCAAACTCACCTCCCAGCTTTCCAGTGAGAAACTCTCTGGCCAGTAACCTCCAAGGAACAAACAAACACACAGCTTTTCCCCAGACTGGGAGGAGAAGATCCCTTCACCTCTCTCCTGCATGTGCGCCCTGTCAGAGGACTCAGACTGGGCTGTAGAGTCTGTCTTTCTTCCAGCTCGAGTCCATCTGAGGTCCGCAGATTTGTATTGCTGACAGCAGCACATCTGTCTGTCCTTCACAGCGACCAGAGCTATAGCTTTCTAGTCTGCTCCTAACAATATTTTTATGGAAGGGTCTAGAAGAAACAAAGATGCTTTGATACAAATTATTCTGAATTATTCTAAAGCCTACAGTATTTATTAAGGATGCACACTCATTTGGGACACAATGAAAATTCTGAGGTTTAAGAATGACTTGAGCACCTCCTACCTGAGTATGTCAAGACAGGAAAATGAAGCATCAAAACCCATTAGACAGTTAAGCAAAATGAGCAATATATTTTTGTTGACATTTGTTTTCGTAATGAAAGTGTCTTTCCTACATTCATTAAGGGATAAGTTTTTTGACTGAGTAGGGATAGATGGTGGAAAAAAATAATTCTTTCTTTACACCCTCAGAATTCAGAAATGTTATTTCAAACATTTACAAAGCCATGGACTGAAATACAGTTTCTAGTGGAGTCATCTAGAACAAAAATGATTGCTCACTTTCCCACAGGAAGAAATCATCAAGTTTCACCCATGCTCCCTTTCCTGTATGATTGACTGATACTTCTGAACCAACAACAGATGACCTGCAGTAACCATTCACAAGGGGCTAAAGTCATAAATAGATACAGTCTAAAAAATATTTATCTAAAAGCAAAACAACCCTCAAATCAGCTGAGCAACATGATAGGTTTTCTCGGCACATATTAAGATATAAGGATTGAATCTTCCCACAACTTAGAGTCTATGCAGTTTTCTCAGATAACCCATGCAAATAAAGCAATAAAAGATCTAACAACTAAGAAAAAAAAATCAGATATAGTTATAAATATCTATGCTGGTAATGAATACAAGCTGGCTATATTTCATTGACAGCAAAAATAAAAATGCAGACCAGTTTTATCATGACTTTCAAACAGGAGTGCAGAGTCATAATTAAGCTCAGATCTCAACATCAATGGAAAACTCAATTGTAACAGCATCAACAAAGTCTATATAATAGAAATATCTATTAATAATGAGAAGCAACTACATCAAAGGTATGGATAAATATAGAAAAAGCCTATAAATAAAGAAGACCGCATATAACTGCCCAAATAGACTGTGCTGGAAGTTAAATCTTATTAATGCTTTAATGAAATGAAAGTTACCTTCTATCAGCACAACATTCTCTAAAGAGTTAGGAAGCAGCTGGAAACACCTATCGAGGGTACCAGCTGTCCTCCGAAGACGCTATCCCCAGAAGCTGTGATCCAAGAACATCAGCTTTTTCAGTTCTTTTGTAAAGTTCTCCAACTGTTGTGGTGGCAAAGCAGAGTTCAAAGGTTTGCACTGCCCCATTAATTCACTCTCGGCTTTATCTTGCTGCCAATAACTCACATGACAGGGTTGCTGGTTCTTTTCTCCTTTAATCAAAGAGAGGAAGGACTGCACATCTGCACAGCTGGTTGGTATGAGTGCTGCCTTACTTTGGTTTACAGAGAAAGGCCAAAGAGTAGGGGGAGGTCTGGGGACTTACTAGAAATATTTTCCCCTCCAGTTAAGGAGCCACACAGATATTCCAGCTCAACTGGAGAGGAACTAATCAAGAAAATTGGCCAGGCTCAGAGTGGCACAACAGTATTTACAGTATGATTCACAGATGAAACACTTGCTAGTGGGACACAGAGGTAATTTATTTCAGCAACACTTGAGGAAGGATCTGAACAGGTAGGCACAGAAGAATAAGACTACCATATCCCTGACTTTCTTCCATTCTTCTCTTCTTTCACATTCAGATTTAAAAGGCTGCTTGAATTTAGACTATGTATCTTGAAGCTTTATAGCACTTATGATAAACAATTCAGTAGCATAGGTGAGGTCAGTGTTAAATACAATGAGATTTCATCATTCATACAGTGAATGATGAAGCTTTACAAACCACAGAAGTCTGGCATCTATTCAGAAATTAATTGAACTATTTTGTTCAAAATTGCAGGAGACTTAGTACAAAGTTTAATGATTATGTAGGTGTTATACTATTTATAAGGCACTCTTCAAGCACACCCAGGGACTGGCTGATCAGCATGTCAAACACAGTAAGATATACGAATGTAAGCAAAACATAACAAAGAAAGTTAGGTCCTGACTTTAAAATCATAGAGGTTATATTCCACAACCTTGAAGCCAGATTTGGAATAAGTTTAGTGCTTAGAAGTAGTTTAAAAAGTAATAATGCTCCTCCAAGGAAAGAATTGAACTTCTAAGTATAAAATGTGGCTATATTTTTGATACCGGTACACTGAATCAAATTATACCTAAAAAATTAAGAAAGTGTGAAAAAAACCTGTCTGTCCTGCCTAAGGGGAAACAGATCAGATTTCAGTGAACTAAATGGAGTCAAGGGGTTAAGGACAGAGGTTCAAAATACTAGCAGGGATAAAATGCAAACTGATGTATTCAAAAGAGCCCAGGGAAATCAGACTTTTGTGTGTAAAGCCTGTCAGAAAACAAAATTTCCTGTTGCCATGGAAATTGAAACAAAACCAAAACCCATTCCCAATCACAATGGAAGGGTGGGATTTTGAAATTTCCTCTGGAAGAAATTTTCCAGGGGAAAAAAAAGATTAATTCAGTCTATATCCAAATACGTGCATGACAAATAGAACAGATCACAAAGAAGATGATTAAATATATCTGGTTTGCACTTTGACTTTTAAAATCAGACATGAAATGGAATTATTAGCACTTCCTTACAAGGATGTTGCTGGGAAGATAAATCACATCTGCATAGTGCTCACATACCAAAATGATCTATACCAAGAAAAATTAGGCAAATATGCCAAAGACTGATAGTAGCCTTGGAGTTTGCTCATGGCAGACTGTCACTGTCTATCCATCATGCTCCCAAGGACCCTTTCACTGAGTAAGAAGTTATTTCACTCTCTGTTGACACGTATTCCCAGTTTCCTCCCCCAAGGTCCTTCCTACTTTTCCACCTGAGAGACCATGGGAAAATATTGGCCAACACCACAAAGGATATCAACTTCTCCCCTTAAGTCCAAGACAGAGTCTCAACAGCAATTCAAATGTACAAGGCTGGGTCCCATTGTCTAGCTGTTCTCTGCTCACCACACCCCAGGTTCCTGGGCCAGGGACACCTCTGTGACACAGGTAGGTAGCCCAGTACGGTCCTTATTGAAGCTACTGAGTCAGACCATCAGTGGAGTAAGTTTTCCCATCCCCAACAAACTGACAAGTTATAGGAAATTTTGGACTCTTGCCACAACTACGGAGTCACTGAAAAAAGAGTTGGGTCTCCATCAAGAGTACAGTAATCCAGGGCCTTTTCAACTTTTCAGGCTCACAGCTCCCTTCCACCCTCTCAGCAGAGAATTATTATTTTTTTAAACCTGGGTCATTGGAGCTCTGTCTTTACATAGATTTATATCAGCATGACTGAGATAACGAGCAGCTGGAGTTGGGCCTGGGCAAGGGGCAGCAGGGGAGCAGGAGGAATTCTTGAGCCACTTCTACCATCAACCCTTCATCTTCAGTCTCCTTGGCTTGGGCTCAGATCTTTTGCTCCCTAAACTATACAGAAAAAAAACTATGTTTTGTCTTCTAGCAAAAGCCTTTCACATACATTAACGTTGCTCTAACTACCCAAGCCTTCTCTTCTCTAGACTAAACAGCATAAATATTAAATAATAATATTACAACAATCTATCTTTTGAGACTCTGTATCCATTTTGGTACATGACTTCTGGTTGCCAGCCACTAAGCAGTTACTGGTTGATGCTAGTTTATTTACTGGAAAGAGCTCTATTCAAAACATATTCACCAATTACTGCAGAAGAACATAAATATCCATTTGTAACTACTACTTAAAAGAAACAACAATTTTCTCTCTGATCAGCCTTCACAGTTATATTCCCATCAAAGGAATCACATGAACAATGGGGTCCAGCGGGCTTTTCATGTGTTTTCTTTTTTTTTGTGCTTCATAACGAAGCTCTCACTCATAAACTTGTTAAAATGGGCTCATTTCCTTTCTCAGGATGTGATTTTCTTGTAACTGCTTTTTATTTTCTGTCTTGAGCAAACTACACGATTCATTTCTCCTTACCAATCACCACCTGAGTGTCATGCACATCAAGGGAAGGCAATGGATCATCAACAGCAATCATAGAGGTGACACAGATTTTTTTTTCTCCATCTGAATTCTCCAAGGAAAATAAGCATTTTTTTCCAAAGAATACAGCTAAAACTGGATGAAAACAATTTTTTTGTGAATAGAAAATTCATTGAAAAAGGCTGTGACAGGGAGACCGACTTTATTTCTGAATCCAGCCCACAGTTGGTGGGAATTTTCCACAAAACAAACAAACCGAACAAAAACAAAACAAAAAAGGCAGGAGGGATTTTGGAACAGTGCATATTTCATTGTGAAATTTTCTGAGAGCATGTTGTTTCCAAAGATGCTGAAATGTTGCATTTCAACATATTCTAAAAAAATACTTTTTCATTGTGAAACTTTTTTTTATGTCAAACCAGCCTAAATTTAATTAGATGCAAAAGAATTAACCCCTCAAAATCAAACAAAACACTGAGTCAGAGAAAAAAAGCTCAAGCAGTCTTAAATTATGGATTTTTTTTTAAACAACTTGGTTCAGCAACCAAATAGAAAAATCGATTGTTTGCTGTAATAAATTATACTATTTTTTATGTAACTATGACAAGACAGCACAGGGGATTATTATTTCCCCCCTCCCCATACTAATATGTCTTTTTTTTCCCTTGGACATTTCATTAAAGATAGCTTATTTTAAACAACTTGGCCAAAACTAAAATCAGCTCTTCCAACAAGACCTCAACTTTTTCCACTTCTCCACAGTTAAGTCACCACTTTCCTGGTAACATGAGGTCTTCTTCAAGATCACCGCCCCATTTTTGACCACCACAGTTCCCCTAGGGAGGGAGTGTATAGGCTGAGAGACAACTGCTGTCCCACATAGCTTAAATCTCGGAAAGAGAGGCAAAAGAAGTGATGGAAACCAGAAGTGCTGGATGACAGAATGGCTGGCACGGGATCACATGAAACTTCAATTAGAGCCACAAGGGAAGATCCCAATCCTTTGTAGTCCCAAGCTGCTGCTCTCCACCATGAAAGCGATCCTCCTGAGCCAGCCCAGACCCGTCCCTGATGCTCCATGCCTGCCTGCACCGCAATACCTACAGTTTTCTCTTCCTGGTGGAAGCAAGACTGGCGGCCGATCCCTTCAGTACCCTTGTTCCCAAACAACCACAACAAAATGCTTAGCTGTCCGCTTTCCCAGCACTTGAGCTGCCTTCACACTGCCAAAGATAACTTTTAATTAAGGTGTCAAAAACTGACAGGATTGATCACCGAGATTGTTTCCTCCACGCTGAGGTGTCTCAGATTCCAAACTCCTTTTTCAGCTACTTTTTTTGACCACTTAATTAACAAGTGGTTCATCATCTGACTTGCCAAGAGAAAGGTATCTCAATCTCCATTAAAGGAGTCAGAGATAGGAAAGAGTCAGCAATTTTTCTTTCCTGTCCTTATTTTTTTTATGCTCAAGTGTATATATAGTTTCTTTTTCATGATTTTGTCCAACAAAGATCACTCTGATAACTGTGGAATTATTTGGCCATGAGAGTTGTTATTCAAATATTTTTGCCTGCCTTTTTTCACCACACAAAGCGCCATGCATTTTTCTTCTCTTTTTCTCCTCCATCCAAAAATAAATAATCAATCAGCCCACATTAGGTTTATTGCAAATGTTTTTTTTGTATGGTGAAGTAGATTTGTGATGAGGAAGTCACCTGCATTTTAAAGGAACTGGATACTGAAATTACATGTGGGAGAACAGGATTTTAGCAATACAAAGCATTTCCTGACCTCATTCCCTTTACCCTTTCTTTTAGTTTGCTGAATAGTTGGGAACATTGCATGGATTATAGAGCCTGACACATGCTGTATGCCTAAAAAGGGAGTATGTGTTCCCAAAGCCCTCTTGGATGCTGTAAAGTACAGAATCAAAAGGAAAAGAAAGACCACAAAGTGAGCTAGACTGTCCCCTTCCCAAAATAAATTTATCTCCCAGGTTTCACGTCACAGTGGTTCATCCATTCTGAAATGACTCCAAGAAGGGAGACTGCACTTTGCCAAAGCTGTGCTATGGCATAGTCCTCTTCCCTGGAAGATGTTTCTCTGTAGGAGTTGAGGAGAGGAAAATCTTCAAGACATGGGGGGTAAGATTTCCCAACAAAACATCTCTGCAGTATGTTCTCTCTACAGACATGGCTCTTGCCATCAGCCCCTTTTTCCTACTCCATTACCTCCTTCCAGCTGCTCTCATTGCATGTCTCCCGTGATTTCAGGTCTGAAGAGTATTGTAATGCTTGGGGAAATTGGCATCGGATTGAGAGGGACATGGTGGATAAGGCACAGAAGGCTGCAGTTTATGCAGTGCACCTATGCAGCAGAAAACCACTGGTGCAGAGATTTCATCTTCTTTCCACCCATCGCCCTGAGCACAGAGTATGCAAGAGCTGCGTGGCACATCCAGTGTGCAGATTCCCTAACCCGATCCCTATATTCCTCCAACACCTATTTTCATATGGACTTGCAGTGGCCCTAAAGACTCTCCCAAATCTGAATTTTCACCTAAACTTCGTTATGCTACTCCCATTCTTGCCCTGTCATTACTCCTATGACAAGGCAGAAAAGCCAGGGCAAAAAGTCTTTGAGCCACCTTTTCCCCTTCGTCTCACCATTTGCTTTCAAGGAACTCTTCTGTTTTCTAAACACTTTCCAGATACCGTAAATCTTCTTGGGATTAATTAAAACATTATGCGGGGCACACAGAGGTTTTCAGCAGGTGACAATACAGTGGAAGCAAGCTAACAAAACCCAACATGTCTGCCGCAAGTGCCCTTGGCAAAGACCCACATTCCCACTTGCATGCTCGCACTGCGTTGCCTAATGGGATCACTTTGTATGCACCGCACACCCCTGTAATGCAGCAGCTCCTCGGCAAGTGCCAGCACGGTAGATTAACAGAGGTTACCTTTGGTGCCAGACATCTAAAAGCCTGCACAATAATGCTTTGACAGCTGTCCAGTCAGTCTGTATATGTCTAGATATATAAAATACCCAAAGTACTAGCCTCCCATTTACAGAGGCAGTCTAAAAGCCAAGAGTACGTTACTGCACCAAAAGCTGCAACTAGAACAGAACCAGATTAATGCCTGAATTTCTATTAACCTTTCATTCACTGAACACTGCCAGAACTTGTTTTGTGGCTTGAGATACATTAAATGTACCATACCTATGCATGAATCCATATGTTGCTTAGGAATGCTTCTGATGAGTTTTAAATTCATTCTCGAGCCCTGTAACAGTATATTTGACATCACTGCAGACTGACATGCTGTACACTATCTTTTCCTTCAGATTCAATTATCTAAAAAAATTCTCCAGATAAATAATGTCTATTATTTATTTTGATTCTTCAGTCAATACAAAAAAATGCTAATGCAAAAGTGTGTGATGCCAAAGGCAAAAGAACAGAATTACAAAATAAATTAGAAAAAATTCAAGTACCCCCCACATCCTACCTACCAGTCTTTTCTCTTTCCACACCTCTAACTAGAACTAATTTATTCTTAAAAATATCCAGCAAGAAAAAATATTGCTGTGGTTTTGGTACGTTATGTTTTTGCCTTTAAAAAAAAAAAGAAAAGTTGGAACAAGATGAAAAATTATTTTCCTGAGGGAATGGGGGTGTTTACAAAAAAGTCATGTCCGCTTTTAACCGCCTTAACTTTAATTTGCTCTTCATTTCATTCAACATTCTTCATCACCACAGAACAGCAAGATTGTTATTCCATCCCCCTCCTGAAATATTTAAAGAAATAAGAAAAAAATGTGTTTTGCTTTCCACCCAGGAGGCTTATGAAGCCATGCTGTCAGACACCAGCATCCTCCTGGTTCATAAGGAATTCCTGTGCACTCAATGAGCATTGAACCGGCATTTTGGCACCATGACTTACTTATTCACCACATTTTTTTCCAGAGATCCACAATACAAATATGCAAGATTGCAACCTCATATTCAAAAAAACCCCAAAGAAACGGATACTTATTTTTGTACTTGGGGTTACACCACCTGGAATAAAATGCCAAACTTACTTATCTATCTGTCTGTCTCAGGACCCAAGCTGGTCTTCAAATAACTGATAAAAAAAAATACTTAAAGTCCTGAAGTTCACAATTCAGGAGCAGGGAAAATCCCTTTTTTGTGAAATGCATGGCATTTGATGCTGTCAAAAACTAATATTGGACTAGAGAAACTGCTCTGAACCCTTTCACACTTGTAGTTTCCAGGTTTCTAGGAAATGGAGTAGAAGCTGCAAGAATGATTTATGTAACACTTCAGAAACATCCAAAATCCAGTCAGCGTGAAAAGCAGAGACAGCATTGCATCTAGCAACTGGCTTAGAGAAAAGGACATATTGTACCTGCAACTCAAAGCCTGTGGGAAGACAACATATTGTTCCAGCTAATGGAATGGGTTCAAGGTTATGTATGAATCTCTACCTGTTATTCAGTAAAAGCCCTGGGATGAACACAACACAGAGTAGCCTCCAAATGGCTGCAGCTAAATATCTGAACCTTGAAGTTCTTCCTCCTTTCTGCTTTCTCTCCCAGGTCTCTTCTTAGAGGTGTAGGATGGTGGCAACACCAAATTCAGTGATACTACTCTACCTCCTCAAAGACCATTTCATAGAGACATTATTTTCTCACCCAACTCCATCCTTTCCTAGGGACAGCTGGCCACACACTTAACAGCCCCAGGAAGGGTCTGTTGAGCAGTCCCCAAGGCTACAGGGGTTCTTCAGCCTATATGCTCAACTAAGAAGAGCTCAGTGTTAAGTGTGCAAAGGAAGAAAAGAGAAGCCCACACACCGGTGCTTGTGCACGGTCCCTTGCTCCTCCTCACCACTGGGGCAGCTGCAACATTAAAACAGCAGTTGCAGCTAAACAATATTTCTGCAGTTTCTGCAGGTCCAGATTTTTTTGCAGCTCCACAGCTGTAATTCCAGGACTTGGCTTCACTATTATATTTATATTAATGCACAGCGGCAGATTCTACAACACATGGCACAGTAAGATTATTTTATATGGCTTACACAAAGCCAAGAAATAATGCAAATTTGGGTCACAAAAGTACTGTCAGCATATTGTGCCTGTCTCTTTGCCAACACCAGTTTGCTCCCTCTGGTATTTCATGTGGGTTTTTTAAATTACTACAGGAGACTGCACTTCAACTTGCAGGTCATTACAGACTCTAACAGACAGCTAGTAAGGCTTTTTGGGAAAGTCCAAATTTTCTTGTACAGGAAGCTGGTTTTAGCAATATTACACTGAATTAATCTTTAACCAGTGGCCATCACTGACCAGTCTTCAGGCTTCAGAATGAATTCCTGTGTCTGGCTTCACGTCACCCAAGTTCAGATGCCTACATCAGAAACACAGTCCTTCGTACACATACAGTGTTGAGAAGGGAAGGGTGGCATCCCCAGAGGATAATCACATCCCTACTTCTTGTCAGTGAGTTCTCATCAGATCTAACTTCAGCTACCTAGAAGCCAGGCATCTAACTAACTAAATCATATAGGCTTGTTGTATAGCCATCTACAGATAGGACCCATCTACAGATAGGACCTTTGTATAGATAGGATGTGATGTCTCTCAAGGAAGTCTGTTGTTTCTCTGTTGAGAGAGAGAGCCCAAATGACCAGCCACACAATAGCTGAAGTTAGGGGAAATGAATACTGCCCAGGGTGCCTTTCTGCCTCTGCTGATTCATAAAAGATCTTAGGACAATGACACTAAATTAGTCTATACCGATCTCTAACATAGTCATATGCTAGTTAGAGTAGAATTTGCAGTGGAAATAACAATGAATGCCATAAAAAAAATGGGTGATTTAGACAATATATATGCCATTAAATAGTAGAAAGTAACTAAAGGTTAAGCCATTGTAATGCAATGCCTTCTTGGGCTCTACCTTGAAACAGTTTTGAAGAAACAGTGAGAGCAGATTACCTTCATAAGTCACCACATGAAGCTGCATAGTATTGGTTTTAATTGACAAAATATGGGACCAATTAAGGTTCTCCTCCACCAGCAGCCCTCATCTTGGCAACCCAGTTCCTTGGCCTACAGGTTCATGGGCCTGTTGGGGATGCTGCAGAGTCTCTTCCTCGCACTGGTATATGCAATTTGGGGAAAATTGATGGGTGTGTGGAAAGAGCCCTTGACCCACAGCCCATGACCTGCTAAAACCCTGAGCAAAGACTGCCCCCTCCAATATATTCATTAAAAAGATATGAGGTGTAGGTGGTTTCTCAGCGAAAGTGTCGTATTTTATATTTCATCTGATTATATGCCCAGAGGTTGTATGTACAATTACATATAAACTATATCCACCCCTCAGGAGCTCTGCCTTTTACTCCTTAACTACCTGTAACAGCTATCAGCCTATACTGCAGTGAATTATCACTCCTTGTACCACCTTAGTTGTGCCAGTGAGGTGGGAGGGCAATGCCCAGAGTGGAAGTCAATAACAAAGTTGTGTAACTTGTCTAGAGATACACAGTGACTTTTTCTTCTGCTAGATTGTGCTTGGACCATAGGGTCATCATGAAAAATTAACTACACTACACAAAAAATTAAAAAAGAGGTCTCAGCAAGTCACGACATTTTGTTGTGCTTAGAAGAGATGCCGCAATTATTGTGCAGTGGGAAAGTGCTGAGATGCTTTTAATGGCATCTGCTGTCTCTTGATTGACAGAGCATAAACATTTCAGAAATACAAGCAACAGCACTGCAGCTATAGAGCACCAGACAGCAACATTTACCAGCTGCGACCGAGCTACTGCTATCAGCCACAAATTGCACATCTAGCACAGGGTTATTCTGATTTTGTTTGAGAAATGTCCTCTTTTGGATGAAGAGGTATTAGCAGCTTCGCAAACACTGTCAGCTAATCAAAAAAATATTAGAGAAACTCTCCACAGCTTAGTGGTTTTCTGTCACTTGCACTAGATGTTAGGATGTGTGGAAATGAATAAATATTAATACACAGCAGCCTGTCAGGAGCCCTTGGCATGCCATGAGCCCGTGTACTGCCTTTGCCAGTCAAATCTGCCTGATACTCTCAGCATTCCCTGACAGCAACCCGTTTGCATGGCAATCAGCACGGAGTCTGCTTTTAAATGGTAATATTTCACATTATGGTGCCTGACACTAATTCCTACCTAACCCATAAGTGATATTTCGTTTACAAGGCTGATGCAGATGTGCCATTTATTTAGCTCACGTTTACGCTCATTGATTTGAGCCACACTGTGACTTTTCTTACAAAAAAACACAGCCCATAAGTGTGTTAATGACTGCTTATATAGGTAGCAGGAGTGCTCACTAATTTCATCCCTACTAAGTTCTGCCTGCTGCCATCCAGGTGGGTGAAACATGAGTTTCTGGACTCAGAAAGAGCCTCGTCTGGGACAGAAACAGGACTGCTGGACCACAGGCTGGGTGGGAAGGGAGGCCAGGGTGGTAGCGGGAGGGGATGTGAGGCAGCAGGGGAGGAAAGGGAAGAAAAGCACTGGTGGAAAAAACAAGAAATAAAATTAAGACAAGTGAGGACTCTTTCTGGCAACTTCTTTCTCTTTTCCTTTCTTCTAAGGTCCTCGCAGGCTTTTCCGTCATCCCTTTTGACTGACAGCTTCCTACCTTCTCCCGTTTCTCTTTTCTCATTCCTCTACATTGACATTTTCCCTCTTCTAACACACACCAAAAAACGGTGACAGTGACAGAGCCTGCTCTCAGCAAGGCACAAGCTGTGGGCAGTTGGGCCATACCCCCTGCCAGTTGGAAGCTACTCAAAACAGGGAACTGCAGTGTGGTGCAGTGGTGTCTTCCCATGCTACAACAGGGAAAAATGCTGCAAATACGGATGCTACTCTGGAAATACTGGGTTATCGAAAGAGAAGCATTTGCCATCAAGACAAAGAAACTAATAACATGCCAGTCAACTGTTTTGTATAAAGATCAACAAATCTCTCCCATACAAAATGGGATGCATACCTGAACAGTAACCTTTTCTATGCTTTGGTGTCTGAAACAGAGCAGCTGGGTGGAGAGAATTTAGGGAGCGTTTTTAAAGAGAAACACATGTGGTTTGGGAAAACAAAACCAATAGACAACCTACTTTCTGTTGACACTGATATTACATATCGATAATATGGCACTGTAGACCATGGAAGAAGACAAATTAAATAAGAAACAATCCCCTCTTGCAGTTATTTCTTACTAGTAAATTCTTCTACTAAAAACTTTTACTAGCAGGAAGAACATGCAGTATCTCAGTATTTGCTCTCATCTGCTTTCTTCTGGCACTGAAGACTTGTGACACTCCCTAGTACCAGTGCATGTTACAGGACTGCGGTTCTGCCTTGAGGGGAGTATCTTTTGGCATGAAACACAGCTCACATCCTGCTCCCAGTTACACCTATATGAAACCAAGTGCTGGATTTATTCCAGCAAAGGGAACAGAAAACAACAAAGCCATTTTTTAAGATACAACTGATTTGAAAAAAAGCCGAGATCTCATCACGGAATCAAAATAACATACTGCATGATACATGGATATGTACTTTACCTTCTGATATGTTCCAAAAGACATGCCTCACTTTGCTGCAAGCTGTATCTATGCATAAAAAAAGTCAGAGGAACTTAAACAGTGTCACGGCCTTAAGATTGATTCATGCGTTTGATCAATTTTATGACAAATTACCAGTCAGTAAAATTTAATACAAAAAGTTTTATACTCTGATCCTTGGGTAATGCTTGACATATATAAAATGAGAGTTTTCAGTAGCAGGTTTTTTTCAACTATTTAATACAAATTTCTTGCAGGTTTTGTGCATGACAGTATTTTTCATTGCTTTTGAACTTCAGTGGCAATGTAATATGTCTTTATACGGAGACTACCAAGACAGTTTACTTGGACAGAGAGTAATATTTATGTTGTTATGCTGCTGGTTCCTATTAGATTCATATGCACATAACTATTTAATATTTTATATCATTGCATCTTTGAAATGTTAATTGTTCAGTAAGAACAAAACACATTTAGGCTAACTTTCCCTTTTGGTATTCCTGCACTAACTATGGCATGAATTAACCTTAGTTATCTGTGAAGCATCACATACACTTACAACACTCAGCAAGTAATAAGCCAAATTTTGAAGTTTCTCCAAAGCTCAAAATATTCTCTTTAAGTCCCATGTCACTATATTGGAGCACAGCAGTCCTGAGGGACACCTCTTTCCGAGGTATAGGTTGATCCATCCTATTCTTTTTTGTTTCTCCATCTCAGTAAGAGGTTAGAGCTCTGTGCCTCAGTAAATATAAGTGCACCTCAGCTACTTACTTAATGTATTTTGCAACAGAAAACCTGGCAGACACTTAAAAAATCAACCCTCTGCAGAAGCTAAAATCAGTTGCCATCTTCTGGTTTTACTCAGTCTTGAAGTCAACTCCTACTGAGTTTGACCTGCCTGAGTAGAAACTCAGGGCAGTAAGGGCTTCAGCATTTGGCAAAATAATAATTTAAAAAAAAAAAAAAAAAGCGAAGCCTCTCTTTAAGGAAAATATCAACATCACAGTATCTTTGATACTCCATTGCCCAGCATCTAATTTAGTCACTAGACAAATGAAAGAAAATGAGTGTTCAGAAACACTATGGACTTCTATAAGGTCCTTGAGTTTCTCCAGCACTCCTTTATGCTAGGTTCAAGGGCTGGCTTTCTTTTTAAATAGCCCTAGAAGATCCTGTCTGAACCACAGCAGGATTAGCTGGCTGCATAAGAAATCCCTGGAGAGGAACACACAGAGCTGCAGCACTGCCAGGCAACCGAGCACTGCTCCAGCCCATAGTACAAACCAGGAAAGCTGCCATCACCAACAGATGAGCTTTAGAAAAAGGAGCTGAAATAGTTTCATATATGCGTGTCCACACGCAGTTCCCACCCTACATCTCTGATGGGCGATATATGGCAGAAGAGAGCATGTCCACACATCTCTGTTGTTTGGTATTACAGCCCTGGACTGAGAACCAGCGCAGCCGAGATGCTGCTCACATTTGCTCCTACCATCAAGGCAGTAACCTCCAGCGAAGGAGCAGCGCTGATAGCATGGAGCAATAACTTCTAAAGACCACCACAGATGTTTGCTTCAGTGCCCACAAAACAAAGCCTCTGGGGAAGCCACCGGGGTGGTGTTAATCACAGCAGGATCCTCTCCAGACACCAGAATTGCTCAGGTTCGCAATGGCAGAAGAGGTGGCTAAATGGTACAATAAGCTCCTGTCCTGCCTACACCAGGCACTTCATCCTGGGACTCATGATTTAGACCCTTCAGGACCTGATAGACCTTGGCCATGCTGGACACTGGGAAAAATATAGGCACAATGGGATAAATTTATTTTAACAAACTAAAAATGTATTGTGCTTTTGGAAAGAAATTCATAAATATTATGCTTCCATGGAGTAAAAACAATATGTAGCGATGTATTTTCTCCCCCACCTTAGAAAATGGGTTCCCAACTCCAAGATTACATAAATGTGTTAGTGAGCACAGTTTTACATGTACATAATTCCTTCTTTTTCCTGGTGTATTTGCAGGTAAAAACTTCACTGACTTGTGCAATAGTTCTTACATATTTGTAATATATTTCTACATGAAGAGCAGCAAATTATAAAAGCAGATTCTGTATAAGCCATCAGATTTCTGCAGGGGAAAAAACAACCAATAATGAAAAAAAAAAAAACCCAACCACAAAACCAAGCAAACACTGATCTCACATTTAAAACTGTTTTCCTGACTTTTTCTCCCCAAAAATGCATAACATTAGTCGTGTAAAAACTAAACCACCGTATGAGGCATATTTTAAAGCCTCATATAAACAATGAAGCTTTTATGGCATCCTCAGAGCAAAGAATGTCCAAATATGGCTGAGAGTTAAGCACCCTGAGAATTAACTGCTCTTAATAAATTCACTGAAGTTTGTAAGTCCACATTTACCAAGAATCAGAAAAGAAATAAAGGGAAGAGAACATGATTCAACTCATTTTCCTGTACCATTCTCTAAAGATGTTGTGTTATAAGCATCCTCCATATCTTGGATGCTGGAGGCATCTGTTGAATCTTGGTCGCTGACTACAATTCCTACCGAAGAAAGGCTAGAAATGAAGGAGTGCATCTTTTTTGCATAAATATCCCTAATGTTAAAATAAGGTAGGTCATTACATTTCTCTTTGCGATCATTGTTGCATTGGTCTGGATCAATATCTTTTTGTTTTTGATAGTACTTAGAAAACTTATTGAAAATAATAGTGATTGGAAGTGCTACCACTAGTATCCCACAGATGATGCATAGGGTGCCAAGCAGCTTTCCAGCAAGTGTGACCGGGTAAGTGTCCCCATAACCAACAGTGGTCATGCTGATGGTTGCCCACCACCAGCAAACAGGGATGCTGTGCAGTTCTGATGAGTCATCATCCTTCTCCACTGAGTAGACAAGCACTGAAAAAATAGAAATCCCAACAGACAAAAACAAAAGCAGGAGTCCAACTTCCTGATAGCTATGTCTCAAAGTGGCACCTAAAGACCGCAGTCCTACGGAGTGCCTGGCCAGTTTCAGGATGCGAAATATCCTCATTAACCGCAGGATTTGAACCACTTTCCCCATATTTTCAATATCTTCACTTTCTTCTTCCTTCGTGTCCACAGCCAGCGTGGCATAAAATGGGATAATAGAGACAAAATCAATGATATTCAGTGGTTTCTTCCAGAACTTCTTTTGACTTGGAGCGGTGATGAGCCTGATCACTAGCTCAGCAGTGAACCAGATGATGCACGTAATCTCCACAGCTTCCAAAACAGGGTCTTCTATCTCCCTGTCATTGGCATCCAGCTTTTGAAACTCTGGCATGCTGTGAATGCACATGGCCACGATTGATGCCAGGACAACACTCAGGGACGACACGGCAATTAACTTGGCAGACAAGCAGTATGCAGGATTTTCCATTCTGACCCAGATCTTCTTTCTTATTTCACCAAAACACAGATTGTCAAACTTTTCCAGCTCTTTGTCAAATATGGATGACTCTTCGTTAGAGGAGTCTATACTTCTTTCATTGCTCTTCTGATCCCAGTCTTTCTCAGGACCTTCTTCTTTCCTCTCTTGGTACCGATTGCTGCAGCAGGAATCAATAAACAGCTCATTTATCCCCCAGTACTCTATTTCCTGGCAGAAGGAAAAGACACAAAGTTCTTCCATGACATGAAGTTTGCCTGTATAGTAAAAATTCAGAACATATCGGAACAATGAAGGATTCCTGTCAAAGTAATATTCCTTGTCTGCAACACTATAATCATCACACAGTTCTAAAATAGCCTCTTCTGAGTGGCATTTGAGAAGTTTCCCAAGTCTGGTATGGGGAAATCGGAGCAAGGTGCTTTGGTCCACCGATTGCTTAAAGCCACCCACATTCAAATTGATAAGTTCTGCATCTTTGCCAGGTCTGCGGAAAAATTCACCATAAACCATTTTGAACAGACAAGTTCTACTGCTGGTGCCCAAAGAGATTACATTGAATCTGAAAAGAACATAAGATATTGTTAGAGCATTTAATTCAGTTTTGCTCTTGTGACACATTCTTTTTTCCATCTAAGGTTACTGTGAAATGCTATAACAAAAAAAGAAATTAAATTATGAATACCATTATTCAGCAGGTCACAGAAGTAGGTTTAAATCAGTTTGATAGTTTAACACAGCTTTAGCAAATTTGAAAGAAATAGGTTCTGGTTTAGCTCTCCTTAATTTTTCCTAGTGTGGAGGCAGAATGTCTAATTCATCAGTAAATCAGTTTCTGTTCTACTATCCCATTGAAATTAATAGTCAGGAAATAAGTTTACTTCAGTGACATAAAAAATCTTAACTTAAAGACAGAAAAATTGTCAATCCATCAAAATATTTAGGACAAAGCTTAAGGCAGGTGTCTCAATTATGGTTTCAGTAGAGTTGTATTGATTTGTATGATGTTGCAATTTGTAATCCACTACTTTCAACATTATCTGCTTGAATGTGGACTGCAATTACTTCTGTTGTCATATCAATTAATTTCTTTCTAGACTCATCCACAGAAGAGCATTCTGTATTCTTGAAAACATATCAAATGCGCATTTGAAGCTTTCCAATTCCTGACTTCGGAGTTTTGTCTAGTACGTATTTCAGTATCTGCACTCCCTGAAGGTATTTTTCTACCTGCCTTCCTACTCACCTGGAGTGTCATAACCCTCTTACGACCTTGGTCAGTTCCAGAAGCAATTCCTATTCTGCCACAGTATAGCCACAACCACTACGGTAATGCTGAGAAGCTGGTGTTGAAATGCCATTTCTGGAAAGAGGAGCTTCCAGAGATGGAAATTCCACAGAAATTTCACCTCAGTAAGTAAGTGTGGATACCTGCAGATAGACAGAAGGACATTTCAGTGTTTTCATATTTTACTGTAAGTTAAATCATACAGCTGAAACTGAATTCAAAAAGGCAGATATAGTTACTAGCAAATAAGTTAACTTTTTCAGGAGAACTTAACTTTTGCTTTCCTTCTAAGGAACAGTCGTCTTCAAGCCAAAACTGGAAGTTCTTACACTTGTCATGAGATTATATATAACTTCTGATCATAAGGAGAGCAATTTTTTTTGATCTCTGACACTTAAACATTAATTGATGTATACTAAGCTAATTTACTTCAATTTAATATGGAAGTCACTGAATTTTAAATGTGACAAGAGAGCATTGTAATTCTCCAGTCCTAACAGATGGACTCATATCATGCAAAGAAATTGCTTTGGTACTCTTTAATGGCTTGGGGAACCTACTTGAGGAACAGACAGTAATTTCTATACATGTCCATCTTTCAGTGCTTCCTGCATTATCACCAGTTATGAGTCAAAGCTGGGATATGTTAGAGTTTGAATACTTTTTGTTGCTTCTCAAGGTCTCCTGACTCAGTTAACAAAGGTCCTTAAGGTTATGTCTATTTCCCTGTTTGTAGTGTGTGCACCGTGGCTGCATCCCTGCTGTATGTCAGCATGAGAGAGGAGCACCAGCACTGCTTTGCATAAAAGAAACCTGGACATTTTCCTCAAACAGGAGTCACTGTAGACTTTAGTAAGTGCCAGAGTGGATGGCTGGGACGCTGGGCCTCAAGGGTAAGCCCTACTTTACACCACCAGAACAAGTAGCAGGCAAAAGAAAAAGATAACCCCACCCCACAATCTTTATTCACTGTCAGCTAGAACAATTCAGCTTTCATTCAGCCTCAGGTACTTGTATCAATGGACTAGTTCTTTCCAGCCATATAGCTCCACTCCCTGAATTTGTAAAGACAGCAAGTGTTTTCTTTCTGTAGCTTCAAATAAAAGACTAGAGCCATGGGGTCTTGTGGGCAAGGGAAGACTCGACGGAGCTGAACTGACCTCTTGATATGAATCAAATGTGAATACCCTGAACAGAGATAAGTCTTCATTTCCACCACTGCTAGCTACAGCTCCATCAGTCACCTGAAGTAACTTGCTATGCAACTTCTTAGGCACCACTATCTAATCCAGAACTGACTTCCTCATCATTTTTAAAACAAACTGACTGAACTGGTTGCATCGCGGAGGTAGAGTAATTTTCCAGCTACTGATGCCAAGTATATCATCCCAGATGGGAGGATCCAGCAAGTCTGCTTGCCTTGGAGGGACCCACTCTGCTGCAGAGCTCCCAACCTCCTTTTACTCCAGCAAAACCTGAAGGGAGACAACCCCATCCTGCTTCACAGTAGGGTCAACCCTCATACGCAATGTTGTCCTTGTCACTTGTTGATTATAGCAAAAGATGGAAATGGGAAAAGCCTTAAAAACTGGATTCAAACCTCCGATTAAATGCCAAGGAGAGGAGAAGGAAATGGAGATACAGATCCACGCTGGGAGGGAAAGTACCAAACTGCCCAGAGAGCTGAAGAGTTTATCAGCCAGAAGTAGAATCCCTCCAGCTAAGACTGTTTTGTAGTATCTGTAACCATCTGCAATGATTTATTTTCTCTGTGATGGAGAACACCTACTGTTTAGAGGAGCAGCAACTCCCTGCAGCTGCCATGAAGGAAAAGACTTCTGTCGCCTTCTTGCCACTCCAATGCCTTCAAGGTGGGGTGAGAACAGAGAAATAGATCACTGGGAGCTTCTGGTGGCAGGGATTCAGGGCATGAGTTAAGGCACATCAAGTTTTAATAAAGATCCTTTTTTCTGTTTAGGGGGAGGTTACAAAGGACTTTCTAAGCCATGATCTTCTCACTTGCCTCGCCTTTAACTTCCAACAACACGCAAGGGTTTCTTTAGGTTTGTCACAAACATCACTACTCAGTGCAATTGTCTCTTACTATTTTCCTTGTATTATTTTTTGATAGTCCTTCATACAAGTAGGAACACAGGGTTTGATGCTATAAACCTCACATATTCTACTTCTGCTTCTTCATGGGACTCATTCCAACTAAAGCTACTGAAAATCTTATAGTAATCTCCCTGTGTATAACAACTACTGACATGTATAACACATGAACAACTAGGCCCAGAAGATGCTGAAACTACATATTTGTTCTCGTAATTAATTCTGCAAAAACAGATCTCTATCCAGAGTGAGCTTTATTTATATAGTGAAAGAAAAATGTTATTTTGAGAAATGGGAAGAAGCATTTCTTTTTCTGGACACATTACAACTCCCTTTAAACAACTTATCTTAAATCCAAATTAGTTTGAAACATTAATTTCACTGTGTGCCTAGCCCGCCATACAATCAAGATAAAGTTCTTGTTCTGCTAAGACATAGGGGGTGGGGAAAGCACTGTATGAGACATACTGCTTTCTAACTAAGCAAGACAGAGAATAGTCAGTTTTTATGGCATGATAAACTGTGTACATAGAAGGGATTTTACACCTTAAAATGTAGTCTGAAGACAGGTATTTACTAGCTAACAGAATGACTGTAAGACACAGTTGCTCCAGGCATTTCCCAAGGCTCAGCTTTTAGGAAAGATTAAGACATAAAATAAAAGCACTGATCTCTACTCACAGATGAAGGGCAGCAGGACTCAGCTGATGATAAACAGTACCACACTTCACTCATGATCTAGAGCCAAGCTGTGTTTTACAACACTATAAATTAAAAAAAAAAAAAAATCTCATGGACTGGAGGTCAAAGTATATTCAAAACCAAAAAGACTCTACTTACTGATTAATTTCAGTGAGTAAAATCTCTACTTCACTTTCAGCAATTCATTAAGATGAGAGCACTAGCAATGTAAGCCAGTACTATAAAAACCAGGCAAGATGTCAGATTATCTGGGGGTGCTTCTGACCATAACAAAAACTAAGCAAGTTTTACTCAGAAATAACTAAAGCAAGAACTTAGTGCTCAGCAAATCCTTGGTACACTAGACTCTGACTTACTATTGAGACAACAATATAAAACCATATTGATTATGCAGATGATATTCATAATGGTGCCTGCGTCTAATTGCTCTGTATAATAAATTTAGAGAGCAACAATTTACTGCTTTGTTTTGAGGGCACTGTAGTCATAATTTGTGCAAGATACAGAGAGAAAATGGATCTTGTTTAGGAAGGCCATGATCCAGAACCTGCTATAATACTACTATTAAGTGATTTTTAGATTAAGGCAAGGATGTACAGGAAAGTTTCATGATAACTATGTCAAGAGGAGCTTAATGATCTGAAGAATGTCTTGTTTGGCTTGCAGGGACCTTGATCCCTGAGCCATGGACCAGGACATTGTTGTGCCAGGCACCATCAGAACAATTTGTGGCATTTAAACAAGTGACTCCAGCCACAGGGCAAAGACCACAGATGACAACTTCTGTCTCAGCACAACATGCTCTCTACTCAAGGGAACCCTTTACTCACTCAATCAACTTTTTTACTCAAGGGTAAAACTGTGCTCAGCTGGAAACAATGTTTTCCTGGAGTGCCAAAGCCTGTGTCATGAACATCCTAAGAACATAGAGCTACCACAAACTTTGCAACTCTCAACTTGAAGTGCAACATTAACTTCTTTGATCTTTTGTAAACAACAAGTATTCATATATAACATAACAAACTGCTAACCATTCCAAAGCACACACTTCTTGCCCTGGAGAGAGTATAAGAGAGTAAGCAAACACATACCAGATGTTAGTTACTTGGTTGCTTTAATTGCTTCAGTTGTTTCAATAAGCTACTGGATAAGAACGCATATAGAACAGAAAATGAAACAAAACACAAAAGAAAGATGCTTACTGGAAGAATCAACATTATTTTCCGAGATGATGAAAAAACCCAACAAATAGAAGTTCCAAATGTTAAGCTTGAGGGCTAAATAAAAGCCAGTCATAAGGAAAGCTGTGTGAAGAGGATACAAACGTTAGAATAAAAAGCAAAATGACAGGATCCAACTCTTCCCAGTCCAATTTGGAGATGGGTTCAAGCCAGCACTTCTGCAGTCATACATTGTTGGTGAGGCCACAGGCCCATTGTCTGGCTTGGAAGGGGGATTGCAAATTTCTGGGCTTTTAGCATGCTGTGAGATCCCTAAAGCTCACAAAAGGAGAGTCACAGAGACAGAGTTTGTATATACGGTCCCTTTGAGAGAGCTATGCCACAGATGTATAACATACCCTAAAGTGCTGTGGCTTCCAACCTCTTCTGGAACAAACCTCTAAAAGATTTTTAGTGACAATGTGGATCCCTATACCACAAATCTATTTGTCAGCAAAGTTTCTCTTTCTCAGTTATCTTTCACATACTCTCTACACAAAGTCCCCATACTCTTTGACATCCTACATCGCAAGCTTCAGTACATCTTTTTGGCATGTTGCACGTTAGAGCGTCGTAGTTCCTCAGCTACTGGTAATTCCAAACTGGGACAGTTTCAGCTTTTGTTAGCATTAATCTGTCTGTGATTATCCAGGCACAATGGAAAGAGAGATGAACTGATTTACAGTTGGATAGACTATGTTGTGCTTTGCTACTTAAAATATTCAAAGACAGCACATCCCTACAGATTTTCTACCAGTTTGCTTCATGGCTACATTGTCTATAGCCTCACCTCCTGCTTGCTATACAGTAGCACTTCATAAACCTCTCAAGACTACGAAAGTTCACATTTCAGGATGGTTTCCTCTAAATTGACAGAATGTCATTAAAAAGGGCCTAGTCCTACTCACATTGAAGTAGAGAGGGATACAATACTGACATGGGCTTGAAAGGGCATGCAAATCTCTGAACTCTACAAACTATCTCCAGAGCTCAAGGATATTTTTTTTTTCCTAAAGAATCTGATGATCTTAGTAGTTTTCCATTTCAGGGTTCCCAATTGAGAAAACAGTTTTGAGCAAACTCACTCTGAAGAGTCTTATTTGGGCACCCAACCATCCCCAGGCACCAGATTTTGCCTCCTAATGATGCAGGCAACCACATAGGCGCTAACTTCTGCTGATTTCCTGACAGTTAAGAGCTTCTACAAATCACCCTAGCTATACATGTGCAGCTTTAGACACCTAAGTACTTTTAAAAAGCTGTGGATATGACCCTAACAAACTTCAGCTCGGGATCAACATTTTCACTAATTTTTTAAGTGTTTGAATTTGTCCACTCATCATAGTATTGTCATAAAAGTGGATTCATTACCCAGTGTGCAATAGACCAAACTCACACACACAGGAGCAATATTGCTTTATTCTGTGCAGGGTGCTCGGTGGACTTTCCACAAATCAAGCACACCAGATTCATCAGGTGTGTCCCTTTTATACAGTAACAATTGCATCTAATTTATTAAACTACTCCTACCTGGTACATATTCAAACTATCATCTAATGCATATGCATAGCATTACATAACCATGACACATCAGATGCCTTCTCCGCATGCGCGGGGGTCTCGGGTGGTCTTCGGTGGTCGTTTGGGGAGGTATCCCCTCCTCACTTTGACCGCTAAGCCGCTCTGTATTGGGCCGGTGGTTCATTTTCCTGCCAAGAGGGACGCACCATCAATCAGGAAGAATAGAAAGGATCAGAACTGGTGCTCCAGGTGAGGCACCATTAAACGGGAAGAATGGAAAAGATCAGAATGATCTTGGCTAACTAACTTAATTTAAAACAGGACTTTCTAATCTACCACAGGATCTTCTATATCTGACATCAATAGGGCAAATACTTGTCTAATGCACCACCTAAAAGTACTGTCTATGCTTTCTGACTCATTGAGCATAGTAAAACATCTAAATGCATGTATAATTTACTTGATCAATCACAATTAAGGATCTGGACTGAAACCCAGTTAGTATAACTTAAGCTATTGTCTGTCAGCTGGGCAGTAATAACTGCTTTAGCACACATAATTAAGCCTTAAAAAATGTAAGGCGATATTACTTGGCACAGCCTCTTTCATTGTGATATAAGCTGTAACCATCAACTCTCCTTTGTAATATTCAACACAGTTAACTGTAAAATCAGTCGCAAAGGGTCTGTGGAGGCAGAGGTTAACTTTAAAAAGTCATCTAGGATAAATAGCAAAACCATTTGAGAAAACTGCTCTGTGTTTATGGACATTCTGTGAGGCAAAGAGGATAAATTAATCAGTTAAATTATTTGCTCAGTTGTAATTTATTTTTTATATTCCATTGGCAATGACATCCTTTATCCAGAACATTGCATTAAAATGCCATGAAAATTATAGAATTATGCAACTATGTTTCTCTTAAAATGGATTCAGTGCAAACTTCCAGAAGACCTTAGGTGAATAAAGCTTGAGTTGAAACATCCAGGGCCAAATTTTTTTCTGATGTTACTTCCAAGTAAGCCTACTTGCCTAAGTTCACCCCGGTACAATTCTACTGATGTCACCAGACTGTTTTAGAAACTGAACTTGTGCCAAATGTTTGTTCATCTTTGCAATAAAATGGAGATCAGAAAGAAATTATCATCATTTGGAAACAACAATAGCTGCTAGGAGCACTACTGACAATACAATGTAAAATTATTTAAATATTTGTACCTGTGGAAAAATAGTCTTGAAGGCAAAATATAGAGTTTTTTTAAAAATCACCTCCTCCAAAAGACTGCATAAGGAAGAAATGGAGCTATTATAATTCAGAGTAAAAGAACACAAGCAAGAATAGAAGAATAAGCATCTCCAGCCCATGGTTCACATCAGTTAGCTTAGGCACATGTTTTCAGGTGGGGTGAATCACCAGAGGTGGGGTCCATCTCTGTATTGACTAGGTAAGCAGCCTATATGAGCAATGTCATAAGGTGTCTAACTTGGATGTGGCTAATACTAGGTAAAATGAATCCTCCCAAAGTGAAATTCTGCTGATTTTCACTATGAGGGTGGTGGCAAGGGCAGAGTGTGTGCCAAGGGGTGGGTATGAGAAAGGGGCAAGGGATAAAAGCACCGGCTGTAGCATCAACATGACAGAAGCTTCTTTGGGAATGCAGTCTGTGATCTGAATTGCTTTCTCATATACATAAAGAGCAGGAAGTGAGATCTAATACCACCCAGTTATCAGAATGTCATCTTGTAAAAGGATGAAAAGAAAAAAAAAAAAGAAAATGTATCTTCTCCCTAATTTGAAAAGCTCCTGGAGACAACACACATCATGACAGTTAACAAGGCTTGCACCTTGCAATGTTCCCAAAGGCTCTGCAATTTGTATTCTGTTCATGTAAATTAAAAGATCATTATCCACCTTAACTAAGTGGAAATGACAGATTAAAATGTGTTTGCTTGAAAATCTACCCGTAAATCCCCACCAATTAAGCACAGTTGTAATGCTGCAGTTACGACACCTGTTGGCTTCCACAAAGAGCTGACCACATTAAGCATATCCTTGAGGTATATAGTCCCAATTGCTTAAGTTCACAGAAATATTTGAGAAGGTGAGAAGATCCGAAAGGCATTATTATGACCAGGTCAGCATTGCTGTGCTTTCGTGGTAAAAAAAATTGTCTCTCTCCAGGTTAATTTTTTGGCAATAATATTGTTTCCCAGGTCTTCTTAATAACACCCATCAAGAACACAGTTTCAAAACAAGAAGTACTGTTTGAAGTGAACATTGCAACTTGTAGGTCAAAGGATCTCTGCGATGAGAGCAGTTCCTACAGATCTATTCCTCAAATTAATAACCCCATTTTCCACCGAGTCCTCCATCGTTTCCATTCAAGTACTTCTCCAATAAGCACGATGAACATAAAATCCTATTGTTATACCTACTGTGGTAATTTGTAGTACCACTAGTGGTCAAAAACATCTGATACATGATCCCAGCATCAGATACTTGTCTATATAAGAAAAAATTACATGGAATAAAGTTACATCAACATATTCCTTTGTCAGCGACATGGACAGTGGGATTGAATGCACCCTCAGCAAATTTGCCAACACCAAGCTGTGTGGTGCGGTCAACACACTGGAGGGAAGGGATGCCATCCAGAGGGACCTTGACAGGCTTGAGAGGTGGGCCTGTGTGAACCTTATGAAGTTCAACAAGGCCAAGTGCAAGGTCCTGCACGTGGGTCGGGGCAATCCCAAGCACAAATGTTGGCTGGGTGATGAGTGGATTGAGAGCAGCCCTGCAGAGAAGAACATGGGGGTGTTGGTTGATGAGAAGCTCAACATGACCCAGCAACGTACATTTGCAGCCCAGAAAGCCAACTGTATCCCGGGCTGCATCAAAAGAAGTGTGACCGGCACATCGAGGGAGGTGATGCTCCCCCTCTGCTCCGCTCTCATGAGACCCCACCTGGAGTACTGCGCCCAGCTCTGGGGCCCCCAGTGTAAGAAAGACATGGACCTGTTGGAGCGGGTCCAGAGGAGGCACACCAAGATGATCAGGTGGCTGGAGCACCTCTCCTATGAAGGCAGGCTGGGAGAGTTGGGGTTGTTCAGCCTGGAGAAGAGAAGGCTTCGGGGAAACCTTATAGCAGCCTTCCAGTACTTAAAGGGGGCCTACAGGAAAGCTGGAGAGGGACTTTTTACAAAGGCATGTAGTGATAGGACAAGGGGTAATGGCTTTAAACTGAAGGAGGGTAGATTTAGATTAGATATTAGGAAGAATCATAGAATCGTTTAGGTTGGAGAAGACCTTTAAGATCGAGTCCAACCATCAGCACAACACCAACATGCCCACTAAACCATGTCCTGAAGCACCTCACCTACATGTTTTTTTAACACCTCCAGGGATGGTGACACCACCACTTCCCTGGGCAGCCTGTTCCAATGCCTGACAACCCTTTCGGTGAAGAAATTTTTCCTAATATCCAATCTAAACCTCCCCTGGCACAACTTGAGGCCATTTCCTCTCATCCTATCACCAGCCACCTGACAGAAGAGACCAGCAGCCACTTCACTACAACCTCATTTCAGGTAGTTGTAGAGAGCGATAAGGTCTCCCCTCAGCCTCCTTTTCTCCAGGCTAAGCAACCCCAGTTCCCCCAGCCGCTCCTCATAAGACTTGTGCTCTGGACCCCTCACCAGCTTGGTTGCCCTTCTCTGGACACGCTCCAGCACCTCAATGTCTTTCTTGTAGTGAGGGGCCCAAACCTGAACACAGTGTTCAAGGTGCAGCCTCACCAGTGCCGAGTACAGGGGAACAATCCCTTCCCTGCTCCTGCTGGCCACACTATTTCTGATACAGGCCAGGACGCCGTTGGCCTTCTTGGCCACCTGGGCGCACTGCTGGCTCATATTCAGCCGGCTGTTGACCAGCACCCCCAGGTCTTTCTCTGCCGGGCAGCTTTCCAGCCACTCTTCCCCAAGCCTGTAGCGCTGCATGGGGTTGGGTTGTTGTGACCCAAGTGCAGGACCCAGCACTTGGCCTTGTTGAACTTCATACAATTGGCCTCAGCCCATCGATCCAGCCTGTCCAGATCTCTCTGTAGAGCCTTCCTACCCTCGAGCAGATCAACCCTCCCTCCCAACTTGGTGTCATCCACAAACTTACTGAGGATGCACTCAATCCCCTCATCCAGATCATTGATAAAGATATTAAAGAGAACTGGCCCCAATACTGAGCCCTGGGGAACACCACTTGTGACTGGCCGCCAACTGGATTTAACTCCATTCACCACAGAAAGAAATTCTTCACTGTGAGGGTGGTGAGGCACTGGAACAGGTTGCCCAGAGAGGCTGTGGATGCCCCATCCCTGAAAGTGTCCAAGGCCAGGTTGGATGGGGCTTTGAGCAACCTGATCTAGTGGAAGGTGTCCCTGCCCATGGCAGGGGGGGTGGAACTAGATGATTTTTAAGGTCCCTTCCAACCCAAAGCATTCTATGATTCTATGATTCTATTATTATTTGATTCTACACCCACAGTGAACCATAACTCTTCCATGTTAAGGAAAGGAATACAGAGTTTGGTGAAATTCAGAATATTCTTATCTCTTGTGGAAGGCGAACAGAGAGTTAAGATTTAACTTCCTGCCAGGAAGATTGACCTGATATTCAAAATTTTCCATTCATTAGCCCATCCTATATTTCCTGATTGTAAAAGAAAACTAGTTATTCTTATTTCTCACTTTGGAGTCTGAGGAATTGTCCTCCAGTTCCTAGCACAGGTGACTCCTGATGCTGCAGGACTGTTGATCATTTCTGCTTCTAGATTATCTCTTCCCCATCCTATTCTTTCTCTCTTTTTTTTTTTTTTCCTTTTAGAAGCAAGATAATATTTCTGAAGGACACAAAGTCCAATGACAACAGTCAGTTTCCCTGGGTGAAAATGTTGTTCTGAACAATGACAAATCTATGCACCCCATAAAGCAGGCCTTTTCCGCCTTATGCTGGGAAGAGACATCTACAAACATAAAGCCCAGGACTTTGTTGTAACACATCATAGCAGAAAAAAGCTGTTAGGAGACATGTGAAATCAGTCCTGCCTGTGCTACCAATCACACCTTCACTAGCACTCAGCCACAGGACCAAAATAGCTAAAAGGACAATTCAGCCACAGACAGCACAGTGCTAAACCACTCAATTGGCTACCCATAACTTCTGAATCCATTATAGTTTTATTCTGTAAAGTCCTGGCTTTGGGATAAGCTGCTTAAAAAAATCCTCTTCCCACAATATTGTTATGGGTGTATCTCTGCCACTTTGGGGTTTTTTATACTTATAAATAAAATGGTTACGTTAGTAATATACTATCAACTACAGAAATTCGGTCAGGAATGGACCTTGAAGAGTAACATAATTCAATTCCTCCCCCATGTCAAGGCAGGATCAGTTATTCCTAAACAATTTTTGACAGATGTTTATTTAATCTCCCATGATAAAGCCTGCCCAGAGAGGCTGTGGAATCTAGTCCACTGCTTGAATGCCCTTGTTCTCTCAAAATTATTTTCCTAACATCTACTTAAGCATGCTGTGCTGCAGTTCAGGCCCATGAATGTATGTACTTAGAGTAGGTTTGGAATGGGAAGGAGTCACTGAGGGTGGGCAGGAGAAACAGGCTACCTACAAATTCTCCATAACAGCTCAGTTTCTTCCTTTGCTATATATCTAATTTTACTTGGCAGTCTGAGCAGCTAAAGTTACGCGGTATCTATTTTTTTATGTTTTGAAAAAAGTCTATTAAGCTCAGAGATAAACAAAGGTTTTCTTTACTACAGTGAAATTCTCCAAGATACTTGCAGGGTCTCTTAGGCAACAAGAACACAAGCAATTGTTATTGTGGATATTTTGGGTGAAACCTTCAACTGAAAAACTGTAAAAACATTTGTGTTTGAAGCATGTTAATTTCAGTAAAGGAGTCTGTGTTGTTCAAAAAAATATTCTCTTGACCCAAGACAACTCTGAAGCAGAGCTCCAGATCTCACTTATGTAAGTAAGTTCTGCATTCTGCTTCGATCCTACAATCACTTGCAAAGCATCCACGTAACTTTTGCAATGTGTGAGCATGCATGACATGAGGCCACACACTAAGGAAGGATATGTGGAGGCCACTGGAGAGAATATCTGCAAGAGAGACTTCCCTGAGCCTAGAAACCTCTGGATGCAAAAAAGGAGTTGGACATAGCCTTCCAGCCAACACTGGGAGCAGCTGGTCCAGCATGCTACAGGTCAAGCCAGCCTGTGTCCATCAGGTGCCATCTCAGAGTGGGAGACAGACTGTAGCATGGTGCTACGGAAACGTTAGATGCAGACCAAGCTCTGGGGACATACTGTTCAGAGCCACTGTGTAAGCCTTACCCATACTTAGGCTTCTAGAAACCTCAATTTCTTGGAGCACTCAGATTTTGGGACACATGCTCACTGCTCCTATACTGGACATCGCTTTGTTCCACCCATCCTTTTGACTTTCCAGGTAGTATCACAAAATAATTTGTGTTGAAAAGGTCCTTTGGAGATCATCTTGTCCAACCCAACGTTCAAAGCTGGTCCAGTTAGAGCAGGCTGTTCAGGGCCAATTGAGTTTTGAATATCCTCAGGATTTCCCAAACACTCTGGGCAACCTGGGCCAGTGTTGGAACCCTCTTATGGTGAAAATATTTTTCCTAAAGTCTAATCAGATGCTCTTTTGTTCCAACTTGGGTTCACGGGCTTGCATCCCATTGCTGTGCACCTCTGAGAAGTTACCTGTCAGGTAACTGTAGACCACAGTAAGGTTTCCCCTGCACCTTCTCTTCTCTAGACTGAACAAACCCATCTCTGTCAGCCTCTTCTTGTATGCTGTGTGCTCCAGCCCCCAGCCATTTTGATGGCCTTCTGCAGGACTCACTCCAGTACGTCAATGTCTGTAGCGGAGAGCCCAAATCTGGACACAGTCCTTCAGATGCAGTCTCACAGCGCCAAGCAGGGAGGAATAACTGCTTGCGTGGACCTGCTGGCTACAGCCTTGCTAATAAAGCCCAGGATGCAGCTGGCCTTCGTTGTGAGGGCACACTGCTCACTTGTGTTCAAAACATTGCTTACCAGGATGCCCATGTCCCTCTCTACAGAGCTGTTTTCCCTTCAGTCAGCCCCGCAATGTCAGGCCCTAGAAAGTTTCTCAGGTGTAATTTTTACTATAGCCTTCCAGTGACAGAAAGTTTGGAACAGAATATAAAGCCAAACCAAATTAGAAGGAATTTCAGAAGCCCTTCCTCTCCTTCCTTCTCCCTCCTTATTTTTACAAACATATTTTTCTAATGTCTAAGATGACCCATACGAATGTCCAGAGAAAAAAAATGAAGACAGGTGGCTGGGTAAATCCTAGTCCCAAAAAATCAGCAGAGGTTTTGCAGAAGACTTTAACAGGATGAGGGATTTCTTAGGTTTTTGCCTGGGCTAAACTTCAGCTAGACAGATTCATAAACTCCCACAATGAGCCCCTTGGATTTCAAAGGCACCACAATACGGAGGCAGTTCATACCAACAGGTCTGGATGAAGATCTGAGACCCTGACTACATATCTTCAGAGGAAGAATTAGATTTAATTAAGCATATGCAGTGCATTGGAAGAAACTAATTTAAGAGCATTACTTATTTGTTTTTAGTTGGTAGTTTCACTTTATAAGCTGCTGCTTGAAGCAAAGTACCACTAAACACCATTTTAAGCAAAAACCTGTTTGGCCTTAGCAGCAGTGCTAATCCACACCTCACTGGGAGGAAGAAGACGACACCTGAAATCACATTTCTTTCTTTTCATCTAAGTTTGAATGAAGTACTTAAGTATGTGTTCAGTAAAACCTTGGAGAGAAGAATGATGACTTCTGCCTCTCACTTCATTTGTGCAGCGGTTTCCCACAGGCCCCAGGGCGCCAAAGATCTTTAAAGTTCAGACTTTGTATCTGAATACATAAACACTGGGTACCAGCTGAAATCAGTAAGATTTATCACTAAGAGAAACACGTCTGATGATTGCCTAAGATCCAAGTCTCAGGCCTAGGGCCAGGAGCTGTCAGAGGTGCCAGCTGAGACTCAGTCCAAAGTTTTCAGATAGAGGTGGATATACACAAGCAAAAAGAGTCTCTTTCACTGGACTTCTTACAAGCTAATGAATAAACTTGTGCTTAAGTATTACCTTGAACTGGAGCTTTTGCTCAGCTCCAAGGATAACTGATAGCTTCAGAAGGCTGAAACACACCCCCAGCCTCTGGCACTTACAGAAGACCTCAGAAAAGACTGGCTTCACAGCCAGGAGATGGATGGAGCATCCCAGAGAGCCAGGATTAAGCACTTTGCCTAGCAGCAAGTGCTTGCAGATTAAGCTTTTTGCATTTTTAAGATTCACAGGTTTCAATGTGTCCCACAACAACTCTTATTTGAGTGTCAAATATACTGAGACCCAAAGAACTAATTTGTCCTTAGTTTTGTAATTTTCTGTCATCCTAACAAATTAATCAAAATAAGTGGGAAAAACTGCCCTCTGCCTGGCCTAACAGACAGCAAATGGTAAAACAAAATCACAACTCCCTGAAAAGAACAGCTTACAAAAAATGAGACCATAAACACCATTACTATTTCCAGACTAATGGTACAGCAAGGACCCATGCTATCCCCCTTGCTCAGCTCAAGCTTTTACCAATTCAATGGGTGAATTAAAAGAGCAGTATTGATCCATACTGGCTGTCCTTTTCAGTGCAAACATTGCACTGGGCAGGGAGACAGACAGATCTTCTCAGCTTAAGAAGAATATACAATGCAGCATCCTTTTCAGCAGCTTATTCAGGGAAAAGGTGTCTGCCACTAAAATGTCATGCTGAAACTATCATTCAATGCTTGTCACTAGCTAGGGCTAGAACACGGAGGACTGATTTAAATTTATGCTGCAGTAATGAGTTAGTTATTTTCAAAATCAAAACCTAACTTATGGTTCTATTTGTTCTTCTTGCAACTGGCAATAAATAGAGTTCATAAAATTACAAAGCAGATTTGGAATTGTAATCCAGTTAAATTGGCAGTTACAATGATTCAGATAACTGAAGAATTTTAATTAAAAAAAAAAAAAAAGAAGAGAAAAGATATAATAAAACCTTCAATAAAAAGGAGTCTTCTTTGGGACATACCAGATCCTCCACTGCCCCCCTTTTAAACATACTGATTGACAATAATTGTACACTAAAGTAATATTGTAGATTTATCATTGCATCTCACAAACTGTGAGGTCGATTCTTCTCTCACTAAAGTTGAGTGAGAAACCCGTTGCCCTCTGCAATATGCTCTCCCCTGGTATCAAGGAGGTTTCTGAGCTGAAGACTTCGCAGCTGTTTTAACACCTCTGGAAGCAGCATCAGCTCTTGTCAGCTCAAGGAGAGGAGGTAGAAGAGAAGCAAGGAGCAGAGCAGAGCTATCAGAAGTTCTTCCAGTTTTTGCCAAACTACCCAGGCTGTGGCTTAACTCCTCCATGCAAATCAAAGCTATCATAGATTTTTCCTGAGTTGGTTATCTGCCTCCCACAGTTAACTGGCCTGTAGTTACATGAACAGCAGCAATCAATTTGTTAGGCTCAGAGAAAAAGAACAAAAAACCAGAGACATACAAAATGCCTCCTATATGGGGCAGCAAATTGCTAATACTAAGTTTTATAAGACTATTACATACAAGACAGTTTTTATCCATAAATCTCACAGCACTTTATTAACATAAAAGTGCTGTGAGGCAGATGCCTTGAGCTCCATGCTTTGGAAGCCGAACCTGAGACTCGAGAAGTGACCTGTTCAATGTCACGTAGCAGGTCAACATGTTCTACTTTCAACATTCCCAAGTCCGTAAAGCCTCTGCCTTTGCTTTTTAGTGTTTGTACTGTTCTGTTTGTACTGTCTCACTGGTTTTAGTGAGAACCAAAAGAGAAGACAAGCAATCCTCTGCACAGGTTGAGCGCTGAGCCTGTCTTTAGAGTAGCACGGGGCTAGAATGATTAAACACATGGAAGAATTAACCAGTTTTTAAGTTATCAGTTGGCATCTAAATTGCTTGTCCAAGTTGATGAGCAAAGGACAAAAATGTACAAGAGAGGAAGAAAAAAAGGGTAAGCAAAATTCTTGCTGTCTCAGATGATAAATAACCTGTCCTCCTTAAAGCAGCCACACTCTGTTTTGTCCATGTGGCCTTTGCTGGTTTTTACTGGCAGGCTGGTAAGACCAAAACATTTCCAAAAAAGGGGAAAAAAGAAAAATTCATTTATTAGCCTTTACCCCAAGACAATCCTGTTCAGAGCATACATGGCTCCAGCAGAATAAGTATACCCCCAGAGCACTCACACCTTGCCCTTGCAGGGCGAGAGGGGACAACTGTATTTCTTGCTGCTGCTGGCAGAGGTGAGGGTGGTGCAATGCTGCCTGACTGCCACCGCGTGTGGATCCGTTCTGCTGGATCAAAATCAGGCAGCTCCCCCTGCCCAAGTTCAACCTTTAAGACATAAACCTACCTGGAAGAGATGGCAACAGACACAGAGGAAACAGAACTCAGGCTGATGTCTGCAGTCAGGGCGCATGGCCGCTCTGAACAGAAGGGAGCCCCAAGGGCTGAGCCGTAACGGCCTCTCCTTGTGCCCCCTCCCAGCAATTCCTCGGCAGCTATGAGAGCTGGTACATCAAGACCTCTCACCTCAGTGCCCACTCACCTGCCAGGGATGGGAAGGCAAAAATGGATAAGGCACTTTGGTGTGAAGGGTGAGAAGATGAGCTGGAGAGCTTGCAGATAAAGGAATGGAGAACTGAAAATCGTGCTAAGACCAAGGACATCGAGAGTACCTAGCAGACAGATATCCGTGAGGGAAACAATTTAGAGAGGCCAAAATGAGTGAAGCCTTCCACGATCCTTTATATCAACAGCACCAACACTTCAACCACAGAGACCACCATGCTTACTCCAGACTTACCCTAGCTTCTTGCAGAATAGCACATGAAATTCGAGGTCTCAGGCTTTACTTGTAACACAGCAAATGGCCTGAATCCAGAGTAAACTAAGCTCCAGAACAAGAACAGTGACCACAAAGTGATCTTCTAACATAAATGATACAGATCATCTTTCCAGAAGACAAATCTCTTTTGAAAATAAGATCATGACTGTGTAACGAGCTCCCTCAGAAACTAAGGACCAACATGGTCAACACCATTTTCAACTCCAAGCAAGATAAATATTTTAGAAGTCATCTCTTCTAGAGTAGAATGAAAAACAAAGCAAAAGAAAACCATTACAAGCAACTGTCACATACAGAACTCCCTCCTGAGAAAAAATGAGCACGTTATCCACAAATGACAGACAGCCGTTTAACACACTACTGTTAGGACTTCAGATATGTTATGAATGATGATAAAACAAGACAGAGTAGAACATATTCAAATAAAATGGACAGTAGAGTATAAAGGGAATAAGCATCAGTAAAAAATGGAAAAATAAAAAAGACCAGAAGGAAATGGAGTATAAAAAAGAATAAGTGGTAAAGAATGGAGAAGGATGCTGGGGTTATACCCTGGAGCAGATGATCATCCGACATTAACTGGTGCAGAACCATTGGCTGGAACAGGTCAAGGACAGTTTCTATCAGCTGAGGATTTGGCCCTCTACACAGAAGCAGACAAGGGCAATCAGAGAGTAACCTGACTGGTTTTCTGGGGGTGTTTTTCCCCCTCAGAAAGCAAAAAGGCAACACAAGAAGAAAATAAGGAGATCCCATAAATTAAAAAGGAGAAAGAGGCTAAACAGAAAAAAATGGATGAAGAGCAAAAAATAAGAACAAAGAGATGGGGCAAAGACAAGAAGAGAATATCCACAGGTTAGTGGAATACATTTTATTTATTCATGAGCTCTGTTTTATTATGTGTCCTTGGCAGACGTCCCATAACTGAAAATTTGCAAGGCAGGGAATGATGTGAGTTTAGAGACTTGAGCCTTGTTCCTAGTCATTAGCCTTGGGCAGGTCTTTTTAATATACGTGCCCCAGCAGCAAGTAAACAAGTTCTTTAAATCAAGAGCCTTTAGACAGGAGCCATGCTGCAAACAAATGGGCTTAGCTAGAGAGGGATTCCGGGAGAAAAGACAATAAGCAAGCATGGCCACAACCTGTTTTCAAGTAACCGAGAGGAAGGACAGGCTGTTAGGGAAGATATTGCCCAACAGGATACAGTCTGCTTCTCACTCTGACCCTAGCTCACATCAGACTGCAGAGCATCTGCTTTTCACACGCACTCCTTGTTAACCCGCACGTATTTTACCTGAGAGCATGTGGGGCTCAGCTTGCTCGGCTGGCAGGGAGGAGGGATGCCAGTAGCAGGCAGCCACAGGAGCGGTGGCAGCGGTCTCTGGCAGAGATCCCAGCACAGAGGCGGGCAACGTGTCCAACGCCGGCTTCGCTGGGGGCTCAGCCAGAACAAAGAGCACACCTCTGGCAGATGCACCAACGCTGAGCGGGGAAAGCCCGGCAGTCTCCACTCTCCATACGGGCTGAAGGTGCCTCTGCAGCTCAACTCAGTCACTGCTGAGCCTTGTTTTGTATTGAGGCTGAACCTGGCCCATGGTCTTGGCACTGAGTATTAATAGTTGATTTTACCTTGCCTATAGCTGTAATTCCACAGCTAAGGGGATATTGGTAGTTTAATACTGATTTATCACCTGTTCGGGTTTGAGGTGGTTTTATTCTTCTTGCCCTGGGAAATTTGCTAAGTCGTAGAGAGGGTAGGCAAAGAAATGCTTCTCCTTCAGGACCTCTCTGTTTCTACAAAGGATGTTTTAGGAAAACATCTGACCTCACCTGTCTCAGGAATAATGCTAGTGATCACACTAGAGTTTGCACCAGTTCAGCTGAAAACCACCGTTCATTGATTTTCCTTTTCCCACACTCACAAATAGGAAGTTGAAGGGCTGCTACCATTTCTGTGGGTTGCCGTAGTGCTGAGACTGATAACAAGACATAGACATTTAGATACGGTGTTCAGGGAAGAAGGTCTCTTCAAAAAAAGCTTTTATGTCCGCTGCTATGAATACGTATAGATTTTTCCTATTTTAAGATCAACTTAGACAAATCAGTTCAGTCTGTATAAAGAAGGTCTAACAGACAAGTAAAGAACTATGACTTATGAGATTTGGATACTATTTCTGGACCTTTCCCATTCTTCAATTCCTGCAATTGAAAAAAAAAATGAAATAATGATACTGCACCTCTTTATAAAAAGAACTGTTTTGAAATCTATAGATAACAAGCACCATATAAAAGCTAGGTATGATTACTGTCAGTTAAAGCTCTTTTATCATCATTTAGCTACCTACCTATATACAAATAATTTACACACTTTCAGAACATAAAATCATCTTTGTCTACCCACAGTGCTATCTCAGCAGAAGCTTAGATATAGAAAGTAGGAAGTTTTTTTTCCTTATTAGCCAATTGTCTTTCACTACCCCAAGTACTACCTTTTTGAGCAGTGAAATCTAGAAAAGTAGAAGGCAACGAGGAGAAGATACAGTTCTCTATAAAAACCCCTCCATTCTCATCACAAATGATTACTGGTTTCAACACTGCTGCAATGGGCAGCTTCGCCCCAGCAGCAGATACTAAATACACCTTGCAAAGTTGAAAAACCACCTCTGCTTCCTAGTGAGCTTAGGATATCAACGCTGACCAAATCCTACCAAAAATGTGGATGATTTAACCCTAACTGCTTAGAGCAGAGAAGGATCTTGGAAAATGCTGCCGTTGTGACTGAGGAAAATAAGAATGCTTGGCCCAGGACATGCCTCTGAAAATGAGATCTTCCCAAGGTATCCCAAGTCGGACACCCGGAATTTGACTCACGCATACCCCCCGAAAATCCTGGCTCTGTGCACAAAGTGTATCCTCGCTTCTCTGTCCTCTGAGGTTGTTAGCCTGAGTACCTTATGCCATCTATTGGCCTAGACCAGCGACGGATGCTCTGAGGAGAACTTTAATTCTGGGAAAGTGACTGTGTTAAAAGGGATCTGTCAGTAGATCTGTAAATTCTGCTAATGGAATCAATACGCTGCCGCTGCTCGGATCTTGAGGTCTACCTTCTCCAGCAGACGCTCCGAGTTCAGCTCCAAGAATAACCAGCAGTTGTGCTTTGCATTAGGCAAAAGAGAAATAGTATTGACACAGGGCGATCTCACTGGCAAGAAAATCCAGAAAATGAGCAGATAGGATTTTCACTGTCTTACAGATGCACATAAGAAAAGCCTTTTTATAAAAAGAGAAAGCCCCCTCAAAATCCACCTCGATCTAAAATGAGCTAAACTATTCCCAACTTAGTAAGTCTACTTTAAATCAGCCACGCAGGGAGAAGAGACTTCTCCCGCATTTCCTCAGCCTTAGAGGCTACCGTAGTGATTCACGGCTGCTTAAAACTAGTTTACTTTTTTAATCTAAATGTGTTTTTAAAAGGCAAGGCAGAGCTCTGCAATGCGAAAGGGATTCAGAGACGTCTCTATTGATCCGCTCCCGCACAAGCCATTAAAAAGCAGCCGCGGAGCAGCCGGCAGGAAAACCCCCCGGGCTGCTCCCCGTCCCCTCCGCGGGGGCCAAGGCGGTCCGCACCGGGGCCGGAGAGGGGCTGCCAGCCCCGAGCCGGAGACTCCGGGGCAAGACTTCGGCGGAGCACGGCAGCCCGCCGGGGGTCCCCCACCACCGGGCTGCATCCCCCCCCCCCCCAACCTCCTCCTCCTCCCCCGGCTGTTTGCCCCGCAAAACGCCAGGAGAAAGCACCGCACCTCCGGGACCGCGCCGAGCCCAGCCCCGCCGGCCCGCACGCCCTCCCCAAGCACCCGCGGAGCCGCCGGGGCGCGGCGGGGCGGGCGGGCGGGCGGGCGGCGGTGCCTACCTGGAGCTGCGGGCCGCCGCCGCCGCCGGCCGCCCCGCCGCGCTCCGCCCGAGCGGAGCCCGAGGTGGGAGGGGAAGGAAGGCGGCGGCGGCGGGCGGCGGGCGGGCTCAGGCGAGTCCCCACCCCGGCCCCGGGCATCCCCCGCCGTCCCGCTCCCGTCCCGGCGCCGCAACGCACCGGCGCTGTCCCGGCGGGGCGGGCGCGGCCGCGGAGCCGCGCTGCCTCCGCCCCCGAGGGTCCCGCTCCGCAGCCCGGCGTCCCGCAGCCTGCCCCAGAGGTGCCGCCTTGCCTCCGCGGGGTCCCGCACCGCTCCCGGGGCGGGGGGAGCGGGGGGGGCCGCTCACGCCGCGGCGGTCGCGCTCGGTGCTGCCGCGAAGTCCCGCTCCGCGCCCGGGGCACCCTGCTCCGTGGCCCCGGGGGGTCCCGCACCGCCCCCGGGGGTCCCTCTCCTCTCGCGGAGAGTTCCCGCGCTTTGCCGGGCGGTCCCGCGCCGCATCCCTGGGGTCCCGGACCGCGCCCCGAGAATCCCGCTCCCCGTCCGGGGGGGGGGGGGTCCGGCTCAGTGCCCTCGGGCAGTCCCGCACCCACCCGCACCCCGTCCCCGGAGCACGCGTGGGGACCTGGCTGCGCCGCTCCCTCCCGCAGCCACCTACCAGGCACCGCCAGGCAAGTTCCCCTCCGTCCCACCGCTCGGAGGAAGGCGCGGGGAGAGGGGCAGCCCGGCTGGAGAGGGGTGATGCTGCTGAGGCTGGGCCGGCGGGGAGGGGGGACGGGGCGGAGGGGCGGGGGGGGCTGGAGGCAGCCGCCTCCTGCCCCGGGGCTGCGGCAGCGCGGCCGAGCAAGTTCTGCCTCTGCCGCGGGTCCCCGCAAACTGGGCTGCTCGGCTTTTACCTTCCCGCTTTTGTGCGGCAGCGGTGCCAAGTACCACGCAGATAATGACAGCGCGAACGGGATTGATCTGCTATTGATTCACTACCGCTGATTTGCTGAAGTGGCAAATACACGGCTGGCTTTGCCGGCTGGACAGCGGGAGAGGTGGAGTGTCCCCCCACATGCTGCAGAGGGAAGTGATTTCTCCTCCGTATTATGCCCCAAAGTCGTTGTCTGCATCAGGGCTCATTCCTGCCTCAGTCAAAGGCAGAGGGTAACGGGAAGCCAGGCCAGCTCCGGGTGTAACTGCAAAGCGCAGCTGCACCGACCTCGAGAATGGAACGTTTTGCCTATGCCACTGGTATCGTTTTGAAAATTGCCGAGGATGAACGTGGAGGTTTATTCCTTCGTTACAGATCTTCACACAAAGAAAAGTATTCTCTGCGCTTTTGGCGAACTTTCCCAAACTTTTCATTAAAAAAGTCCTCTAAACCATCACCATCATCATAACCCACTGCAGGATTTGGAAAAAAAAAAAACAAAATTCTGCTTAGTAACTATTTCTGCCAATTTTTTTTTCCTAATCAATCTTACCTTGAAAAAAATTGTCTACAAATGTTGCAGAAAATTCTCCCCTGATTTTTGGGCTGATTGTTTGGGGGGTTTTTGGTTGGGTTTTTTTTTTTTTAGAGTTCATTACAAGTTTTAAGGAAAAGAATTCAATGGCCTCTTGTTGTAGAGTCAACGTAAAATACTCAGCATGCTGTTGTGTTCCTGGTGATAATTTTGAAGTCTTACAAGTGTCCTCAGTTGTGAAGACTGAGGAAAGTGGGGATCCGAGGTAATATATTTCTCTCTGATTCTGTTTACTGGTATTTCTTTAAGTTACTATCATTATACAGAAAGGGTTCTTTTTCTTACAAGTTATGGTATACAATTGCATTAATAAATTCATTGTTTATCACCTTCCTTTTTCATTAATCACAGAAGTTTTAATCACTGCAGAAAATGGCTTGTCCAGATATTACATCAACCCTTCAATGTTGTACACAGCAATCTGCATTTCTGCTACATTTCTTCAAAAAACATAATTAACCAGCAGTATATTAAGATCCAAAGTAATGACCTGCATGGAATGACATTTAGTTACAGAAAGTTTGTAAGAAAGCAATGCACTGAGAGCAGAGTGAATTTCTCAGAGCTATCCAAATATAAGAATGTGAACAGAACACTTCCTGAAGACAAATGAGGTCATCTTAGTGGGTCATTTGGAGATTTCAGCATAAAATTTGAAAGATCCTGCAGAAATACTGTTACTGACTTTGGAAACGATACTGCAGCACAGCAGCCCATCAGACGGTTACACAACCTAAGTCATCACAGGCAAGAATGTGAGATGCTGGAAATTGCCCAGGAAGGTGAGTGGCAGCTCCCTGGGCAGCAAGGGCACATATGTTTCTGTAACACCCCTTGAGATCTGTAGTGGCAAAGGGGGATGTGGTGGGCTCATTGCTCAGGTCAACACACTTGGTGATACTGGTGACCCTGTCCTTAGCCACTGTTGTGGCCACTGGGTAAGTCCCATGGTCCTGCTCTGCCTGGCATGGAGGGCAGAAACGTGCTGTCTTGGCTTCTCACTGAGCCTGTCAAGCTGCAACCTACATTATCATAACTTACAGCTCCCTACTTCAGCTTGATTTTGCGTTGCTCTTTTCTGGACAACAGACCCGGTCCCTTGGGGGCAGCACATTTAGAAATGCCAGTTCTTTCCTCCCAGTGTTCTGCAGACCCCGACTTCTCTTGTTTATCTGCATAAAGAAATATCACAAGACTTAGGAATTGCATGTCTTTTTGTATTTGATGCATCATGGTTTCTTTTCACATAAGCAGCATCTGAGCACTGAGCTGTCTGAAGGAGCATCTTCCCTTACAAAGCAGTTTTTCATGTGCTTCCACTAAAACGCAGCAACTCCCCTGAGCTGTGATCATGCTTTTACACAGAGGGCTGACTTGAGGTTTTTGACCAGTTTTGCATCTTCATTTGAAAACGTGCCCTGGAATTTGCTTGACTCGTTCATCTGGAAAAGGAGAGAGGTCATTTCTAGCTTCCTGATGCAGGAAAACTTATTGGCAGCTGTTTATGGTGGGCATGAGCTTAGCTGCTGGCAGTGGGGAAAAGACATGAAGGGAAATCTAGGCTGTAACACCATCATCTTCGTTGCACTGCAGTGGTTTGTGATATTGCAAAATGGTGTTAACTGTTGCTCACCAGCTTAAAAGGACTGTGAGATGAAGACTGTTAGGGAAGGTGGCATATATAACGCTGGCTCACAGTATCTTGTGCTTTAGCCAAAGATCAACCAGAAATGTTTGTATTCTGGAGCAAATCATTACAAAGTGTCCAGACTAGTTTTTACAAATATTAACTCCTCCAAAGCTGCTGGTAGTAAGTTAACTCAAGACAAAACTGTTGCTTTAAATCCCTCTTAAGATGAGAAGATTTTCACCAGTGGAGTGAATGGAGCGAAAAGTTTGCACTAGTGAACATATGGCTACATCGGAAGGGATTGTGACCCGCCATAAAATGGCTTACATCCTTTTTATGGCTCTCTAAAGCACGCAGTGAGCCTATCCAAAGTCAGGCTGCCACTGGCTAATCTAAATTGGAAACAACAATGCCCTGAGCACTGTTGTGCATGAGTTTGTTGTGTTTGTGTAATGCTGCCATCCCTAGGGGCTGGCCGTTTTTCCCCCTATTTGTTTTCTTCCCTGAATTGCCTTCATGCAACCAAATTCTGTCAGCAGTTACACCAGGGGGACCCTGTTAAAGGCAAATGGACTCAATGTTCTTCCTCCACAAATGCTCATAATTTAAACTGCACAGCTGTGGGACAAAGTGGAGTAACTCTGCCTTAGGTACTTTCTTGGGGAGAAACGAAAAAAAAAAGGCAATTAGAATGGCAATTCTTCTGTCAGTGAGAGCTGAATCTGATCTGCTCTGCCTGCTGCAATCCCACCCACCCCAGCCTGTGGGAGGGCACATGGGACAGGGACTGCAACACCACTTCCAGTCCTGCGGCACTTACTGATGTACATCCACGGCCACCACACCAGCGAGCACAGGGAGTTGTCACTTGCCACGCGACAACCCATACGAATCACAGCTTCTCACTCTCCCATTGACTTACGTGTTTCTCAGTGCAGGACTCTGGGTTTCATTTGTTCCCTGGCTGGATGCAAATTGTCTCATTCAATTGAGTTTTACATGGGGTTTGGCCCAGTCCTCCCTCTCATACAAATCAGAGGAACTACTGTTGTAATATTATGTTTTTACATTGTCACAAGTGAGAGGTAGATTGGAAACAGACCACTCCTATACTTGCTTTTGTGTTCCAAATCTGGGGACTGTCTATGCAATTTTGACTTAAGAAAATCAGTGGGAATTTACAACTTTTGTTGTTTAGTTCAGGAAGACAAATTTTCTTTGTAAACGATAGGGTCCCCCCTTAATTAGCCAGAGAAAATAACTTCATATAATGCAACTTAGCACCTTCAATTCACTAAATAACATATTTCTAATGATAACAAAGTATTACCAAGAGAAAGATAAAGAGTTTTAAAGGGTTTGCGAGGCAGCATGATCCAATAACTTAAGGAAACACTACATCTGCTGCAGAGCCAGGAACAGAACTTAGGGCTCCAGAGTTTTTTACTGATTTTGTAATGCTGACTTTGGTAGTAAAGTATGAGTAGTCAGAGGAGAGTACTGCTAGCATCTGAATTTAAAAGCATCCATAAATGCTTCTAGGAATATGTGAACCATACCAGATCTTCAATCAAGCAGAAGGAAAGAATATTTACCAGTGCCAGCTACTCCCTGGTTACCAGGCTATCGACACATTTCTTAGGAAGAGAAGTCAAATGTACATGCGCATTAAGCATATTCCATTTCTGGAAAGTATGTTTTCCGTTTATTCTGAAAACATATTAATACAGAAGCTTGTTTAATAGAATATGATGGACGGCAAGTAACTGAATCACTATTCGCTGAGGTAGATAGGAAATTCCTGGTACCTTTCCTAACTCAAACTAATCTGAAATTACAGTGACCTGTAGCAGAATAGGTCTAAAGTAGGGCCTTGGAAGCACGATATATAAATGACAGTTCATGTGGAAATGCTGAATGCAGCAGCTATCATTACACAGCTTACTAATACAGTAATTACACATTGGATATATAATCTGGCTTGCCTGTCACAGATGAATTCTTGGTTATAACAAACACAATGGGCTTTACAGTGCTATGCCTTTTAAAAAAAATAATGTGAAAGCATAGTTACTGAGGTAAAAGAAGACAAGGTCTTTCAGTGGGAAAAGGATGGCTGTAAAGAATGATGAAGAAGGATCATTTCTCCTACAAGTTTATGGGGGGGGGTGCTTAAGAAGATGAAGTAAAAGGTAGGGCCTTCTTTCTTCAACCTTCTTTCTCTTCATTTTTTTATTTCTCCTTTGCTGTCTTTCTTCTTGGTTTTCAACTCTATTACTATTCAGTGTTACTAAAGTAGTCCCTTAGGAACCTCAGTCCAGTCACATAACTTCGTTTGGGTAAATGTGATACAATCAAGTAAAAAGGAAGAAATCCTGAAGATTGGATAAGACAGACAGGGCTATAGAAGAAACTGAAAATCAGGGTTTGGAAGGCAAGGTAATACTAAAATGAATAGAGCAATATTACAGCTATAGCAGTGTTTCAATTTGCTTAACTTTTAAAGCTTCTTTTCTTCTATTTCTCTTCAAATCTATGACACTTTTTCTTCTAGTTCTAGTTTCTTTTTTTTCCTTTTGGGGATTTACTTTGCATTTCTGTTCAGCTCTGAAGTCCTTGACATGTCCATTTCTCTGACTTGCCATCAGTCACCAGCTGTGTGGGTGAAAGATAGAATTGCAGAGATTTCCTTCAATACTTAAGAGAAATACAGGCCAGGAATCAATATTGCTATACAGGCTTATAGTACTGATTATTGAGATGTAAGGGTATTTACATCTGAAAGCATTCCACCTTGATCTTCTCATGAATAATGAAAGAAGTTATGGCTTTCTTGTGGGTCTGGGTTAGCCAAATAAAATCTTTCGAGCATACAAAGGGACTACTACATCTTCATTACCATCCTGTATTTACTTAATGTGTTCTGGAAAAAAATAGAGCACTAAAAGCTAAGAATTTTTCCATATTTTGGAAAGTTTCTATTCTGAAGAATCTATGGAGGCAGACCATTGACACAGTTACTATATGAGTTCCAAAGAGGGCCAATACAGAAGTCTTTCAGCTCTAGAGAGATTGCATTTTAGTAAAATGATATGAAGTGCATCCCTTCAAAGGTTAGGTCTTCAGTCTAAGATAATCAGTTAGGACCTTCTGTCAGTGACAAGTGATTTATTCCATGTATCTTAGACACACACCTGATAAGAAGAATTGCTTTTTTGAGGGTGCTCATTTTCATCTGACTGGCTACAGGAAAAGCTTAAGCCTAATAGCTTAGGCTAAAAACATAAAATCAAAGGACTAAAAGTAATGTAAAGTGAATTGCATTCTAAGTGATTAAAGAACAGGAAAATCTCTTTCTGGTTAAGACAAAGGATATTTGCATGATTATTTTTTTGTGATTTAGCAGTTATGGAAGAAGCACTGACCAAAATGTCAGCACCAACAAAATGACTGCAGAGCCCATTGCAGATGAGACACTAACGCATTCTCGGTGACACAACCAAAAAGTAACATTGATGTTTGAGAAGGAATGCATGTTCTGCCCTCAAAAGAATTGGTAACCATCCTCATCACTGCATCTATAAACTGGCTAAAAATGTAGATGTTGAATGGAGAAAGTGGAGGAAATGGGGTGCTTTACCCTGCTTTGCTATCAGCTGTAAAGCCCCGTTTTGCCAAAGTCTTCTTTGGCTGCTGTCTAATTTTCCATCAAACAGCAGTATGTTCTGTTGCATTACGATCGGTATGCTCTACGGTTTCCCCCAAAATCTCCCTGAACACAGAACGTTCACATCTTTGAGACCCCAGCTTAGAGCTCATATCAGGTCCAATGTCCAGCAAAGAGTGATTAAGCAGGACACAGGCTGTACTGGTGGTTAACAGGACATATGACTGGCTTACTTTTCACATTGCACATACCTTTTTTGTGGGGCTCCTCTGTCCTTTCTGGAAGTTTTCTGACTGTAAACAAGCTACATTTCATATAGCTTTATTAACAGGGCATATAACATGATACAGTTTTGTGCAGCTTAAAGGTGAGAGCTATTTCACACTCAGCAGTTCAAATGCATCAAGTAGATATGCCTTTTGCTGAATCCATCTGCTCAGAGTTTTGACTCTGAATAGAGAAAGATGTCATTAAGGTAATTGGTCACAGCATGGCTATGAGCCATCAACTGAACATGACCATAAAAACCCCAAGATATGAGCCATCAACTGAACATGACCATAAAATCCCCAAGATATTTTCAGTAGAGATAGAGAAACATTCATATCATTATATATAGTGCTGGTGAAACCTCATCTGTATTCTGATAGTCGGTATTACAGAAGAACCTGCTGCTAGGATGTTCAGCGGAATGGAGAGTCAAGTGTAAGATAGCAAGAGAGACTAGGATGCTTCAGTCCACAAAATGAAGAGTAACACTGAGCATAAGTTCTCCTTTTGAAAATGAGAAATAAAACCAGGAGGTGAATAAGAGTAAATTAGGCTCAGGAGCTGTACTGGTACAAGAACAAATCAATATAAACTGCTCAAGAGCACAATCTGGATAAAAATTAGAACATTTCCAAATGTCAAAGAAATAAAGATCTGGAACATTCTTTCATTAGAGAGTTGGGGGAGGGGGCAACAAATTTGATTGGTTTTGGAGTGGGTTTTAATTAGCTGATGAAAACGATTGTAAAGAGGATTTCCTGCAATAGTGGGATACTAAGTACATGGATTTATGGACTCATAAACTTCTTCCCAGTCCTGAGATTTTTAAGGATACCACTGCAAGTAAATGTGGAAAAGCTCCAAATTAAAGTAGCAGCATTTAACATTTGCACAAAGGAAGCTGTGAACAGTTACCCTGATCGAAACCCCTTTTAATGCTATATCCGTTTTCTTACAGTGATTAGAATCAGGTGCTCTAAGAACTGCTTTCTTCAGCAGCAAACTGCTATTTATATGCCCAGTTTGAATGTGGAAACACTAGATGAACACAGTTGCAAGCAATGCATCTGATGAGACTGGGCTTACCAAAGTAGAAACAGGTGGGCCAATTATAAATCAGCTATGGAGCAACCTGATTGCTTAATGGAAAGATGTACAAATCCCACAGTGAGCTTAGGTTTAATGGCACTGTAGCACCCCTTCGTACAAATGCAATAAATAATACAGAACTCAGTAAAATATTTATCTGGGTGAATTATGAGGGCTCTAACACAGTGTCAAAACATAAGCTTTTGGACCCCTATACGTATATGAAATTTTTTGGGATGATCCCTATAACACTTGGATTTTTCCAGATATCTGAGTTAAAGTAGTTGCAGCAGAATCTGTTATTTTATTAATACCTTCTTGAACACCAGCCACTGCTCATTGCCTTGCAAGAGGAAAAAACAACACTCATCGCCTTAAGGAGCTGAAGACATTCAAAGCACATAGTGCTTTCTCAAAAGAAAATCAACTTAACATCAGCATTGCTTCCCAGTCCTGTGCTATAAAGAGACTGCAAAGGAGTTTAAAGCAAACTGCTCTGCAAACATACAGGGTTCACTTGCTACACACAGGGGCTCTAAAAGTAGTCCTGGGACATCTACTGGACTAATATGCAATATTAGCAGGCTGACAGATAGTTTTAAAAGCTGCATCGTTACTCCTATACTGATGTCAGTGCTGCTCTTTAATTTAAAAATAACATTGAAAGGGATCCCTTCAACTTATGTAAAATTAAATCATATCACTAAGTCTAAGATTATTTTATTCTTAAACTGTAGTAGTCTTGCCTCTATTATGTATAAAATCTAGAATAGCAAATTTATATGTTTTTTAGGGAATGGCAACTGTACCATAAAAAAGCCACACGACTACTTCCCAGCTCTTCCCCCTGTTTTTCTCCCGCTCTTAGAGTCAGGAGCCTCCTGATAGGCTTGCTCTTGCCGGGCAATATCACAGGCTCAGGCTTACAAATGGACCTGCAAGTTCAGCACAGTACCATGAAAGTTTCATAAACAGGCAAGAATATGAAGCATCTAAACCACAATTTTCAGAACGCTTCTCTAGTAGTTACATACCATGTTCAAATGACATTTTACAGATGCCTCACTTGGCCATTCTGACTACAGCCATATCATCTAAGTTCAAGAGAGGAGTAAGTCACGCTCCCTACTATGCAAGGTTGCCAGACCCTGCCTGTCTCTGCAATAACTGGCAGAAGTAGTCAAAACATCCACTGTGCTGAAAACACATTGTTTGACAATCTGTTATCAGTAGCAGTACACCATCTCTATACACAGTCCCTCCTCCATGCCCAAACAACCCAGCTCCTCTCCTTGCGTCCAGTTGTGCCAACACTGATTTAGGAGAACTGCAAAAATACGTGTTTTCTTCTAATGGTGGTGCAGTCGGACAATTCAGTCCACAGCATAGCCCCATAAATAGTCAAAATGATGCTCCTATGGGAGCAGCACCTTGCAGCATGAAGACAGACAGGTCTACCAAATCCTGGGAACCAAGCAGGGAAGACGTTAAGGCAGTTTTGCCACTGGGGGCAATGCATAGTCAAACCATAGCTTATTCTGAAAGGAGCCCAATAAACTAATAAACAAATGTTCACTAAGCTGCAGTAAAAGCACTCCTGAACTCTTCAAGAACCTCTAATCTGATGTCCCTCTTACAACCTAAATAGTGAAATTACACCTAGAGCCTGTTCAGAGCGAGATCATGGGTCGTGCGACACCAGTCTTGTCCTAACAGGTCGTCACTGATTTCAGAAGTACAATTCCTAGTTTCCTGTGATAAGAGTAAGATCATAATCAAATATTCAATTATTTGATAAATTGTGGGGGTTTTTTAAGAACCAGTTTCTGCTGCTTCTTTTGAAATGGATACAAAAAGAACTGTTAGCATTTTCAGTAGAAAATACTGAGCTTTCATGTGAAATCAGTAAGGGTCAATTTTTGAATTTTTTTTATTAGACTCAAATTCTGAAATCTTAGTGAATATGTGTTTTCTGACAGCAAAGTGAAATTAAGAAGCAAAACTTAACATGTAAGTCAAGGTCAAATCCAAATGGGGTTCAGAGAGGGTATGTTGTTATGCCTGAATGGCTCATAGCTGTTCTAATTAGTTTTGGGTAAAGGTCACTTCCACACCCCTCATCCATCCTGGAATTTCAGCATCACCCTGATTCCTTCAACTGTAATTGTAATTACTATAGAGTAATTCCTTTTGGCAAGATGACATCAGTATCTATATTAAAACTTGCCGTGACTCGCTGCCAAACTACTAAGTGTCCATGCAACTCTGAAATGATTGGTGTTGGCATACTGTCATCAGCTACCACAGTACCTTGTGGAAGCTGTGGTTCTGTTGCTGAACATCTCCTGTTCTTCTCCATGGTCTGGAGTCTCTTGCCATGCAACATCTTCCAGGACGTGGGACAGACTGTTATCCATCGAGACACCAGACTGCGTTGCAGATGGGGAAGTCTGGCAGGGGAATTTGGTCTACTGTGGAGGGCAGCGAGATCATAGAATCATTTAGGTTGGAAAAGACCTTTGAGATCATCGAGTCCAACCGTAAAGACATTTAGTCTATAATCTCCAAATGATACCACAGAACCTCAAGAGATTTCAGCTCAACATCAAAGCAATCTGAAGCAAAGTCCCTAGATTCTTCCAGACTGAATTTCTTCTGAATTCTTCTTTCCAGACTGAAGTTCAGTTCTTCTGAACTTTCTCTTCTGCTAAGTATTTCATTATTTCTGCTCTTTATCTCTATTTGGAAGTAAAACAAATGTCAAACTTATTACCAGGACATAATGCTATTTTTTCTGACTGGAACTGATGAACGTTCAGTGACATTTATTGTGGAATCAATAGGAGTATATGAAACAGAAAAGATGTGAGCAGTATCTCCTTAGGCCACAAACTTCTCTCTTTCCTGTAAAATACTTAATCTAGGGCCAATTTTCCCTGTAGTTACCCAAAGGCAGTGTAAATCTAGATTGATTATATTTAAAATAATGCTGCTACAGTAGAACACAAATGATCTTCCATACTTACATGGCCTTTTTGGTACACATATTCTGTAGTGTATGAGCAGTTCACAAACTTTTTTTGTATCATCTTGCCTGTGAAACATTATTAACCCTGTCTTATGGGGGATGTAGATACTGATATCTAATGAGACTTCCAAGATGATGTAGAAAATCTGAAGCAGACCGCCCCAATCTCAGTATAATGTTCTAATTCAATGCAATGATTCCTGTTTTGTCTCATTGCTCAAGGTGAAGAGGGGAAAACATGGAAGGGGAGTTTGGAAGAGCCAACATGGCTTTTCTTTAGCATAGTCATTTCCACAGACTGCTGTGGAGTCGAATTGGAGGTTAAGCCCATTTTGCCTCTCTGGCCTTATTCATAGGGTAGTCTCCATATGCAAGAGACTGACTGGTTCTTTACACAATCCATTGCACAAGGTGGGGATATTATATATTTTATGGTCCTGCATAAAGGTCATTCATCATTTGGCTCTTTATGATTAGAATCTGTTTCCACAGAAGAAGGAAATCTGGCAAAAAGCCAGAGTTGTCCCCTAACCATTATGAAAAGTGCTGAGAGACCTTTAACTTAATGCTGGATGGCTGCCAGTTCTGGGGAGAAGAGACGTGTCATCCGAATTTGAACTTATCTTCTTTCCCACAGGCAATATGGAGCTCTATCAGCAGAGCAATGCGGATAAACACTGATGCAATTGAATACACTTCCAAATTTCAAAATAAATCAATCAATAAAAAAAAGATTTTCACTGTTTACAGTGTGCTGGGAACACAGACAACCTCATCCTCCAAACTTTGAGAACCTAATCTAAAGCTTACTGAAATCAGAGAGGATCAGATTGTTGTTCATTCAGACTGCAGCATTAAACATTAGAGACTTCAATAAATAAGCATAAAACTGTATTTAAGTAAATTACAGTTAGCCTTACAAGTTAAATTTCATAAAGATACTCTGGGAAGATTACTCTTCTCTTGGTTCTATATTGCTTCATTTTGACTGCTAATAACACATGGAATTACTTGAACAGACGGAACAAATTTGTTTATTTGCTGGTGATTACACACTATTTTCACTTGCTATCTCTGTTGTTACAAAGTCTAATTAGTACTGGTGTGTGGTCTTGCGCCGAAGAAAATTTCCTTCCTTCTTACAGCACCAAAGACTGACTTACTATACAAGTAAATGATAAGACTTTACATAAATAGAGAAAAGATAGGATTCCAAATCAGTGAAATAGCAAGCATAAATCCAGAGAAGTATTGGAAGTGACCAAAGAAAAGAAATCTCTCTAAAGAGAAGAATCCTGGCTTCTGAGCATTGGCCTGAGCGTTTCAGGTTCTTCAGCATCGCAGGAGGATTGAAACTGAAGATGAGCTAAAAATACAAAAGGATTATATCTGCGTGACCCATCTGCATGACAGGAGCTAGTTTATGTGTCCATTACTTTGAGGGATATAAATGTGCAATAGCATCTTCAAATATAGACAAAGAGAGAGAATGGGAGGGAAGAGTAAAATGTGTTTCTCTATACTTGAAATAGAACTAGATCACAGATTGTATTTTCAATTTAAGAACAAGTAATTCTTTCCTTGTTTATTATAGTTGTCAAGTAACCATATATAACTACGTATAGACAAAGACGGGGTTGTATGGGGGCAGCAATTATTAATGGACATCACTGAATGATAAATAAAGAGCTAGCTCAAAAATGGTATTCATTGCACACAGATGTCTGGACCATGGGCAGATGTCTTAAATTGTCTACACAAAGCGCTTTTGTGCTATCACAGTAATCTAAATTGCTTTGCGTTTGGTTCCAGACATTTCCACAAACGGCTCTCCACCACACATAAATTCCTATTCTCAAATCCTAACTGGAATTCAAGGGCCAAATTACTTCCTGGTGTAACTCACTTAATTTGGCTCAGTTTTATTGGTGCAGACAAACTTTGAGAACAGTATTCTCAATTATAGATGATCTCGTACATAACTCCATAGGTTATGGTCCTGGTTCAGGGAGGGCATCCACTGCTCGTGCGCTACCACGCTGAAGGAGATGACACTCAGAAAGCACGAGTGGGGGAGAAGGTGAGGTGGAGGCAGGGCTTCACGCATGCTCTGTGTGCAAAACATGATGCGCTTCACAAGACAACATGATCGTGATCAACACTCTTGGGGGGAGGCTTGTTTCAAATGTCCTGCTGTACCCTATTCAGAGAAGAAAGGACTACCGTAGCATGCCTTATAAAGCTTTAACTCAGGACATTTGTCCTTTTAAATGTGCTGGTCCCTGGTTTAATCTGTGAATTGTCAGCTGACAATCATCATACCTACTGCCCCTGAATATGGAGGAGCCCAGGGAAAACCACCCACAACTCTGAGAGGTAGTTTCCTGACTCTCTGGGGATCTTAGCTCTACTGTAGTTCCGTAGCAGGACTGTGCCTAACTGAGAATCAAGTCAGTGATGATTTAGGAAATCATTTGTATCCCCAGGGGAGGCATATCTTGCAGCAGAGACAGCCCAGCATAAGCTGCTGAGTTTTAGTTAATGGCCTCATTCTATCTAATGTGTCTGCTCTTGCAGATATCACTTACAGACGACCTGTGTGTTTTCTGTCTCCCCATTTTTTTTATTTACATGGAAAATATTTGAATTAGGCTAGCACATAAACACACTGTCTAGGAAAAGATTCATGGGAGGAGGAGGAAACGGAGACAGTTAGAGTAGTTGATTGAATGTCTATTATTCTGCATTGTAACCCTGTGAAGGAAATGAGTAATACATTTCCTGGTGGACGTTTTACAAGGGTCACATTATACGGGTGAGACTGCAAAATCTCTCTCGGTTTTATTATTCCTATTAGCATAGAATTATCTATTACCTAATCCTAGAGGAACTATGATTTGACTTTAATTTATCATGCATTTTTGCATGCAGCCAAAAGAGCTTTCAAGGTACGCTTAACAGATAGGCATATTAGACTGTACGGACCTCCTTTTTTCCTTTCTCCAAGGGTCACAGCACTACATGACCTGACCCTACTGCCCACTCACTGCTTGCTGCAGGAGAATTATCGGTTACCAGCTGAAAGGCTGGTAACATTAAGGTATGCTGATCCCAGCACATGGTTCTACATAGTTATTAGCCCTGAAAGTGTGCATAATACTACATCCTTTTTTCCTCTTCTTGCCCTGATACTGACTGAAAGGCCAGAAGGAAAACTTTGTCTGTCATCTTGGCTGTAGGTTTGAGTAAAGCCTTTTTGATTTCAGTATTCTTTAGAAATTAAAATTGTGACAGACAAGACTTCTTCTTGCTTTTTAGTTAAGTCAGCTGGTAATTTAGATTTGACTGAATATAAATAATCTCAGATGTATTTGCCTTATTGTATTGCCCAGAATCATAATTATGGTCCAAGACAACATGTGCTACATACTAAAATAAAAAAAATTAAAAAAAACCCACAGCAACCCAGAAACATAAAAGTGTCTAGGAATTAATCTACAGTTGATTGGGAAAAAAAAGGAAAAAAAGGAAACAAACATTGACTGTGTGGGTAAACTAGATGGGTAATGCTTTCAGTACCACTGTGCTAAGGCTGAGTTGTAGCAGGAATACTGCAATTCTCCTCCCATTCCAGTACACGGTTGCTAGTTATCATGATCCTGTTTAAACTGCAAGTGAATAAGACACCTCCAGGACACCTCTTTGCCCCATAACCTCAGCCTGCATGTGAGTATTGGCAAGTTGGAGGATTAATGGAAACATGGCTAGAATCTGTTTGGGGTGGAAAAGCATGAGCAACCTTGACACCATATAGTTGGTGTGATGGGCTTGCCTGCAGTGCAGATCTGCTTTAAATGTCAAGTAGAGTTGATGCAAGCTAGAGGAAATCTCAGGCAATTCCCTGCTGGTACCTAAAATCAAGTTCTGGAAAAGTGTAATAACCTTTTTGTAATATTGTAAAAACACGCTGCACAGTGAAATAAAGCCATAATTCAAACGGTCTCCACTCCAACAGTAATAAACAGGGATGTGCTATCCAATATTTAAGCCCTGACTGCCTTATCATGGTTTTATTTATTATTATAATCCATTATTTATATAGTACCCTTGGTGGATAGTGCTTCTCAGGAAAACTCCCTGTCAAGTTAAAAATTTGTCATGTAGGGAATTTCAGAAGGAAACAACAGCAAAACAAACCAGTTGGGGATAACTCTTGTTTCTGGGATAAAATCCGACACCCTGGAGCAGGGCAAGCTTTGGGGTTTGCATTCAGCTCGTTTTCTGAAGATGTGGGAGTGGTGCTGTAAGGTTACCCGTGGTAAGCAGCACAAGTACATACGCCTGCCTAAACCGCCCTGTGCAGTAATCTCTGCCAGGTTTAAGGCGAAATCCCGCAGCACCGCCTGGGCGCAGGCTGCGGGCGGAGCAGCCCGGCAGGCAGAGCTCCGGCTCCCTCTCCAGGACATCCGAGTTAATTACAAATAAATCCTCCGGCTCTGCCGCTCCTGCAGCTCCGCGTGTGCGAAGGAAGGAGCAAACCCCGAATGTTACAGGCGTAAGCCTAGGACAAAAGAATCCCCACGATAAAGTTAGTCGAGGTAAGAAATACAGAGGGAGAGAGGGACGCAGGCAATTCCGACCGCTCATTAGGAAACACTGCCAAGCTTGCCTCTTGACAAGGGCGTTTCAAACAGAAGAATGGCGTGTTGACATGTGCAAAGTGAATATTCCTTAAATCCTGGTAAAGCTGCTAGAAAATACATACGTACACACAGAAAATAGGGAAATGAAAGCAATATTTTAGCCATGAGGGAGGAGAAATTATCATTGCTGCAGGGGAACTATGGCTCTGAGAGTTGAGGAGGTATTTGCACAGAGTGACTGACAGCTGAACTGAACGATGACCAAGACAAGCAATACTGAAGTCTAGCACCCTTTCTTACATAAAACAACATTGCAGCTATTATTGTTTATGCTATTGCTATAATTGTACACAAACAGTGCTCAACACTTACAGCGAATGTGAATGGATACCACAGCAACCCCTTTGCACACCAAGTGACCTGGCCACCTTCTGACCATCAGCAGCTCAGCTCGCAGCCCCAGGGACATCACGCTCCCATGCATCACCCACGGTGACCAGAGTGCACCCATGCCGATGACAGTGGGAAACCGTCACTGATCCAGACCCAGGGCCACAGGTATAACTTCTCTGCCTTTGGCACACAGCAAAGTCAAGGTCCTTTACTCCAATCTGTTTGTGGTCAGGTCCACTCTTCCACAGTTTTGGGGTTAATTTTCCCCAAATTTGGGTATCATTTCTGGTCTAAATGTCCCACAGGTCACCTGGTGAGATAGTTCTTCATTCAGTTTGTGACACCCATCAGTCCCTAGCTAGCTTCCCTTTTACTGTCAGTTTTGATCACTTACCATAAAGGTCAACAGTTCCTTCCCTTTTTTGTTACACCAATTGCCTTAAAACTGCATTTTACACATTTGCTTCTGGCAAACTTCAGCTGTCCAGGGAAGACTATGCAAAATCCTCCACAGAGGAGACAGGGTGTATTGGGTTTACATGGCAAGATTTTGGTAGCGGGGGAGCTACAGGGGTGGCTTCTGTGAGAAGCTGCTAGAAGCTTCCCCCATGTCTGACAGAGCCAATGCCAGCCGGCTCCAAGATGGACGCGCTGCTGGCCAAGGCCGAGTCCATCAGCAACGATGGTAGCACCTCTGGGAGAACATGTTTAAGAGGGGGGAAAAACCCACGCAACTGCAATTGCAGCTGGAGAGAGAAGTGAGAACATGTGAGAGAAACAGCCCTGCAGACCCCCAGGTCAGTGCAGAAGGAGGGGAGGAGGTGCTCCAGGCACCGGAGCAGAGATTCCCCTGCAGCCCGTGGGGAAGACCATGGTGAGGCAGGCTGTCCCCCTGCAGCCCAGGGAGGTCCACGGTGGAGCAGATATCCACGTGCAGCCCGGGGAGGACCCCACGCTGGAGCAGGGGGGGTGCCCGAAGGAGGCTGTGACCCCGTGGGAAGCCCGCGCTGGAGTAGGCTCCTGGCAGGACCTGCGGATCTGTGGAGAGAGGAGCCCACGCTGGAGCAGGTTTGCTGGCAGGACTTGTGACCACGCGGGGGACCCACGCTGGAGCAGCGTGCACCTGAAGGACTGCAGCCCGTGGAAGGGACCCACGCTGGAGCAGTTCATGAAGAACTGCAGCCCGTGGGAAGGACCCAGGTTGGAGAAGGTCATGGAGGACTGTCTCCCGTGGGAGGGACCCCACGCTGGAGCAGGGGAGGAGTGAGGAGTCCTCCCCCTGAGGAGGAAGGAGCGGCAGAGACAACGTGTGAGGAACTGACCCCAACCCCCATTCCCTGTCCCCCTGCGCTGCTGGGGGGAGGAGGGAGAGAAAATTAGGAATGAAATTGAGCCAGGAAGAAGGGAGGGGTGGGAGGAAGGTATTTTTGAGATCTGGGTTTATTTCTTATTACACTACTCTGATTTGATTCATAATAATTTAAATTAATTTTCTCAGAGTCAAGTCTGTTTTGTCTGTGACAGTAATTGCCAAGTGGTCTCTCCCTGTCCTTATCTCAACCCGGGAGCCTTTTGTTATATTTTCTCTCCCCTGTCCAGCTGAGGGGGGGAGTGATAGAACAGCTTTGGTGGGCACCTGGTGCCCAGCCAGGGTCAGCCTACCACACAGGGTGAAGAGAATTATCTCCAAAACAATGAAGTGCCACATGATTTACCAGAACAGCACCAGTTATCCTGCTGTCCCCTGACAACCTAATAGTTGGGAGCTAGCAACCATCAAAATGGAGGGACCTAAGTAGGAGCAGATTTAATCAGTAAAGCAAATGAACAGGTGACATGAATTATAGGTTCCTAGTTAGGAGGGTAAACAGCTGAAAATTAGTTTCATCAGTATAAAGGTGGAAGCCTTTATAATTAACTCAAGACTCTGAGAAGTTGGAGGGGTTTTGAGTTCTATGCAAAGCTGATGAAGGAGATTTTTATTTGTGTGTGACTATAAAGGAAAAAGTGCTACAGGTAGCAGCTGAGCAAGCGTACAATGGAGCTGAGTCTGGTGCAGAGGTGAGAGCTTCATGGCTGCTAAACATAAATGGTCTTATGCAAGGCATTAAATATATTAACTTTTCTGTTTTAGCTTTCCTACCTTTCTAGCAGTGACTAATGAAATCCTATTTTGTAATTTTGAAGTCTGGACCTGTAGCTCTAAACTTAAGACTAGTTTAATACCCAGACTGGAACTTTCTGAGTACAGGAACTTGTTAGCAAGCTGTTGTCATAGCTGAAGGTGCTGCTAATCCTTGTCTTCTCTTACAGACTGTTACTAATAGGAATATTAACCTCTGAAATATGGACCCAAGAGAGACCAGGTAATACTGCTGTAAACTGTTTTCACATAACAATTTCCAGGCTTTTTCATAGGTCATACCTGTGTGTGTGTTTCAGAAGAGTCTGAAGCTCTTGTGGCAGCTGTACTTGCACATTTTTCTGAGAAACTCCAAACATACAAGTGTCTACTCATGGTGTAACTACTCATGGCCATTCTTTTGGTTTATGTACCATCATATTAAGCAAATGTTTCTATCTTTCCTCGGTCTGGTAATAAGCACTGATGAACTAATACGGACTTTATTGTTGTTCTTGTTATCTTGAGCCTAGTTATTGCTACTGACCATACAATGTGTAAGGTCTTTTAAATACTATAAAGATATCAGTGTTTTGCCTGAGAAGAAACAGTTTTCTTAACCAAAACTGCTGTCTGCTTTAACTTCTTCCTTACAAAACGGAGCTGGTCCTGGAACAGCATATACAGAGAGCTGGTTCTAGGATCGTCTGCCCTACTCACTGCAGGTGCTGTATAAACATGTTAGCACTTACCAAAGATCAAAGTAAAAAGATACTGGAGGAGGTTATATCCAGCTTGGAGCAATTATATGGCTTCTGCACTGAATCAAGCTGGTAGCTTGGAATATGGGCAGAATAAGCTCATGCTCGCCAGCATCTGTCTGATGTTTCCTAGTATGACCATCTCTGACATGGGAGTTGCATTTAAGGGTATAGTGCTGAACTCCAGGAAAAAGGATCCTCTCAGCTCTTGAAATGCACAATTACTATAAGAAGTCTAGTTGGCATTAGCTCACTATGTCATAGAAACTTCTGTTTGAAATAACAAATCCCAGTTTATTAGAAATATGTCAAATGAAAAGTCTTCTCTGGTCTCTAGTCCTACGTTTAGAAGAGTTTATACCTGCTTCCTGCCTTTCAGAGGTCTGGCAGCCATAGCCTGGTTTATGCTGTGGTGACAGCTTGGGACCTGAGCTTCTCAAGCCATCTTCTTTGCCCCTCTGTGGTCCTTTCCCAGCATGAGCCAACTGGCTCCTGGTACTGGTACTTGGGCAGGTGAACAGGGTAGGCTGATGGGTAGCTGGTGTGGCTGTTCCCCACCCAGATTTGACTTGTGGCTTCTCTTGTGAATAGGTGTGTATGGGGTTTTTTGGTTTTGCAGTTTGTTTGTGGGGTTTTGTTGGTTGGATTTTTTGGTTTAGGGGCTGCTTTCTTCCTCTTTTCAGGAGAGTGGGGGGAATGACATTTTCCTGTTCTGTTTTATTCCATTTAAGGTGTTCAGATTTGGGCAGCCAATTTAGTACTTTTGTTTGACCCTGTTCCAAAATCCTGTTTCCATGACTGGCTGTTGCAGGTAGCATTGCCAGCTGATCAGACACAGTTACTACTGGAATACTAATTTCAGGCCTGGCTTTTCTTCTGGAAGTATTGCTGGTTTAAAAAAAAAAAAAAATACTTCTAACACCTCCTGACCAGAGATGCTGGAATATGACTGTCACAACACTGACTTTCTACAGCAATCTGGGAAGTAACGGATTTGTGTTTGTATGTTACATCTAATCCCATACTTACTAGCCTTTTAATATGTTCAACACAGGACCCATGAGTTCGGAGTGCCTGGGGAACCTTTTACGTATAACGCTGAGTGCAGAATACTTTAAGGACAAATACTTATCTTTTTCTGTTGTTGGTAAGTTGATATAGAAGAAATTGGAGACGGAATTACACATGATGAAATGTTTAAGCTTCTCTGAGGTTCTCCTATACTAGAATTCCCTGGATTATTCTATCATAGAATTTAGTAGGTTGGACCTCATTGTAAGTAAAGACAAATGCTACCTTTATTGCTATATAATCTATCCTGTAGACTTGTGTGATAACTTAGCCATGATTAGGCTCGATATTGCTATCTTTGGACTCAAATTGAAATGCATGTGATATTTTATAGGCACGTTGATGCTGGTGGATTTCCTCCTGGTCAAAATGTTCCCCAGTAACAGCACATACTATTCTGAAAATTCAGTAGTTGAAGCTAGGACTGCATTACTGATTTTGCACTAGTGGCTTTCCACCTTCTTTGCTTACAGCTAAGGGACCTGGTGGAGGAGTATAAATTCTTAATGTAGTCTAAGAAAAATTAGCTGGGGCCTCTGGCTATGGGCTTAGGAGTCAACAAGCGGTGCATTCAAGTGAGAAGCACCACAGAATGCCCTGGAAGGGCAGAGTGAGATAAATTTTGGGCTATAAACATCAGGTGTAAGATTATATGCATAAAATGTAAACTCAGCCTTGAACTAGCTCTTCATGCTAGTTTGCTGTCTAACTAGATATAGTCCATGACATCCATAACATAACATCTACCTTTCCAGAATGTCAAACTGTGTAAAATATTTTCTTTGTTCTGGTATCTTCATACATACACAAAGACAGACACTCTGCAACTGGGATAGGTACAGCTTGAAAGTATAAAGCAATTTTGGTTTTGTTTTTTTTTGGGGGGGGGGGGGGGGCGACAAAACACAAAACCAAAAAGCCCAAAACGACAAAGATGGTTTTGTAGCCTAAAAAAATCCAAGTTAAGCTTTAGTGTGCTTGTCATCCTGGTAAGACCCCTGAAGAGGCTCTTTTGGCCAAGCAGGCATCAGACAGAATCATGGGCCTGTGCCAGCCACAGATGAGACTCCTGAGGTTGCTAGGCTGTCATCTGTCAATCCTGACAACTTTGACACTTATGACCAAACTGACTGTTCTGTTCTTACTGCAGTTTTTGCCCCTTTAGGATTTAATATCTTTCCATGTTGGTGTTTTGGTTTTGGGGGTTTTTTTATCTTCAGTCCTCGAGCTGCTAGTGTCCCTGTCCCAGTGTGTCTGTAATTTTACCTTTCTTACTTTCTGCAGACTTTGTTACAGCTCACTCTCACCACTTTGCAATTCTCTTATGTCTGAGCCCAGGATATGTAGCTGGACCCTACTGGAGCAGAGTCAGCTGAACCCTGGGGCAAGGGCAGGTTGCTCAGGGAGTTTGCACAGCAGGAGTTAATGCTCATTAATACCGTTTTTCACTAATTGCCCATAGATCAATCTGGCATAGCCTGGGAGCTAGATGAGACCATGGCATCACAGTGTGGCTATACAGTAACTTACAGCAATTGGAGTAAGATCGAGTTTCGTGCTTCTGCACTAAGCTGCCATTCTCACTTAGAGGTAAGTCTATTATAGGCATTTTGGCTACAGTGCTGTTGCATATGACCTTTACATGAAAGATTACCAAGTTATTGATAGGTATTAATTGAGGTGCTGTAATGTCTTGAACACCTGTTAGTGGCAAATGATTTAATTTTCCTCAAATGTATCCAGAGGTCTGAGAATATTCCATGGTATTGACATTTGAATGGCCTACAGATGAACACACGAAGCAGCATGTCACATATGCCCTTGAAGGGCAACTCTTCCCTCTTGGATAAGAATAGGGAATTCTCTCTGGCAGCTGTGTTGCACTCTGCTCTAATATTTAGTGTCTGAGACATGTTAGGGTAAAAGCTCAAAAGCTTTGGCTGTTTGTGTTGCTTGCTCACTGCTACTATGTCATAAAACACAAGACCAGCTATATTTTAGGGAGCATTTTTTTTTGTCCAGTGCTGGGCATATGCAAAAGGTTGAAGCTGCTCCCCAAAGTATTTATATTGCTACATAGCTATACACCTATATGTATATAGCCTATGTAGTTAATGAAGTAGAAAGCAATAATGCTTCAGTATGGAGTTGCTGGCCTGTGGAGAGGCTGGTGGGTGGGTTTTGTAATTTGCTTTTCAGTCACAAGGATAGGTGGTTCCTAACTAGAGAAAAATCAGTCTAACAAGCAAGTGTTCCCTGTGTCCATGCAGAAAGATGTGTTCGTAGTAACTATACAAATCAAAGCATCTCATACTCCTGATATGAAAAATGCTACAACTCATCTGAAAAGTGCAAGTTGCTATTACGGTCCATGGAGTCCGAGAGAGTTAGTATGTGAAAGTAACTACATGGAGGTAAGTACTGGAAGTACTTATGGGAAGGTACTTAAAGTAAGGTAAGGAGGTAAGTACTGGAAGATGCCCTCTTTGAAGCTGATTAGATGCTAGGAATGTGTATTGGAAAGAGAATCTGAATGCCCCACCATGAGCAGCTCACTAGTGAATGCACAGCATGCATCTTGAGTTTAGTGATACATTTATATTATGCTTACATAGCCTATTTGTCAACATTAATAGCCAATAAAGTTGTGAAATGGTATTCAAAAGGTTAAGCTAATGGATTGAACTCACTGAATGTTGTCTTAACAAATCTTATTTGAGATAACAGAAATGTATACTTTCTGAAGGAAGTTTCCCTACTGAATTTTCTGGGGAGAAACGCAGAGGGGGGAAAAAGGACTCCTCTTGGAAGAGGACATGGGAATCAAGAACAAATTACTGGCCTTAACGGGAAGTAGAAATGGGAAGATAGGCAGAAAATAAAAAGAAGCTGAAATCAAGTGGACTATAGATAATGCACCATGCATGATGACATCTTTCGCCATAATTTTTTACTTGACAGGAGGAAACCTTCCTCTAGGAAATGCTAGTCTCCCTTGAAAAAGACTTGTAGGGTGTTGAAGACATGGAAACAAGTGCCAACAGCAAACCCCTTACAGAGGCTTTTTTCCTTTAGGTTTCTGTCAGGCTGGAGGTTCCACAGACTGCAAAAGACTTCATTCAAGATGAACCTGAGGACTGGACTCTTCCCTTTCCAGAGGTAAAACTACAGGTTTTCTTCCTACTAAAAGCTAGTGCTACCTCTGGCACAACTATCCTTCTATTTTGTGTCCACACAGTACAAAATGTCCTTTCAAAAAGCACTTAAGTAAGAAGAGCAGAACTTCTGTACCAAGTGGGTTTAGTATAGAGATTTTATTTATTTTATTTATTTTATTTATTTATTTTATTTCTAACTGTACGTTAGCAATAGACAGCTGTAGGCCATGTCTCCAAGAAAGAAATGGAAGCTGATTTCTCACACAGCCTAGAAATTGAGTTTTCCCAGTCAAGACACTGTACAACAAAAACTATATCTAAGACCCCAGGGCCCAGGAGTGAACTGTGGATCAGCATTTTTCTTCTTGGACCCTGTATTTGCAATGCAGCAGTGCAGTTAATCTCTGATGCTCTTAATATGGAAAGCTCTCTGTATGTGTGAGGGGGGGAAGCTGGAGGGGTATCTCACTAGCAATATTTAGAATAAGACAACAAAACTGCTGGTCAGTTCAGTACAATAAATCATTTAATACAGTAAATCTGTTACTTTGAATAGCAAGTTTAAAGTGTTGATGAATTTCTCTGGGTAGGCAAAAGCAGGAAAAGCCTCAATATGGCATATAGTGTTTCATCAGCCAGAAGAAAAAAAGGCTCTGCTTGTGAGCGATGCTTGGAGTGCAGGCTATGGACTCAACACCACAGACACCAGGGTTCTGCTGAGAATACCATACACTGCTGAGCAAATTCAGCTGGTCGAGGTTGGTATGCTTGTTCCAGCCCAGCAAGCTGCCAGGCTGTGTAGGTCTAACCAGATCTCTTCCTACAGGATCAGGGAATTACCTTTTCTGCAGTGAGATCAAGTACGTTTTACAAACAGCGATGGATGATCCTGATGGTGGATACTGCTGTGGCATGTCCTGTAGGTGAGAAATGCAGTACCTTACTCCAATGCTTAAATGTACAGGGACTGACTTACGACTAGAGTAATGAGCTGACACCTTTCATATCTTGTCCCTAAGATGGTGTGGACTACACTAACAAAACAATCATCTGGACTGTTCCAAAATATATTCAACCACTCTCTACTGGAGCAACTAGCTTCAAGGATGTGCTTGTTGAAGCTGGTGTGGATCTACACAAACTCTCTGCCAAAGAAATGGCTTCCAGGAAATATGTGTTATCGAATGACTTAAATGCAATTACAATGAAGATACCAATAGGTGCAGAAGGTGGCTATTACAAGGTTAGTGACTTATGTAAGGTGCCAGGCAACAGACTTTCTGTTCTTTTTTTTTTTCTTTTCTGGGGAGGAATAATTCTTCATCCTGTTCCTTTCAAATAAAGGATGGGGGTGAGGGGGAAGAAAAGGTATATTAAAAATTCCAAAAGCCCTGACCAAAGGTAGCTCTTGTAAGCACCACTTTAAAGAATTCCTTTTCTTAGAAGCACAGATGGACAGAATCCTACACAGAACTATTGATTTGTTTCCTTCCTCAGGTTAACACAGAGCTTTTGCCTTTTAGTCCTGATGTCATACTCCTTGGAGACAGTCCAAACTGGACTGTAAAGCATGCATGGGTTCTGTTGTATTTTACACAGATCACTTAAGAGAATGGGAACAACCCATTTGTCCACCAGACCATATGATATTGGGATGGGCTGAGACTATACATCTAAATGTAGTTGCCTGGAGAGAACTGAATCCCGGGCAAATGTAACTTCAAAGGAAGTTGCAGGAGGAGCCCTTTCACTGGTGAAATAGTCCCCTGCTGCTTTGAAACTTGGGAGTGGGGGACAATTTTCCAAAGGAAGTACTCTGAGGTAATCTAAATTCATAGGGATACAGCAAGTGCCACTTAAGAGTCATGATTCCTGAGCTGAGAAGGACAATTGTTTGGAGCTGTAGCTCTAGCTGACCTTGAGATGTTACAGTACAACTTTAATGTACAATCATGTTATACTAAAGGGTGTTGATTTGAAATTCTAGACTTCTGTGAGCAGTGGGCAGCATGGGGCAAAATATACCATCAACCTGTTCTTGGAACATCAATGGGAAGATAACAAATGGGGACTAACCAAACATACTATCATCAAGGAAATAGAAACACCATTTGAACAAGTAGAACTTGCTATAACCAACAGTAAGTAGCCTAATGTTGAATTCACTGAAGGTTTTGGTACTGTTAAGAGCTCAGTGTTACTGTGTTCTTTTTCAGACTCAAATCTGAGTGCAAGGCTAATGAATGTGACAGTGGGAACGTTCCTCCCAGATGTGGACCTTGTGAACTTAACCATTGAGGGGGCAGCTGTTGCTGTACCTGAAGCTGTTCAGCATGGATATCTAACATATGAGATCAGATATGCTAATGGAAGTAAAGCCTACATAATACAAGCCCCACTTGATGCACCAAGCATTAAGAAAGAGGTGCGTACTAAGAAACTGCAGCATACCATGGTATAGAAATGATGATATCGCTTGGTGATTTTTCACTTCTAAATATGATTTTCCTAGTACGCGAGAGCTGACATGAGAGCATACACCCTGAATGTCACACTTGCGTTCATAACCCACCCAACAAGTGAGACCTTCACTGTCCCAGTCACAATAGTGTCTGCTGTTAAAGATGCAGGTAAACTGGTGGAACTTGGGTAGTACTGTACCAACCTGGCTGTGACTAACCTAGCTGTGAACTCAGCTGTTAACTGGGCTAATTTCAGCCAGGGATACTGTCAGTCCTAAACAGCCCTACTAAACTGATGGCAGCTGGCATGCTGGCTGACTCTTGACTGTATTACAGTACTACCCAGTGCGAAAGGATTTTGTGATGGGAGGAACTTTCATCTCATTATCACTCATGGGAATGTGGACCAAAATTGGCTACCCTTCATCTCAGACTGGCACATGACCCCAGAAGCTGTGCAGAAGTACAACTACAGCCTGAGGGACAATGGCACTCACTTGGCAATCTCTGTCCCTTTCCTTTCTTCCCATGTGAACTATGAGGTAAGGATGCCAGCATGTAGCCATTAAAAGGCATGCTCTAGCTGTGAGATACAAACATGATACACTATGTCCTTGAAGGTGAAATAAAATTTACCTTTGAGATAGGCTTTGAAGGATTAATGGAGGACTATTTTCTACCCTTGGAAGAACACTTTAATTTCCCTTGGTTAATTTTGGCAGAAGTAGGCAAGAAAAAAAAGCATTCTGCAAGCACTTTAAGGCTGAGCTATCTTTAATGGCAACTGTACATGCAATGGAGTTTGTACTGCACTCTACTGCAAAACTGAAAAAGCTCACTGCATGATTTTCTAGACTAAAAAATCTCCTGTGGATTTGACTTTGATTAATCACCATTACCTTGGGTTTGTGATAACCCCATCCTCTTGGGTTTTGAATACTGTAGTTGAACAGTGTGTTTTTATTCTCTTGTTTAACCTGTGATTGTCATCTGTAGGATTTTCATACCTCTGGAATAAAGGCTTCACTTCACTTGACCTTGAAGGATGGCATTACCTTGGCTAATAGGAGGGACTTCTCAATTTCCTGCAGATTTTCACCTTCAGAGCTAATACGTAATAACATGTTAGGGATTAGTTGTTAATGGTCTTTGAGTTGCATAACTAAATCACACAAGCCCGTGCAGTCTGAAATGTTTCTGGAGTTTATACTTGTGTGATACTCTATTTGCCTGTCAGATTTCCTACAAAGTAATATGCTACAAGGCAGGTCAAATTACAGATTGGAGTGACTATCCTGCCTAGTACAGGAGGGGGAGAAGGAGGTGAGAAACTCTACTACCCCTCACACCTCCAAAATCATGAAGCTTTTTTAATGGGCTTTTGTGGTTGGTTTGGGGGTTGAATGGAGCTTTTTTGGTGGGGTGGGGGGAGGATCAGCATATAAATTAGTCTTTCTAAAGCTATTCATCAGTATTGAATGTACTGAATATCTTGGCTAGAAAAATCCTTTTGAGAGAGGGTGAGAGTTCCTAGGAGGAGAAGGGTAAGTGAAATCACCAGCTTTGCCATGTAGTGTATAGTCTAGTGGCAGTGAGCTTGAAGAAAATCAGGTGTTAGTACTGGAGAGTCTTGCTCAAAATTTAATCTTTGTGAGCTGCCAAAAAACTTGCTAGCAAATCTATCAGAACCTCTTTGTTGTGCTAGGCTACAAAATAAAGGAATCTGAGTCCTGATTTGTATGAAAATGTATTTTTCTTTCAGAGTGCCTGCCCAATGGCACTGTGGTTATTACTGCAGTAAAATTGGTAGGAGTTGCAGACCTGGACACCAGCCTGCTTGTCTTGAGGGACAGACAGTGCAAACCCACTCTAGTGACAGAGAAGACTGCAACCTTTAAGTTCAGTGTGAACACTTGTGGAACAAGTAGAAAGGTAAGGGCTTAGTCATGTGAAGTTTACCCTGTATTGGGGTAGGGTTATTACTAGAACTGGCAGAGGTTCAGAGCTAGGTAGAAGCTGCAAAAAGGTCACAGCTGACTTTTTGTCAAGTGGTAAATCTATACTCTTTTTCTGAGGATACTAAATTCAGTTGGGCAGAAGTTCTTATTTGGTAAAAATGTTTTTCAAGGTCAGAGGTGCTTTCTGAAACTAGCTTTCAGTTTGACACCTGAATTGTTTAGTAATGGACTTGAATATGAGTTTGCTGTTGAGGCACGCTCTTATGCCTTGCAGAAGCTGGTTAGGCGTTGCTAATGACCAAGACTAGAGTTGGTCCTGTTCCTGCCACCTATGTACTGCATAAATACAAAAAAAAGAAAAATAACAAAGGATCAAATCATGTTCAAATTCAGGTCACCACAAATGTAGCTTGCTTCTGCAGGTGTTGCATCTCATGCTATACACTGATTCTGTCAACAGAAACAACTGATCTCTTTTTCTCAGGCCCAGTGCACTCTGTTTCTGGGGTTTTATGTCATATTCAAGGTATTGTTAGCTAATAAACTGTTTCTTCTTGACTGCAGCATAGCTGTCAGCTTTAGTTTAGTAGGCATAGGGCTGTTGGCTGGTAATTTCTGGCCATTCCTAAGGGGTACTCTGCTGAGTGCAATCTGCCAGTCAAATGAAGGGATGTGGTTATTGTGGCAAAACCAAAGTAAACTCTCATGTAACTGTCTTGTTTGTAATGGTGTGTATCTTTCAGTTCAACAGCACAACTATGGCATATGAAAATGATGTACTCTATTTCAGACCTGGCAATGATACACCAGTATACCAGTAAGTGTCATTCTGCAGAAGAAGGCTGTCCAAGGTATTTTGGTTTCTAAAAATCTAATGCTAAACCTCTTCCCTCAGACTGAAATTTGTATGCTGGTATGCAATCAAGCAGACAGTTGATGTCCAATATGAATCTAAGAAGAACCCACCACCCAGTATTAAGCCAGGGTTTGGCTCTCTTGCTCTTTCGTTGAAGCTTTTCAAAGGTAACATTTATGATTAGACTCCATAGAATCACTGAACAGTTGAGGTTGGAAGGGACCTCTGAAGGTCATCTTGTCCATCCACTCTGCTCAAGGAGGACCACCCAGAACAGGTTGCCCAGGACCGTGTCCAGATGACTTTTTAATATCTCCAAGGATGAAGTGGAAACCTCTTTAAGGTCTTTAAGATCTCTAACAGAGGTTTTCCATTCCAGAATGCAACATAAATGGTCAAGTATCTGTAGTGGATCAGGCAGCATCACTGACGTGTGATTTTCCTGCTTGGTCTGGGCATGCTAAAAGTTTTGTGTAGTGGATGTGATGTCAGCTTCTTTCTCCTATCAACTCTAAGTGTTGCTAAGCAGAATTAGCAGTGACTGAAATAATTGTAACTTGTGTCAGAGAAGGAAGCCACATGCAATACTGCTGTAAAATGTTAACTACACTAGCAGAAAGGGCTAACTGAAGCCTGAACCAAACCCTCACACTGACTGGAATGGCCCTGATGAATTTTTTTTTTACTCCACCCCACCAATACCTTTACAGAGGCAGTTTTGAATGAGCACCTTACTCCAATGGTTTTTTGCAGGAGGAGTGTCTCGCTTCTGGATCCTCAGAGCCAAGGAATACAGTTCAGATCTTTGCTTTCATTGCCAGTTCTCACTTTTCTGCTATTGTATCGCCATTTGTTGACATTCATACATTCTCCCAGATTTTAGTATTACTGTGCCAGAGTAAATGGTGGTGGAAGGAAAAGCAAAGCAGAAAGCTTGGGAATACTTACTCTGTAAAAAGGAAACTCTAATACTCTCTTCTAGAGAAATCCTATTCAGAGCCCTACCAGGAATTGGAATATCCTGTAGTAAAATATCTGAGGGAGGCACTGTATTTTGAAGTTGAACTGCTCCAGCCTAAAGATGTGAGACTGGAACTAAACCTGGATGACTGTTGGGCTACGAACTCCCAAAGCCAGGATAGCATTCCACAGTGGCCCATCCTTATAAATGGGTAAGGAGGGCTTCCCTGTTGTACTTGGGAACTGTTCAGCACAAAGCCCCTTACCTTAGCTGGGAGGAAAGGGGAAGAGGACACAAGTCGGCTTGGATGTGTTGTTTTGTCCTGATGGGCAATTGCTGCTAGGCTGTGGAGTGCCTACTGGTGTCAGCACAGTGGCTTTGCCTTCTGGTGGCAGCTTGTCGGGGTGGCCAGAAGGTACTTCTAGCTAACAGCTTCCAGCTGGAAAGAAAGAACAAGAAGCAACCCTGACTGTAGCCAAAGGCAAGGATCATGAATGGGGGAGGCTCTACCCATATCGCTATGGCCTGAGGAAAATGCAGAGGGAAGCTCCTCTGATTTTTACCTCCTTGCTTTGCTTAAAGATCTGGTTGAAGTGATGAGGGTTTAGATTAAATACATTTTCTTTCACTTTTTTTTCTTTCACAAAAAGGTGTGAAAACAGCAAAGACTCCTACAGAACTATCTTCCATGAAGTTAGTTATAGCCTCAGAGTAAAATTTCCTCAGCACCTAAAGAGATTTGAAGTGAAGATGTTCACCTTTGTACAAGGCACAACTCTGTTACAAGAGCAGGTGAGATGTCTCTGTGCTGTTGGCAGTCCCAATATATGAGCCTGGAGCGGTGCATGCAGCAAATGCTGTGTAAGGTCTCAGCCGGCCAGGTGCTGCCTGGGGCTATTGGCCACCTCCTTGAAGGCATAACACTATAACAGTAGTAAATAAAGACTAGCCACTTAGCAGTTTTCAGTTAATTTCCTTTAGGGTCAGTACACATATCAGATGTTTGCCAAATAAGACTCCCCTATGCATAATATTTATATTTTTGTCTTGTAGCTGTATTTCCACTGCAGTGTGGTGATCTGCAGCACGATGCAAGAGCCTTCAGGCTTTCTTTGTCCAAGGAGATGCAATCCTGGGAAACACAGACTTGGTAAGAAAACAGGCACTTCTCAAGTCACTCCTGAATCTTTGCTCAGCAGTATGGCACATGCTGTCACAATCTGTGTCAGATAACAGACTCCTAGTCCTAGTGTGTGCTGTACAGAAACCTAAAAGCTGAAATGTCTCACTAGACCGCAGTGCAGAACCACGTCCACATGGGCAAGTGTCATCTGGAGCAGTGCTTGTTAGGAAGGAAAACAACTAGCAGAGGTTGGTGTCAATCTTAAATTACACTACTGAAATACCAAATATACTGCTGTTGTAACATAACAGACTTCTGTATGCCTCTCTTCTCCCTGTAGGTGAATACACCGACTTTTGACAGAGACTAAACAAGAACTATTTAGTTTTATGAAGTTGCACTTAGGTGGCCTAAGCAAGCACATCCTGCCCAGACTTACAACTAAAGACATCTTGAAAGTATCTACTGGGAAAATATATTGACAGTGTCTACTGAGAAGAGGGTCAGCTAACCAGCATGAATGTATCTCTGTCTTTAGTGTGTTGCTCTCTTGTGTTCCTCTACAATGTTGAACTCTTAGTCTTTTGTGTGACTCGCATCTGACCTAGTCTGCTCAGCTAATGTGTCCAAAACTTGTGTCTAGTCACTTCACAGTTGGAAGCATCTGTTCTGGGATAGGGGGAGGAAGGTGGCAACGGGTGTGAAGTCAATTGTAAATCACTTTGAGCTTTTTTAAAGCTTCAGTATGAACACAGGATTGCAGGGAGCTTAATGTCAGTAAGAGAAAGTGTTTTTTCAAAGCAAGTTGGGGATGAACATACTTGATCCTGTAGTGGCTATTGACAGAAAAGCTGTAAACTGTGCATCTCGCAGGAGTGTTGTGATTCTGCAATGTCAAGTTGTCTTCCCTAGGTGGGGGGAAGTTGCTCACAGGTTAGCTGAGTAAGCTGTCAGCCTAAATGAAAAAAAGCTTTTAGTGAAGACTCATACTAGTAGTAATGATAATACATGGACTCTATCCATGAAGTGTTAAGGATTCTTCCTTACTAGAGAACATGATCCTAGGAGCTCTTGTCAGATTATCCTGTCTTTTTATTTTTTTAATAGGAGGAAAAATTCTTGATTTCTTCTTGGCATCTCAACAGTGATGTGAAAATAGTTCAGATTCAATGTTGTATTTTCCTGTTCCAGGGAAAGCTATTGCTTAGCATGAATCATTATCCCTTAGGGTAAAGATACAATAACAGGTGTCTGCTTTTTTAACTTGATACTAAATAGGATTATACCACAGGGAATTTCTGTGAAGGTTAACGAGCAAGAAACTATTTTGTGAATCTATTTGCACTTTGTGAAAAAGCATGGTGTCTAAAAGGTTGTAGCTCTGTTGCTAAAATACCTGTACAGAGATCCCACTAAACAGTTTGTGCTGTAATTACAAGCTCGCGTTTGTAAGTCTTGTCTGTCTTCCAGTTGCCTATTAAGCATATCTGTAGTAGATGTGTTTTTACTGCCTTTTCTGGAAAAAAATCTGTGTGGGCTTCATGATGACAGACATGTCAAGTTCCTAGCTGTGCATCAAGACTGTTTTCCAACAGAGGAGGCTACTGTGCTAAAGAAGTCTTATTCTGTTACTCCTGTGGTAGGCAAAGACTAAAGCCATGGAGCTGTGATACTGAGGAATGAGATGTAAATACGTCAGCATGGGAATAGAAGGAAAATGCAGAACGTGTCAAGTCTGCTGTCAGGCTTATAAGTCAGTTAACTTTGCGCTTAGTGCTTTCCCCTACATTAACCCAGTGGGTAAAGTATAGCTATTCCTCAGTCTGTGGTAACAAGCTACTGAGAAATCACAGGACCCACATATAATATGCTGCTAGAGTTTTGCACCTAACAGAGCATGAGTATGGGCACTTTAAGTGGTATGGTGACTTCTCTGTATGTCTTACATCATGCTGACTGTCTCCCAAGAAATGACTGTTATGCAGTGTTTTCTCCAGATAGATGAGTGGCAATCTTCATCTGCCATGACAGTGCTCTACCAGCACAGCATAGGCTGCCTGGCATAGCCTGAGCCACCTTCTCCCCTCTTCCAGCTGTGTGGAGGAAAAATGTAGCAACGAGGGACTGCTGTGAGAATCAAGCATGAGGTTGGGCAGCCTATTTCTGTGCTGTTAACTCAGTCTCAGTTGTGGCTTTCTGGGTTTCCGATTCCTTTCTTCAAACCAGGACTTGAGGACAACACCACTTGGGAATAGAAATCTGGTATTTACAACCTTGTCTAAGGCATCTTTATTTCTTTTCATAAGATCAGTCAATATCTTGAGATTCTTTGTGTTCATGGGGATTTAAGAGTTGTTGAAGAGCAAGCTGATGCCCAGGTAAACTGTGGCTCTACTCTTCAGCTCTTCTAAAAGCTCTGCTTACTGTCATTTTGTAAAATGAGAAGTGTTAATAGATAAGATGGTCCTTTACCTTTCTGATACATGGGAAAACTCAAGGAGATTCCCTTTCATAATTGGACTCGATTTATATAAAGCTTCTTGTCAGCTTTTCCAACAGCATGTGAGATATATACACAATCCATTTGAATATCAGTAAAACCTTTTAAAGACATGACAGTAATACTCTCTCCACCTCAGAGGTGTCTGTTTATACTAAAATTCAGGAACTGTCTTCCTGGTTTTATATATATATATATATATATAAAAAACCAAAAAACAACAACAAAAAATCCTCTTCAAGTGTTGTATCAACACCTCTTTGCCTTTTAAGTGGATATTTTATGACCACATGCTTTTCCCCCTGGTATTTGGGATGTTATTTTTATATCCCTGTTAACACAAGTTGAAAGCAGATCAATCTTCTTTGTTTATGCTTCATGTCTTCTGCAATTTCAACAGGTGAATGATAAAAGTCTAAGCAGAAAGAGAAGTCTGGTGTGATTTGTTTTTATAGGAAAATAGGAACAATAACAGAAGTGTACTGCAGACAGTTATTTCCATTTCAAATAAATGGCAGTAAGCCAGTGCTACAACTAGCCTCATATCTGGTCACTGACAGAAATGCAGAGCTCTTATTTTAACTATGGTCTATATTCAATGACATGGCTAGTAGTTGAAAGCTCTGTACTGCTTTGGTGACTTAAAGCAGCAACAACTTACTATTTATACTGAAGAATTAAGAAAACTGACATTTAAATTTTCTGGCCCAATTAATTTTCTCTTTTGGTATATAGCTTTTTTTTTTTATCTCAATGTCTTCAGTAAAAGAGCAAATGCTATGCACCTCTATCTAGAGGAAAATATGTTCTGACAATGATCTAATGATTTGGGAAGCTTTGGTTCAAGTTTTGGCTTCTGCCATAAGTTTGAGTCTTCAGCTAGTCACTGCCATAAAATTTCTGCTCTCGCTTGTGCGTGAGAGTCCAGAAACACCTAAACACAGTGTTAGCTAGATTCCCAAATCCCAGGCAGGCATGTGCTTTGAAAGAAGTGCTTTAAAGCGTAACTAAGCTGAATTGGTCTCCATATAGTACTTGGTGTAGTCATAAGAGAGCAAGCCTAGGCTCCTGTTGCTGTGTAAAGAAGCAAAAAGTCAGGGGCTTGATCAGGGAAGGGGGTTCTGATGGACCTAGCTTCTATCGCTCATTAAAACCAAGCTGCTTTATTGGGAGCTGGGACTTCTCTTTGCAACCGCGTTTCCCATCCATTAAATGTAATAATAGCATTTGTGGCTGTATGGCAAATAAGTTGGGCAGTAAAAGTCAGTCAGATCCTGGCTCCTTAGAAGCTGAGGTGTGTATATATTGTGGGGGTTTTTTGTTGTGTAGGGCTTTTTGGGTTGGTTTGGGGGGGGGCGCCATGTTTTGGTTTGGTGGTTTTTTTTTTTTGTTGGGGGTTTTTTGTTGTGGTTTTTTTTTTTTAGCTACTGCCATGCAGAGCTTGACGGATGGCCCCTGGCATCCCTAGGCAGAGGGGATGCAGAGCTGTGGCAGCTAGCAGATAAGCAGCTCTCCCAAGGAACTGGCTGAAGCCCCTTTGCAGGAGGCTTTCCTCCCCCCCCGCCAAGCACACCTATGTGCAGCCCAAATGTGTAACCATAAAACCTCTTGGCACCTCTGTGGTGCCCCTCAGTGTAGAATTTCAAAGCGGTGCGTGTGGGCGGGCGGCCCCAGGCTCCCCTCTGCTTTGGGGGTGGGGGGTGAGCTCTGGTGCTCCCAGAGCCAGGGCTTGCCACCTTCCACGTGTGATCCTTTAAGCACTGGGGCATATTCTCTCCAAGGGACTTACTCTCCCCACCAAGAGGGAATTTGGCCTCCTTGCCATCTTCAGGGTGCTTGTCTAGGTGTTGGTGCTGCTGGCGGGTGACACACTGCTGCACCCCGTTTATAGGGTGGGCAGAGAAGTTGTCACTCTCCTGAGTTCAGGCAGGAAAGCCTGCCCTGGAGAGGGAAGCTGTACAAGTCTCCTGAATCCTGGGCTAATACTCCACCTACTAGGCTTCCTCCTTTCCATTGGTGTGCCTTCTGCTAAACAAAGCAGCATCACTTATTTCCAGCTGCACCAGAACAGCCTCTGGTCTCCGAGGTACGGCACAAAACCCAGAGCCTGTCCTCATACTGTTGATAGCAGCAATTCCTCCCTCCAGCAGCACCAACTGCCTGGCTGATGGCACCAGAGGAGTTAACTTGTATAAAACCCTTTATATGTAACTGCCTGCTCTGCCCTGAATTATTCTTCCATAATAGAAGGGTTAGGATGGCTGTGGGGCAAAAGTCCCTCTTTTCTCTGGCTTCTGAAACTTCAAGCGCTCTGTCTCTGTGATCACACCTGGTTTGCCCCCCTCAGCAATTCACCCTGAGTGGAGGTGAGGGTCCAGCTCTGAGAATGAAGAGCTGCTCAGGAAAGCAGCTGGTGGGGTCCTGCCATCTCACCCATGATGTGGTGCCCCTCGCTCATCTTTTCTCCTGCCTTCAGCCTCTTTCACTGCACTGCTCTCCACTGTCTTTGGGCAGGGAGAGCGTATGGGTAGTCTGGGCTGTTTCCCTCTGGCTCAATGCAAAGTGTGGGTTGGTTGGTTTGTTTGTTAATGTCTGGGAGCACTTGTTTAAAAGGCAAAATATCCACTTGTAGTGTGCAGCAACTGATTCTGGGAACAGCAGGATGGTGTAGTCATCAGTAAACTGAGAGTTAAGGACTAGTAGTTCAACCAAATTGCCAGGTTTAGAATCTCAGGAAAACCTTGAGATACAGAAAAATCTGTTTCAATTAATTAATTTCTGTAGAAGATCTTATAATGTTCTTCATCCACTTTCTCTTTAGTATTTGAGCACTTACCTGCTGCCCTTTCAGCTTTATGACTAGTCACTCATGAAGTATAATTTCATGTACCAATTTCTTGTACGAGAAAACTGTGAATGCAGTAGAAAACTATGTTTTGGTGGTGGTGGTTTCTTTAGTACCCATGTTCTGTTCTGCGTGTTAGTAAAGAATTTCAATGATATGCTAACCTGGAAAAGGGAGAGCTCTTGGGGCTGGAAGAATTCATTTCATTGTCTGGGACTAAACCCCAGCTCCCTTTCCTGTAACTCTTCAGCATGGAAAACAACTCTATCCCTTAGGCAGAACACATTTTAATTCCTCAACCGTGAACTTCTAGTGATTGTTGGGCTGCTACTTTAGCTTTATTTCCATGTAGATTTTTAACATATTGTTGAGAGAAGATGCTTGTATGTGAAAGATGTCCTCTACTTCTGTGACTCATGCAACTTTTTCAGACTGAGGTTCCACTTTTTTTGCCTCTGTTCTATGGATTATTGTGGTGTTGCTGTTGGAATTCAATATAGCTTTAAGGACCTTACATGCAGTCCTGGAGGCTAGATCTCATACCCTTAAGTGGGAAACTTAACTTGGTCTCTTTCACATCAGTTAAATATCCTAAATTCCTGGGAGTAAAGGAAAGAGAAAGGAGGAGGAACCTTAACTGTATTCCATTTTATTGGAAAATAAATAAAATCCATCATTTAGTATCACTAGGACTTGTACCATCATGAATATAATAATTCAGACTGTTTCCTGTGGATCAGTGAAATGTCTATGCCAGGGGAAAAATTACAAAGGGAGGGGTTTAAAGAGATGCTCTATGTCAGGTAGAGCAAGAATTCATTTCTTTCTATGAGGGGAGAAAAACCTGGCAGCTCCTAGGAGATCCCAGTTACAGGCAGGTACTGAACGTACCTGTGCCTCCTACTCGTACGCTTCAGTCACTTCTCGCACACACGCACGCAGGTGGAAGGAGAGAGCCCCTTAAAGGAGATCAAACAAATTAAACCATGCAAGAGTACAATGTATTCTAGTAAACTAAGTCCATCTTGGACATGGGCTTTGGTCCAGCTGCAGCACAGGGAGTGATTTAGGGGAGACTGTTCCCTAAGGTCAGCTTAGATGCAGCCATGTCATGCTGGAGCTCAAAGTATTTAAAAGTATAGCAGCAGCTACAGCAATTCTGGGGCTGGGGAGCAGGCACAGGCAAGGTCTAGTTCACTGGCACAGAAGCAGTAACGTGTCCTTCTGAAACTTGAAGCCTTGCCTTTGTGCTTACTTAGAGCTGTTGCTCCACCTTGGATTTCCAGGGAGACAGAGGAACTCTAGAGACACCTAACAAGATATAGCCCAGCACGTTCAGGCCCTTCACCTGCCACCTTCTCTGGGATGGTGGGAGATGCTAAGCCTGAGCCACTTTGCAAATCTGCAGGCTACCTCCCACTGGGACACTTCTGCACAGAGTATTACTTAGCTTTGTATATGAGCAGCAGCCTTCTGAAGTTATTAGCTATCAGAGTGTTCACTTGTAGATGGGTAAACTGAGGCAGCAATGCTGGATGACCAGCCAAGGTCACAGATAAACTAGCAATAAAAGTGGATCCTTCTACCTCCTTGTTCCTCTGCTTTAACCATGACCCTATAGGCTTCCCTAGCTGAAAAGCATAGTCATTACCTGTAGTTTCAGGCATGGAAGATTTAAGGAACAAGGTTAAAAGTCTTCCCAAGCATTGACAATATACCCAACCGCTATACTTGTGAATGATGATGGTCTTTAACATCACAGAATGACAGGGCTATCTTCCTGTGCATCTGCTGGTGGTTTGCCAGCACAAGTGAGCAAGTACCCCTTTACAGCTGTCAGTGACAATGAGAGCCTTTGAGAAAGGACATGGGATCAAGCTCTCAGTTATGGTTCTGTGCAAGATCCCATGGGCAATGTTCAATTTCACTCTTGCAAAACATGATCCAGCCTGACCTTGTCTATGTGGCTCTTTATCTGCTCAAATCTGGATCAGCTGCACAAGCTTATACTGGGGAATACTATGCTGATATTAGTACTGCCACCTCATACGCACATAAAATTGTGTCTAGTCTGACAATTTTATAGGGCTTTAAAAAATGATTCTACTTATATTCTTGCTGAAACCCTAAAGCTTGAGAGAAATCTAACATTGGTTAAACCAAAACAGAAGCATATGGTATATGCTTAAATGTGGTTACATCTTGAGTGACAGTGCTACCTGCATAAGTTTGAATGTAGCAGCTTTTTTGAGATACTGAGGGATTTCACACTGATTGCTCCAATATGCACGTACCACGTGAGAAGAGCACTGAGGCAGTTTAGGCTGAGCCTTGGAGAAAAAAAATGTACAAAGACATTTCTTTCCAAACAAGCAGAAAGAGGGAAAGAAAAAAGAGAAGGATGCAATAAAGTTTTAGCTTTGCAGTGCTCTGCTACAGGATGTATCTGCAAACCTAAGCCATCTGCCCCACACAGACATGCTGATCTATCCATCCTGGTGAGACAAGCCTGTTACCTCCTGGCTGCTGCTCTCTGTGTGTCTTACATCTCCCTGTGGAGAAAAGGTTAATCTGACTTAATTAGCTCCACACAGCTCGGCCCTCGGTTTTGCTCCTCTCTGTGCATTGCTGGCCTCAGCACAGTCAAGTCTTACGAATCAGTCTGCAATGAGATTTACAAAGCAACCCACATTTTTTGGTGGTGTGGTGAGACCTGTGTGATACCTGTCAGATGAAAGTCAAAGTAATTAAGGATTAAGACTATGTCCTCCGTTGTTTGGTTTTTGAAGGGTTTCATGTGCGTGTTTTACAGGACTGTTACTAGCTGTAGGAAACAGCTGATCTGACAGCTTTTAATAAGGAGACATTATGGTTACTAGAACCCTCCTAGGTTGCAGTACACCTTGAGGATAAAACTTCCCATCCTTCTGATACCTGAATCAATTTATTTCATGTCAGAGGGAAGGAAGATAACTTGGCCTAATCTTATTTGTTCTAGCAATTTGATGTAAAAATATCTTCCAGCATTTATCAGGCATTAAAGCAAAGGGGTTTTATACATTAAATACAGAAATATTGCACATTTCTGTATATATTAATAAAGAAGATAGGATTTAACAGCAGTTTATCTATACAAAATGTCAGTTTGCTTATATTTCATTTCTAATATTTAGCAGTCATTGCTAGATTTTACTTATCTATCAATCAGATACATAATACAAGATACAGACTATGACACTGATATTTATTTGTTTACGAGCAAAGATGTTCTCACTATTACTTAGTTTCTTGATTTTTAGGTACAGTGGAAACGTGGATAAATAGACAATACTTCAACTAACTATACATGTTCTTCCTCATCCTAGTATTAAAGTGCCTACAAATCAATACACTTAGTATTCTTAGAGTGTTGTTGTCATTTACTTTTTTAAAATTCAGTTTAAAACCTATGGATTTACTATTGTCCTTATCGAATAGAAGATCAGTCAGAACAGCGACACGTAAATCCTAGGAAGATCAGTTGGGGTTTTTTTTTTACTTTTGTATCAGACTAGGTTTAATATTTCTCAGAAGCTTATTATTAAAAAAAAAAAAAAGACATAAAAAAAGCAAAAAAGCAAGACTTCTGTCTCAGCAACTCGCAGCTCAGGTTTTTAGGCAATCCTACATCACCTTCCAGCATCGCGTCCTATGTACCACGGTGGCCCTCGCTCTCCCTCCCTCGCTCCGTCCTCCTCTCGCGCCCCACGCCACCGGACTCTGGCAAGGAAGAAATTTTGCTGGGTTTTTTTTTTGTTTGTAAAGACCCTGAGCGTGCCGGGGCGGGTGCCCCGGGTGGGGTCTACGCCCTCTTGACGCTGTCGAGGAGCTCCGTCAGTTCGCTGATGTACTTGATGGTGTACTTCAGGGTTTGTATTTTTGTGAGGGGCTGTCCCCTCTGGCTGTAGACGGGGGGCAGGTAGTTGCGCAGCGTGTGGAGCGCGTCGGCCAGGGTCCTCATCCGCAGCTTCTCCCTCTCGCTGGCCTTCCTCCGGCGCTGGGCGGACATCCGCACCTTGGTGCCCTTGGGCAGACAAGCCTGCCCGGGGCTGGGCAGGTAGGCGGGGGGGAAGTCCACCAGGCTGTAGCCCACCAGGCTGCCGCCGCCGCCGCTGCCGTAGGGGGTCTCCGCCACCGCCGGGCAAGGGGACGAGGAGCAGGACTCGAAGGAGGGCGTCGGGGACAAGCTGTGCGGAGACGAGACGGCGTGCAGCTCGAAAGCCCCGGCGGCGCTTTTCCAGTCCCAGGAGGACAAGCAGACGGAGTGCTCCGAGCCCAAAGCGTCTTCCATGTTTATCAACGTCTCGTGCAGTTTGTCCATGCGGGAGGAGCGCGCGGGAGAAGCAATGCCCTCTGCCCGCCAGCAAAGGCTGAAGCCGCCGGCGGCCGAGACCTTTTTATGATGGAGGGAGGAAAGTGACAGAGTGGGAACGCGGGTTTGGCGAGAGGAGTTCAAAGGAGCGCCACAAGTGCTAAGATGGAAAATGAACTCCTGATGTGCTAGTTTCTTCTCAATGATAATTATCAACCTTCAGCTAAAAAGCCTTTACGCTAACAGGCGACAGCGAGAAAGGAGGAAAAAAAGATTATCTTCTCGCAACTAAACCAATTAAGGCTGCGCATCTACGTGTAACCTTGCGCTGGCGGGATAAGTAGTGAGAGAGGAAAAAGAAAATTTACAATTTTACAAAACAATTTACAGATGTAGAATTTAAAGATAAGGACCGCTAAAACAAACGCTGAATTTAAGCCACCGAGCCCTCATTTCTGTGAAACTGAAGGCAATGGCACTACAGCAGTGATCCATGCTGACTGCTGCTGAAGTAGTCTCTCGTTATCTGCGTCTTAATCATAAAAGCCAAAGATAGTTTGTTTGGATTTGCACGTGTTATGGCTCTGTGGATTTCCCTTCTCATTAGATTGTAACTACCTTCTCTCTGGATCACTTTGGTTTTCAACAGGAGAAAGGAGGAAAGAACAGCAATGCATTCCCTGCAGTCTGTAGATTTATCTGCTATTTTAAATCACGACTGGAAAATCAAAAAGGAAGTCTGAAATTATAAACAAAGTCGAAGTCCCATTTAAAAAAAAGAAATAGGAAAACGTAATTAAAAAAAAAGTTCAGGAAATAAATTAAAGTGTATAAACTTTGGGCCCAGACAAATGTTTTACATAGAAATTTAATTCAAAGTAATATACAGATTAGACATGTGTAAGAGAAGACTAGAAGCTACTTCTGTAAAATTTTCTACCTCTAGGAATCCATTCTTCTGCCAAAAAAATCCTTTTCCAGCCCTGACTCAGTGCAACAGTGAAGTTCTATCTTAAGCAGTTCAAGTGAAAATGTATATCCTATAAATTAATAGCATTAATAATGAGCACTTTTCATCTCTAGGCTTCAGAACAGCTTACAGTGGTGATTAATGATCTCTATTACTCTGGGGAAATGGATAAGCAGAGGCAAGGAGTAACTTGCCCAAAATCACACAGCAAATCATTGAGAGCCAGGAAAGCTGTCCAAAACTACTGAGCTCTGCAGCTCTACTGAGCAGCTCGGCTGCCAGCCATGACTTTGTATCAGCCCATAATGGAAGCAAAATATAATATATAATGAAAAGAAGGGGAGAAAGAGTGCCAACCTGGAGGAAAAAGAAAAGCAGGATTTATTTTAGAGATTCTTTCTGTGTAACGATCTCTGTGTGCATCATAATCTACTCTGAAAAAAGGGGGTAAACACCTCTGAATGGCACATAGCCGAAGCAAGCTGAGGCTTTCTGGAATACACCATTTCTCTCCAGTTGTGAAATCCTCACTACAACCACTCAGAAAAAAACCCAATCCAATAGTCACCGTAGTCATTAGGAAGGCTTTTGTGAATTTTTGTGAGTTTGGGATCAAAACGTTGGGAAGTAGCTTGTGGGAGACTTACTGATTTTATGCTGAGATGAGTAAGAAAGAACCAAAAAGTGAAGGATTTTTGCATTTCAGCCCAGGTTGAGAGAGTTTGACCATGATGACGTGTATCCCATGCAGAAACTCAGGGAACAGCTCCCCACAGTCAGGATTGTTTTGGGTTTTATGGTTACCCTACTGTATTCTGAGCTCTGCTTTACTCCTTCTTTAAGGAAAATGAGCTGAAACAATCCTAAGAATCGCAAATGCCTGCTACAGATTAAAATTAAGACAAGATGAACGACAGGTATTTTCTGTCACTTCAGTGAACTGAATGAGTTTCATTTAGCATCAAGACAATGGTCACAAGGCCATAAGTCAGACACAAGGTCTAATTTAGCATAAATAGGAGACTCAATTTTGTCCCAGTTAAAATCGCTCTCCCACTCTTTTTCTCTTTTCCTCCCCATATTTGTGTTTATAGTGCCTTTTCCATTTGACGTGTCCTCTGCTCTTATTTTATGTCTTTCCCTTTTTTGGTAAACACAACAATTAAAAGCCTACAAATAGACAAAAATCGGGATGGGGAGGTGGAAGAGGAGGAACTTCTACCAAGGTGTGCCAAGAAAAAGGAGCTTGCACATATACATATGTGTGTAGATATATAGGGAGAAATATATTAAAAATACACATATTGAGCATATATATATATACATAAACTGTTCTGCTCAGCAGTTTTTATTTTGGAATCAAGTGTTAATTAAATGCAGTCAAATTTAGAAGCAAAAGTTTCAACAAGTCACTTGTTTGCTGACTATAAACAATGCATGTTGCCAGTTAATTTATACCCCTAGCCTATGGGTTTATCATAGAAAGTGTTGCTCAGACACCAAAGGGGAAAAGATTTTGTGCATATCCAAGATGCCATTGCTGTAAATGACAGGTGAACACAGTCAGATTTCACCTCTGTATTCTTATATATAAGGATTCGGATAAGATTAGCCAGGGAAATGCAAATTATAGCAATAGCTATATCTTTTCTTATAACTTATGGGTAAATGTTTAGAGTGACCAAGGCAGGATATTAGAGTATGTGGACAACTGCTCTGGTTGCATGAAAAATCACTAGATCTTATAAGCTTATGCTTTTGTAAACTGTTACATGGACAAGAAAAAAAATTATAGGCTTTTCTATATTAATAGGTAATACGGGGCTTATACTTGAAAACTGCCTTGCAGTTGTGCATCCTGTTTTATTACCATCATGCTCCCTGGTGCTATTTTAGTTTGTACCCACCTAGTTATGTCCCAAACATTGCCTAACTGCTGTTCAGGGGATGCCACCAAGGGCATAGGGGTGAGCAAAGGGCTTACCCATATGAAAGCAAGCTTTGCCATTAACACGCGTCTTCAGAGCCAAAGAAGGGGCTGTGGCCCTGTTTGCTCTACTGGTATAGATGCAGCCGAAGGTTCAATTTCGAAAAATAGCCACCCATTTCTACCCACAGTCCCCAGGTTCCCAAAATGTACTCACATGAAGTGTGCCTCAGTTTTGGCCAAATCGGGAAGCCATGCAATGTCTCTCTCCACGATCCCTGTATGATCCATAGCCTATGTAAGTCAATAGAGGCTCATGGTATGGAGCTGGTCTTGGATTAGCTCATTTTGGATAGCACTACGTTTCCACCCACAAGTATGAGAATCCTCAGTGTTCTGGTTTCAGCTGGGATAGAGTTAATTGTCTTCCTAGTAGCTGGTATAGTGCTATGTTTTTGTGTGAAATTATCTTGCAAAGTAGGGACAACAGTAACAGGCAAAAATTACTGGAAATGGTAGAACGGTTCACAGTGTTGTTTTATAGCAGGGCCTTAAAAGTACCGTACAGAGGAAGGCATAGCTACAGGCTGGATACCAGGTTTATTTTTCTATACCCTATGACTATCTGATGCTCTCTCACTAAAGACCTAAGAAAGTCTAGTATTTCAGGTGGCACCTTCCCAGAAAGAAAATCCATGGGGAAAAAAAAAAAAAAGTATTTGCAATCTTTATTTTATTGTCTCTCTTGCAAATTTTAGGAATTCCCTTTTTGTCTGTCACTAATGTCAAAACATTGAAGGGTAGTGAGATACGAGGCTACCACCAATGAAATATGAATTAACACTTAAAAAATTATAAGGCATTTTTCTGCTTGACTGATAGTTTTGATTTTCATTTCAGTAATTTATTCTCCAGTATAAAGGCTAACACCTCAATCTTCATCTCTGAATGAATTTCTGAATTCATTACGGAAGGGAGGAGAAGTACGGATGCATGGAACAAGCAAAAATTTTTCCATTAAAAAACCCACACCCATGGAATAGAATATTTTTAGAGCTTCCATATGTGTCTGATTCAAGTTTTAAATTTCAAACAAGTTGTCCAGATAATCGCTGTCATCCATGAGTATGGTAGATAAATGCTTTTTTTGTGTACAGTTATTTAAGGACTGATCTGCAGGGGTTTTTTCTATATTAGCATCTATTTCCACCAAGCTGCAAGTTTGGTAGGAGAAACAGACTTGTAACAATACGTAAAAAATCATATCAGATGGGAAAAATGCAGGCTGAAACTGAGTAAACATGGATAAATGTGTTTCAACAACACTAATCCCATAACAGTCAGCCTTCTTTACAATTAGGACAGAAATCTAATCTTATATTATTGACAAGAAGCAGATTGTACTAGTATCCTTGTAGAGCACTTAGACGATAAAGCCTCATCTTGCAGCTTGTACCATGAAAAAAATATCTATTTCCCAAAAGCTTTTAAAGTCACTTCATCTCTTATTAAACAAGAGGTTTCCCAAGCATTAGCTGCTATGCCGCCCACTCACTGCGGAGGCGGCTGTTACCGTCCTGCTTTACAGAGGCGCAGACGAGGAGTCAGTCGCCCGTATATAAAACGTGGGGCGAGCAGCTGCACGTCTCACTAACTCCAGCAGATGCAGCAGGTGTTCAACACTTCTGAAAAATAGTCTTGAACACCTCGGTTTATGCTCAAGCTGGCAATAAAGGAAGGAAAGGATCCACCACATTTGTTTTCCAGAGTCACATTAGCCACCACACGATGCTCCTCTCCTTTTTAAGGCTTTCCCTCAATTTGGATAGATGTATTTTTTAAAAATAAGTAGACTTTGCAGATTTTTTCTGCTTGTGGAAGATGATTTAATCTGGGTCCAACCTCAACTGAAATAAATAAGACTTCTAGGTAAGCAAGCTGGTCAACAAATGCATACTTTTTTTTTTTTTTTTTTGAGGTCAATATGCCAAAGAATACAGATGAATAGCCAGCTACAATTCCCAGAGAGAAAGAAGGCAGTAAGAGAACCAGGACTGATCCTGAGTCCAGCCCTATGAAACGGAGCCTACAACCCTTACTATAATCAATGAAAACCACGTGTAAATTGGATGTCTAATTGTTATTACCACCTTTGGCCAAACAAACCTGTGGCTAGCACAAGAGAAAACATTGTTATTAATTTGTAGTAAGACCAGGAATAGGCAAGTTCTAGTGCTGTTAAAAAGTCCTGCCATAAACATTTAAAACCTTTCATGTTCTCAAGGGCACAATTCCAAAATGCCAAACTAAGAGCCTGCTCATGGAGAAGAAACAGTCAAGTAAGTACCATTGATTTCACTGGGGCTTTGCATAGTGACAAGCATCCCTCTGGCGTTGCCCTGGCAGGATCAGGACCTATCTATTTGCTTTACATCCTCAAATGTAAGTATTTGATCCTCCAAATAGTAGCAGTCCCCATCGACTGACAAGTGACATCAGCTCCGCAATTCATTTAAAACATCTGATCTCCAAGCAACTGGCTTCCCAGATGAAAAGGCCTATGTGTGGAATTTACACCTACCCACCTTTTAAGTAGGGAGTTTATTACCTAGTGGTTTTCAGCTGATATTTAGGAATGCCTTTTTAATACCCCTGTTAACAGAAGTTGAAAGGAGGTTCAACTATGTGGTTGGTCTTTAATGTCTACTGGTTACTTCAGCCAGAAGGACAGGGCAAAGCTGGGGGAGGAAGGGGAGCCTAACAAGGTTTATTTTGCTCAGAAAATAAGAAGTAACAGATATTATCAAAATAATAGAAGCTCTTTCAGTAGAACTCCATTATTGGTTAGTGCGGCTTAATTATATCAACTTTCACATTTGGTTTTAAAAAAATTTGTCTGCTGTAATGAAGTGGATATATTCCAGTTTTTCATGGGAGAGGTGGAAGGTTACCTGTTAAAAATATTTCAAAATCATCATCAATGCCTCCTTTTCTACCCAAATGCATACATTCAAATTTAATAAACGATAAAGTACAATATAGTTTATCTCCAAGTGTTTCTTTTAGTCTCCCCATGAACAGCTTGATGATTGTCTTTGCCATGTCTGATAGTGGTTTCATAGGGCTTTTTAAAAGACTGGGATAGCACCTAAGGGTTTGTACTTTTGTTTTCCTGCTATTACAGTGGGCTTTCGTGTCCCATGCTCTAAATAGTTCATTTTGCAGCATGATGAATTTTCCAAAACTAGGTACATCTTACAGGAAATTCCAATAGCCAGGAAAATAGCATTAAAATCTCAGTTGTGACTATTTCTAGTCGAGCTGCACAGCTGAAGCTGGGTGTTTGTGAAGGGAGCTATTTTTCAATTGCTGTGATTACATTTCAGCTCAGGCTGTTCCTTTTCATCCACTGAACCTCCTCATCAGTATTTGCTCATTTCTTCCTCCCCCGTGTCCTAGCACTGATGTGCAAAATTGCTGCGTGCTGCTTATAGAAACCATGTTTCATCTCAGTGCTGAATGAAGTTATGCTCTGGGCACAGCCTGCAGTTCAGTTTAATAATTATAAAATGGATCGATAGTCTGAGTAAGAGACACCATACAAGTGTTAGATTACAAATTTTACTTAGCTCTTATATATTTCACGTTCTGAAATAAAGCGCTGTGTGCCTGTTCAAGCCACCTTTCACAAGCACGTGGTTAACCCGTGGGTGAGGACCATTGATTTTAAACTGCAATCATGAATTTCTTGGCAAGTTGCTAAATGTTAATTTTAATCACATCCAGTCCCACAAAAAAACCAAGTCTGTCCTTCAGTCTACTGACGAACACGAATGGCATGTTGTTTGGGAGGTTTTTTTCATTTGCTCTGAATGCTTCCATGAATTTTGCAGAACAAATTAAACTCAGTGTTATAACAGTCCCATGAATACATCTGAGTAAAACCGTTCCCTTTTTTTTATAGGTAACGTTGCAGGTACAGATGTTTTCAGATTGTACCGAAATGGGGGAAGTGGTTAATGCATGGGAGAGCAGAGCCGCCATTCAGAGGGACCTGGACAGGCTGGAGAAAATGAGCCGGGAGCAGCCTCGGGAGGTACAGGGAAAGCAAACGCAAACCCCTGCGCCGGGTGGGATAACCCCACGCAGCAGCACAGGCTCCGGGTGACTGGCCGGGAGGCAGCTTCCCAGAAGACCCGGGGAACCTGGTGGGTTGACAGAGTGGAGCAAGCCCAGAGGAGGGTCACCAAACTGGCCAGGGGGCTGGCGAACAGGGTGCCTGGGGAGAGGTCCAGGCAGCTGGGTCTGTCCAGCCTGGAGACGAGAAGGCTCAGGGGACACCTTACCGCTGCCTGCAGCTGCCTGATGGGAGAGTGGAAAGAAGAGCGACCAAACTCTGCAGAAGTTCACGGTGGAAGAAAGAGAGACAATGAACACATCAAGTTCTGAGTCTTACAAGCCTTTGACCTTTCAGTGATGCATTATAGGTTTCCTGCTGTACTTCTGGTGATAGAAGAAGACACTGATCTTTTTCCTGCCTGATGAGATTTTGGGGCAGTTGTATTTGGGTGACAAGGGCATGGTGCAGAGGTCAGTATTCTCCACCACCGAAGACCCTGCTCCCTTTTTTTGCCTCACGATCAGCTTTTATTTTCCACCTCTTCCCAATTTTTCTACCTCTAGCTTGTCCCACTATGACTAGTCATTATTTCTTTTCCTCTTTTCTCTCTTTTCTTTTCCTTTCTCTCTTGTTTTTTTTAAGATTTCATCTATTTGATTTTCAGTCTCTTACTCATTCTTTATGGTGCTTCTTGATACCAACAGCAGAACACGATGCCTTTTTTTAACATACCCTACCCACATAAATCATACATCTCTGTTTATCTGCTCAGCTGCATGGATAAAGTTAATCTTAGAAGCAGGAAACATTTAATTATCCACTTGAAAAAGGCTTTTCAGGAAGTCCAAAGCACAGGTTATCGAATAGTTACAGCAGTTACAGTATATAGCTACAGATAAGGGCTCAGTTAAGGTTGTAAAGTTGCAAGAAGTCATTTACTTCTGGCCACTGCTGTTTAGAAAACTCTTATATTATCTTCATTTCTATTTTGAAACACATGACAGAACAAAAAAACTAAAATCCTACCAGGAAAACGTATGTATGGGCCAGTAAGTCAAGCTTATAAATCTATTAGGTCAAACAAAGAGAAGGTAAACAAAGAGAATGTAAAATGTAGAACTAGTGGGAAAAAGGGATTACTAATCAAACTCTTAGCTTGCCTTCACTCTGAGAGCCCATTTAACTGTATGCTGCTGGCCACCCCCTCACTCTGATGAGACACAGACATCTGGTTTGCACCCTGCCTAAGTTCCTCCTTAGTTAATGGTAATTGGGATGTGTAAAATCGGTGCATGCATGAATAAGCAGGTAGATCTTACAACAGCAGGCATGCAAATCTTGAGAGCAGCTGGTCCTGGCTAAAATTCTGCTCTCTTAGGGTCCAGTTTGCTGCAAACCAGGGAGAATAGCAAAGCACTGTCTGGAGAGGCAGCACAATCACACGGATGGGAAATCAGGTCACAAATGTCCTGTTTTCAGCCCTGCCACTGACCTGCATGATCATAAAAAGACCCTGTCTTCCTCTCCTGCTCCCCCAAATCTCTCCCTACCTTAGATACAGACTGTGTCAGTGGAGGGATTACCTCTCTGCAGAGCTCTTCTATATGATGCTCACCAGAGTGGTCAACTTAAAGCTTGTGATGCTGTCCTATTACAAAATACTGCATAAAATGGAGACAGTATCAGAAAAAAAATTAAATCTAAATTCTCCAGGTAATATTGCTTTAAGCCAGTTGAGCCCCCAGAGAAGCGATTTTCTAAAGTAAATACTGGCAAATGGGCTGTAGTATAAAAAAAAAAAAAAAAAAAAAGGAATCTTCAATTTCCCTGACATTGACCTGCCCTGTCAGGCTGGGATGCCCATTCATCAGTCTCTTGCTCTTATCTGATATCTGACATTCTGTGATGAGTTGAAAGCAAAGTAACACAGATGGATAGTGCTCTCTTTTGAAGAACAAAATGTACCAGGAATGAATTTTCAAGTACATTCAACGTGAAGTTAACTCTTAGATTGAAGGAGCATCTTTTAAAGGAGAGGGAGGGGAAAAAAAGAAAGGACTCAATAGGGCTATAGGGGATTCCCTATTAATGTGCATATAAAGTAAGCTAACATTTACATAGTCCCTGCTACTTTCAGTGTACTTCAGACAATGGCTAATCAATACTCATTACACAGCTTTAAAAAGGCTGAGTATTCTGGGGTGGTGAGCCGCATCCTCCCAAATACAACATACAGCCTGAAGCCAGTTATTTGGCCAGAAACCTCCATCCCTGGAGTTTTCCTGAGATCAGACGGGCTGTCCTCCTCCACGGAACCTAGCAAGCCATGTCTCCTTTCAGAGGAAAAGCTCAGTTTGGAGAAATATCATTTGCTCATGGCACAGGAAGGAATTTCATGCAGGTAATTTTTAATTAGTGAATGCAGTCTACCTTAGGCATCAAGTCTGAGATGAGAATGAAATGAACCACTGGCTCACAGACCTGGAATTAACCATTACGATCCAGCAGAGAAATCAGCTGATTATATTAAATTTTAGACAATCATGAGGGATACAACAGTCCTGTTTCAAATATTCAGCTTTGTTCCTCCTGAATCCTGTCACTCCCTTCTTATTTTGAGGTCAAATGGTAAACATTAAGAACATCCTTCATATATCCTAGGTTATACACTTAATTTTACTCACATATGCTCATGGTGCCAGTAACACCCTGATTTTTTTTCCAAGACTTCCTCTTCTGGCCAGAGGAGAGAGAGTTAATTTATTTTTCTTTAATAACAAAGCAAAAATGTAAATAAGATTTAAGAAATGGCTCCATGGCTGTCACAGTCTTTTCCCAAGCTTGCTAGGTGCCAAAATTCATGTCCTATGGTAAGAAGTTCCATTTCAACAATAAATTCAAACCTACAGAAGCAGCCAATCTTTACGGCTCAGTGGGCTTTACATCAGACTCTGTATTCCTTTAAAATCTTCCATGAGCACTTTCTCTAGCTTAAAAGAAACTCTAATAAAAGAGGTTCAAATATATTTTGTCTTACGTTATATAAAGGCCACTCAAATTCAGCAATAGAATATTTTCTGGACACAAATTGTATAATTATTTTTTCTAGTGTACGTTTTCAGGGTAACTTTCAGAGCTACTTTTGCTCCTGGATCTTCCACCTGGTAAAACGTGCATGTAGGTGTCTGGCCAGGGGCACAAGCACTGGAGGGAAAAGATCAAAGGCCTATAAACGTGTCAAACTTTCAAATGCAAATCACCTGCTATAACGCTGCTGAGAACAAATCCTTCATTATCACCATTCTGTGAAAGGCTTAAATTAGCCTGAATTGGCTGAAAAGAACAAGAAAAAGCAAGCCATTTATCTTCCTGTGAGTTTTATTACCTTTAGATTTATTTGGCTAATGGTTCAATAGTCCACTAATCAGAATATCTGCATAACAAATTCTTCAAATGATCCATAAATAAAATATGTGATCACATAGTGTTGCTATTAAACCGAGATCTGTGACAGTAGGTTATTAAAAGAGTCCTTACAATAAGCCACTCTTCTTAATCGCCAACCTATGAGCTACCATGATTTATGTACTAAAAATTATCAACTGGCTTCTTAGCTTGAATTACATTTAGGGGAATTTTTCAATGTGCACTTCTTAAACTGTGTGTGCTCGAGATAGATGCCATACTCATCCTTATTTTAGGCTGTCATTATTCTGAAAACATAATTACTTTCTTAAATGGTACTATGTCTTGGGTTTTTTTTTTATAGATAGTTTCAGTATTGTAATAGAATATTTGATTGATCTAATTGACTAGAAGAGCAGGAGTTAAAAAAAAATTGCACTATACTTAATCTTTATTTATAAGGGCAAATGCTAGCACTCTGTTTTGTTAAATGAACAACTGCAGAGAGATTTGTTAAGTGAGCTTCATTGGGATCTTTGAAAGAGGATAAGCCTTGATCAGAAAGCTCTCGGTCAGGCCGGACAAGGGGTTGTCTGAGGGGAGCTCAGCAAGCATCTTCAGAAGGTGTCCTTGGCTGGGTCTGGTGAGACTCCCCAGGACATCTGTGTTGGTAACCGTTACCTGCACCAGGGACACTTGGTACCTCACTGGCTTTTCTGGTGGTCAAAGTCTTGATATATTCCCCCTCTGAAACATCCCTTCCTCCACAATCAATCTCCCACTTGGGTTACAGGCTGAATTACATGATCAGTTAAACACAATGTACAAGCGAGGGTCTTTTCCCCAGGGGCAAGTAACAAGTTTATATGAGTTCATACAAGTCTATACAAGGTTATATAGATATCTACATGGATGTCACGTCACAAGGACCCTACAGCTTTGAAAGCCTTTCCCCATTCACTGTCATGTCAAAGCATTTCCAAGTCTTGGGCTTCTGTGGTGAAAGTGGCCTGGCAGTTGGAAGACATTTATGGTTGTTGATAGTAATTTTTTCTGCATCTCTAATTCATGGCCTCGCAGCACAAAATATTTTGTTTTGTTTTTTTAATACGAAAAAAAGAAGAAAAAAATCCCCAAACTTAATTTGCTGGTATTTTACAAAATAAATATGCTATCACTAAGAATTTGTTGCGAGGTCAACACCACTATTATTGGAAAAAATAAAATTTTCTTGAACAAATTTTTCAGTTCTGTGTACAAATCCAAGCACCTACACAGCAAGAGCCACATACCCATTTTACACAGTTATATACTTCAGCTTATCAATGCAGGGAGAGGAATGTCCTCTCTATAAGACCTCCATGGTGGGCTACAGATAACAGAACAAGCAAAGGACTTTGCTTGTGGCTTTTAAAAAATAATTTATCAATTCTGCTAGACTGCTATACGGAAGTCAATCAGCTATTATGGGATACCTGCCAGCCCACCTTCCAAACCACTAACACCCCAGACTGCAACAGGGATAGTACTGGATAAGGTTGGGTTTTTTTTTTTTTAAATAGAATGAAACTTGGCCTTTGTAGCTGGAAAAACCCAAAACAAAATAAAATGGAAAATGTCATTGTGAATCCTGCTTGCTTTCTACATTATATCTCAGAACCTCTTAACCATAGGATTATCATAGTGTTTTCTTTTGGTATGGCCAAAAAGAATATTCATAAATCAGAATAACAGCGTAACATATTCTATGAGGTTTTATGATTAGTGTACTAACAACCATAACAGTTAGTAATTGAGAGTAATACTGGGGGAAAATATAAATATACCATCAACTGAAAAGAGTATTTCTTTAGAGATCACAAAGAAAAATCACGAGGCTACAATTTTTCCCTAATATCTACCTTGCAAATTCTAAGCAGTCTGCAAGCAGTAAGATTTGGGATTTTTAGAGAGGTTAACAAAGAAAAGTCCAGAAAACAGAGTGACACCTTCTTTAATGATGGCATATCTGCAGACACCAAAACAAAAGTGTAGTTGTGCTTGGAGATGCGTGGGAGCAATCCCATCACCTTCACTTGGACTTGATGGTATGAACACCTACAAATCCCACACTTCTTGTGCTGTTCAAAATAAATACACAGAGAATGCAAACCACTATCATCTGAAGCCATGCTGTAAAAGCTAGTATTTTCAGTTTAAAAAGGTAATAGAGAAGCAGAAGTAGATGCTGGGCTGTACGTGCCTTACTAAAAATTATGGTAGGAGCCAGACATGGGGAGGAGAGCAGTTTGGCACAGGTTTATACAAAGGCCGAGCTGCTGAACTGCATGCCTTGGTCTATCCCAGGAGGTTATTCCGAAACTTATAACACAAGTGCTTGGGAATTCAGGATTAATATATGCCTTATGCCATCCCACCGTAGTACCTCTTGCTCCTCTGCTGTATCTCTTAAACTTCTCCGTAATATCAGCAGCACCTTTCTCATGTCTTTGATAACCCCCCCATGGCAAAAACCAGCTTTACTTCCTCATGTCCCCCCATGCATCCTCCATCATTTTTGATCTGCCTGATAGCCAAAAGACAGCCCATGTCACAGCCTAGGGAAGCACATGTGAGCTGACTGACCAGCTGGCTGTCATCAGAGCCACTGCCGATTTCTTTCCATCAGGAAGGCATGAAAAGTCTTTCTCCCATCCCTGAGCAATTGATCATCAAAAATTTATAAACCTGAAACCATCAAATTTGGTTGAAATTGGCCACTTGTTAAAAAATATCAGTGAAGGACAAAGGCAAAGAAGTCACACAACACAGACAAAGCAACTTTCCGTAAGGCTCCATGCCCATAACTGAGTGGTGTGGCTCCTTTCCCAGAAACCCATCCAGACCGAGAAGGGCACTGAACCAGTTTTCTCCTTTTCCAACTGAAATTCTCTATTTATTATGAACTTTTATGAAAAAGACATCCCACATTCTTCTGATCTATCCAACAGAATAAGAGAGGCCTGATTAAGTCTACTAAGCAGTAGTTCTGGTTACCCGCTCTCAGTAAACCTTCAGATTTCTATAAACTCAAAAGAATGTAAGAAACTGGCAGCCTGTACTGCTAAGCAAGTTTTCTGGAGAGAAGTAAGATTTACCCACTGTCAAACCACAAAAACAATTTAGGTATAGAAAAATGCAATTAATAAGACTGTCCCAGTGCCATAGAGTCATCTATGAACTGCTAATTGCCCACTCCTTCAGAAGCATCCCCTGTGAAAGATGCTGTCCTTCCCAGCAGTGTCTTCCTAGGTCATACTGACGACATCAGCCCTGTAACTAATTACAAGAAAATAGACCACTGCCCCTGTTTCTAACTGGCAGATCTTATTTGGTAAAGAGACCATTCAACAACTACAAAAACTAGCAACACATTAATCTGGATAAGAAGTCTTATAAAGCCTCTGTACAGTAGGTGTGCATGTGGCTCTAACTCCGGGAGCCCTTTGTTCCATTAAATTCCAGGCTTTGGGGAAGCTGAGCCTGAGCACAGGGCTCTCTTCCACCCAGCTGCAGATCAAGCACCAAGTTTAGCTCACCAGTGCAAAAGATTCAAAGAAAATGTCTACAACACATCGCAGTGGGCTGAGCTATAGAGAGGCTTAAAGGCTAAAGCTGCTCTGAGACCTGGCATTCATGTGGGACTGGAAGACAGCCTGAATTCGACCTGAAATGAGGCCACAAATTTCATGTTTTTGCAGCAGATAAAACTTGGACAGTTTCTAGGGTTTGGGCTGTCTTGTCTGTCTGTTATTTGTTATGTGGTGTCACTGCCAGGGCAGCACTGGGATGTTGGGATGGAGGAAGAAGACAGCACATAAGGGTTCATCCAGTAAGTTTGCCCCACAAATTTATCCAAAGCAGACCATGCTCACAGTTCCTCCCACCATGTCCTAAAGAATACCCATAGCTGGCCACAGATCCAACCTTTGTCAAGAATGTTTGGTAGGACAACTAACCTGGCTGTGAGCTTGGCTAGTGCTCTAGCAGAGCAAATTGCATTTTAAAATAAGATATTAAAATGACATAGATACTGATGTACAGCTACTTCTACACTATCTTGGCACTAAAAATATCCCTGGTTAGCTTCTTTCCTTAATTGTATTTCAGTCAGACAGCTAATTCATTTTAAATATCCATCAGGTGGAATTTTGGTATACGTAGCTGTTTTCATGGAGCAGTATTTTCAAAGGCATGTCCCTTTTTCCAGCTGTGCTCAGTCTTTGAAGTGACAAAATCTCTCCAACTCAGTCAAGGGAAATTGGGGTGGGGGGTGGAGACAAGGATTGGGTTTAAAGAACTTTTAAAGTTTGATATGCAATTAATCTTATTAAATTAAGTTCAGTACTGATAGTAGCTATGATGCAGGATACACGAGCAAGAGAACTGTGCAGAGTGGTTGTGTCACCCATCGTAATTTTGTTTTCTTGAAACAGTTAAAGTGTTTTGTTTCCTGAAGGAAAAAGCGCTAAATCTAGCGCCGAGTTTACTGTTTTGTCAGTAGCACTTGGGTTTATAACAACTCTCAATAATATTCTAACCACAGTTTCCTTTTAATTGCTGATATAATATGGCAGGGTTTGGCACCTTTTTAGACATGAAAAGACCATCTTGTCTCAAGTAACAGCTGCCATTAGTCTCTTTCACCACTATATTTCCAAGCATCTTTCTTGACATAAGAGCACAGAGCCAAGCCTGTGTAAATCCTCAAAGAAGTCAAATAATCCCCTTCGCAAATTGGGAAATTTGTCTGTTAACTAGAAAAAGATTTATCAAGTTCACCAATTCTATCAATAAAGTAGAAATTGGTAAATGCAATGAAAATTAATTTTCCTTCTGGTAAACATGTTCACACATGTTAAGTATTTCAATAATGCCTTCAAATGAAAAAACTAAGAGCATGTGTAGCTTGATAGTGGCACATATAGACATTGAGGGGTGGTTGGTTGGTGGGGTTTTTTTGTTTTTTTTTTACATTATATTTCTTGTAGCTCTCTATGTATATATTCCACGTAAACAGTATTTATTTTCCTTTCTGTTTGATTCCCCATGATGCTGAAATAGTGAGTTACAATCACAAGGAAAGTCAAAGAAATGTTTCCCTTTGTTAAGCTACACTAAATAAATTTGCTGCATCTAAGTAGATGTTTAATACCGTTTATAAGTGGAAATAATGATATTTATACTGCGAATACAGAACCTATGGATCTGCTCTATATCTCTGCAGGAATCATCCAAGCTAGAGGGACGCCGACATCAGGAGTGATAGACCAGGTAAAGTACTCGGGCTGGCACAGTAGTTTTGCAGAAAAACTTTCAGAAAAGTACTTGAAGAACAAAGCATCCTTTACTTGCCCCACCTCCATAGCAGATATATTTTTGCAGATATATTTTTATTATTTTAGATGAAGCACCCTGATAGAGCCTGTTTAGGCTGACCAGGACAGATGATAAATGAAAATATATTCAGGGTCATCAGGCTGATACATCATATTAATTTATACTTGCAGCCAGTTTAACATAATCTTGTAGGAACACTTCCTGCAGAAGAGAGTTATCTGTTACACCCACTCAATTTAAACATCATCTTCACAGGCGTGAGCGGTTGCAAAGCAGTCAGCTCTGGCACAGTAAAAACAGTTCCAAAGAAGAAAAATCATCCCTAATCCTTAGACTGAGTAAATTACAGAAAGATGAGAAATCAAAACACTTTAAAACCTGTAATTTTCCTTCTGTAACGAATCACAAGTTTAATTCGAGCAACAGTCACTCCCAATGATAAATGTTCTTATGTTTATTTGCTGCAATGAGCAGCTACAGCCTAAATGAGAGGGCATCCTACACAGTTTTCTTCACATCTATTGCTGCTTGTAAAGTAGTGGCAGAAAACTTGCACAAAACTGAGATGCATTGCAAACGAAAAAATTGAAATTTTTCTGCTTTTCATGCTTGAATTGTACTTATGAAACCAGATCAATTTGTAGTGATAATCAGCAACATAGTCTCTTTTTTTTCCTCTGCAGTTCTTAATATCTTATATCTCATTTCTGGTTTCCATCATCTGCAAAACATAAACTTGTCATAATTTTGGCACAGTATTTTCAGCGAGTCATACATTAAAGCAGTCATCTCAGGCAGATTTGGAAAACAAACAAAAAACCCCTCCAAAAATTGCTCTTGCCCCCCAGTTCTAAAGAAAACCCTAAAACACAGAAACCCACACACTGCGGGTGAAATTGTCCAATCCTTCCAACAAAAGGGCACATACCCGTACACTGGGAGGGAACAAAAGTGAGGTCATTCACAAGATTTTGGCATTTTTATTAATGAAAAGTCAAACTCTTGATTCCAACTTTCAGTATTCAAAATCAGCAGCAAGGAAAAGAATCATACATAACCAATAACAATGTTTTTCCAAAAATGGTCTGATCTCTCCACTACTGACCACTGCATAAGGAATCTCTCCATTTATGGTCCCCAGGTAACTGCTACTCTTATTCTCCTTAGCAATTCTATTCTTCTAGCTACCCTCTCACATCAGCTGGGTGGTTAAGAGTCTCCAGAAGAGAGAGACCATCTTCAAAACTGAAAAAAAGTTTCCAATATTTTGGATTTTTTACTCATTTCCATAATGCATTTCTCATTTGGAAAATCAACTATAAACTTTCTCCACCTGCCCACAGAGGAAAATAAGAAACTACCATTTTTGGCTAATTACAGACTGTATTATCTATAGACTACCTATTTCTTCCTTAAACACATCTGGAATTTAGCTTCCTAACTTTTAAAGCCTTGGCCTTCATGAAGAAAGAATAGACATTTTCATTAAGGCATGGATATTCCAAATTTCAATCCTTAACATTCTATCTTGGTAAGAGTGGCCTTCCTTCTGGTTGGTTCAATAGAAAAAGTTATAAACGCTTAAATGCAGGCCAGGAGGCATTTTCTAGTAAGCTATTGAAGACAACTTTTTTTTTTTTTTGTATGAACAGAGATTGCTTCTATATTAAAGAGGTATGAAGAACACCTTCAAAAATGCAATTGTATTCAAGTTCCCCCCTTAAAAACAAACATTTACACAGTATTATTCAAAGAATCTGCAATATCATCATTAAATTTTGATTTTCTGTAACTTAACCTTCATTCTATTATAAGTAGAAGTGAGTGTTAGATGGAATTTCCTACCCTTTAAGAAAAAAATGCCCCTAACTATAAATGTTTGATTAAAACAGCCATCAAATTTCCTTAAATATTAGATATGACAGCTACAAAACCAGAATATCCTTACATGGCTTATTCCATTCTTTGGAATATGCACATACTCAAAGAACAGTTTATTATAGGGCATGGCAGAAATAAATTTAGCTACCCTGCAAGGTACATCTGCTGTGTGTCTCTATCTGGTCCTCCAGAGACAGTCAACACAACCGGCATCCCAAGATTTGAAAACCCATTTTAAAACTAGCAAAATTAAGTTAGTGGACCAGAATGGAAAATTTCAGTTGGAAAGAGCTGTATCACTTTGTCTAATTAAGAATATCCAACAGCAGTGCAGGCACTATTTTAGTAAGTCTGTTTTTATAAGCAGAAGGACTAATAGCCATACACAAAATCCTCACGAACGGCTGTGAAAAAAACCTTCTTATTTCGTAAGTACCCCCCCCCGCTCCCTTGTATACTATATATCCTGATACTTATTTATCAAGTTTAGAATCTAATCAAGTCCAGAATAACTGGCACTTGCCTATAATCAGCTATTTGGTACTTTTGCTAACATTTTAGTTTCAAACTTTAGCTCCAGTATGCAGTATTTCACACCACTTCTTATTCATCAAAACTGTGTCCACTTAAAATTGATAGAACATACTGCAGAAACTTTGAGAAAGAACTCTGTAAAAGCTGAAGGTTCAGAGTTAATTGTTATCATAATCTATTTTATGGAGAACCTAATCAATTTTGATTCTTCCTTTTAGTCTTTCAGACAGGGGAAGTGGACTGTCTGCCCATGCATAAGTCGGAACAGCACTTTTGGCTTGCTGCATGGGACCACAACCCAACCTCTCAAAGGGTTGCTCTGGACTTTGGGAACAATTAACTGCCCCTGCAGAGGACGGTTTTGGAGCTACTTGCAATGAGAAACTATTACCAGCTTTTTTAAAATTGGTCATTTTCTTCTCCCCTTTAATTATAAGGGCTGAGTCACTGTTTGTTCTTTTGCTAGTAACAATGTTACTCCTTTTCTTTGAAAAACATTTTTTAGACAGATCGGGGTTCAGTTGCCTTTGCTGCTGCTCATAAATCAGATTTTTGTTCATATTCCCATCATCACTGTCTTCACTAGAAGAACACCTGTTGTGACACACACTCCTTTTAAAAGAAGTTTTCCAAGTAGTTTGAATACAAGCTTTTTTAATGTGACAGCCAGTTACATCTGTTGGCTTTTGAGATGCTGGAAGCATTTCACACCCAGGATGCTGTGTCTCTGTTGTTTGCCCACTGAGGGTTAGAGATGTTGAACTGCTTATATTATGGCCCTTTTGCATCATTTCAGCCAGGCTGTCAGCTTTTTTGTACTGATCTTGATAAATGTGTATGCTGGATTCCCTTGCATAGTTTTCTGACAGCACATTTTTACTTTCCTGCACTAGTTTGTTTAACTGACACGAGGAAGAGACATAATCTTTATCAGGATTCAACATTTCTTGTGTTTGTTTAAAACATTTCAAAGGCTCCAGTTGCATTACGTCTTCAGACAACAAAGGCTTTGATGGAATGGAAGTCTTCTTAAGTATTCGCTCACTTAAAGACCACTTCTGAAATTGTTCCATAGCATCATCTGAAACCGAATCATCTGCACTATCAGAATGATGTCGATCAGACTGCATAGCACCAGAATATTCTGAGCTAGCTATTACTGTTTCATGACCTAGAGCACGCGAGTGTTTTATGCATGTAGTTAAGTCAGCTGCTGGATCATGGGTATCACCCCCATGGGCTGGTGAAGCGCTGAAGAAGGTTCCTTCCCAGTCAATACTGCTCAGTTGTAGATGAGCTGTTACAGAGGAAGAGGATGATATCCCAGAATCTTTAGTAAATTGTGCTGGTGACACAGATGAGTCAGCCAACATACTCTGTAAAAGTGAGTAAGATGTCGTCAGAGGAAGAGCAGCTGCTGATGCTGGCATTTGAACAGTTGTTATGCAGGAAGCTGAAGCTAACGCTAGATCTTTTGATTCAGTACTTCTCTGGTGTATCTGGTCTTCTCGGGGAGTTTTTATATCTGATGTGGAGTCTTGCACGGGAAGAATTCCACATCTAGATTTTAAATTCATTTGAGACAGAAGATCGCTAACTTCATCATAATCATTTGATAATTCCTTTTCTTTTGGTCTGTCTTTCCTGTCTGAAAAAAATAAAAAGGGCATATCAAAATGACATATTAACCACAGTTCAGATTTCCTAGTGCTGAAGTATTAAATGGTAAGATAAAAGCACAGTCCCTGCAAGATATCATGCCCTGATCTTGACAAAACATGATATTGCTCAACAGTGGGAGAAATGTTTGTTGCTTTTGCTTCTTGTATTCTGGCAAGACCCAGAAGTTCATAAGAAATAAGCTTTTGGACTTACTTTTCTGTTTCTTCTTCAGAACTTCTGACTTTTCCACTTGATAAAGGGCAACAACATCAGGATAAGCAGCCTGAAACAAAGACTCCTCTTCTACTGTGACTACAAACAACTCCACAGGTTCATCTTCTGCATCAACATAATGTTCTAAAAAATTAATGACTGTACATTAGACATGTATATACAGAGGTATCAAAGTAGGGAGCAAGTAAAACAACAAAAGATTTATTTGAGTACAAAGAAGGTATGTAAAAAGATTAATAGTATAATGCTTGAGATTTAGCTACAAGTAAAGTCTTTTTCTTTCTGCCAGTCTCCTGGCACACTAAAGGTAGAAGTCTGTCAGCATAGAAAAATTTCTAGCTAGTAAAGTCACAGCTTCGGGTACACAGTGAAATAAGAGATGAAATACAGAGTAACTAATGTAGTATACTAACATGTACCAGAAAAAGTACCTGAAGACCAAGTCCCTTGCTTTCTAGGTAGATTTTTTTTTTTTTTAAAAGCATTGCTTTTACTTTCAGGTTATGTGAAATTTGATGCACATTTTCTATTGTTTTCATAGAACAGTTTCCAATCTCACCCACATTTCATTGCCTCATAATGTTGTCAAACTCTTCTCCTCTTTAAAGCATGCTTTCCTCTTTTTCTATGAACAGTTTTGTTCCATAATGTACATAGAAACCAGACCAACCTGGTTTTTGCCACTCAATTTCAAAACAAGGAACTCCGTTTTTAACACGTGTCTTGACTATCCTGTAAGAACAGAAGCAGCCCATTAAACGATTTTGTGTAAACAGGAAATGAAAAAATCTAAGTTATCTAAAAATATTTCAATACTCTAATTTGTAGTGATTCAGAGGAAAAAATAATCTTGTAATAGTGCAATTAATATACCTTTTAAGAAATACACTACTTCTCTGTATAAGTTGCACAGTAACATTTTGTGTCTAGATTTGAGTACTGAAACATTTTTATTTTTTTTTAATGATACAGCTCAGAGGAGCATAACAAGAAATTAAAAAGCTATTCTGTAACAGACAACCGTAACGCAGGCTCCTACAAACATCAGTTTGATATCTTCAACTAACGCCTCAGAGAAGGCTGTTGCCATAGACAGTAATTTTCTGAATGACCAGACAGGGTCATTTATATCTTTTGCATGAGAGCATGAAGAAGATAAAACATGATCTGAGCAGGGACAGACAGTCTTTATGAAATTTTTCAAAAAACATTATCTACACCCCAGTTTAATAGGTTCCTACATGCAAAGAGGCTCCTGCTGAATCAGTCAGTACTGTGTTTTTAAATACTTCTTAACCAAAGAAATCTTCTAGAGCACACATGATCTGTCTTTTAAACTCTTGAAACACTAGAAAGTGTTATAAACAGAGGATGTCAACTAATTCATTCATCAAGGTAAATGCTGGTAATTGATCTAGCCAACCCATTTAAAAAGCAGCTCCCAACCAGTCTCTCCACTCTTTTGAAAGATGGCACTGAATAGAACAGCTTCTCTGCAAGTAATAATTTAACAGACACATCAATCCAGAAGAGATACTATCATATTGCTACTGACTGTCCTTCTGTCCCCCCAAAATTAAGGTCTATGAAATCTTGAACAGCCTCAAGGAACATGGGAAAAATACGAACCTTCTTGCAATACAAGAATTTGGGGGGCAGGGGGAATTTAGGTTTCATTTGGGAAATTAAACCATCAGATACTAAAGTTACAGTAAGGCACAATTCTGATCACACAGTGAAGTTAAGTTCAGATCTGCCAACAGACACTGTAGATTCTAAAAGTTTACAGAAGTTTAAGAAAGGATTAGATCATTTAAAAAAAAATACATTGAGGGCTGACAGAAGGTACAAATTCTGGCTCAGAAAACCCCTGAGTAACAGAAACCCAGATGGTGGGAAAATATTTCTGGGGAAAGTAGTTACATGCTTTGCTCGGGGTTTTTTTTCCTGCATATCCATTTTTAGTAACAGGACACTTGGCCATTTTTATATTCCTAAATGCAGCAGTCCTGAAGGAAAACGTTTCGAGAAGAAGGGGTAGCAGAATAGAACTGTAAGCCAATGATTTCATCAGACACATAGTACAACGACAGTCAGTAGGCCCGATAAGGAATCAGAGACCATGACTGAATCTGCAGATGCTCATTTCTAAGTCTAGGCTCTTATTTTGAATCACAGAAGTCAATTAAACTTCTGCTAAGAACCTGAGCAGAGGATCAAACCTGTAATGCTAAATCTCCTGTGCAGATCCAAGGAAACAATAGAAAGTAAGCACAGGAAAAGCAGGCATTGTCAGAATGAAACTGCTGTATGTACTACTTTGTGCAGCAGTAGTATAAGAATTGGTGTACTGATCTAAATTTTCACCTCTATTCAAAATGAGCAAAAAGCTTGAAACAGAGATGGAAGAAAACCGTTTTATTTCTGTAAAAAAGGAAAACACCCATGATTTTCATCCAGTAGCAGAAGTAAACATATTAAGTTCAAGAAATCAAGCTACATTACCGTATTGCCTGCAGTTGTTTTGAATCAACGTATCCAGATTTTCTCTGGATCATATCATAACGTGTCAACAGTGCTAACAGTTTCTTACAAGCGTAATGTTTAGTCCATTCCATCTTCTCAGAAGCAAATATCTGTTAGTATAAAAAAACCACCCCAAACTTTAAAACTTTCTTATTCTGTTAGATATCATGCTTAGATAGGTGTGTAGTAGGAACACAGGACTAAATACTTAAAATATCTAGAACGCTTTTATACATTAGTGTAACACCCAAGGATATCTCACTGCCAAGGGAGGGAACAGTCATCCGTAACATGGCAGATTCCTCAGCTGTCAGTAACAAGCCAAGGGAATGGTTGTGTAGTGGCAGCAGCAGTTGCTAAACACCTTATCAGATTCAGATCAGCTACGCAAGGAGCTGTGAAAATTATGGATTTTGCATGTGAGAGAAGGATGAAGACGGATTTTCATTCAAGCTATATTGCTTAACAGCAGTCTATCATGCTATACGTAATTCTCACACTGTTATCAATCCCGGACAATGAAACATTGTAAAAGATCTGCTTTCACCAATAAAAAACAAATAAAAATCACTCTTAGAAAACAATGCTAACATGCATATATTAACACTCTACCCTGTTCCCCCCCACCCCTGAAAAGAAGCTTCACAGGATATTTATCCTTTCTTCTATGGACAGAGGAATAAGCTAGACCACTTTTGAACTTTGTGCACTTTGAATTAAAGGGCCTCCGAATTGAAAGCTGGCAGTATTGTGCTAAATACAAGCCTGCTATCTGTTTTTGGGAAAAAATGTGACATTCAGAATAAAAGCCACTTCTGCTTGTTATATACAGAAGCTGGTTATCTCAATACCATAAATATCATCAAAAAGAAAGTTCCTCCACTTTTCTACATACCTATTTACATCAACTGATTGTTTTCAAAGTCTCCAATTTTATGCTTTCAAAAAACGAGGTACATTGAGAAGTTGTAGCAAGATTCTTTAATTCTTATGTCCAGTAAAATTACCAATGAAGATCAAAATTATCACAGATGCCTTTCCTACTAACAAACAAACAACTACAGAGCTGAATATCCAGAATTCTGTTATATACCTGAAAGGACAATAAATTTGGCCTTTGACATTCCTTTATGTTGATCAATTTATTCTTGTTTACGAGAAATTCTTGGATAACCTTGAGATAAAACAAAAAAGAAGCAGTTTAAGAGAGGGCTGAAAACTGAAATTTCAATTAATTGATTAAAAAAATTAATCTTTAAATAGGCTTGTTTGTTACCTCAGAGAATGGAAAGCCCTCACAACTGTTAGCTTTTCTGCAAGTAAAACAAATGTGTTAGGAACCGAATACAGATGGGAAAAATGCAGAATTTAAATGCTCACCCTGCACATGAACACAGGTAAAAGCAGTTCAATTTTCATGACATTCCTACTTTCTGATATTGTCCTCCACTGCACTTGCTTGTTTCACTTGCTCTGACTGATGCCATTCACAAGGGCAGCAGTATTCGGAGTCATTGGGTTTGCAGTAACTAGTGCTTTCACAGAATTTACATCCACTGTGCTCATGTTCCTTGTAAGATCCTATAGAAGCAGATGCACAAAACATGAGGAGAAAAGAGGTTTCCAAAATCTCCAAATGTACAAAGCTAATAGTACAAACACAAAGCTCAGAACATATACAAATTTGACATGAATAGTAGCTGTAAGCAGATCTGAGTGCATCAGCTGTATTTATACATCTCCAGTGAAAACTGACAAATACAAGAAAGCTTTCATTTTTTTTTGAAGACTTTTTCCCCCAACAGTTTCAGACCTTATGCTGAAAACTACCTAAAAACTACAGAAGTAGTCCATGACAACCTGGCAAACGTATATAAGTAACATATTTGAAACAAGCTTTTCCTTCTCCAAGTGACTGGTTTGAACAAGTTCATTGATCAAAGATGCGACCAAAATGAGGTTCCTTAAGATGAATTTCTTTTTAAGAAAACACTGCAGCAAAACTCAGCAGTGCTAATGGATCCAGTCCTCTTGATGCAAGACCAATTCAGGCAGCTAAAGAAATAGTTGCTTGTCAGTATAGCATACTTTCTTTACTGATAATGTTAAAAAGGCAAATATCTGGGATCACACAACAGCATTGCGATAACAGTCCACCTTCTATCAACTAGTTTCACATTTGAAGAAAGGCAGTCCCCAGCCTCAAAAATATTTATATAAAGATACATATACACATTGCTGAAAATGTGAAGATTTCCCAGAAGCTGAATGACAAGGAGTTTTAATGCTAGGCATAAAAAACCCCCCAAACCCAACCAAACAAAAAAATCCCCCACCCCACACAATCAGAACAAAAACTAAACAATTAGGCTAAAAATAAAATTCAGTGCTTTTCACACTGACCTGGATGATGGCACTCAGAACAGTGAATTACCCTTTTAACAACCAAAGGTGGATTATTACCATACCGAAATTGTTCCTTCCATAGCTCAAACCTAAAAGGATGATATTAAAAAGATTAAGAAATATCTTTAACTTTCCTACTTAAAATGAAACACTGAAAAATACTACTTCCCAGGCATCAACCCGAGAAACAGTTTTCCAATTTAAGAAATACATTTCTTTTCATAGAATCATAGAATCATTTCGGTTGGAAAAGACCTTCAAGATCATCAAGTCCAACCATTAACCATGCCCCCTAAACCATGCCCTGGAGTACCCTATCCACTCGCTTTTTGAATACCTCCAGGGATGGTGACTCAACCACTTCCCTGGGCAGCCCATTCCAATGTTTGACAACCCTCTCAGTAAAACAATTTTTCCTAATATCTAACCTAAATCTCCCTTGCCTCAACTTGAGGCCATTTCCTCTTGTCCTATCTCCAGACACCTGACAGAAGAGACCAACACCCTCCTCACTACAACCCCCTTTCAGGTACAGTACATTATATGATTGTCAGATTTCTAGTATTGACACACACATTATGATAGCTAACATAGAAAGCATTTGGTATCTCATGTCCTGATCCACAACCCAATTAAAAATCAGCAAAAGTCTCTCATCAGTCCCTATGACTTCCTTTCCAACATATCAACATACCTCTGCTAGCTCAAGAGCTAGAAGCCAGCTAACGTTTAAAACAATTAAGAAGTTTGCCTCGCAAAACACATAATTCATTTAGCAAACAAAGGAATGTGGTAATCCCTTCCCCCACTCCCGAATTAAAGTATTATGAACATTGCCTTGGAGCTGAAGTACATACTAGCAAGTCTTTGAATAAAATCAAACTACTTCAGCATACAACATAAATTTTCATTTTACCTTTGTAGTAAGTTTTGACCTCGTAAAGTTTCAATTAACTTTAAAGCTTGTTCCTTCCCAACTCCTGGAATGCCCTATAGAAACAGAAATACGAAACATCATTTAAACAGAAAATACTCAGGTTTTCATAAAAACTGCCTTCATAACATTATGTAGAGAAATGACAAAAATAATCCCAGATGTTGAGAATAAATTAAGAAAAATAATTTTTGACCAAGTTCTAAAGTCAGAGAAGGTGACAGATTACAGCTGTACTACCAGTGCAACACAGAAGCTGCATAAAATGCTCTTAAGCTCAACAGCAGCTCAGATAAAACAAGGTGGAGAAAGAAGTTAGTAGAAAAAAAAATAAGAAAAGAGGTTTTGTTTGTTTTCTTTTCCTTCTTGCTATCTGCAACAGGACAATATAAAATACTGGTAACATTCTTGCCAGCAAACTGCCAGAGAGCTGAAAATTTTCAGAATTGTCTTGGAAAGACAAGACAAAGACATATCTTTTGGATTTTAGAGTCAAAAGGCTGGAACTTAAGAGGTAGAAGAAACCCAGCAAAAAGCTTTCACTCACAGGAAAGAGATGCTTTATGGCAACAGAAACAACTTCTAATATTTGAAGACCTCAAGCACTTATGCAAATTCAATTCTGAGAGGTAACAAAGAAAAGTGCAAGAGCATTTTCTGAAAAGTAATTAAAAACCACAATAAAACCACAAACCCAAAGAATTTCTCCCCTTCCTTTCAATAACTGCTTGCTTGATTTTGACATTTACTCCATTATTACAGCTGTAGTATGCATGTCCTTTATAGGAAAGGGGACTACCACCATGGATAATAGATAGGAACAGCAAATATTCTCACAGAATCATAGAATGGTTTGGCTTGGAAGGAACCTTTAGAGGCCATCTAGTCCACCCCCCCTGGAATGAGCAGGGACATCTTCAACTAGATCAGGTTGCTCAGAGCCCTGCCCAACCTGACCTTGGAGGTTCCTTTTCTGGAACCTAGCTCATGGACTGAAATCCAGAAGTTTGTAGTAATCCCTAGACATACTGAAGAGTGAAAGTCAGTTGATTCAAAACAACCAAAGGAGGGCCACAAAATGATCAGAGGGATGGAATGCCTCTCCTATGAGGAAAGGCTGAGAGAGTTGGGGTTGTTCAGCCTAGAGAAGAGAAGGCTCCAGGGAGACCTTATTGCTGCCTTTCAATACTTAATGGGAGCTTGTAAGAAAGATGGGGACAAATTTATTAGTAGACCCTGTTGTGATAGGACACGGGGTAATGGCTTTAAACCAAAAGAGGGTTGATTCAGACTAGATATAAGGAAGAAATTTTTTATGATGAGGGTGGTGAAACACTGAAACGGGTTGCCCAGAGAGGTGGCAGATGCCCCATCCCTGGAAACATTCAAGGTCAGGTTGGACGGGGCTTTGAGCAGCCTGGTCTAGTTGAAGATGTCCCTGCTCATTGCAGAGGGGTTGGACTAAATGACCTTTAAAGGTCCCTTCCAACCCAAACTATTCTATGATTCAAAATGCCCATACTGCTTTTCCAGTTCCTCTTTCAATCCTTACCGTATTTTGTCAAGAATCAGTACAGTTGAATATAAAGATTGTATTGAGTGTGCTTTTTCCAGCATTATTACAAATAAATCTATAGCATATTTTTAACCAGCTGTAATGGCTGAACTGAATATATGCAACCATATGAAATAAATGTATATTCAAAACCATTTAGAAGTTTTCATTGGACTGCAGCCAGACACTCACGTAGCAAGTCAGATATTCAGCTTCTGCAAGTAAAGTATCATTTTGACATATATTCAACAAAGGAACTGGAATTATAAAGTGGTATTCTCATTTATCTGTTCTGCCAATCCCCATTCCCAATGTGCTCCTGTAATTCATCTTTCCTTAGAAGTTTCTATCTTTATTCACTTTGCTGGGCTGCAGTAACTCAAAAGACCTATCTGACATTACATAATCGTGTTACTTCAGGACTATGCAAGAACCTGGCATTCCGGGAGCTGGTAGTTCCATTACAATAACCACTGATTAGCCACTATTTTTTTTACTCCCTCTCTCTTTATACATTTATTTTGTAATTATAATAATAATACCAACTCTTTAAAAGATTCCTATAACAGAAGCAAGTCTTTCAGGAAAAGATAAAGTAATTAGAGCTATTTGCTCTTTCAGCAATATCTGTTGTTTAAAAGGACAGTTTTATCAAATTAGCACACAATGATTTAAAGATAACTAGATATCCACTGCAAGCCTGAACAGGAGCAACTGTTGCCTGAAGTCACTGTATGATGAACTGTATGGAAATCAAGTTTCATCCCACTTTCTTTCCATTTCAAATAGCCATTATAACAGCTTCTGTTCAAAGTCTCCAAAAACATTCAAGAGCTTACAGAAAAGGAAAAAAAAAAAAAAAAAGCGAAGTAGCCATGAGTGAGATCCCTCTCACTTCATTCATTAGGCAAACTTTCAAATACGTGACTTCTACTACTTCATAAATCATGTATTTACAAACGATAGAACTGAAAAGGGATACATCCAAACTGTACCGAGAACTGGCATTACTAATAACTACAGTTCAAAACCATAACTACTAAGTCTTCCAAACAGCATAGACAAAGCTGTTTTTCTCATTTTCCACAGCTAGTCTGCCAGGGATGTAATTATACGTGAATGGTTACAAAGCATCCTCATGAACAACTGAGTTCTCACATTTTTGCTCAATGTAATCAACATCTAAACTTTTGTCTTCACCTTCATTATAGAAAGTCTGGAATAATACATGACAGTTTTAGAAAGATTAATGTTCATGAACCATTTTGATTATCTTTAAGCCTTCACAAATAAAATTTACAGCAACTTACTAAGCATCTTCTTCAACTAGATCTCAGTAATTGTGCATTGCATACAGTTTTGTCAGCATGCACATGTCTCCCTTGATATAGTTTATTGTTTTTCAAGACAGTGTAAGTACCTAATAAAAAATAATTATATTGCTTACCTTTGGAAGATAATCACAACCCAGAAGAACAGCTAGCCCAATCAAAGACTCTCTGTCACATCCAAGCTTCTCCTTAATAGAGGACATTGTGTAACAGTCAAGATGTGGATCCTGCAAGAGAAATTATCACATGTTATTCCTGTAACATCAGGGAAGGAACTGCCCTGAGTCACATTCAGTAATGATTGCTTACCCATCCCTATTCACCCACATCTGTAGGAAATGGGTCTATCCCGTAAGTGGGGTCTGATAGCAAAAAAAGATTAGCAGCAATTAAAATTTATAATGTAATCCATGGACACCACATGAATAACTACAGTTCTGGAATTTAAAGTTTTAAGTATGGGCATCAACTGCTGAAAGAAACTAAAATAAGCCAAGGGGTGTTTTTATTGTTTACTACCTGTACAAAAATGTGGCAAACTAACATTATCCAGTACTAGTGGCTGTGCAAGTCATCTCAGGAACTGCAGTTTTTAAAATCCATGTAAACATTTTAATGTGCTACTTGAGTAAAAAAAAAAAAAATTAAAATGTTACCTACCATATTAGACATGAGCTAAAGGAACACCTGAAGCTTTGAAGGGTAGGGGGACTCAAACACAACAACATGAAATCAAGATTAACATGAATCAAAACATAGGACACTAACTACCCCATACCACCCCCCCCCCCCCAAGCCAACAACCCAAAATAATCCAAAATAATCCAGTTTTCTGGAACAGATGCCCCTGACAGACACACACTCACATATATTATTTTTTTACGTTGACTTATGTAGGTAACGAAGTACACCTGAAAGATTGAGGCCACCTTCATTTTAGGTGATAAATGACAAGGAAGTTGAATGAAAGAAAAGAACCAGGTCAAGATAGAACCCAAACATGGTGCTGAAGCAAATCATCTTCCATCAAATTAATTATTTTTTAAGAAAAGTTAATTTGTTTGTAGTGCTTTTTTTCTGTCCTATTGATTTTCTCCTTTACTGAAGTATTTTCTCAACAAGTCTTTCAGATGAATATTATTTAAAATTCCAACCCCAATATCATTTTTCCTCCACTTTCTTGTTAGATTCACCAGACAGAACACATGCATTCCTTTCTCTGATTTATAGAGAAAGTATAAAATATGGAAATTTGGGGTTGCCTTTCACCAGTTCTGGAAAATTGCATTCCTAACAAATGAACACTTCAGCTCAAGGTCATATATTGATCTGGTTTTTTTGAATGATTGCAACAACTGATTATGATACAGATGTACAATCCTTACCCTATTCATCATGTTTAACTGGAGACTAATAGTACTAATTGTAAGTATATTCATAATAAAACAAACCTGTAAATGCAAGTGTGTGAACACTGTTATTAGACCCAGGAGGCTGACCACTCCCATATGCCCTAATGGTAAATTTATAAGAAGCAATTACTTCACTCAAATTCTTCACTGTAGAGGAGGAAAGGGGAAAAAAAAGTTTGCTACTTAGCTTTATATTACACATCACAGGACACTACAAACACAGACAATAATACCATAAGTGTTCTTCAGTTCAGTAGTTTTGCTCTCACATCCAATACATGGGAATACTGCCAGTGAATCAAACAAAACATTCCTGTCTTAAACGTACTATTTTAAACAAACTCAACTACTAGAGGGTCAGTGCAATAATAATATCTAAGTAATTGTTTCAAGTCCCTTCTTTCTATTTACATTTTTGGGAAGAGTCTAAAGAGAGGGTGAGAACGGGATGAGGTACATTACCTTAGCATTCATGGCAAAGTTCCTATAAACTGTCTGAGCTCCATATAAAAAGACATCTCCATCATTGGTAATGCAGCCATCAACATGTCCTTTTGCATTTAGGTAGGCACACATTGCCTCCGCTTCCCCGGCTGCTTGAACCCAAGGGACACCTAAACACTCGAGCAGTTCGAGACACTAAAAGAAGGAATCGAAAAGGAAGGAGAGATTGAATGCTGAATTAGATCCACTTACCAGCATGCATTTTCTCAGACACAAGTGTATAAAAAACCTGCTACTGTTACACTGCCTATAGAACACTACATCAATACAAGCACTACTTTAGAAGTACAGTTTACTGTAACAGCGAAAAGAAATATCCAACTAAGATCAAAGTATTAGTTACAGGACGTGAACACAGCATGATTAATGGTTATTCCTTCACAAAAATCTTTACACTTTAAATAGATATTTAGGATGTTTTTAAAAGAAGAGTAACAAAGGAATATTTATCTTCGTGAAACAACGCTGTTTACTCTAGTGACAATGGGCTAGCACAGACATCTTTCAACAGGCGCCAGACTCCCAGAGAAAATCAAGCATGAAAGTACAGTACTGTCAGCCTACTAAGACTGGACCACAGTATAAGACATACTGATATATACTCATATATACCTGTTACAAATTTCAGAAAAAAAAATTATTTTAGAATTTAAGAATAAAACATTAATTGATACATTCAATCTATCAAAGGCATGAGTATCTATAAATTCTATTTCACAAAATTTTGAATAGACAAAAATGATTACATATCTGCAACAATGAATGAAGAAGAAAATTACTGAATAGGAGGTCTTTGCAACCAGAGTTGTTTCAACCATCTATACCAAGATGACTATACAATCTTCCTTTTAGCCTAATCCAGTAGGTTTCCAACAAGTATATCTTCTTAGCTATTCAGCTAGTTTACCAAATCATAGATTTAGGTTACAAAACAGTTCTGTGTACCCCTTCAAAAACACACTAGCTTAGCTTACATAGGTACACAACACATTCCTGTTTTCACGTATACCCCAACCTAGGAAAAAAAAAGTATCAATACTAACACTATAAAACAACAAGGAAGGTGAATTTCTGTAATAAACACTCAATTATGACTGTGGCTCACTACAGCGTAACATGCATAGGAACACATCAGACAAGAAAATGATTCTGACATTGTCCCTCTTCTACAAAAACAGTTAACAGATGCTGTAAGGCCCAGTTTGAAAGGCATGTGTTCCTTCAAAACACAAAACACTGTTGAAATTTGTTGTGTAGAAAACTATTAATTCAGTCAAGTCCTTGTATTTAACTTGGTTAAGATTTCTTCCTATCACATGAAAAATACTGGAACACAGCCTTCAATCACTCACCTCTTTTAAAATGGCTTTAAATAGAGATCTCCCTGTTCTTGCAGCTCCAACTTTCTTTGAAGGTCCATAGCGCATCTCATTCCTCTTACTCATGGTGTCTGCTTTCAACCTGGGGGCCTCTCCTTCCATGACAAACACTAGTTTAATTCCCATTGATGTTAAGAAAGAGGACCGAAAAAATAGGTTTCTGCAATAAAGCAAGGTGTTCCATAAGCTGCAGAATTAGCGAAGCCCTATTTCTTCAGACTTTTTCCTTATATCCCTCAGCCTACCTCAGGAACAATCTTAGCTTTCTCTCCACCTTTTATGATTCCCTCACCCCCAAGCTAACAGACCTTTTATCTATATCCCTGTCTTCGGTTGAAGTTGTTTTACTACGAACTTCTAACAGCTTTACAAAATTCCCAGGAAAATACCACATAAGGACAAGAAAGATCTTTTTTGGGTGTAAAGACATAAGCAAATTTAAAAGGCTTTATAAAAAACGTTCAATATCCAAAGTCTGCTTCCAAACACATACCCACATTGATTCTTTTATATCAAATTTTAATCCCAAATCTATCAATACAGGCATATCAGATTCTGAAGTGACTGAATGCTGTGGTATTAGACAGTCATAGATACCATTACCATGCCAATTTATTTCATATGCAAACCAGCATCACTGATGGGTGGAATTTTGCAAGGGAGCAATAATAACTATTTGGTCTATAACATTAAAATTGAGAACAGCAATATCAGACAGCATATGCTATGTTTTTCCAGTAATTCCAGGATCAATCTTTCAAAAGGAGTAGACCAAACATTTATATCTCTTCAACTAACATGGAAAGACCATTACTCTAGATTTAACTTTGTACCATTGCTACTGGTAAAAAAGGATAAACTGATCTTTTGAGGCTAGTTCTATTTTCACAAATGATATAAAAATCAATCACTTATGGTAAGTTTCTCTAAAATACTTAGCAAAACAACTTAATTTCCAACTGCCTGAAAACATTTCTTTTTTTGGTAGAAATCTGTTCATCCCTTTGTCTTGCTTTGGAAAGACTGCATAAGAGATCTGGACTGGTGCTTCCGTTCCACTGCACACAGGACATCCTATCAGAGCGAAGTAATGACTTCAGTCATGTTTCAAGTTTTATAGTTAATTACCCGTTTGGGGTCATAAGCATAACATTTTAAGAAATTATTCTCAGAAGATGCTGATATTTCATAGCAGCTGAATTCAACAGAAGCCACAGGAACATCTAACAGCAGCTAGTAACTCAGTATTCTTGAGCTAACCAATAACATGTCTTTTATGAAAATTTGTATATATTTTCATTTTTGTCAGCATCACTTGCAGAAAACAGTGCTTTGAAGTTACAGCTGCTTATACTTGTTCATCCCTTAAGTATGTGATTTATTTAAATTAAAAATATACATATTCTTCAAGGTTGTTCATAAGCCTGAAGAATGATTTAAACATATTTAATTCAATATGGGGTCTAACTAGAATTTTAATTTATAAACCAGATTAGGCTTGAGCATGCATTACTCTCAGTATGCTCTGAATTGACTAGCATCCAAACTGCTGTGATAAACAGTTGGAACTCCCATACCTTCCATCACACAGCCTCAGAAATATATAGGAATTAGCACACTGATTTGTGTTCACTGATAATCTTTATATCACACAGTGCTATACCACAGTAAGACAAACATGGATCTGCTTACATCCATCTCATCCTTATCGACAGTTGAGGCTTCAAGACAAGGTAGGTTGGGCCCAAGAACTTCTATTTGCACCTGAGCATTACATTGAATTCAGCCAGTATGACCGAGTCTTCACTTCAAACCCTGTATGTATGTAGCACAAGCGATAACAACAGAATCAAAACAACACAGTCACATGAATTTCTGAAGTAGCCTTCAATTTGGAATAAGTATCATACCTAAATTATACAGCTCCAAGATTTCTGGCTACAATAATTTATATGGATACCATACCTCAGATGTGGCTTGGTAACTACTCCAACCATCTTTTTAACGGTCTGTGCTTCACAAACCCACAGACTTAAATCAACAGCAAGTGTTTTTCCTTTGAGACTGCTCAAGTTGACAGGTTGTCTCACAGGCTCAAGGATTTGCCACAGATTAGTCACTCCCATTGTTCTAGCTTCTTTGTTGTCAGCATGAAGGTTTTAGCTGTGAAGACCAAGGAAAATAAAATACTTTCAGAATATGACATCAAGTATGATGTATTATGAACGTGAAGTTCAGAAAACAAATATTTAGTCATTATCAGTTTTACTTCTATGAGCCAAGAACACTTGTAATCAAGCCTTCTAAGAGCATAGTGACTCCAGTTCACAGATGGTTTATTTCTAAATACCTTCTTTGGACTGTATGTTTTCATTGCTACTAGCCTGAACATAAATAAAACCAAACTCAGTTTGGGGGGAGGGGGGAATCATTCATTTCCAAGTCTCATGTGTCCCTTACATACGCACAATCCAAGTTTTATTTAAAAAAAAGAAAAACCACACCTCTTGAGGGAATTACTTCCTGATCTGAAGTGGTAGGATTCACATTAAAATGTTTCTGTTCAAACAGAAGTAGCTTAAAGCTACTTGAGGAATATTTACAATGATGACAGAACTTGAACTTTCCTTAGTATTCCAAGATGATGTAATAAGGGTCAACAGCCACAGATTCCGGCTTGTGAAATACAGGTTGGACTTCAGGAAAAAAAATAACAGAGGGTACTACAGCACTGGTTGCCCAGAGGTTGCAGAATCTCCATTCTCAGAGATTTTCAACATCCAGTCAGCATATTGTCTTGCCGGTTTAACCAGTACTGGTGGAAGTCCCCCTCTGAGCAGGGGATCAGCATTGATGACCTCCAGAAGTCCCTTCCAACATTTTGACATTTATAATACTGTGATTGCAGAAACACACCAGTGTGTATGGTTTTACTATTTTAGTTTTAGTATCGTGTGACTGGCACTACCTATAATGAACGCCAGCTGAAAACATACACCCATTCAGTGGCATATTTCTTTGTCTCTTATTTAACTTTACTTATATAGCTCTATTCTCCGTGCTACCCCATTACCGGATTTAATTTTCTTCCTTTTCTTCTCTTCTTTTTCATTATTCTTCTGGTTTTCATACCTTGCCAGTTCTATACAAGGCCTCTAACACATACTCTGCTTTTCCTCCTCACAATACGAATCTATTCCTGCACTGCCTTATTGTACAAGTTTGCCTCATGCTTATTTCTCTAGTTTTCCCTCTTCTCCCTCAATATTAGAAGATAAAAAGCAAATAAAATCTGGACTGTTTTGTATTTTTCTTTCTGATTTTGAAACTACTACTGTATACTCAGATAAAATAAAACCCTCCTCTGAATAAATCATGATTAGATGAGCTAGCTGTCTGTGCTCTGAGATCTGCTTAAGACACGTGAAGACCGATGCCACCTTGTGGCCTCTAGTGAACACGGCCATGTTAAATTCAGCTGCCTTCCACATTTAACCCCATTAGTCTATCTGTCTTTGTTGGGTGCGTTGTTCTATACTCTAGAACTGTTTTAAAACAAGGCAACTAATCAATTCCAAGTTGCTTTTAAATCAAGTTCTCATGTTAAGATTTACTTTCAACAGAAATCATGTTTCTCTCATCCATTTCTTTAACTACTACAATCACTCAACCTGATTTTAGTTGTATGCGTACAGAGCATAACATATTGCTTTTGCTGTTGTTATACCTCAAGCACATAAAATGAGTTAAACATACAAATAAAGCATCCAAATACATAATTTCTTGAAGTCCAGGATGATTAATTTCTCTGGTGCACGGGGGAGGCTAACAAAAGGCATCCAAACCTTCTCAAAAGACAAGTGTGATATTCAGCTTCAGTGAGGTTTAACAAGAGAATTCCTAGCAAAAAAAGGGAGATGTCTTTTTTGATGTTATCATTTGGTTCGTGCCAGCCTACATCAACACAATTTAAAAAAAAAAGAACCTGTTAGTTGGTTTCTATATATTGTTATGGAATGTCACATGTTACTTAATTAACAGGAAATACAAATACACTACAAACACTTAATATTCCATAAGATTACAAATAATAAAGAAAAAAAAAGTATACAAAATTGAAAACTACAAAACCCCCCATTTTTTTTAATTATGAGGTAATAAAGTATTGTTATTTGAAGACAGAAGTTTTCCTCAACCCCATTCAATATATATATAGGGTTGAGTTATGAGAGCCTGTGAGACCTACCAGTCTTTGCTTTTTTGAGTGTATTCTGTAAAATATTCAGATCTGGATCCTGTATACCAACAGATCTACTACTTTCAATAGGAGTGATCTGTCTACTCAGATTTTATTGAGGAGCTTCATTCATCACAAGCCTCCAATCTGCTTAGAGAGATGGTAACTTCCAAAGAAGGGAGACTGAACCTGATTTTTTTCATATACTTCGAAATCACTGAAGACATCATGCTATTATAAGATCATTGACAGGAAATATAAAATACTGCCCCCCCCCCCCCCCAATCTCCTCAATTTCTCATTGGGCCAGTATGTGCTATAGCTATACAGCTTTTATGTTTTATAAATCGTGTTTTAAGATTATATTCTACTCTACAAAGTTTTTTTACACAGCCAGAAAAGTAAACCAGTTACTTGAAAATAACTACAGAAGACATTTAATGCTTAAGTTTAATTCATGCAGATATGCTTTCACCCATTGCCAAGGTAACTTGCAAAGATTGCCAAGCATATGCTTTATGTCTGACCCAGAGGTCTTTAAAAAAAGAAAGGAAAAAAGAAAGCCCACAACACGTTCTTAACAACTCTCCCACTCCTTCTCCGCACTACTGCGATACCCCAGCACCTGGCACAGCTTTGCCCATAAACCTGAGCACCTGAAGCACAGCAGTGGCATGCTTCAGCATTTACTCCTCAAACTCCTACGGGTTTTTACCCCTAGATGAAATCAAAACCGAGAAGTTGCCTGAAAGCGAAATAACAAGACGCACAGGCATCTTGAACACAAGCACCGAAAATTCCCGCCCTGACATGAACTGGAGATAACAACGCACCACGCAGGCAGACGCTTCCCTGACCCACCGTGAGACGAACCGCCTTTTGGAGAGCTCTCCCTGCCCGCTAAGAGGGCTGCAGGCCCAACACCCTGACTCCAGCCGTGGGACAGGGGGGCTGCTCTCCCGCAGCGCTGCCCCCTTCCCGCCCGCCAGCGGAGCCGAGGCCGCCTCAGCGAAGGCGATTCAGTCTTCGCGCGGCGGGGGGGGGATTGGTAGAAACTCACATCCCGGTCTGAGCCCCGAGAGGCTCGGGGAGACCCGGGCAGGCCTAGCCGCTAACTCCCGAGACCCCCACAGCAGAGAGAAGGGAAGGAGCAGAACCCCCCCCCAGCAGAGAGAAGGGAAGGGGAACAAACCCCCCCTCCCGGGTCCGCTCACCCGCGCCGCGCTCCGTCAGCCCCAACGGTCGCCGGCGGCGCGCGCGCACCGCCCCTCCCCCCGCCCCCGGCGGCTCCGCCCTCTCGAAAATGGCGGGCAGACGGTAAACGGCCCCCTCGGGGCGGGGGACGGGAGCGCGCAGGCGCCGCCCTCCCGGCGGCTCTTCCGTCGCGCTCGGGCGGCCGCAGCGCTCCTGGCCCGAGGCTGCTGCTGCTGCTGCTGCCGCCGCCGCTGCCGCTGCCGCTGCGTGGGTCGGGACCTGCCGGCGGTCTGAGCTTGTGGCGGTTGTAACGGCTCCGCCCGTCAGCGGCGTTAAGGAGAGGTAGGCTGGGTGGGGGGCGGCCGGCCCTGGCGGCCGGTGCCGCGGTGGCCGGGCGCGGTTCTGCTCTCTGGGAGCGGGGGGCGGCTGGCAGGTCGGTCGGTCGCAGGGGAGCGGCGTCGCCTGCCCCCGCCCCGGCGCGCTGTGTCAGGGCAGCGCCGGGCCGGGAGCCCCGCGCCCCGCCGCCCGGGTCCTGCCCGCGCCGTTGGGGGGCTTTCGCAGGTGGTTTTGTGCGGGCACGTTAGCAGCCGGAGCTGGCTTTTGTCACCCGCTCTTCTTTTGTTGTGGCTGCTCGGCCTGGTGTGAGGGCTCCCCGCCGCGTTGCCCGGCTTTGCCCGTCGGCAGCCGGCGGTGGGAAGCGGGGGGGAAGCGGGTAAGGACCGGGGAGCGGCTGCCGCCCGGGCTTTCCAGCCGCGAAGGGACCTGTCTCTCCTCTCTGGGAGGTGAGTGGATCCTTCCAGGTCGTCCGGAGAAAGTATTGGGCCAAGCAGCTAATAACCGAGGGACTGGAGGTGCGACCGGGGGGGGATTTCTGCCCCCTCTTCCCTTTGTCCTTCCCTGTAGAGGAGGTGGAGCTGCCTTCTGTGCTGCTGTTGGTCAGACAGTGCTTTTCCAGTGTCTGGATGGGATGGTATAGGCTTCTTATGCATTGGCTGCGAATATATTCGGAGAGGAGTCGTGGATGTCAGAGTCGTGTAGTCTAACCTGGGACATCTGGCTCGGGTAGCCCCTAAAAATATACCGCACTCCACTGCTGTGTAGGAAGCTAGGCTTCTGACTTCAGTCCTCTGAAACACGTGCCTTTTAAGTCCAGCAGAGAGTGAATGTTCCCTTCCTTCATTATTAAAAGCTGCTAGAGTTAACTTGTAATTTATTTATCACTATCTGTGTGTCTGTTTAAGCAAAGGTAGCGTGCTGCACATCAGTAGAAGACTACAACTCGTTCTTCCTCTTCTCCCACCCAATGCTTCCTCCCATATCTTGCCTTCATCCCACCATAGGTCTGCTCTGATGTCTTTTCTCTACCTCTGTTTTGCTAACTGGACGAAAGGCAGTCCAGGTTGTAGCCGGTCTGGGTGCAGAGTGCTCAAAGTGAATATTTTGAGTGGCAGCTGCTTCCTACCTCACAGGGACACCAGGCCAACACAAGGCTGCTAGAAAGCAAGTGGAGCGGTTTTGGTGGCAGTAGGTTGGTTGTGTCTGCTCTGGATGAGCCTGAAGGTGACCAGCCAGCTAGGGAAAGAGGAAAACAGTTGTACAACTGCATTGCAATGGAAACTGTGGAAAGTGATGCCATTGGTTAAGTTGGAACATGGGTGGGCATCAGTGCATGTTGCTTCCAGTGGATGCAGCCTCTGTTTTCCTATACTTTGGTGTTAACAGGGTAAATGCTTTTCTACTATAACATGTAATAGTCCTAATAGTTTTATACGGCACATTTGAGGATTGTGTTTTTCTTTTGTGCTCTCGTTACATGCGTGACAATTACTTGTAATAATTTGTAGTGATCCTGTGATGTTTTCAGAATTGGATCTGTCTTGCCCTTACTTGTTCCTGACTTACAGCTACAGTTTTTATTCTGAACTGTATGCTCTTACATTCTATGGCAGTAAAGTTCATTTTCTCTATTAAATCAGTACTTCCATTTTGTCTTTCTGAGTAACAGTCAGGTTCTTGTTTGAATTATTGATGTTCCTGACTCTGTCATCAGAGGTTTCCTTTAGCATAGTCCTACTTTATATTGCAATATAAACATAAATTTAGACTTCAGTTTTTAAATATGATGCCTGGTCCATTAAAAAAAACTTCTGTTAACATTTGTCAGTAGTGTCCGTTGTTGGCTTCCTATTAGTCTATTACGAATCTTAAAATACTTGCACTAATATATGTTTTTGCCAGTTTAACTGTTTCCAATATAGTATTGCACATTTGAATAACCTTCAGATACGTCAGATCAGCTACTTTTCCTTTGCCTTGAGTAGTTATTCCAAACTGTTTTTAGTCATGGTGAGTGCTGCTAAGACTGAAATCAACTGTTTTTTCAATTAAAAACTTAATGAGGAAAATTAGGGGTGTCTTGGTGCAAGAGTTTTGGAAGCAATTAATGTAAAAAAAGGAACTTTTTCTGTCAAAAAAAAAGTAAAGATTAGCGTATGTGTCATTTTATGTGGGTTTTTAATTTTTTTAATGTTATTTCTTTCTTTAGCTTTTAAAGCTTTGTTTCTTGTGAAGTCGTATTAGTGGATTCCTTGTTGCTTCAGTCAGTTTCTCTTTCCTTCTGGCTTTTTTGTGCTCGCTGTAGGTATTACATCCGCTGGTACTTGTCAGAATGATTTCTGAGGCTACTTCCATAAAGTTTGCTTGCAGTTTCAGTTTAAGTTTTGTTTGCAGTACTAGTTCTTCAAGAGTTCCGTGGTGGAGACTGTTCTGTCCTTTGCCTTCGTCACGCTTAGATTACATGAGTGAGTTTTCTTCTAGGTTATTTTGTCCTGTTTTGCACTCTTACACTCTCTTTTTCTTAAATGTCCAAATGGTATAGTGATGGAACTCCTAGCCCTGATCTTTAGTTCAGACATTAATAATGACAACATTTAAAACTTGTGTTTTCCCTTCTTTCTAGAGAGAGATTTCAATGGAACAGCAAACTGAATGAATGCTTGTCTTCGTTTTTGGGTGATGGATAAATTCAAAGAGCATACAAGTGACTCTTTCCTGGTCTGAGTGATTTAAGCATAAAGACATGTTTATGTAGGAAACTGAAAGTAGCATAGCAAAAGGTATGTAACTGAATCATGAAGTGTATTTGCTCCTTGGTTTCTATGTGTATGGTATTAAATTACATAATGTAAAAAGGAAATGACAGATTTCGTGTAAATAGTTAACGGATATAATAATAATCCAGTACTTGTTCTGAAATCCCTGCCATACAAAATTATTGCAAGAACGTCAGATGGGAAGTTTATTGCATTTCTGTATTTGCTTTGGATTTTGTTCATTGCACTTAGTGGAAAGAGATGCATATTATTTTTTTCTTTAATAATTTAGATACTGTGTCAAAGAAAATTAATGAGGGAATTATTAGAACCTGTATTTTATAAAACAGTCAATGAATATCTAGAATAGAAATGAAATACTCTTTGTAATGATGTAACAAATTTTAATGTCTGTGGTGTTTTGTATAATAAATGCTATTGTCTCTGGTGCTTGGTAGTATGAGCTATCTGACCTTTTATCAGTTGAAATCAGGCTGTAGTTTGGCCAGAACATGAAGCTGGCACAAATAAAAGAAGCACACTCTTTCTCCACAATGACCCAAATGTACAGATGTGCATGGTGAAATGGTTGGGGAACTCATCTCATTTAAAAGGAAAAAGCTTTTTCCATTAATTTTCAGTAGAATCAATGCTGTGTAATTATTCTGCTGCATAAAGAGCTGCTTGAACTCAGGGGGATGAGACAGATACAGAAGAGGCAGAGGGAGGAAAGACTGTTCCTCTCCGTTGCAGTGCTAGTTCTTATGACTAAAGTTGTAATTTAACAGTCTTTATTTCACTGAGTTCTTTGTAGATTCTTCAAGTTATTAATCCTAAAACATTTAAAGAGAGAATGTGGAACAAGACCCACAGAGAAGCTCTGGGAGGGCCTGAGGGCTTTACTGCTGTGCTGATCCACCCAGCTTTCTCATGGATCCTGTCATCTTCCTTGCAGGGCACAGGAAATCACATTAGGAACTGTTAGACCGACCTGCCTGCCTTCCCTCCTGGATAGTCCCATCTGTCCTGTGGGACAAGGAAGTGGTCGCTCATTATCATAAATGCGTCTGTGACTAGAAGTGTTCTGTTGTCCAAGCCCCTAGTATCTTTAGTCTCTACACAGTTTGGTCTCAAACCATGCAGTGTCTCCAACACTGGTCATTCTTTCCTTTCCTGCACCCCACCCCATATTTTTTTTAAATTATTATTTTTCTTTATTTTCCTAAATAAACTCAGCCTACTCTTAGGCCATGTGTCATGCAGTGATCTTTCTACAGCAGTGGATATTAATTGCATTGAATGCATCTGAATTTTGCTCCAACTGGTGAGATGCATTTAAGTTTGTTGCCATCTTCCCTAGAAGGGAGCTCTAGATTAAATTCTAGTAAACAAAGTTGTCTGAGTAGGAGAACATACTCCATTTCAGAAACTTTTTGATGTCAGAAAACTATGCAGTTGATGTCAGTTTTAGCCTGTTTTGGACACTTACCAGTAGGTGACTTAACTACTGGCAAATAAAAAGATTGTGCATTGCCTTTGTATAAGCAGGACCTTGCTTCTACTTTGGGCAAAAGTATGTGAACTTCCATGTTTTGTGTAGTGCTTTGGGACTCTAGGTATGAAGAATGTAATATGTACTTCTGGGGGAATAAAAACCATGCCCTAAGGTTACAGTTACAGAAAGTGTGAGATTTTGACTAATCTTGATGCCTGTTCAGTTTTATGTGACTTTAATAACCTTGTTACTTTTGCAAGATGTGTTTCTGACCAGTCATATTAGTGCAGGAAGTCTGTGTGTTTATTCATTTGTAGAGGAAAAATATATATAAATATATATATATGTTCTCTATATAGAGAATTGTTATCCTTCATTAGTAAAATAACAGCGTTTTATTTACTGTGATCACATTATACTGCCTCACAAAAGCAGGGTGGGTGTGTGAAAGAAACAGCACAGGAACAGTGCTATGAATATAATTTTCCTTTATTCTGCATATTAATTTTCTAGGCATTTGTCAACTGCATATAATTAATACATTTTCTTTTTGGCTACGCAGCTCACTTTAATCAAACCTGCATTGAGGCTGCTGATTATACTACAATAGCTATGTACTTTTTACAACTTAATCTTCAACTCCATTACTAACCAAAAACAATTCTAGCAAATATCCCAGTCTAATGTACCAAGGAAAACAGAATCAAGGTTGATTTTTTTTTTTTTAATCAACAAACAAATTCAGCTTGATTAGAATAATGAAGTTGTGTTTCTTCTGTTCCAATACAACTTCTTCATAGTAAGCTTAGGCTTAAATTCACTGAGATTTCAGTTCTGAGAAAGTATTTGTTTGGTGCAATGTTTGCTATGATCTTAATATTTCTTTTACCAAAGTAAATAAATAGGTATGTCTGTGCTATCATCTGTAGGTATGTTTTCATCTATGAGACTGAAACCTATAATCTTTCATTACTTTCATTTTTCAGTACTCATGGGTAAGAGAAAGGAAGAAAGTATTTCAAAGCCTGGATCCCATAAAAGGCAGAGACAAGAATACGCAGATGAACATAGTGATGAGTCTAATGAAGAAGAAAATTCACAGTCATCAGCTGATAGTAATTCGGTAAGTTGTTTAAAAAGTTTTGTGGAGGGGAAGATATAAGAAAAAGTTGATATAAAAAGGTTCTGTGCCTTTGGTTGACATTGAAATAAATGTCTTGCATGTAGGCTTCAGTGGAACCAATATAAAAGAAACTAGAGGTAATGTCTGTGATGAGGACTTCTGCATGAGTTCATTCTTACCTTATTTCTTTTGGGTCATGTAGTTATAACAGTTGATCATGAAATAACAGTTTGGTTTTATAGAATGAGTACTACTGAAGTTCTCAAATAACCAAATAAAGGAAACAGATTTTGTTTGATAGAAGTATGGTATATTTTCTTTATGGCTGTAGTAAAAGCAGAGAAAATATTTAGAAAACAAATTATTTACTGAAAGAAGTACCAACTACTTGTTTGTTTTGCATAGCTGACACTTTCAAATTACTCAAAAAAAAAAAAAATCTAGTGTTTGAAATGTGTATTTTGATGGAGATGAAACTTGAAAATAGGAATACCACTTTTTTTCTGCTTTTCTGTAATAGTTGAATTCTAATTTGATGAAGAATTTTTAGAAATAATTTCTGAGATTGCAAATAGTGTCTTGTGTGTTATACCGTCTTGTGTGTTTAGACTCGACAGTAGGAACCATTTCTTTACTGAGAGGGTGGTCAAACATTGCAACAGACTTCCTAGAGAGGTGGTCGATTCCCCAGGCCTCTAACTGTTTGAGTCATTTGGACAATGCCCTTAATAACTTGCTTTTAACTTTGGTCAGCCCTGAAGTGGTCAGGCAGTTCAACTAGATAATCGTTGTAGGTCCCTTCCAACTGAAATAGTCTCTTCTATTCTATAAGACACCATGGTTCATTTTTGGTATGCAGAAGCATTATTCCTCACTTCATTTTCTTGAGCAGCAGCTGTTCTGTGTCATTGGCTTGCTTATATTTCCTGATGACTTTGCTTTTGCTTTTTTAGAAAATTTTGCTTTTCTGAAGCACTGGCGATAATCCTGAAGTTTCCTGTCAAAACAATACTTCACCAGTTGAACAGTGGGCTGTCCCACTTCTAGTTTCATTTCCCCCTTCCTGATGTAACTTAATTTCCCTTGTTCTAAGCTGTGCTAAGAATTCTCACAAATACTATTATTCAAGTAACAAAAAAGTCTTTCTATGATGCTCTTTACTGCTCTGACAGCTGTATAGAATCTATGATCTTAATCTTTTATATTGTATTAATTATAAGTTAGTCATGGGGAGAACTGAAAGTTACTATGGGTGAGTGATCAGCTTTGGTAACTGTTTTCCCCTTGTTTTATTATGTAACTGCTCTGTAGCAAGTAACTTTTCATAGTGTCATGAAACCCTTCTGATTTCCTTGTAGCTTGTAACCATTGATGTTTTATATCATGCTGTCGCTTGGATTCTCATTATATTTAAAAAAAGATAAACTGTATCTCATTAAAATGCATACATAACACCAGTTTTAATTGTTAAATCCTTTAGACTGTAGGGGAAGTTGGGATAATTGAAAGTATCCAGCTGAAGAACTTTATGTGCCATTCAATGCTGGGGCCTTTTCAGTTTGGATCAAATCTCAATTTTGTTGTTGGAAGCAATGGAAGTAAGTATTAATTGCATCATTTCTTTGTCAAAGAACACTTCTGTTAATAATTTAGAAGATGTAATTTTTATTTGAAAAAGAATTGCTAGCCATCTTTTAGGAATGGAGAGATATTCATTTTTGGACTTGGGAACCTCACAGGTCTATCCCAGTAGTGTTGAAAAATTTAGGTCTTAAATTTGGAGATTTGCAAAAGATAATGTGAATATAAATCTTCTCATAGCTAAATCATACATAAACTTATATTTAAACTAAATGTACTTGTATGTTCACTATTAAATGCACAGTAATTGTCCAAGTATATGTCATGTAGAAACTGTTATAGGAGAAGGAAGTGATATTTATGCAAGTTCACTTCTTTTGGAGAGAGAATTTCAAAAATTAAACAAAAATTTTGAAAGAGAGCTTAAAACCCTTCAGATAAAGGTTATATGATATCAATGGTAATGTGTGTTTGATTTCTTTTGTCATATACATATTTTCTGTATGCTTGTAAGGAAAGAGAGATTCTTTCCTCTTGAGATAAGGCATCTTATTGAATGTAAACTGCTAAATAGAAGTAACAGAAGTTTGGCTTAGCATGTTTGTGTTTTTGGGGGGGGGGGCAACCTTGGAAGTAGCGGATGTTTTTCTAGAGTTTTTGCTATTTTATATGTTTGTTCAATAGAGACAGAATTTGGACTTTAAGTGCATTAATACATAAGCAGTCAAACAAAAATCTGTAATATGGGTGAACTTTATGAAGAGTTACAATAACTTATTTTTAAAAAAAGTTCAATGCTTCTATTACAGGTGGGAAAAGTTCTGTATTAACTGCTCTTATTGTTGGACTTGGTGGAAAAGCCACTGCAACTAATAGAGGTTCCTCATTAAAAATGTTTGTACGAGATGGAGAGACGTAAGTAAAACTTTCTTAGTGTTAAAGTTGAACATGTTGTTTAGTGATTGTGATTCAGGTTAGCTGATCAGTTTTCCGTTCACCTTTGTTTCCTCTACCAGATTTGAATAAAAACCATAACACTGAAGAGATCATATTTAAACAAAAAAAAAAACCCCTGAACTGAAAACAAAAACCACGTTAGAAATTTTACCAGTAATTTACCAGTAGTATACCATTATCTCTGAACTAGCTAACAGTGATAAGTCCTGCATATTGCCCAGTTCTTGTGTATTACTTCCATGACGTACTTGGATATCTTACAGAAGAATTGAGTTCATTAGAAAAACATTAATTGGAAACTAGTTATCATTGTTCTGTGAGCAGTGAGGTTAATTCTTTTTCTGTCTTTCTGGTGACATGAATGTATATACAATACAAAGACCTTGACATATAGGTGGATTATTAAACATGCAGGAAGTGGATTCATGTCTGCTGCAAGAGTGGGGATAACATGTTTAGGGGAATCAATAAAAAGATAGGAGAGGAGGTTTAAGAGTTTACATTTACATAAAGCTGTAACTCAGAATCCCAGGCTCTTCTTTTCAGAGGTGCTTAGAGTAAAATTGTTGGCAGTGCCTGCCTTATGTATAATACCTTAGTGTTTCAGCATTCACTTGAGAAACAGAAAATCTGAATTCAGAACTGAAACCACATCCCATCTCTTCTAGAAGAACACCTTAAGCATTTTGCTATAGATTACTTTGGTTAGGGATGGCTGTAGAAGCCAGTATTCTACGGAAGTCAGTTTGGGGACTGGAGAACAACCAAAACAGCAACTTGATTCTGCAACCTAAAGATGGGGACACTCAGATGGGAAGGGCAGGTGGGGGAAATCTGTTCTCACAACTACTTGCTTTTGGCTCATGATTTATCTGAATCATAGAAGGTGCAGACAGGTCAGTGTATGGCAGCCTTTATGGCCATATGCCTCCAGTGCTGTTTTGGCTTAAACAACATAAATATATCTTGTTGCGATTGGTACTATGACTGACTTCCAGTTGTGACCTGTACAAGATATTACAATTTTTGTGGAAAAATAGAATGTTCTGATGTTTTGTTTTGGTTTTTTTTTTTTAAGATTTGGAACTAATTTTAGTTGTCTCTTATTATTTTTATTTTTTAGTTCTGCAGATATTTCCATAACATTGCGAAACCGAGGCAGAGATGCATTTAAACCAGAAGTGTATGGTGGCTCTATTATTGTGAATCAGCACATTACTCTGGATGGAAGCAGAAGTTATAGACTGAAAAGCAAATCTGGTTGGTGGTAGTTTGTCTTGTTCTCAGTCTTAGAAGCTCTTTAAATGTTTTCATTGCTTTAAATGCCTTGATGTTAGTAAAGGATAATGTTTCTCATTTCATTCATCATTCAAGGATGATGTATTTTTTGTGTTTACCTTAGACTAAGAATATTTTAGCACGTCAAAAGCAGTTGTGTCTGGTTGTGCATGATGTGAGGTAATACAGTATTTGTCTTTAAGAATATCTGCTTGTATGATGAGGCTGAACATATTTTTTAGTCTGTTTGAGTTTTTGTTGAATTTGCTGATTTACCTGAATTCTTTTACAGAGGGTTTATGAGGCAAGGAGGGACTTTAATTAGAAGTCTTTCTGTACAAATGCAAATACATCAGAAAGATTAAAAACCCCAACCAAACAGTGTTTCTGATTTAGGAATAAATCTGTGTTACAAAAATACTAATCTCATTTTTTACATTTACTAAGAACCACTAGATTGAACAGTAGGCTAGGGCATTGTATGTCTCTTTACTTTGCATCTATTGGTGCTTTTCCTTTCTTTTTTTACCATTAGGGACCTTAATTTCTTCAAAGAAAGAGGAACTCATAGGAATACTGGATCACTTTAATATACAGGTAATTGTGACGGTGTTTAAATTCTGTGCAATTTAAGATATCAGCATGTGATGTTATAATTCTTCAAATAAAAAACAATGTTCCATTTTGTTAAATGAGAGGTTCACCACTTCTGTATTCTTTCAAGATCAAATGCAATGGCAAAAGAAAATTGAAATTTATACTTCATACAATGCAGAATAAGATTCTGTCCCAGACAGATAAGTATTTGCTATCATCTGTGAGCCATGAGTCATGAGGAGCGGCTGAGGGATCTGGGGTTGTTCAGTCTAGAAAAGAGGAGGCTGAGGGGAGACCTTATTGCTCTCTACAACTACCTGAAAGGGGGTTGTAGTGAGGTGGGTGCTGGTCTCTTCTGTCAGGTGGCTGGAGATAGGACAAGAGGAAATGGCCTCAAGTTGAGGCAAGGGAGATTTAGATTAGATGTTAGGAAAAATTTTTTTACTGAGAGGGTTGTCAAACATTGGAATGGGCTGCCCAGGGAAGTGGTTGAGTCACCATCCCTGGAGATACTAAAAAAGCGAGTGGACAGGGTACTCCAGGGCATGGTTTAGGGGGCATGGTTAATGGTTGGACTTGATGATCTTGAAGGTCTTTTCCAACCTAAATGATTCTATGATTCTATGTATGCTGTTAATGAAAGTCTTAGCATATGTAGGTTTCTTTCATACCTGGAGCTTTTTTTTCTGCTCATTATTTCAGTTTCTGCTGTTGCAGAAATTTGAGTGTATTTTTGCTGCTTACATGATTAAGGAAAGATCAGGTAGTACACATGAAGTTTAAAACATTCAACATATTCAGCCTTTCAAATAATATAAACTTCTGTTAGTACATATTGATTTTATTTTGTGGAAACTTCTGTAAGAATATATGGGGCAATTCATTCCATTTAATGCAATACTTTGATCAATTAAATAATGAGAAATTAAACAGTATTGGATAAAATTCCTAATGTGGATCTTGTTAAATAAATGGGAAAAACAGGCGCTGTCTTTCTACAAGTCAGTTATTCTCCTGGAAACCGTTCCTTAGTTGTCCTTGTTGTGGTTCTAATTTGTATTTGATGGAGTTGAATCTTTTAAATTTTTTCATTGTTTTTGTTGTTGGTTTTTCTTTTTGGAAAAAAAGGGGTGAGAGGAGTAGAAAAATTAATTACTGGATCTGCTTCTCAGCTTATTACTGAATTGCTGGGTGTGGAACAGGGAGATGATTTGCTCACTTTCATGGATATGCAGTTACATGAAAACTTTTTTACTTAAAATGAAAATAAACTCAGTTATTCTTACAGGTAGATAATCCTGTCTCTGTTTTAACCCAAGAAATGAGTAAGCACTTCTTACAGTCTAAAAATGAAGGTGACAAGTACAAGGTAAGAAAAATCATTTAACATTTTGATTAAACATTAAAATACTGATTTTAAATTTTTAGAGCTGGTATTTGGAGGAAAATAAAATCAGAATTCTTAATTTTAATGACCTGTTGTGGTTTAACTCAGGTAAGCAGCTAAGCACTACACAGCCATTTGCTCACTTCCCTTCCCTGCTGCCTTCTGCTTGGGATGGGAGAAGAGTAAAAGCAAGAAAATTTTGGGGTTGAGATAAAAATTGTTTAAAAAATGAAGGAAAGCTGGAAGAAGAAAGCAAGCAAAACAAAACAAAAGATGGAAAAGCAATCACTCACCACCTCTGATGGGTAGACCGATGCCCAGCCAGCTCCCGAGCAAAAGATAGCTAACTCCCCTAAACCCTCTCCTCTCCCTTTTTATTGCTGAGCATGATTGTGCTGGTTTGAGCTGGGATACAGTTAATTTTCTTCATAGTAGCTAATGTGGGGCTATGTTTTGGATTTGTGCTGAAAACAGTGTTGATAGTACAGGGATGTTTTAGTTACTGTGAGCAGTGCTCACACAGAGTCAAGACAGAGCCAAGGCCTTTTCTGCTTCTCACCCCACCCCATCAGCAAGGGGGCTGGGGGGGCACAAGAAGTTGGGAGTGGACACAGCTGGGACAGCTGACCCCAACTTACCAAAGGGAGATTCCATATCATACAATGTCATGTTCAGCAATATAAAGCTGGGGGAAGAAGAAGGAAGGGGAGAATGTTCAGAGTTACAGCGTTCATCTTCCCAAGTAACGGTTGCGCGTGCTGGAGCCCTCCTTTCCTGGAGATGGCTGAACACCTGCCTGCCCATGGGAAGTGGTGAATGAATTCCTTGTTTTATTTTGCTTGTGCATGTGGCTTTTGCTTTACCTATTAAACTGTTGTTCTTTCAACCCATGAGTTTTCTCACTTTTATGCTTCTGATTCTCTCCCCCATCCCACTGGTGGGGGAGTGAGCGAGCAGCTGTGTGGTGCTTAGTTGCCAGTTGGTGTTAAACCATGACAGTGACATTTTATGGGATGGAATATGTCTTTGGTTAGTTGGGGTCATCAGCCTGGTTGTATCCCCTCCTGACCTCTTGCACGCAGTGCCAGTCTATTCACTGGGAGGGCAGAGTGAGAAACAGGAGGCCATGATGCTATACAAACACTGTTCAGTGACAGCTAAAACATTACTGTGTTATCAACATTGTTTTGGTCACACACCTAAAACAGCACCATAACAGTTGCCGTGAAGAAACTTAACTCTATCCCAGCCAGACCCAGTATGCTATGTGATTGTAGCAGTCATCCACTTGCAAAAACAAATTTTTTGAATTTTTTTCTCTAAAGACATTGATAAATTTTTAAAAAAATTAGGACACTGTGGAGTTAGCTGTTAGTTCATTATTCAGAAATATCCCACTGTTTATTTTACTTTGGGTATCATTCAGCATGCATAGAGGTTGGGATGGTAATTATTTAAAGTTCATCTAGATAAGCTGCTGAATCTGACATCTTCATCTTTTTTATTCCGTTTTAGTTTTTTATGAAGGCAACTCAGCTGGAACAGATGAAAGAAGATTATTCATCTATTATGAAAACTAAAGAAAATACATGTATTCAGATAGAACAAGGAGTAGAGGTATGTAAAAGTTAAAGTAATTATTAATACAGACCTGAGCACTGAAGTAACTATAGGAGTTGAACTACATAGTTTTTGTTTGATTAGGTCTCAGTGACATTAAATTAAAAAAAAATCTATCCAAAATTTTTTATTATATCATAGCTTTTTGCACTCACAATTGAACCTTTTTCTTTTTTTTTTAAGCGTCTTCAAGAACTTAAGCGGCTTTATTGTAAAAAAAAGGAACGTTACAAAAGCATTGGGTTTGTGAATGACATGCGAAATCGTCTTGAAGATTTGAAACATAAGATGGCGTGGGCAGTGGTAAATGTCTTGTTAAAATATGTTTCCTCATATGAAACATACTTTAAATTATTCTCAATCTGCTGCGGACATTCTGATATATGCTAATATATGCTTCTGTTTAGGTAGGTGAGATGGAAAAAGAAATACAGCCAATCAAAGAAGGCATCAGAGCTGAAGAAGGAAATACAGAGAAGTTTATTCAGAAGCTAGAAGAATGCCAGGTATGTATTTGGTTTAAACCATATGTCACTCTAGTTTTGGCTCCCTGACTCAAGAATGAAAATAATATTTAAACTTTGTCCTTTAGCTTGTAAGCTATTGAAGCTGGCCATCTTAGCTTTTCACAAGCAGCTAAGAACATTCCCATCTATATACCTTTTTAGCCATCTACAACTTAACCGTAACATTTCATTCCACATTTCATTGGATGATATTAGGACATTTTGTTTTTTGTTGTTTAGTTAGGGGTATGTGTGTGTGGTTTTCATGCTGATACTTTTGTTTCAGGTAAGGGTTATATTATTTTGCCTGGGAATTTGAGATGACTAGCATTGCATATACCAGTGAGCAGTAATCTGAACTGTTTTATTGTTGAGAGTACTTACTTGATGCCTATTTCTGTAATGCTGGAGCATCTTTCAGGGATCTGTCATGTAGGTTTCCTTGGGTATCATTGCCTGTGGAAAAGATCATGATTTTGGAGACATCTTAAAGTCCAACAGGCTCTTTGAATGGTACTTAAGACTTCTGTAGGTAGCAAGAAAGAATAATTTTTCCAAACATTCAGATTCACGTATGAAATATATCTTTTGTAGAGAAACACTAGGCATCGTTATTTTGATCTTTCCAGTCTATTAAAAGTTCTTCTCCAAACTTTCTGAATTTGCACTCATTTTTCATTGATTTTTTTTTTTTTTTTATGTTTTAAAAAGTATGTCTTTGTTTTACAATTGAGGCATTTTTCATTTATGGCTGAACATGTCTGTGTAGTGTTGAAGGAACATTGTCCAGATACTGGTTTTAGTTCTTTCAATATCATGGTACTTGGCCTTATTGTATTAAGACTCCTGTGTTTGAGTAAACCATGAGTTAGAAAAGAAGGTTGCTGTTTATTTCACAGATCTGGTAGTCTGTTGGTTTACTGAGTATGTTCCTCTATTAATTTTCATTTTAGCCTATCTATAGTGGCAATGAATTGCTTTATTTTTTTTTTAAACCAAAAAAAAGCGCAAATGAGTCATGTTGGATGGATTCTTTTGAGAGAGATTTCTTCTGTAGCATTAAGAAAGTTTTGCTTCATTACTGCTTGTGTATCATTCTCTTTTTGTACCAAAGGTAAAAGTGAGTGAAGCAGAAGAAAAGTACAAAGCAATACAAGAGAAGTTAATAACAGTAAGTGAAGAAGCACAAGCCCTGCATCCTCAGCATATTTCTTTGAAGGCTGATGTGCAGGCAAGAAGAAAAGCAGTCAACGAAGCTGAGGTAGGCAAAAAGAACTTTCAAAGTTCATACAAACTTAAAGCATTAATCTTGTCCATGCACTACCCATATGCACTTCTCCATCTGTGTCTAGGTTTCCTGAATCCATAGTGCAGTTCAAAATAGGCGCAATTTACTGCCTGACTTGCAAGTAGTTTCTGTTCTGAGGCCATGGGGTTTATATTTTTATGCAGGTGTTAAGCTTAGGTCAAAATAAATATGATTAAAGTTAACTGTTATTCTTTCTTTTTCACATTCTTGAAATTCAAGTTATGTTTCTCTGTTTTGATGCAGTTCAGTGTTTATTTATTCAAAACTGTAGCTCTTTTTGAAATTATTTCTTGTTTCTATTTATTAAACTACTGTATCCTATTTCCTTCATAGGTACTTTATAACCGTTTCAAAACTGAGTTAAAACATCTGGGAAAAGACAATGAACAGCTATGTAAACGAATTGAAGAACTGAAAAGCAGGTAAGTACAAATATAGTGATTACAATTAAGGTATAAGTATGCAGGGAGTGAGCTGTTCTGATTAATGAGAAAATCTGCAGTAACAAAATTTTCTTGAAATTTCAGCAGGGTCCAGTTAAATACTTAACTATTTCCGATCCTGCTTCTTTGCATACCAAGATTTTGACTAGAATGTGATGAGGTAATTGGGCAGAAAAAAGCTTTTCTTTTTTGTTGATAACATACATTTTCTAGCTTCCATGGTGTTGCAAAACAAATATACCTTAAACTAAATGTAATAGGAACGTAACTGGGGAGAGTTATGTGTGATTACAAATTTAAAAAAAAATAAAAAATTAGTATTTATGCTTTGTAGATCTTGTAAATGCACAGAATCTTAAACATAACTTTCTCATGCATAGGTCTTTTGTGTGATACAGGTAATAAAAGTTCATGTCGCTTATAAATCTTCAGTGTGGTTTATTGAAGTATGGTCTTTTCTAGTGCTAATCAGGTTTCAGAGCCTGAAAAATTGGAAAGGCAAAGGAAAATTGCACACTTACGGGAACAGTTAAAGGCAGTCCATGATGAAGAAATAATGATTGGTCAACAGGTGGATCAGTTTCAGCAGGCTATATATAAGTGTAAGGAAGAACATGCTAGACTTAGGTAAGTTATGCTTTTTGAATGTAACTGTTTTCCTTTGTTTCAAGTTATAAGAGGTCCCTTCCTATGTACCTGCATTCCCTGAGGTATTAGGCTTCTGTTTCTATTTTTTTTTTTTCTAGTTTATCTTAGGACTTGCTAAATTTTTGTCTTTGTCACAACATGACTTAGTTTTCCAAAAGTTTCTAAATTAAGAAAACAGTTTTGTCATTAAAGGTGAAAGGTATTACTAAAGCCTGATATAAATCCATACTACCAGTTTAATGCCCTTCTTTCTTTTGCCCACCATCTGTCCCTTATTCTTTTATCATCCAATGGGCTGACTATAACTTAAATTTTGTCATGTTTAATACACTAGTACATCCTGATATGATGTCACAAGATACATAACATGATATAAGGAAATAGATTCACTCAGGGGCTGTTATTGTGCCTGTAGTTAAAGGCAAATTTATAGAGACTTTGAAGCAAATGGTTCAAACACCAATTTAGCCCATACTCAGACTAGAAAAACAAAGCACTCTTTGGCTTTGATTTGGAAACCTGAACTTGAACAATGATTACCGGGGGGATTATGGCGGTGTTGTCATTTATTGTCTTAAGAGATTTGAGAATTGTTGCTTATTGCACTTGATGTATTAGTGTAAATGTCTTTTATCAGTTATTGTAACCAACAGTAACTTTGTGTTCTGTTGAAGACCTTTGTAGAAGACGGTGAAATTGAAGCATATAATTAGAGATAAAATAAATTTATAATAATTGTTAGAAATAAGTCTTGTAAAACTGTTGCAAAGTAGTCATTTTCTTTCTTGCTTTTTTGTCTCCATGTTCCTTGAAACTTTGAAAACATTGCATGTGTAGCTAGCTGTACATTGAGGTATTAAGGTCTTGATACACTGTCCTATTAGTACTTGAAAAATGAGACTTTATTTTAATCAAATAAAGGCTTCTTAAGCTGTTGCTACTGAAAAAGTCCTGTTCTCTTAGGAGAGAAGACTGTGATGTGAAAGAAGCACTGGGTGCCAAGCAGAAACAGCTGAGAGAGCTGAAAGATAGTAAAACAAATACCTTGAAAAGATTTGGACCGCATATACCAGCATTTCTTGAAGCAGTTGAAACAGCTTACAGGCAAGGGCGCTTTAAACACAAACCTGTTGGACCTTTAGGTAAGAATGACTGCTGAAAAAGACATAATTCCTCATGGGATTTATTGCATGGCTGCTAATGTAAACAGTGATCTTTTAGAAAAACTATTTATTCTTTAAGGAGCTTCAGATATATCTTCTATACTTCCTGGACTAAAGGTTTTGTCCTGGTAGGCTATCTCTTGCTTCTGTCCTTTTAGTCATGTGAACTAGCTAACATCTACTGTTTTTCCTCATTTTCCAGCTGGTTTTGTTAAGATATTTTATGTAGTTACAATGGGAAACTTTCAGTGCACCCCTCTGACTCCCCCACACCCTCTAAGCATCAGACTGCTGTTCTTTGGCTGCTTGTTCCTTGACAGATAGCACTGTCTAGCTCTTGGACAGATTTTGTTCAAAATGTCCAGTGGTTGACTTTGTGGGCTTGTCAAACTTGGTGTTTTGCGTATAGCAACTCAGACAGAACCAACTGAGATTTTCTTGGAACATTTGGTTTCATTGTTTTTTTTTTTGACCAGCTCTGGCAGTGACTGCTACTTTCAGTTTGTGAATGAGAGTAATGGCTTCAGTATATTCTGGATGTAAGTGTAAAGGCCAAGTACTTAAGTACTTGGCATTTACTGCAGGGTAAGAACATGCAAACACATGTACTACTGAATATAGCTGATGAAAATCTTCATGTTTGTTTAACTTGCATAGTTGTTCCTCTGCCTTTACCCTTAAAGCATTAAATTGTTGATAAGCAGTCTTTGCCTTGATATACCCCTGCTGAGCTGCCATAAAATTGGTACCTTAATGGAAGTGATCTGTCAAAGATCTTGGAAGAAAATGTAGGCCTCCAAATATGTATAGGTGTCTCTATAGGAAGAGAAATTATATGTCTGTGTTCTCAGGGTAGCTTGTCTGTCGTGGAGCTCTTTATCTTTTAGTTAACTTCTCTTTTTTGGGGGGGAGGGGGGATGGGGTTTCTTCTTGTAGGAAAAGTTTATTTTAGACTCTTAAACCTGTAACACAACAAAAGAAAAACCTTGAATGGTAAAAATGCACTACTGGATGTTTTATTATGGAATGTAGCTCCTAAAGCCTTGTCTCTTATGTTTACTTAGGTGCTTTCATTCATCCGAAAGATGCTGAGCTGACCTTGGCTGTTGAATGTTGTTTAAAAAGCCTAGTTCAGGCATTTTGCTGCGATAATCATAGTGATGAAAGAACTCTTCAGCTACTGATGTCAAAATATTATCCACGTGGATTTAGACCTCAAATAATTGTAAATAAATTTCAGAATGAAGTTTATGATGTTAGACACAGGTGAGTTATGTTTTGAATTTTATTGCTTAGCCTTGATGGTTCAAATTATTATTAGTTGAAAAGAACTATTTGTAATTTTTTTTTTTTTCCTTAAAGAATCTCTGAGCTTTACGAATGGTGGTTTTTCTTCTTTTCTTTAGAGGAGTTCATCATCCAGAATTCCCATCAGTTCTCACAGCATTGGAAATAGATCATGCAGTGGTTGCCAATTGTTTGATTGATGTGAGGCGTATAGAAGCAGTCCTGCTGATTAAAGTAAGGCTCTACACTCCCTATTGGTCTCTAAAGAAAAGCGTGGGGTTTTTTTTTTTTTGTATGGAGCATATAAGATACCTTCACTGGTAGTGTCTGTAATGGACAAAAGAGGTAGAGAAAGATTCCCCCCTGCCCTGAGGAGAGGTGAGGACCCTTATGGCTCAGGAGAGGCCAACTGTATCAGTTATCACTGTTACAGTGCAGTGCACACACATGTACGTAACCACTGGAGGGCTCCCAGTAAGGCCCTCTTGGCATTTGATAAACTGTCAGCAAATGCTGTTTTCCATCATGGGTGAGACAGAGTAAACTGACATCCCATAGTAGATTTAGATACAGGGATTTATTTAAGAACTGGCAAGGTTAGATCTTTTATTTCCACACACTTACTTGTTTCCCTGCTCCTCTTCGCCAACACTACCTTCATAGGTCTTAACCTCTGTCCCCAGCAGGGAGATCACTGCTGGTCAGGGAAGGTCAGGCAGAAAATCATATTGGTTCCTGCTGTGCAGCTGCTCACAGATACCTGTTTGGGCTGTTACTGGCCAAGGTCCCTGGGTATGCCCTGGGACTTTTTTCTACAGATCTCTCCCCGTGTGTTTCCAGGATCTTCCCTGTTTCTTTCTGGGATGTTCACCACTACCTTTCTGGGCCTTTTAAGTGGTCTAGTTTCCCAGTCTAAATAGTCTGTGTGTCTGTGATCAGACTCCTAACTGCTGTCTCTGTCTGATGTCTCTTTATTAATTGGTGGCTTCAAGATGTGTCAGTTCCCTGTAGTCCGGGTGTTATCAAAATTTGCAACCAGCCCATACCAGTTATAGCTGTAGCAGGCTTGTGCTTGAGAGTTCAAAAGTTCCCTTTTAGATATTTAACCATCCACTCTTAACATGAAATTATCAGCCACCTGTTAGCATTCACAGCCAAATTTATTTTTCATCTACCACAACAACCAGAGCCCCTTTGGACTTGGCAGTGTTAAAGCATTTGAGATGAGAGAGTGCAAAGAAACATGGTTGTGGATAGAGTCTGGTAAAATAAAAAAAAAAAAAGCAATAATCAGTTATTAAGTAGGATTTGAATGAGGTGACTAGCAACTGGCATTGAATTAAGATTACATACTATTTTGATAACAATCTTTTTTGATGACCATAAAAACATGTTAATGTTTTCTGCTACTATATGATTTCTGATCTAAACTGGCTTTTTATTTTCTGTTACTACTGAAAATACCAGCTCCTGCAGATAAGATTACAGGTAAAATGTTTAAAGATAAAAATAAGATCTACGTATTTTTATTTAAAGAAAGCAGCAGAACTAATGATGCTTACTTTTTGTGGATTTTGTTTTTCTCCAGAACTACTTGTCCCAGTTTGTCCTCTGATATTCCTACTGGAAAAGAGGCAGTTTATGCTCTGTCTAGTGCAGAGCTGATTGACTGTTTATCAAGTGTGGCTGTTACTGAATGGGATATGTAACAGCTGAACTTTCTAGGCTTTTCTAATGGCAGGAATGTTAGTATTGTTCTTCCCCCTCTGCCTTACCTAACTACTGATTTTCATAACATTATTAACTTTGAACCTGCCCTGATTTTGGCTGGGACAGTTAATTTTCTTTCTAGTAGCTGGTATAGTGTTATGTTTTGGATTTAGTATGAGAATAATGTTGATAACACACTGATGTTTTCAGTTGTTGCTAAGCAGTGTTTAGACTAAGTTAGGGATTTTTTCAGCTTCTCATGCCCAGCCAGCGAGAAGGCTGGAGGGGCACAAGAAGTTGGGAGGGGACACAGCCAGGGCAGCTGACCCAAACTGGCCAAAGGGATATTCCATACCGTGTGACATCATGCCCAGTATATAAACGGGGGAGTTGGCTGGGCAGGGGCGGATCGCTGCTCGGGAACTAACTGGGCATCAATTGGCGAGTGGTGAGCAATTGCAGTGTGCATCACTTGTTTTGTATATTCCAATTCTTTTATTATTGTAATTTTATTACTGTTGTTATTATTTTCTTTCTTTCTTTCTGTTAAACTGTTCTTATCTCAACCCATGAGTTTTACTCCCCCCCGACCCCCCCCGCCCCCGATTCTCTCCCCCATCCCACTGGGTAGGAGGGGAAGCAAGTGAGTGGCTGCGTGGTGCTTAGTTGCTGGCTGGGTTTAAACCGTGACAGAGCCCAACCTGAATAATTTCAACCGAATCTGAAAAGTTGAACGGGTATGGTGTGGAAGAAATGATACTTCTGAATGGATAACATGATTGCCTTGGACAAAGGCACTTGTGACCACTTAGTCTGGCACTGGCAATATTGTTTTTTACAAGCATGTTTCCCCAAAACTTAATTGAATATTGTTTGACGTACTTCACAGCTTGCTTTGGAAGATTGTTTCCTGTATGTGTATTCTACTTTTGATAATTAAATATATCTGTGCATAGTGACCTTTTGGTTAGCGATTTCCACGCCCACCCCCACCAAATTATAAGGGACTCTTTATACTATGGAACGTACAATGCAGATAAATTTCTTCTTGAAAAGAAATGGGCAGCAAAACTAAGGGGGTGGGTTTTGAGAACATAAATGTCTTATTCAACTAAGAAAAGCAGATTCTTGACATAGATTTCTTTTTTTTCACATTCTTTCATTACTGTATTTCTTATTTTTCATTAGGAATTGAAATTATTCCTGGATGAGAGCTTCTAGATAAGTTTTAAATTGATATCTCTAATTATGGTTGCTTTTCTGTTGGTATGATAAGGCCATTGTATTTTTCAGAGTAGCCGTAAAGCTCGTGAAGTAATGCAGTTTAATCGGCCCCCAAAAAATTGTAGAGAAGCTTTCACTGCTGAAGGTGATCAAGTATTTGAAAGACGGTATTACTCTTCTGATTACCTCAGACCCAAGTTCCTAAGCAAAGATGTTGAAGCGGAAATAAGGTTAGCATCTTGTGTTGTATTTGTAAAAAGCACACTTGTTGACATGAATAGTGGAATTGCATATTTGTCTATTTGCACGTACACTAATCTCCAGTCTCTCCACTTTCTTTCTGAGATTTACGCTTCCTTTCCAAGAATTCTGGAAAACCTCTTTATTTCAATGCCTTTCTGTGATAGGTACAAACCTGAGTTGTACCTAGATATTTTTCAGCTTGTGGCATGTAAATCTTGCCCAGCAAGTAGGGATTTGCTGGGTTGAATACTCCAGGAAATCTAGTTACCTTCCTTTTTATTTTATGCTTGTTGAAAAAGAGTGTGTAGACAAAGCTGTTTCTTTAAAAATGTAATACCTGAACAGTCGTATTGTAGTTTACTGCAAAGGAAGCCTGATTATTCAAACCAAAGTTACATTGGCACATGTAGTTCTACTGGTTTCAGTCTTTGCATCTGTGTTTTCTCAGGCTTTTGACTTCACTCATGGTAGGCATCTCTGATGAACTTCACTTCCCCCCCACCCCCGATTTTATTTTTTAGGGTTTTTCTCATTACTTTCAAAATGGTAGTTTAAAAAGCCAAATGTATTTCAAAGTTTACAAACTTGAACTGTCACCGAGCAAATTGGTGACAATAGAATACTTTTAATATGTCTGTAATATCATCTGAGGCTCAAAATAAAATATTTACTTAATTTTAGTGTTAATAGCTGATAGTGTAGACAGAATTGAACATTAACAATTTATTTCTGTAAACTCAAAAGTTTTAAATATGTCAGTTAACTGTACTTTATTTATGTCAGTATATAATGAACTTCACTTAAAGATTATCTGAACTTTCAAAGTTTTATAGGCATTTCATTACCAATATTACTATAGGGGAATGATGTAGGCCAGTTAAAAAGGAAAAATGTCTTCCTCCCCCTTCAGTATTTAGCCTAAAGCAATGACACATTTATCTGGAATAGTATATGCAACTTATTAAACATTGATTCTGGGGTCAGACTTAATCAGTCCACTTCATGCATCTATAACAAAAGTTGGATTAAACACTTGTATTAAGATTATTTTTTTTTTTACTGTAATATTAGTAAAGCTTCCCCTTTCTTTTGCAGGGGTGAAAGACACAATCAAAGTCTTGCCATCTATAAATAGTAATAAAAAATAGCTTAGTTTTGCATTTCAAATAGTTTTACCACAAACCGAACGCATTAATTATGGAAATCTCTGGACACGACCTCCTTTGAGGAAGGAAAAGTATAAGACTATATAAAATACTATTTTAACATCTCTGTTACTGTATTTTTCTCTGACTTGGAAGTGTTTTGTCCTAACCAAAGTATTTGTTTTCTCTCAAGATGCAGTAGCATTTTTAGAAGTAACATCACTGCTTAGTTCAAACATTTGGCCTGTTTGTGAAAATTGCTAACAGAGGTTACAGATGGTTCAAATACATGAATGGCTTATCTGCTAGGCATTGTACTGGGACCATTAAGCAGCTGTCTGCTGGTTGTTAACTATGAATTCTGCTGTAGAGCTTTGGTGGGTTTTTTTATTAATTGTTAAAACCATCCAATGCATAACAAACTTAAGTTTTGGTTTTTTTTTTTTTTAGTGGAGTGCATTTTTAGCCTTTGTCTTGTCATGCATTTAGTTTTTCTTTGTGTATTTCTCTGTGTGTGTGCAATAAATAATATCTGTGTACTATGTAATATCTCAATATCACTTTGTTTATAAAGTCACTTGGAGAAAGAAATTGAAAACAAAAAGTCACAGTTGACAGCATCTCAGCAACGTTTATATTCCATTGAAAAGGAGATTAGGCAGAATGAAGATCATCTTCACAGTCTTCGACGACACCAAAAAGAACTACAGGTAAAAATAGGAACAGTGTTAGTTTTTAGAAACTGGTCAGTCTTTCTCTATTTCATTTTGACTTCTGCAATATATTTTGAGTGGATGATAGTTTTTAATGTTTATCCCTACTTTTCTTTTTTGCCTTCATGTTGTTTACTTTTGTAGTATGTTTTCGTTATTTAGGACGGAATGATAGAGGCCACATCAATCCTAGCATATGCTGCTTATGCTGCTGTTTCTGTATGGTATCTTCCCCGCCCCCCCCGCCCCTTGTGCTAAATCTCACAAATTTTCTACTGCTTTTTTTTTTGACACAGATAGAAAGTTGTTGCAATATTTGATGCAAGTTTCTTTTCCCTGCTTCCCCTTCCTTTATTTCTGTTGAGCCTTGCCTCTTCATTCCCAGAATCTTGTTTCTCTTCATGCTTTTTATTTATATTCTTAACCCATTTTAATATGATGAATACTTCACCTTTAAGTTTTCTTAATTTTAATTTCTTTATAAACCATTCTACAACTACTAGTTTTCTTTCTTTGTTTTCCAGTACTTCTAGGTAATATATATATTTGTGGTGGCCAGTGATGTTACAGTTAGGCAGCATAAGATAATATGTACTATATAAGGTTATATTCAGTAAATTACAAATAAGAACCAGTAAAAAACCTGGCACATGGACTTAAATTGCTGAAAATAAATATTTGAAGGAAAAATAAAATATATTTTATTCAATTGTCATGTTGAAAGGAAATACAATAATAACTTAATGATTTAAAGTGCATGTGACTCTCAGAACAAGGAATATCTTATAAAAATGGATTCCATAGGTAAGTGGGAAGAGTTCTGTTTTTTGTAGGCAATAGCGAAACTAAAAGATGAAATATCTTGCTTTCTGTGTTGACTTAAATGAACAAGTGTGAACTTTTCTCTTTAGATAAGCTTAAGAATATTTATTTTCTTTTTCTTTTCAGATAAAAATAAGAACAACAAATGCAGAAATAGCAGATATTGAAAATATGGAAGAACACCAGTCAGTGGACATCCGTACATTAGTAAGAATAGGTTACCAAATTATGTCTAATAAGGATGTGAAATAATGTCTTTTAATGTTGGCAGTGTTTTGGAATAAGCAGATACTGTAGATTTTCAATTAGTGTACAAGTTGGATAAATAGTGAAGAATGTAACACTTTATAGAATTTCCACAATCATGGCAATGGCATAATTTTATTTATTTTTCGTGAGTTTTTCTTCCTTTTTTGCCCTCTTCCCCCCCCCCCCGCGCCCTTCCCCCCCCCCCCTTCCCCTGTGTTGTTTTTAATTTTACTTCTGCCCCTTTTCAAACCAATAGCACTGTAGCTTTATGGAAGGCAAGGTGGTGCTGTAAAAGGATATTCCATGCATTTTCTTTCCTCATTCTAGACCTGCAGTACTGTAAAACTCTAGTTAGGGAGAAGTGGTGCCATAGGTTTGGAGGTCAGAAGTGGCATCATCAAAGCATAGGTAAAGGCCACTCTGGAGCATAATTAATGTCAGCACTGCTGCTCTGTCCTGAACCCACAGTTTCTTGCTTTGCTGTAGCTTCACCATGCAGAAGCTTTAAAGTTCATATATTGCTCTAGGGAAGGATCATGGTAGTATGATGGTTCCTTCAAAGTTCTTATTCTTACCCATGTGTTCTTAGAATGTGCATATAGTAGTTCAAGAACAGAAAAAATGTTTGATAAACTGTTGTGATTTCTATATTGATGGCCATGAATTTCAACTGATACTCTGCAATAAGCTAATGTGTAGATGGCCAAGATTTAAATTCTGAGAATCATGCTGATGTTAATAATAATCCTGATGACAGTTGATTCAGTTAAATTCCATGCCACTACTTTATCTGGGATCAACGAGAGGCTAAGCTGCTCAGCTGGGTTTTTTTTGTCACTTCTGATGTCACAAACTCACACTTTTTCAGTAGTCTGTCTTTCAGTGTGTGTGTGCACACGCATGCATGTAAGTAAACATTTCAAAATTTACTCAAAAAGTAAGGGATTGGTACAGATTCTGTAAGCTCTTGTAGGGTTTCTCTTTTCCAGATAATCAAGTTCTGTTGGTTTAAAAAAAGTATATTCTTTGTCCCTTTGGTGAGATGGAAAAATAGTCTATTACCTTTCTGTAGCAGATCATCTTCCTGTTTAAAAATTATTGGACACTTGCTTTTTCACCATCAACATTTTTACCGTTGCCTTGTGATTAATGGTCTTATGCAACTGGTAGATTTATAGATTTGCTTCTCCTTATTCCTTTCTGACCACTACTATGGATTAATTGCTATTCTTTCACTTGGTATTTGTCTTTCATTGCTACCTTAATTTCACAATTATTTGATTGTGAAAAGGAATCTTAGCAATACAAGGTCTCACTTACATATTTTTTCCAGGTTTTGGAATATTTGTCTTTTCAAATCAGAAAGTATGTGTGATTATAATTTATTAGGAATGGTATGATTTCCTAGGGAACAGTGATGATCCACTTACTCTTTCTGTATTCCTTTGTATACTGGATGTATATATTCTGTCACACATCTAGAGGGAAGTTACCTTGTTCTTTTGTTTAAAAAATTACTGTAGTAAAATATTAGCATGGCTAAGTCTTCACAAAATTCTAGCCCCTTTATTCTTTTCATTACAACTCCCAGATAAAGTCCCCTTAATTTTCAGTCAAATAACTAAGAAATTCCACTTTTTATTTTGCAATTTGGTTTAGTGGTCTCCTACAAGATCTGTCAGTCTCTTCTTTTGGGCTTTTTGATGGCAACTACATTGAGTTGCTCATATTCTTATTACAGTATTGCATGTAATCTTGTACCCTGATAGTGATGATAAAATAAAAATCTTGTACAGTAATTTGCAAATGTATGTCTCCTTTTATTATTCTTCATTTTAATATATTTTGACAGGAAGATGAAGCTGAAGAAAATAAGGGTAAGATGGAATCTGTAAAAAAAGACATGCAGCAACAAAGCAGAAAAATGGAAGAACTGAAAAATACTCTCCAGTTAGCTGAAAAAAAGTTAGAAGAAATGAAAGAAAAAATTCATCAAGTAGAAGAAATTGCTGGTCCAATTAAGGTAACAATTTAATGTTGTATTTTTAATTTGTTCCCTTTGTGTGGCAAGAGGTTAAAAGGAGGCAGGAGAAAAGACTATGCTCCTTCCTGATGCATTTAAGGTCTACCTATGAAAATGGAAATAGAGGATGTCAAGAAATAAGCTTGGCAGTATTTTGAAGGTGATGTTGATTAAGTGTAGTTGCTGTAGTGTTTTATGTTTTAAAGAGAGTTTGTTTCCAGGTATTTTTAGTCATGGACTGAAAAGGAAGGAAAAATAGTTTCCTTGACTTCTCTTTCTAGTGCACCACATTTGTTGTTTTGGCTTATTTGTTTGTTTCTGATAAGGCCTGGCTAAGAGTGTTCATAACTCTTTGGTTTTCAAAATAGCATTTGAAGTTCTGTATGAAATGGTTGTTTTTCCATAAAGTTGCATAATCACAGAAGGTACTAACATAGCTTTAATTATTCAAGACTACAGAAGACACCTGGAAATCATAGAGAAGTAGCAAGACTTAAGATAAATAGCAGAGTGGTGACATACAAATTGAATATTGGCAAATAGAAGGCAATTTCACATTGCCAAGAATAAATGGTTTGAAAATGGAAAACAGAAATAAGTCTAGCATGTTTACAGCATTGTAAACTTGTAGAAGGATGGAATGAGGAAAAGCTTAGAAAGACCACTATAGGAACCTCTTATATGCCTCACTTAAATTGTGTATTGCTATGTAGTCAGCCCAAATTAAAAGAGCAAGAGCAAAGAAAAAGAGGAAGGAAACAGGTAAGGAAAAAAATTGATAAATATATTAGCTATAATGTATCTAATATGGAAATTCTAAAGATATGTTCTATTTAAAATGAAGAACCGTGTAAGGAAAGAGAATAGATTTATTAAGAATTTTAGAACATTATTGCTCGTTATTAAGAGTACTACACACAATAGAGGGCAACTCTTAAATTCCTGAAAGGATTTTAGATTAGACGTACTGCTATGTGTTTTACAGTTGTTTAATGAACTGTTGACGTATAGCAAGTTGTGGCTTTAAGGCAGCATTAGAAAAAGGTAAGAGTATCCGTTATTGGTGGTGGTGGTTGGTTTTCTTGTTTGTTGTTTTGGTTTTTTGAGGTGTGGTTGTTTTGTTGTTTTTGTTTGGGGTTTTTTATTTTTGTTTTTTTAAGATAAGCCATCTAGTTGACAGGGATGAGGAAGAAAATTGTCTTCTAATTTGTCATTCTTTGTGTCTGCTTCTCTGGAAAGATATGATATCACTTCAACTGTATAAACACGTAGTATAGAAGTTGTTATAGTCTACATCATAGGTATAGCAGGGCACTGAATTTTCACATAGAAATGCAGTTCTAGCTGATGTTACACAGGCATCAGAAGTTCTGGCTAGAATGTAGTGTAAAAAATAAGTTTATTTTTTGGAGGTTTAGGAGAAAGAATGGCTTTTTTCCAAAGATTAAAACATCCCCTCAAGATACGATTCCTAGCAACATTACAAGCATTTATTATGTCCTTGTCAGAGTTGAGTATAGGCTTTCTGATAAGTTGCTGTTAAAGCTCCTGGACTTTAGAAGGAGTAGTCCTACTGAAAGCAAAGTAAATTAGGCAGTGTTAAAAACAACATAATCACCTGTATTAAGTCAGTAAACATTAGAGAGATGCTTAGGAATCTACCCCAAACAGCTCACACCCTGATTTATTCCAAACAGGATGAATTAAACCAAGCTGACTCAGAAGTGGAAAACAGTAAACGCCGTTTGCAGCACTATGAAGACAAACAGAAAGAACACTTGGCTTGCATAAAAAGACATAAAGAATTACTAGCTGCCAAAGAAAAAGAATTAGAGGTAGGTGTGGGGTTTTTTCTTTATTGAAGTCAAATGGTCATGATCCTTCTAATATTTAATAATAAATGATTCTACTTGTACAACATACAGACCATATTAATACTCAGCTATACTGATTATTCTCTCAGCTATGTCTGAAGCTGACTATCTAAATAAGTAAACCTAATTTTGTATAAATGAATCTTTTTGTCTGGCAGAGCACCATTTCTGTCTTGACAGATAAGTTAGGGGTTATCCACCTAGGACTATTCTATATTTTGCAATGAAAAGATTATAATGACTTAACCTTAAAATTTGTATTTTAAGTTAAATTGAATAATACTGGTTTGGTGTTTTGAATGCTAGGTTTTTCCTTGTACAGACCTCATACCTGATCTTTTGAAGACTTACCTAATAAAGCTTTACTAACTATGAAATCACATCCGCAAAGACTTTTGGAAGACTGTCCTGTTTAAATATGGTGAATTTGGTTCCTTATTTATCTGTATTAGCTAAATAACTGTGAACTTATTAAAGATCTCAGAATGATACAGTTCTTAGGTAGGTAGTTATTTCAGTGCTATAAATGTTGTTAGCAAAATTGTTAATAAGTAGGTTTGCTGTGATAAGTACACAAAGAACGATACAAAAACATTGTTCTTGCTTGGAGACCTTGTTTTTCCATACCACAAAATATTTATTGTAAAGACTAAACAGATTTTTTTTTTTTTAAAAAGTGTAACAAAGTTTCAAACATTACTTTAGGAAAAAACAGCACAAGCTAGGCAAATCTACTCGGAGCGCATGGAGGTCAGCAGAACTGTTAAGAGTCTTGATGCAGAAATGAATCGCTTAAGAGAGAGGATAAATTCAGAAAATCTTCGCCATGGAAACAGAGAAGAAATAGTACAGTAAGTCATCTTTAATGTCTAAAGCAGTTTAGGTAAGATGGAAAAGATAGGGGAAAGAAGAGTTTTCTTATTGACCTACAATGCATTATAAATGTTTTTAGTACTTAAACCATGTACAAAGGTATGGAAACATGCAGTGCTGATTGCTCAGGTTATACAGGTTTAGGAGTGTTGAAATACCCTCTAGCGATTTTAGACTGTGACTGTACTATATATATGAAGTTACCAATAATCAGATACCCTCTTAATATTTAGAAGTATCCCAATTATGACTACGTGGTGCGAACATAACTCGCCATTGTTCTGTGATGCAATGAGCATTAAGCATACTTCTAGCTTGAATAACTAATGCAGAAGTTAAACAATTATTTGAGGTTTTGACTGCAGTGTATTTCAAGGAATCATACACCTTGGATATTCTTGAGCATGGGGAGCCCAGAGATTCATTCTCCTTGGTGTAAGAGTTTCCTTTCAAAAGAATTAAAAATAGAAGTAAAATTTAATTTTCGACCGCTTCTCATTTGTGAACAGTGCCTTACTCATCAAATGCTTTTAACTTTAACATAGATCCTTACAAGGAAGTTTTTGAGTGTTTTGATTATCAAATTCATTTTCAGCATTTACAACAATAGCTTGGTTTTAATGTAATGCATGTTGATCCTAGACTTTCTGTTAATTAAAACAGGCAATTTCATGATGCAAAGGAAAGATATGAGGATGCAAACACTAAAGTAAAGCATTTAAAGAAGTTTATTAGGCTGCTGGAAGAAATAATGACTCAGAGATTCAAAATATATCGGCAATTCTTAAGGTGAGTTAACTTTACTGAATTTCAGGTTTCAGATAAACTAACACGTAGGTGTAAGTATGTGCCCATATTCCAGAGTGAAAATTATAGAGCAGACCTGTGAGAATGTGGTGTCTTTAAGGTGGTACTCACAGCAATCTTTTTAACCTAATCCTGCTCCCAGACCCAATACTGTTGTGCCAGACAGTTTAGAGGCAGTCTGGACTGACAGCTGGAAAAACGACGTCATCAGTGGAGGCTGTATTTTGCTTCACACCAAAGGCCTCGACTGTGCTGACTTAATCTAAGGCAGTTCTGTTTTGGTGTTTCAGTGCTGGTTTTGGTCAGTAAAATACCAGCAACATGCTAGCATTGAAATCATCTCAACTGTCACTCATTTTTTGTTGAGTATAATTAGTGGTGCTGTGCTCACATAATTTTATTGTAGGCCAAACACTTTTTCTGTGCCTCGTGCTGAAAAAAATTCAAGATCTTTATTCAGGTTCTGCAATTTGACAGCTGCTTGTCTCATGGAGTGTCCATACCAGGAGCATACCCCTTCTTTCTTGCATCAGTCCCTTAGTATCCTATACCTATCAATGAAGATTTTTGTGGTGGCCTCCCTTCAAAAGGTCTGATGGTCTGTTTTCCAGTGCAGTTCTTTATCATTTATCACTCCCTTCAGCAGAAACTGAGGGATATCTGTCTTGGCTCTGCTTTTTGTACTTTTTGATCTGGGATTTGGATGTGGTGCCAGGATGATCCTGACAAATAGTAATGGTCAGGAGAATCCCAACCTTTGCAGTATAGAAGTATAGAAATAGTGGTGGGTAACATTTACCAGCACAATCTGATGCTTGCCTTATGGTGCCCGTATGTCAAACTGAATCTTGTTCCTAGTGCCCAAATTTGAGTATGCATCCCGCTTTAAGATGTATTAAAGAACGGTAGTTCTTTCTTGAAGCAACCGTGATGTATTGTCTATTGGGGAATTATATGCTAGAATTGGAGGGGAAGGGGGTGTGGGGAGAAATTAATACTCAACACTTTAATTCCTGGAGTCTAGTGGAGTCCGCGTAAGTTCTTTACTATCTTTACTGTGCAGTCCTAATACTACATAGGAAAGAAGTGGAATGTGGTGATTTTCTGTTGAAGTTGTGGAAGAATTGTGTAAAAAAGCTCCAAGTCTATTGAAACAGACTTCTAGAAAATACAAAGCCTGTACATCAGGATTTCTTACGTTGTTACTTTGTCAGTGATTCTCTCCAATATGTCCAGTATCGAATGTCACCTGCTTGAGAGCATAATTGATTTGGGAAAATATTATTAATGGAGCAGTGCTTAATATTTAAGATTATGATGTGGAACTGTTGATGAAAATCTGTTGTCACTTTTTCATGTATTTTAAAACTCACTGACCTAATGTTTGTTTGCTTGATTTAACTGATGTAAGGCTCCTTTCTTTACGATGCAAACTCTACTTTGACAATTTGTTACGTCTTCGAGCCTGCTCTGGAAAAATACTTTTTGATCACAAGAATGAGACACTTTCAATAACAGTAAGTTATTTTATATTACTTCAATTATCATAATATGTAATGAATTATTTTTTAATACCAGCTGCTAGAACATGCATTGCAAAGGATAGAATAAATTGTTCTCCCCTCTCCAAAATGTGGTGCTAAATTGTAGGATGTTGTTGAAAACAAGCAAGAATGAAAACCATATTGCCATCTTATATGGGCAGGTTGCTAGATTACATGGAATAAATTTGGACTGTCGTCTTATGCTAAGGATAGGAATTCATTAGCGAGTCATCCTAGTCAGCCTTTCAAAATGACTCATTCCTATTTCACTGATAGGAAGTTTGCCTATATTTGTGTGATTGTATAATGGCTCTAGTTGTTATTTAAACAACTTTTAATGGCTGAAAGCTTCAATATTATGTCTTTTCTGTGTATCTTTTAACATACCTCCCCAAAAGTTTTAGTCACAGAGGTAATTACTTTTGTTTCTGTGGGAGACTTCAGTTTTAGGAATTGAGGGCAAATACGTGTAGTGACAACATAAATACGTGTTGACACAGTCTTAATTAAACAGGTGAAGGATAGGTATCTGAAGAACTCAAACTCAGCCCATAAAATGTCAAGTCATTACCTGGCTTTATCAGAATACTTTTTTTTTTTTAATAGCTGATGTTTCATGTTTCTCATGCAAGAGATCTATATTTAGTCAAGGAAGGTAAATTGAAAAAAGAAAACAACCCCGCTCAAAAAAACCACCAAAAGACCCCACTCCAAAATAATTCTTTCTTTCCTGCTTAGCTTGTTAAAGCTAAGGTAATTAACAGGACAAGAAAATGCTTAAGTTTAATCTTAAAGGGGGAGTGCCACAAGGTGTCATCATAATCAGTAGAACCAAAGGACTTCACAGTGTTTTATGTATTCTGGTAAAGAGACTGTTCCGCCTTTAAACTCTTGCTGTAAATCAATTACCTGCTTTTCTATTGTAGCTGGTAACCATTGGATTTTACTGTAATAGAACTACACTGGTTGACATTTATTAAACATTGTTTAATAGCTATTAAAAATAGAGAATTGAATAAGAAAACACTGGCAGAGTCATTCAATTTGTTCAATGTATTTTACTGTGATGGAGAATGTTGCAGCGATTCTAGAAAAGTGTTAAGTGGTTAGGAGCCATCCCATTCCATAATGGCAGTGGCAGTGAAGTGCCTAAAATTGTTCTCAAGTGATCACTATCTGTTCATGTGTAATGTGTTTGCTGTTAAAATTATGATTCTGTTAGTAAGTCTCCATCTCAGGTTTAAAAATTGCTCTAATATTTTTATTTCAAGGTTCAGCCTCGAGAGGAAGACAAAGCTGCCCTTAATGATGTGAGGTCCTTATCAGGAGGTGAACGTTCCTTCTCAACAGTTTGTTTCATTCTTTCTCTGTGGTCCATTACTGAATCTCCTTTCAGATGCTTGGATGAATTTGATGTCTACATGGTATAGTTTAAACTTAAACTATATTTGCCATTCTGATTTGTAGAAATTAGTGAAATAGTTGGGTTGTTATGTGTATTTGGTTAGATTTTTAAAAGCTATAGTTAACTGTAAATAATTAATAAAAAAACCCAAACCCCAAATCCCCCAAAACAAAACATGTTAGGGATATTGTTCACTTTGCGTAGTGACTTTTGAAGCTTATTCTGTTTCTGAAGTTGGTATCCGGAGCTATGAGCATCTCTGTTACTTTACATGCTTAAACCTTAGTTCAGCACAAAAATCATAAAATACAACTTCTTAATAGTTCCCCAAGCAGTTGTTACTGTGTTTGTCACAGGTTGCCTCTGCATATTGCTCTGACAGTTCTGGGCTTAGCATGTGCTTTGGCTTCTACTAATTTTGAGATCTCTGTGGCGTTTGGTGGGGTTTTTTTTCGGAGCAAGTGTCGCAACTGAGTTCACTGTTGCTACTCAGAAATTTGTTTTATACGTCACCTAGTAGCATCTTTCCAAGATGCTGAAATGCAGAATAATGGACAGTAAATACTAATGTCAGCTAAAACTGATAAACCTCATCTTTGTGTACAGCTTCCCTGGATAGGTGATTAACCAATTCTTTTATACATTTTTATTTCCTCCTTATTAACATACAGTGTGGTATGGTTTGAGAAAATAATTAGTTCTTTGTCTCCGAGACAAAGAGTTGATACTGGATTGTTTCATTTTTCCTTCAGTGTCCCTCTCCCATCAATTATTTATTTACTGGGAATCACAGACCTAGAGGGGAAAAAAGATAATATACTTTGCATATAAAGAATTTAAAAAAGGAAAGTATGTATCTAAGGTGGTCAAGCAGTCATTTTTCAGCTGAGTTCCAAAGCTTAGGTCCTCTTTTACGAGTTAGTTGTGCAGAAGTTTATCCATCTGTCCAGAAAAAGGTGGATACTCAGAACCATAGACCCTGCAGAAAACTTCTATGTCATCTATTCCATAAATAATTCCACACAATTTCTTTCTACTGCTGTGCCAGCAAGTGCAACCTTTACTGTCTCCACGTTCCGTAGTTACTTTTGGTGTAATCCTGGAGACCCACCACAAGAGGACTCCATCAGCATATACCAAGGGAGATACCTAGTTTCATGTGTGACAATGTATAGAGGCAGAGCTTTTTTTAAACCCTGCTAATAATGGCTTCCCATTACACATCTTTTTCAGTAAGCCTAAGGTTGTGTTCAAAATAGTAATAATAATAATAACAATAATAATCATAATAAAAACAAGCTACATAATATTTTAGGTTTCATGCAGCCCTTAAATCCTTCCAGGTAATCTTGAGGCAGGATTTTCTAGGAAACATTATTCTACTAAAATACAGTTCATCTCAGCATACCAGTAAAGTAAGAAGTACTACGTGAATATCAAAGCTGATAGAAAAACATTGTGAGTAGGAGTGTGTGATTGTTCTGATAGAAGCTTTCTATTGTCCATGTATACCAAAAAGTAGAGTTTAAGAATTTCCCAGACTATAATTTGTAGCTTTTAGAATTTAACCTTGATGTTTCTCCAGCTTAGTTTTTATTAGAGTTTTCTTTAGCTAAGCTTTACTGTGTATGAATGAATTCCAATAGGTTTTTCTATTCTACTAAGATATTTTCTAATGATTTTTTTCTTAAGCATTTGTCCTAGCTTGTGCAATAATTGACCAGTGAAGTACACAGTCAGTACCAATGCCTGATAAATCTTTTGTCTTTAGGATATGGTTAACAGAAGAATTGCAATGGATATGATTCTTAAGGTGGCTGACTCTCAGCATCATCGACAGTTCATTTTGCTCACCCCACAACGCATGAGGTAATATTGTTGTGTTGTAATTCTTGTACCAGGAAATACAAGGAAGTTCTATTGCAAGGAGTATAACTTGAAAAAAGTAAATGAGAGAAATTTTGCTGTTTGTAGCAGTAGAATGTCAACAATTAAGCAGTTCATTGCTGATGGTTCTGGAATTTAATAGGTTTTTCACTCTTCCTTATGTAATGTCTCTTAATATGGTGGTTCAGTGGGACTTGAATCAGTTTATCTTAAGTAGAACAGCTTTTTGAAATGTTTTATTGTGTAGAGTAGGCTCCTGGTAGCTTTTAGCCCTGTATCTTCCTCTCCTCTCCCAAAATTAACAGACGACTTTGCATTTTTCCATTTTTCCTATTAATACTACAGTACTTTCAAGATGTTTGTCATTTGAGTTGATTTTTATTTTTTAATATCGCTGATCCAGAAACCGATAACTTAGTCCTTGTTTTCCTTTTTTGATCTAGTAGCCCAAAAATCTTTGAAAACCTCTCTACAAGTCCCTGGTAAAGCCATGCCTGGTTTAAGGGGACAGTCACTGTCTAACCTTCTGCAGCCAACTCTTCTCTCTATTAGCCAAATGTAATCAGTGAAGCCTGCTGAGGACAATTAAGCAGTCTTCAAGATGAAGTTTTTGAATTGTCTTAATTGTCTTCCCTTACTAAAATCTATAAAAAGTAGAATAATGGTATTCTGTTGTTGTTTAAGTAGAAATGCTTTGTGGGGAACTTCTGAAACCGTATTCAATAAACATATAGGAATTTTCTGTATGGTTACTGTTTAAAAGCTGAATAATTCAAGTGCAGCTTGGTTTTATTATATTTTGTTACATGTTGCATGTTCAGCAAACATTTAATTTAACAAAAGTACAGAGGCACCTTCAGAAAAAATACATTTTAAGATAATTGGTGGAGAAGCCTGTATAAATGTATGTTTAGTAACTTCGCTCATTCTTAGTATGATGCGAGTGATTATACATGTATAAAGTGTGTGCCATGTCAGGAACTGTAAGGCAAATATGAACTGTATTTGATCATTATTTCATTTAGAGTTTCTCTTAAAAGTACCTTTTCTATAATTAAGGTAGTCTAATAGTTAGAAATTACATAATTGAAATCAGTTGTGTTTACCTCAAGCTTTTAGTGAAGTCTGGCTCCAGTATGAGTTCAGTGAAGCCAGGACTTCACCCCATGTTACTGTTTCTTAAAAGTGTCAAAGAAAAAAGAGGGAGTTATTTAAAGGAAATTATGTAATGGAAAGAATCAAATGAAAATACTAAAATTTGTGGAGAAGAAACACTGTGTAAATGTTGCATATTTTATGTTTAGTTCTCTGCCTACATGTCCCCGTATTCGAATTCTCCGAATGCAAGACCCGGAAAGAGGCCAAAGAACATTGAATTTCCAAAATAGGAATGACAAAAAGGAAGATCAATAAGTATCTCTGTGTATGAATATAGCATACTATTGAGGATAAATGTGTAATGATGTGTGTAAAGTTATTACTTCCTGATGCTGGATAAGGGGATCTTTTGTTAGATACTGTCAGGAAAAGAAGAGGTTCTTGTATTTTTATTTTTTAAGAATTACTGGCTGTGTACAGACCAAGAATAAACAGTTTTGATGATGAGAAAACCCTGAATGTTCAGTTGATATTTTTAACTAGTAGAATTTTTTTTATCAGTTCTGGTTTTTTTTCTGGAAAAGATGAAATATATTTTGTATAATTATGGAGTAATATTTTAATAAACAGTGAGAACTGATACTTGTGGTAATGTTTTAGTGTCTCTACACAGTTAAACTTTGCATTAAGTTAAAAATGTTGGTTTCTTCCTAGCTCTGCTTTATTTCTTAAACATGTGCTAATTAATACATGTAAAACATGTGTTTCATTTTTTTTTCTAGTGGAACCATAGCAGCTGAACATGAGAAACTATCAGTACTTACAGTGTATACTTTCATAATTAGAGAAGTGAAAAATTTATTTGCAGTGTATTCTCTGGGCAGGAAAAAAATGCTTTTATTTCTTCGTAAAGAGTTTATGGGGAAGAGTTTGAGATTCTTTGGACACGAGCTTATATAACCTAGCAAATTGTGGCTTTATAAATTTCTTGCACAGTCTGAGTTTGCAGGTATAGACTAAATCTGTAGACGCTCATTATATTATAACAAACGGAAGTGACAGAAGTCCTTCCAATATAGAGGAATGAAGTAGAATAAGAATTTTGGGAAATAATACAGTAACTTTTTTACAGCACTGTAGGCCTGCATTTTGTTGGGTGTCCCTGCCCCCCTCTCCCCTGGGACTATATTAGAGCAGTTAAAATACAATAAACTTGCTTTATTTAAATAATACAAGTATTTACTGGGCATAAGAGGGAGAAAGAAGAACCAGATTTTTCAAACTGCCCCAAATTAACTTTTTTTTTTCTGTTCTCCTTTCTCCAGGAACTTGAAATTGTTGGCAGCTCTTCAAAAACAATCACTTTTTAGAGTTCAGACATTAGACGTACCTTTTTTTTTTAATGTTATGGGGATACAAGCCATTGAGACTATTCAGAGAACAGTTCTGCAGTTTCTACCGTTATTTACTGAATAGCAATTCCTCAATAAAACCTCATTGCGGTGTAAGTTTTAACTCGACTTTGTAGCTGAATTTGTTTTTAGCTGCTGCACAGTATTTTGTATTCTTTAATGTTGTTTAGTTTTTACACAAACATGTATTAAACTTGTAGGTATCTCTAAAATATGAGAGCTAGGTAAGAACTGAAGGAAATACACTGAGAAAGATAGCTGCAGTTCTAGTGCATTCTAACTGTAGGAATTAAGTCTAGTGATCTTTTGAAGGCTTCAGATGTTTACTTCTGAAAGCCCAGGATAACGGGCCAACGGACTCATAGCAGCCTTGAGGAGGTTATTGACAAAACAGGATCAGGCTTTTTGTTGAAGTGCATAGCAGAAGAGACAGATAGCAATCATAAATTGAAGTGGGGAGGTTCTGGCTGGATAAACTGGTGGGAGGGATTGCTCATGATGAAGATAATGAGGCATTTGAGCATGTTGTCCTAACAGGCTTATAGAATCTCCATCCTTGGAGGCTTTCAGGGTCTGACTAGACTGCTGCATCTCCTTCAAGCAGGGAGTTGGACAAGAGACCCCTGACGGTCCCTACCAAACTAAACAATTCCATAATACTGTGATCTGATGGAATATAAAAGATACTTACAACTTCAGGATTATGTGAAAATACTGGAGCTGGGGTGGGGGGGGGGAGTCATACAAAGTGCCTGCTTGGCAAAACTTGTCTGGAACACAAGTCTGGTTTGTTTGTATTGGGAGTCCTCGATACTATTATGTGATCATGAACCATGTGTTTAGTTTGACTCGATTTTATGATGAAACTAGAATGTTTCAGACCCTTTTACAATACGAAATGATAGAATGGCATAGCATTATTTCCTCCTGGTTTTCTTCATCATCCAAAAAATAAAGCAAGAGTGCAGAGGCAGGAGAGAAAGCATTTATCTTCATTAGTAGTTTTATAATGAGTTATGTGGAGAAAAGTGCTTAAGGAAAATTACCACATTCCTACTGAGCTAACACTTCAGCTTTCTCCCAAGTTTTCTATAGACTTACTTGAAATATTGGAGCAGTTGGCAACAATTCTGATCTTTGATTCAAATCAATAGATTGTATTTATTCTGATCTAGCACTGTACTTGATGAAAATGTGTGCCTGACTGTATAATTATTATAAACAACTGTTTTCATGGTAGATGATTAGTTCTGAATAAACAATTACTGAAGAACTTGCTTGGATGCACTTATTTTTGCAGTGATCCTACTAAGGTCTCAAAACTATCTTATTCTTGGTACTTTAAATACAGAGTTTACTATACCAGCTACCTAGAGAGAGAATTGCAGTGCTGATGTTACAAACAGTCAGAAAATGTATCGTTGGCCATTTTGGATGGCAATGCATTGCTTAACACTGCATTAAAGTAAATGGAGCCTGTCCAGCTACATAAATCTGAGGTGCAGAGAAATGTAGAATGAGGTACTGCTTCTCTAATAAGTATATGTAAACCAGAGAGGCATAAATTCCCAGGAATATTCAACATCCTCTCTACAACTAGTAATTTAAGCCTAAGTGGAAACAATGGGCATATCATTCTCAGAAGTATGTAACATTTTCAGAATGTGTGTTTTTTAAGTTACAGCCAAATGTACAAAGTATACCACTCTTTAATTTGCTAAGACTATTACCTGTGTAGTCTAAGTAAAATTCTGGTATTAAAAAATGTAGTTGAAAGTTCTGCCTTTTGCTGTTTGTTTGGAATATGAAGAAACTTAAATATGAGAGGATGGCTGTGGTTGTGGCAACAATTGATTCTGTGTTCCCCCCACCATGTTTGTTAGCAAAATGTATAAAATTTTGTTGGTTTTTTTTCCCCCTCAAGTTTAAGATGAACTTCATTTTTTAAAGTTGAAAATACAGAGAATGATTTGGTTTGTGTCATGTTTTATTGTTTTGATTTTTAGCTATTAAGAGTACCGTCTCATTTCTTCATAAGGTAAAGAAGAAATATCAAACATGCAATTATAAGATGTTCAGACTATTTTTTTTTTTTTTTTTAAATCCTGCAAGCAACCAACTGTTTAAAGCAACTGGGAAATGTGGTGTAGGAAAGATTTTCATCTGCAATTTCTACAGTCTCCTAGTTCTTGATGCTTTCCTAGGGCTGTGCAGAACTTGTATTTGCCACAGTATAAACTTGATTGATGCCCATAGAATTGAGGAGGAAGGTGGTTCTCTTCACTATCCCTTCTCAATCATCATACTTTGATTAATTTATCAATAAGTACTCATTTTTAACAACATGCCTGTTTATATTAAACCCGGGGTAGTTTATTGTCATATGGTAAGAGAAAAGACTCTTACATAAGGAGGGAAAAACATTAGACCAGGTTTAGACCAAGCAAATAAACTATTTGACTTCCAGCTAGCTTGAAAAGCTGTGTAAGCACAGGTCTAGTACGTATACTGTCAAATCTTAGAGGATAAACAGCTGCTCTGTGGGTAAACACAAGAACTACAACTTTTGGTTTCATATAAAATGACTCTTCTAGTGGGTTGAGTGCGTGCAAAGAAGTTTTCTTCATGCTTTCATAATGAAATATACATTTCTCAGTAGTACAGTGGCAGATAATTAAAGAGATTGAACTTTTTTTTTTTCCCTATTACTGTGGTGAAGACATGAAATAAGAATTAGGGGAAAAGGTCAAATGTTATAAATTTATTTTGGGACATATATATTGCAACCTCTGTGGAAGCTTTTGAAAATTCAGGCAAAGATCAATACACTTCCAATAAAACCTTTAAACTTCCAATAAAACAATATTTTAAACATTATATATATATTTATATATATTTTTAACTAAAGGGATCATTTTAGCAGGATTTTCTTTTTTTTTTTTATACTGCATTCCTCTGACATAGCTCTTTCCAGATTGAAGGGATGCAAATGAGGTAAGAATTAAGGCAAACCTAAAAGGCATGCAAATGAAGTACATTTATATCCACTGACAATACAAGCACATGTGTGGATCAGACTTAAGAGCTGAGGAACTCTTCCCCTCTGTCTGTCCAGTACTACTTTACAGCAGAATGGTGACATGATTTATAATAAACAGTTAACATTACCATGGGAATTCAGTGTCACTAACATTACTCGGTCTAGGAGACACAGAGCTCTAGCATCAGTAAAACATGAACAATAAATAATATAATTCACTGCAGCACAGGACTGCTGCACAGGCTTCAGAGGAATAGGGTTGTTATGAAATGACATTGCACACATCACGTTGTGGCAGTTTATTTTTATAATATATACTTTTAAAATTCTTTAGCAAATGACATTCTCATGCACACAAGTGTTTCAAACACAAGAAGCAAGTCCATTTATAGGTAGTCCAAGCAAATTTTTGTGTGTGTGGAAATAGCTGCAAACTGAATGGAACATTAAACTTCTGTGCAGTCTATGACGCATTGTACACAAGCTCATTTTTGAATGTCACACTGCAGGAGTAATACAATGGAAGGATCACTCTTTGCAGCTTCTTTGAATTCATCCAGTGTGATCTGGTCATCTTTGTTCTTATCCATCTTACTGAAGATCTTGTCTACCCGTTGCTCAGGCGTCAGACCATCCTCATTCATTTTCATCATTATCACAGTGCCCACCATTTTGTAGATGGCCTTTGAAAAGAAACCAAATGGAAAATTCAGCATATGAATTAACCTGATTTTTTGATGTGATCAAATTCTGGAAAGACATTCCAACAATAAAATGATTGCCAGTTTCCCTAAAGATTTTTTTTCTTTTTTTTCTTAGAATCCCATGTCCATATACTTAAAACAAGGAAGAATGTGTTTTACTTTCTTTAGATGTAGATTTTTCAGTGGTTGCATTTTACATTCTGGAATGAATTTTTTTGGCTTTCTGTTTCACAGTGCAAAACTGTTGTAACCTATTCTCTAGACCAACTGTTTATTTGGCTTTTAATCACTCCTTTGAAATATTTCACATAAATTCTAAATAATCAGTTTTAGAAGTCATCACCTTTTAATAGTTTTTTATGCGTACGTGTGAGCAAAATCTGGTATTTACTGTGGCGTGTAGCCAGCAGATTACGAGGATGGTAAACTTTATCCTTCCTGTTACATGCTGTGGTCATCTTAAAGCCCATTTGTGAGAGCTCATTTAAAATAGTGTGGTGTTATCCCTGTAAATTTCTGTAATCATCTAAAGTTAATTTCCAGTAAGGTTTCAGCTATTTGAGCTACAAACCACTAATTTCATGGGTGTCAAGTGATTTTGAGATGGTCTTTGTAAATCCTTTGCTGTCTTCTTATGGTTAATCTGTTCATCAGAAAAAAGAAATAAATTATCTCTGGGTATTTAAAAGCTTATATGCACATATGCACTCAGTAGTTCTCAAAGATTACATCTTTTAAAATGTTAGTGTGCTTGCAGCACTTAGGCATGAGTCAGTATAGGACGAATGTATGTAATGTATGCTTTTAATGATACAGTACAACCTCCTGTGTGCTTAAAATCTAAAGGGTATGTGAACAAGTAGATTTTATTAATGTTCAGACATGTAATTTTTGAGTGTCATATTGATCTCACCTCTATAATTTCCAGCATTTCCACTCTTGTAATTTTACCATCACCATCCAAGTCGTACATGTTGAAGGCCCAGTTTAGCTTTTGCTCAAAACTGCCTCGTGAGGTGATGGACAGTGCACAAATGAACTCTCTGAAGTCAATGGTCCCATCTCCATTTTTATCAAAGGTTCGGAAGGCGTGCTGGGCAAACTTTGAAGCATCTCCATATGGAAAGAACTGCAAAATAAAGTAATAAATAGAACTGTGGGCAATGTAAGGAAGCAAGCTCTGTACCTGCCTGCAAAATACTGAAGTGAGGCATTTATGAAGACTTGCTGGTGGGCTTTGTGTGAAACTGAAGATATGCAATATAACCTTCTGTAACAGTTACAGTGTAATGATTATTAAAAACTTGTTTCTGCAAAAATCTCTTAGCTTACTGCAAACTATATTACAAATATATTTAACACTAAGTTAATGCTAAGTTAACGAGAAGAACCTTAAAATGAAGTTGGGTGCAAATGGGAGATTGTATGTAATATTCTCTGACTGTGAAATACAGCAACCAAGGTGCATTTTAACAGTATTTTTTCTGCCTGCAAATAACCAGCCCTTGACATGTTGCAACCAAGTAGATGTGTGGGCTTGTTATATAACTTTACTTATTTAAAAAAAAAAAATCCACACACAGCATAAAAAAAAAGAAACATATGTTCTCTTCTGCCAGCCAACATTAATACAAGTATGTAAGATGAGAGCTGAGATTCAGTTAAACAATACAGAGCAATGCCTTTCATGTTTAATATCCATTATCTGCGAACACTGCAACTGACTGTAGCTTAATAAAATATTTTAAATGACCATAACATGTAGCTTTTCAGCTGGTATTTTTTCTTCTCAGGAAATGTACGATTTAAGACATTTGAGACAGTAGTTCTTCTTTCTGTGGCATTTGAGTCTTTCTCAGACACAAGAAAACATACCTCTTAAGAAAGGGAGTTTTAAACTAGCGCTGAAGTCCCAATGCAGTGCAGGGACTGTACACAAATGTTTGTGTCTATATTCCCAGAACAATTTCATGGAGGTTTTCATGCTCCTAAAATATAAATGTGCATTACTCCCAATCTGAGAGCAATCTCATTTTGTGCTTTTTAAAATTCTGATTCTTAGTAAGTACTGCATTTAATAATGTAAGTTTGAAGGAAAGAGTTCAGTGGGAGCTGAGGAAGCGGATCTGCATTTCACAATTTTCCATCTCCCTGGCCTGAGCTTTCACTGCAGTCTGATGGTTGCTGTGGTCAGCTATGGAAGTTCTTAAACAATACACTCAAATTTCATGGGGGATTGTACTGGTTTTGTGTGGCGAGTTTTGGTTGCGGGGGAGGGGCTGCAGGGCCGGCTCCTGTGAGAAGCTGCCAGAAGCTTCCCCGGCTCCAAGTCGGACCCGCCGCCGGCCCAGGCCGAGCTGGTCAGTGATGGCGGTAGCGCCTCTGGGAGAACAGAGTTAAGAGGGGAACCTGCAGTGAGTGGGGGGATTGGAGTGTGAGAGGAGCCCCTGTGCAGACACTGAGGTCAGTGAGGAAGGAGGGGAGGAGGGGACGCCCCCGCAGCCCGCGGGGAGACGGCAGGCTGTCCCCCCCCAGCCCACGGAGGGGAGCGGGGGAGCAGATGCCCACCTGCAGCCCGGGGAGAGAGGAGCCCACGCCGGAGCGGGGGGATGGATGCCCCCCAAGATGGCCGGGACTCCATGGGGAAGCCCGCGCTGGAGCGGGCTGTGACTGAAGGGCTGCAGCCCGTGGAAGGGACTCATGCCAGAGAAGTTCATGGATGACTGTCTCCCGTGGGAGGGACCCCACGGTGGAGCAGGGGAGGAGTGAGGAGTCCTCCCCCTGAGGAGGAAGGAGCGGCAGAGACAACGTGTGAGGAACTGACCCCAACCCCCATTCCCCGTCCCCCTGCGCTGCTGGGGGGAGGAGGGAGAGAAAACCGGGAGTAAAGTTAAGCCCGGGAAGAAGAGAGGGGTGGGGGGAAGGTGTTTTAAGATTTGGGTTTTATTTCTCATTATCCTTGTTTTGATATGATTTGTAGTAAATAAAATTGATTTTGTTTTCTCTCCAAGTTGAGTCTGTTTTTGCCCATGACCATAAGCGGTGAGTGATCCCTCCCTGTCCTTGTCTCGACCCATGAGACTTTCATTGTATTTTTCTCCACCCCATCCCACCCACAGGGATGAGTGAGCAAACCAGCCGGGCTTAAACCACGACAGGGCTTTTAGGGATTTGACAACATATACAGAAATGGGCGCTACTAATTGTCTGACTAAATACAGATGCAGAACATGGCAAGCCTCTGCTGGTTTTCCCTTGAGGAGGCCAAATGACGATTTGGATACTGTGTCTTGCCGTAAAAATGCAAAACTTAGTGTGCAGCCAGCTGCTTGCACTATGTGGCCATGAGGGTTATGTCAGGAATGACTGCTGCATTGCCAAAGTGGTCCTAACCTGAAAGCTTCTTTTAAACTGTTTTCTCTGATATCAACTTTTCAAACACAATTCTGGATAACCTTTGCATTGCTGAAGATGTGTGATACAACTGCTTCTCTGGCTCAATGGCATTATAGTCAATGTAAAATCTTCATCTTTACCTCAAAAGAGAACAGGGTTAAATTTTGTCCACCTCCATCCATTCAGAATATTGCCCTGTTGTGAATTACCCCCAAAGGGATGCAAATCACTGTATTATCCCAGAAGAGATATCAAATACACCCATCTCACTTCCCAAGTATCTTTTCGGGAAGATATTTGAACATAGTCTGGAGTCATACAGAGAGGGATGCTGTACCCAGTCCAGTGGTATTTTGTCCAGGTTAACATTCCTGTTCAAGTTGTGATTTTCTCATTTGACTTTGTATGGGTCAGCATCCACCCACTGCTTCTACACCCCATCTCCAATAGCTGAAAGAGGCATTTGGTATTGTCTCTTGCTGAAAACATAACCTAGGTGCCTGTACTCAGCCCAGCCCCTATTTCTGTTTTGATAATCCAAACTGATGGAGCTGTAAATACCTCAAGGTACTATTGCAGCTCTTTCTATACTTTCTGGTTTTTGACCTTTAAAAATTTTAGGACTCCATTATGGTAAGCATGATTGGGCTTGTAAACACTTACAAAGATACGTGGATTCTGTCTCTGATACAACTCAGGACTGCAGTGACTGCAGCTACCAGACCTTGCTGAATTGCTTTTCTAGTGCAAACCTCAACCCTTTGTCAAACAGAGCTCCCTCTGCGGGAAGGCTCTTGGGGCTCACAGTCCTAAATTCGGCTGTGTCAGAACAAAGTTATGTGAATGTTATCCAAAACCTGAACATTATTTGCAGGTTATTGAAAATCCTGCTCACTGCTTCCTCTTCTTCATGATCTACCTGCCCCCCCAACTTCTGTACCAATTGCAGATGTTAACACAGGTGATATTTAATTTTACGTGTGTGTACAGATAGATGCACACTTCTGCAGACCACTGGTGAGAAGTTAAAAAGTGGTTCTTGTGCTCTGTAGCTCCACCAGGACTCCACTGCTGCCCCTTCTATTCTTGGGAGCTTGCTGGCTGTTCAAAGCTGAAAAGACAAATCTCTTGCTTTTTAAATCTCTACTGATTACTGTCCTGTGACATGTGTTACAAAACAAAATACTTCAAAATTTTACAGTCTTCCAAGTGTTTCTGTTAAAAGCTGACTATTGCTGAGGATGCTGCCCCATCAGTATTTCTGTGACTCTGTCACTCCACAGTCTCTGTAACAGAAAGGCAAGCAGCTAGAGGGAAATGGGATTGTCCTTTTTGCTGTCCAGAGAACCAAAATACATTCAGGTGCTTTCTCCTGTGATCCAGACTGAGAAATGGTACAAATGTACTGGTGAGACCAAAGAACTAAACTACAATGAAGAAGCTCACCTACAAAAATGGCTAAGAAGTGGCAGACACTCAAAAATACTCGAGCCCAAGAATGAAGAAAGGGATTAGGAGGGGCCAGTGACTGGAGATGCCAAAGACCATTTCTAAATTATTCTTGGGAAAACATGAACATACCATTCAGCGTCCCATTAGAGGAGCATAAGCAAGCTGTCACTACCTCTTGTGCCAGTCATACCATTAACCTCATGTAGCAGGGAGAAAAGAATCCTTCTAATTTTTTCATCACAGACAAGACAAATTTTTCTCTTCTGAGGTGAAGAAGATGATAGCACTGCTCAGAGCTAAGCCTTGGCATTTACAGCCTAGTAAGGTGAACAAATGGAACAGATGCCTTTTTTTTTTCTTTTTTTTCTCCCTATTTGCCTCCCTCTAGGGAGCAAATGCAGTAAAAGGTCCTTTAGGGGCTGAAGGCACTCTTCTCCAGACTGTACCTGCTGATTTGTATTATTTTTAGCTCTGAATGACTAAAAAACATTGTCAAAACTTGTTTAAAAGTCTACTTGAAGACTTCCATTGGCCTGTTTTGAAATGATTCATAAATAAGAAATGGAGTAGAAGAAAACCAAAACAATTATAGAGCAAAACAAACCAGCTATGGTAAAATATTATTTGACTATTAAAATACAGTGAGGCCTTAGCAAGGTGTAAAGGCACAGACTTAACTACTTTAAGACTAGTCTGAGCCAAGTGGCAATGGAAGACGGGGATCTCTGGAAGACAAACACCCATTTTGGGCAGGGGGAATATGAGGAGGGTGGTTTAGTCCATGTTATATGGCACTCTGGCATGACCTCAGTGAATAACTCAGAAACAAAGAAATGCAATTGGGATTTTCAGAGGCTACAGCCACTGGGCAAGTCAGTGCCTTCAGCCTCAATCTACATATGAAAGCAACTAGTTCCCTTCTACTGTAATGGTACCACTGAAAAGTGCCCTCTAAACACCAGCATTGTCTCTTGCTTTACCCTTTTCATCCAAAAATCAAGACAAACCTGGGCTTTTTACAGCAGTCAACTCCACGGGTGACCAAACACTGGTCATTCCTTTGTTTCTGCTTCTCTAGTCTCATCTCATGCTTGGCCTGTGCGTTTTCTGAAAGGTCAACATGCTGGTGTGTGAAGAAAGTGTTATCTCTATAGACAACTACAAATTAGGAAAGGAAAAAGGAAGAGAAAAAAAATAATCCCTCTTATTCTGCTTCTGAATTTTGGAGGAGAAGATTGTCTTGCAGATTCTTAGCTCCCAGAGTGTTTCTGGACACCTTTCTGGTATATGGGGGGGCTTTCAAAGGGTCCTGGAATTACGGTATCTAGCAAAGAGCATCTACAAATTGTACGTAACTTAAGGCTTGGGGAAACTGATCAAATACCTAGAAATATTTATCTACTTGCCTGCAGATGCTTTAGCATCTTTGAAGTGATTCTGTTCACAGACAACTCTGTGACCAACTCTATTCAGATCAACTTTGGGAGTTACTGAAAAAGCAGAAAGCATATGCTAAAGCATATGGCTAAAGCTTTAGCATATGGCTAAAACATAAAGAAAAAAATGAAACCAAAAGCAATACACTTCCCCAAATTCCCCAGTGATGTGGGGGTCCGAAAAAGAAGGGTCTCTCCTTCATTGGTAGGGTGGGGTGGAGCAAATCTATAGACTGGCCTGAGCGGTGCTCTGTTTTTCATGCAATGTGTTATCATGTTTGAGATGCATTTCTATTAAAAGGGAAATTCTGCTATAAAATGGAGAAAACCAGCATTAGAGTAGTGTACAGAAAGCTGAACACGCTGCCTACACACGGCCAGGTGATAACTCCTTCACCGATGTAAGGTCACAGCTTCCAGCACTGAGGTGGGAGCTGGAGGGCAGAACAGGAGGCAGGCGAGCAGGAGGTGGTACAGGGCTTCTGTATCCCAGGCCTGGAGAAGATGGAAGAAGCAGCGGCCGATTCCCCCAGGAGATGAGATGCCCCGTTCAGGGCTCAGCACTGTCACGCTCTGCCGAGGGCTAAAGCAACAAAGAGGGACGAGCTGGGCACAGCCAGTGCAAGGAGCAGTGCGAGCATCGTTGGGGGACAGCATGTGGAAACAAGCCTAGCAGTTGGCTTCCATAGGAAAAACCTTATACAATTGATGCTGTTACACTTTAGGAAGGAGTCACTTACCCTTTTTATCTACTTTGTTAGGATTTTCTTTCCTCTCTTTAATAAGTTTGCTAGGTACCCAGTTCACCTTCGTAAGTGGAGAACACGAGCACTTTGAGAATCAGAAAGTTTGGCTGCTGGTAGAAGCTCAGATGGGTATTTTTTATAGCAAACCTCTTAAATTTGAACCCAGGTGCTGATAGCTGCTGGTCAAGCCCCATCTTACAGATCATCAGAAGTGAGGTCACTAGGGGTGGGGGAATGCCTGTGATGACTGGGGAGCAGATTGCTGCTCACTAGTTTTTCAAAAGGACAAAGCTCTGAGTTCCTCTTGCCAGCAGTACAAACGCAGGAGTCGAGGAAACAAGAAAAAAAGATTACTTTTTAATTCTCTCCTTTAGAAAAAATAATTGTAACTAACTTTCTCTAACATACTGTACTCTTGCACTTCACATGTTCAGGCATGAGAAGGGGAAGACATGTACAGGCTGCAACCGTCAGGACCTGTGGGAAGGTTGTGCTGCTCTGGCACCAGGGCGACCTGCAGGGCTGCAGCCTGTGCCTGCCAGCACCTCTTTGTACAAAACTGAAAACTAACGTAACAAGAGCACAACCACGGCAGCACACAAAGACACAGCCAGTACATCTGTCCTTCTTCTGGAAGAGATTTCACTGCCCTGGGAATACACAGCTAAAGGGCAGATCAGGACAGATATACCTTTAAAATAAATAAAGACACATTTTCAAGACTTCCTGAGGATATGTGGATTAAGAATGGATAAGACGCAATGTGCCCCTCTTATTCATCTTATGTCTCACCCTTATTCTCCGGATTAATGCCCGTGAAATGAATGCAAAATGTTGCGAGCTGCCTCCATGCCCAGTGCTGGAGCGGAGAGGGCTGGCAAAGAGCATCCTGCCAAGGGTAGTGGGGACTGATGGGGAGGGACCAGTGGGACAGGGCAAGGCTGAGCAGGATGGGGCTGTGAGCAGGAATGCCTGCGGGTGTGAGAGCCACAGTATCGCCCTGGATCGGTGCCGAGCATCGCTCTTGGTCAATGGAGTGAGGCTTCTCCAAAGAGCTACCTGAAGCGGTCAAATTAGGTGTCAGAGACTTCTCCCTTGACTGGCTGTAGGGGGAGCAGAGGCATCATTAAGCTTAAATTGTTTTTTATTGCAAAGTAAATCTTCACAGTCCTAAGCAGGGAGACTTCTAGTCCTTGTAATTCTCAGACTAGGCCTCTTCCCAGCTATCTTCTACATATGTTTGGCTGAATGAGTGTTTTCAGTGCTTGCCTACAAAACAGGCTTTCCAAAATCACAGCAGTGGGATGATGCAACATCCTTTCCCTGCTGAAAGGTCTCAGCTTGGATGTGGAAACCCCACTCTTGCTTCCGTCCCCTATCTGAGACAAGCCAAACAGGCAGCTCAGGAGAAAGCACCAGCTACAGCATAGAATGGACCAGGGAACTGTGAGTTCCCAAACTGGGAACAGCTTGTGTGAACTAATATTAAAGGGATCAGAAAGAGAGCAAACTTTTTTTTTAACAAATTGGTGATTGAGGAACTGATTTAGGAGGCAGAAGATTTGGATTCTAGTATTTCCCCCACTAAATATACTTAAAAATCTACTTTAACTCAGGTGATTTTCACAATTCTCCTTTCACTTCATCTGCATCTTAACCTCTATGATACTAAGCAGAATATATGTTATTAGCAGTATGGGCCAATGCAAATGATCCAATTACTTCAATGGGTTTTGAATTGGCCCTATGATCATGCTAAATCTGAAAGCATTTCCTTACTACTTTCTAGTTCTGTCAAAGGTTTTCCCTGAGTTACTATTCATTGGATGAGATCTTTAATGAACTAAAACACATCCAAATGTTGTTATGCAAGTCCAGACCTCCAAGGGCAAACCCACAAAGGGACACAGGCAGTGAAGGGTACTGAGCAATCACCTCCATAGTCTTCCATCACTCTAAGGTGTCCAAATGTTTTAGCTGTGGATCTCCAAGGGCTTTTCTCACACAACTCTTCTGTCTAGACTTTGGAGATCCTGTTCCCAGAGGCAATTAACCACATCTTACTGTGCTGAAGTCCTTCTGTGGTTCCTATCCCCAACTGCCCTTTAAATGAAAAGCATTTAGATGCTTTTAGATAACCACTGAGGATTTCAGTCTCAGAGCTCTCCAAGGCAGAAGTTTACTGCAGAGACATAACAGGCAACGAATGAGCACCTAAGAATTTGGCTCCACAGAAGCAGAAGTAATTTCAGCAACTATGCATGCTTCTATTAACAATTTAATCAAACATTAAGGGATTTGGATCCCAGAGATACAGATGTTCCTGTCCTGTTCCCAGCTCTCAGCCACAGAGTAGCAGCACATCAGCACAGAAAGACACATTGCATGCCTCTGAAAGGTCTGGGGCTGTCCTGTTCATATGCATCAAAAATGAAGTGAGGGTTACAACAATTTAATTTCATTACTGAAAATCCAGGAGGTGGAATTGGATGATGTTTCTGCACTGTGCTAGAGATGGGATGCTGTAACAGAACTAGACACGATATTCAGCATTGTGGTACAGATGGGGACCCTCTTGTCACACTTCTCCTTATCCTCTGTTCCTCCCCACCCTGCATTATCACTCTGTTATGCAGAGAAATTCTAGGAGAGGTCTAAAAGCTCTCACAATAGCTCACCCCCAGCTATAGCACTGATGCCACTGATCTCCACGTGAGCTGAAGCAAGTGCTGCACTAATGGGGCTGATGGGGATCTCCTTTCTGCTCCACCACAGGTGCAACCAGAGGAAAATGGGCAGGTTGGTTGTGTCTTGTGGGTTAATGATGCCTGTAAAACTGCCTGGAATAGCAGCAGGGTTTTGTGGAATACATTTCAAAGCTGACGGCCTTGCCCAACAACATCTTGTATATATTACCAGGCTAGTTAGCTTAAAAATTTCTTTTGCTTAGCTATTTTTAATTTGCAGATGAAGCCGGAAAAAGCAAACATAGCCCTAACAAACTCTGTTCATGGCTAGTGAACTGTATTTCCTCTGCCTTCCAAAATACAAATAAATGGATAAAAATGGCACTGCTGTGTCAGAGTATGTACCTTTTGAAATTCATGCTCAATGTATCACTCTAAAGCACCAACATAACTCAAGAAACAGCAAGATTATCAAAGCAGATGATGATATTTAGCCTGTCCATGTGTAGGACTGCAGCTTCTGCTGATGGAATATGCAATAAAGCAACTGCATTGATGTATTTTTTTCTCTTGCATGTTAATACAGCTACACTGCTTCAGAAGTCAGATTCATTTTGTGTTCCTCCTACAGCTGCCTTTACTGGTAGCAGAACATTATCAGTTTTCCTGTTTCTGCCTCCTCTTCCATTCAGCCTTTGAAGGGTTATTATCTCCTTCCAGCTTGTCATACACGTACCAAAGCACTTCACACCCAAAGCATGTGAGTCCCTGCTCAGTATCTGGCAGAAAGTCGATTTTCTGGCTCAACTCTAGCATTTTTATTGTGCTTTATGCAGATAAGAGGTCCACTGGGCTGACCCACTGGAAAAATGCAGACTCGGATCATGCAATGCCACAACCCAGTACTGCAGGCCTGCATGGCTTTTACCAGCCAGATTCCTTCGGAGGAATCAAGTTCTCTCAAGTCAGAAAAAAAAGAGTCTGATTATGTTTTGCTGAGTGTCAGGGAAGAGATTACCCCATAGGATTACAATGGATTGATACACATGAATCTGGACTTCAGGCTGACAGGATACAGACCTGAACCTTTCAACACTGGCAAAATTCATTGCTGCAAAGCAGAAACCAGCACGGTATTTTCTTCAGGAAGGTGAATAAAAAAAGACGTCAGGGATAAAGCATCAGTTACAGAGCAGGAACAATACAGAGACATGAGAAAAACCCCCATATACACTGTCCCAGAGCTAATCTTCACGGTAAAAGCCCTCCAGCCTTTTGAGCCCATAGATGCTGAGCCTGGTATAGCTGCACTGTTAAGCACATTTGCAGTGTAAGGTAGAAATATCCCACCTAGGAAAACTGCCTCCAACCACCTGGCTTCAGCTTGCCGGAAGGTCCCAAGGCAGTGGGCACCATCCACAGCCATGGGTCTATAGGTTTCAGGAGCAGCTGAGCCACAGGGCTGAGCCTCTGGAAAGGACAATCTCAAGCAGCACCAAAAAGCAGAGTCTAAATGTCTATTTAGATCCAGGTCTCAGTTCTCCATGTGTAAATTCGTGAGATGTCCCCACCTCAGAGATGCGCTACAAGGATAAACCCAACAAAGAATTGTGACTATTTCAGATACTGCTGCAGTGGGAGTCATACAACCAGCAAGAACTGGGGAGAACTGCCAAACCTCATGGATGTTTACTGCTTATGCCTCTGCTCAGTAGCTTTAATACTGTGAACACATATGCATGCATAGACACATGGGGAGGCTTATTAAGCAGCTGTTAGTTCTTCACATAAAGAAGAAATATTTAGAAGAGCCAAGAAATGTAATTTCTCCCCTTCACAGGGAAAGTTCTCAACTTGTACAGGCTGAAGTGGGATCAGAGAAGAGTCTGCGTCTTACCCAGACCTCCAAGGACTGTGACAAGCTCTTATGTTATTGTTAAGGACTAAGTCACCCTGTCTTGCAGATGTTTTTAGCCACTGCAGAAATGCTCATTTGAAGCATATGGAGAAGAAATATTTGAGAATTTAGGAGCTGACCTTGAATTATCAATACCAGTTCCTCGCAACTGTGTGAGATATGGGTTAAGTTAAGAGACCAGAGAACAAGCACACACCACAGACTATGATGAAGCAAGACCCACAGTAAAAAAAGAGCATATGCCAAGAGGTTGGAGGAAGATGGATGGGAAAAGAGAAGTCACGCTTCTTCTCAAACATCCATCTGGCAGGGTCTACCTCTAAAACAAACTTTCAATCTGAAAAGTTAATCTCTATATTCACATTTGTGGGGAATTAGTCATTAACTAGCAGGAAATGAATCGATTTTCAATCTCAGCTTTTCTCTGATTAAATTTGGACAATAAGAAACTTAATTGAGCTGTGATAGTGCTATAGGTCAATACGCTAGCAGATCAGTTATTACTCAGTGCTAACAAAAAGAAATCTTCAGCGAGAATTGTTGTCAAAACAATTAGTATTGCTAGTGCATAATACCATGACTACCACTGATTAAATGCTATTTCTCTTTGATCTTCCTTAACTGAGCAGCATCACTGGAACACTTTATTTATTTTAAGTTTGGCACAGTCTTCCACTACCCCAAGGTCAGCGATAGCACAAGGCTATGACAATGTCAGGATCCTGCTGTGCTGTAGCTATGCCCCAGCCTAATTACAATATCCTTTTTCTTGACACCATGTTATCTCTTTAGGAATCTGGGAACATACCAGATGGAGAATACACTGATCTGGGACATTTCCTTTTTTATTCCCCGTGCCCCCCCGCCCCCCCCCCCCAGTAAAGATCATCTGACTCCTTTTCATTTCTGAAAAAGGCTTTATTTTCCCAGGGAGTGTTGGCTCCAAAGGTTCACAGTATTAACTTGAATGCTGTGCCTGCTGTGTTGAGAAGTCCTTAGTGCAAATTTCCCAAAAGAATGGGACTATAGAAGCATCAGTAAGTGCTATTTCCAGCCAAAAAGGGATTTGAAACACGAGTCACTGAATTCTGAGACAACCATCTTATGAATATACAGATGGGACTGCAGAAAAAATTCTCATGCCTGAAATATCTGTCTCATATACTTATGTAATATGTCCTCCTTAAATTCTTATACATAGGGAGTTGTTATAGCCCAGTACTGCAGACAGGAAACTGCAGAAAGAGAAGGAAAATGGCTTAGCTGGGAGTATCAGAGAACTGATGATTTGAACCTCAAGATCTCAGTGAGTGCTAAACTACAAAATCCGTTTTCTTGATATTGAGTGCAAAACCTGCTAATTCAGGAATTACCAACAAATAGCTTTAACTTCTGGGGAGAATTATCAATTCCCTTACAAGCACAGCTCACTCCAATGAGCTCGGAATTGGTGGACTCAGATACCTTTTCCAGTTCATAAAGCCTTTGGCTGTAGAGCAGTCCATAAACCTCTCCATCCAAGGAAGGAAACTACAACCTGAAGTCCAGAAAGACCAAAGGAGTGGAAAAAGAAGAAAGTTGTATGATACCACGAGCACCTTGAGAGAACTTGGTCTGCTGAGAAAAGCATTGAGTATTCAAGGAAAGAAAATGGGAAGGGCTGACTGCCCCCAAAATTGGTGTACCCTGCTGCTCGTTGCCATCACAGACTAGAAAAGGGAACCCCAGCCTGCACCTCCAGGCAGCTTGGTCCCAGTAGGAACACATGTAACAGGATAAATAACCGGACTACAGCCACAGTCTCTAGGTCAGTCAGTGTGCAGTGGTGCGCACTTCATCCCTCTGTGCCCTTCAACCCCAGGCAATGGACTGGGAGTGGTTATTTTTTGTGTTGTACCCAAAATGTTTAACAATGCCTCAGGGCTAGGCAGGGTTAATGAAACAGAGTACTTGGCAACCCACCTGAGTAAATCCTGACATCTCTGCCTGGAGGCCACACATCCGTCCCTAAACTCCTGGGGTCTTCGCACACAAACAGATATCTGATTGGCGTTGGTAACAGGATGTGTTACAGAATAAGGTTTCAATGCGGGACAAAAGGGGGAAGAGCTAAGGGAATGGGAAGGACCCCGAAGTTAGAGGTGAGAGGCAGGAAGGATGGTAGCAATAGCAGCAATAGTTAGCATAATAGATAAGGGCCAAGTGGGCAATAATTTGTATTATCCTTTTTTTCCCTGCTATCCCTAGGCATATCCTAATGACTTTTATTTTCAGTTCTGAGTTTCAAAGCAATCCTACAATTCACAGAGGAACTGTACTAAATTGAAGTTTCTAATCATTTGAAATTGGAAATGGTCCCACATTTCTAACTGCTGCACGGCCTGTATCAAAGCTTTTCTTTTGCAATGAAGCTGTGAGCAGATAGGTTTTCAGATTTCCTTCTGAAAATTTTGTACAGCCCTACTTAGGAGATCTGTCCACCTGAAACCCTTTCAATTCTGTTCTTATGAAGAATAATAATAAAAAAGGACTCTTTTAACACAGTGCAGTTTTAAGTTTCCAGCTTTGCAAGGTAATGCATTTTCTTCCATATCTAGGCTTTCTCTTGTAACACAAACCTTTTGAAAGGTCAACGCCAAGACTTACAAGCCCAATAGTATATAAAAACTTTGAAATACCAGCATTCTGGTGCAAACGATCATGCACATATAACTATATATATCTATATACAGAGATATTTAGATATATATCAAAGGAGTGGACTAAATCAGTTCTTGCTTAGAAAAAACATCTTGGAGGACAATACTCTTGAGGTCACAGATGTTTAAAAAAATCCTAGTTTTATTTATGTGAAGTGTTGTGCACATTTGTAGTTCCATGTGAATAACAGTATTATTATTGCTGTCACAATATCTAGGAATCTTGGTTGAGCAGCATTTGGATAAAACCTAAAGCTCAACACAGAAGAAAAAGAAAGATGAAAGAGGAATTCAGTGCAAGGAGTCTGGAAGACTTTTCTTTGTGACTTGATCCAGTGGATTTTCCCAAGGGTAGGAAAAGAGAAGGGAATGACACAGCCCATGTGTCACCTTCTGGGAATTAAGAATTTATGTCTAGAATAAACCACAGGTATTCAAACAATGACAGCTCTTGGGTACACCGTCTCCTTGTCTATTAGTTCCACAGATCAACTTCCCTAAGGGGAAGGGATCTTGAACAAAGACTTTCAAAGGATGAATGGAAAGATGTAAAGGAGCATTACATTCTTGTTCCTTGTCTCAAATGGTGCAAGAAGGGAAAATCCTCATTGTATACAAACTATTTTTTTCCATCAGTTATGTTCTTTGCTATCTGTAGAAATAGATGTAGAAAAACTCCCTGTGGGCCATACGGACCACTGCTTTCACACAGAGATGCCATCTCCCTGGATATGCTGTTGCTGTGCTAGTACTGACTGTGCTCATGAGCCAATGCAGACAAAATCTGGATATTGATACCAGTTATACTTAGTATTATTATGTGTTTCCCAAACGTGTCTCCTTTTTAGGCAATTGGCCAGCTAAAGAAGATAGTATCATCCCACAGAGTAGAGCTTCTCCCCAGTTTCATCCCTTCTACTCCAATCAACTCCTGGGGCATGCAGACTTCTATGAGATTAACTTAAGTGAACTGGATGTTTGGAGGGGGAAAATTACCCCACAGATTCTGTTTCCTCAGTACTGTAACTTTGTATTATCACTTTCCAGTGGGTTTCTGTGGTTTTATCCACTCTTTCAGGTATCAGACATGACCACAAGGGCTCATTTTAGAGAAATCCGTAAACCTATTAGTATAAACTGCATCATGCTGCTTGTTCATTTAAAGCATTGCAAGCGAAAGGCAGGGTTGCCTTCTCCTGCAATTGCCTGCTTAAGTAACTTAAATCCTTCAGTGCCTGGTACCTTTGAATTTCAGCTCCTTTTTGCCATGAGAAAACCACCACTGAAGCAAAAAGCTACAATGGGTAGAGCAGCCTCTTCTGTTTCAGACAAATCAACCAGCTAAGTGCTTACCTGTCACTTGGTTCCTTTAAGATCTTATATTTATTCATATACTTAGTCTATAAATGACTTAACACTTGAATGCAGTAAGAGCATACAAAGGGATAGCATAAAATAAATTCTAAAATCTGCAGAGAACGAGCTACCTTTAATTAAAAACTATCTTTATCTAAAAAGGTGAACAAAACCATACTAACAAAAAAGATGCATCAACATGCACACTTAGAAGAAAGCTACTCCCCATGCCATTCTTCCAACACCAGGATATCTCATTGCATGCACTATTCGACACCATTATAATGACTGAAGTTTCAATAACATAATTAGGAGTCAGCTGAAAAGAAGACACAATATAAAGCGCTTAAGCAATATGCTTCTCTAATGCTGATTCCTTGCTGCTTTATTTATCACACAAGCTTAGTGTATTTACACGTTCTTTCTCCTTCAGATTAAATTACTCTCTGTGCACCAAACCAACTGCAGACACCCATACCTTTTTAGCTGTGCATAAAATTCTGAGCATGACAAATGTAAAACTGATGTCTTCACTGTAGTGGTGAATGCAATTTCATTTCAAAATCAGATCCATTTGAATTCTTCCCCTCAGCTACAAAAAAATCTCTAAAAACCTGAAAGCCCAACTAAATCCACTTGCAAGGAGCAAAATACAAGGTCTATTTATAGACATAGCAAAGCATAACCAAAGGGATGTATCAAAATCAGTGTTTCCCATTAATAAACATTACCTCAAAAATACACTCAAAAATGTAGACTGATGCAATTTGAACTGCCCAGCAGTATAATTATGGTAACTAGCTCACACTGGGGAACAACTGTTGCTTTTCCACACTGAGTAATGAATATGAGTAATAGATTTGACTTTTTCCCCCAAGTATTCTGGTAAACATGTTAAATAAATCAGGTTGTAGGCTTTCATGAATACACAACAACAGCTACTCAGTCCTTAGCAAGCATGGAACAATACAATAACAATAATAACGGCAAAAAAAGAGTTCAGTATTGGGGTCGGAGTTTGAAGGAGGATTAGTTGTACATGCCTTTGGGTAAGTTAGCTCTCTTATCTTATGAGAGCAGCCGATCACGTATTCTTTAATATTCTTGTACCTCAGAGTCAATAAAGATTAATAAAAAGCCCTATAGACATTAATGGTTGAACAATAAACTATGTAATCATGACCAAACTATTATGATACCAACTGCTTTCCAGAAGGATGCTGGTTTACACTTGCCAAGAGGGATCCTCCCAGGACCACTGTTCTTGGTGATGCCAGTTCCCAAAACGCCCTTTTAAAGTTTGCAGCTGGGAGATACAGCCCAATTCCTGCCATATCTCCTCTATGAGTTGACTGCATATAATGCTCTCTAGAGATGAGTTATTTCTAGAGGAACAGTAATGACATATATTTCACACGCATTTGATATAGAGTCACATTACATGCCAGATGTAATTAAGGATGAAAAATAATGAGCTAATTCTAGTAAGTTGTTAAATTCTCAAACAAAAACAACAAAAAATCAAAACCAAAGTTACAAGAAGACAAGAATAAAACAAGAAAGTATTCTTTCGACTGGTTGCTATCATCACAGAAGTAACAGGTAGGCATCTTCTCCAGCACGGGGGCTTTTCTGAATTTGTCCTCCTATTGCATTCCTTTCTCAACACACTCCTGGCTTAAAGGCTCTTCTTGATGGTCAAAGGATTGTCAAGCCTCTAGACACTTCATAAATCATCTGCGAGAGGCAGTCAATGAACAACCACTCTCTTAAGGCAGCTGTCTCTAGAATGCAACTAGTTTCACAGAGAATCCACGTGGCATCTTGAAACATATGGCAGAGTTGGCATTTTGTCTTAGAGTTCATGCTCTCATAAAAATAGGGCAAAGCCCCCCTTCTCATAGCATCAGATCTTTACGGAGAGGTGGCAGCATCTTTATAACTAAGGTTACAACCAGATTTCCTTGTAAAGAAGTCTCAGAATTCTTTGGATCTTTCCTCAGTGACAGCCAAATACCTAAGGGTGATAATACTGCCCAGGCAAAGACCTTCAACAAACCATCCAGGGAATTCAGTCTCTGAGGATATAACAAATACTTACTGAACAAGAAACACAGGAAAATTGCATATAGTCCCTGTTAAACAATAGGAGACAAGAAACTTGAAATATGCCTTAGACAGACATGTCTGAAGAAAAGTAATAGCCTACCAAGCTAATGGGCGCCAATGCTTTTTAGTGCTGTCAAAATATGGAGAAGCTTGTCTTCCAGGCTGGGGACTAGGGTCCAACTAGAAAACACAACACCGGCATTTCTTCCTGCACCTGGGATGGAGCCCAGAGGATACCTAGTCCAGCTGCCAGGGCAGATTTAGCAGCAGCATCTGCCATGACCCTGGGCAGAGACAACTCATGAGAAAGAAGGTAAAATTCTAAACCACAGCACCAGAGCTCTCAAATTGAACATTTTAAGCCCTCACCCAAGCAAACACCATTAGCAGTCAGCAGCAGTATTTTTGGTTGTCTGAGTACACTGGAGAGAGAATACTGAAAGCACCTAAATCTATGAAGGTCAATCAGAAACTGCTTTCTGAGGTAGCTCTGTTCTTCCTCTCTTACACAAGTGTCAGAAAGAGTCTGTACCTCTGATAGCTCAGTCTCTCCTGTTAGCGCGTAAGCAGACCACCAGCTCTTAGGAAGCTCCCAGAGCTCAGTGGTATTTTCACAGAAGTCTGCCAGTTGGAGACTCCCAGTGTCAAGGTTTTGGCTCTCTTCATTTGGGGAACAGTGAGAGTACACTCAAAGCAAGCACATAAAAAGGTAGATTTTTCACAGTTGTCCAGGTTATTCATGAAGAAAACCATCTAAATTCAATCTAAGTAAAGCCCTACTGGCAGAGAAAGAAGGTCTTAAATTTAATCATTTTCACCTGCTGTCAGGATCAATACTTCTTCCAGCCCCACCCCAAAACATGGTCATGACTGGTTCTCTTATTCACTAGATTTCTGACTGCCACTCAGCTGGGGACAGTCCTGACATCTAATCAGTACCACAGTACCTACCTTTGTCATCTGTGAATATACTATCTCTATTCTGGTAGCACTGTTTGCTGAAAAAATATTTTTGCGAGCTGATGTGTTTAAATCTTCTGTCACGTTTAGTTTAACAGCCAGCCTGACAAATACCAATTCAAAGCTCACTGCTTCATTCTTCTTCATCAATGGCAAGAGATGCTGCATCTTGATGGGGTGATATATCCCAAGACAGGTTATATATCCCAACACCAGGCGTGACCTGAATCCCATTCCAGGTAAGCACTTTGTTTTCTTGGGTTATGAAGGATTGCATGACTACAGGCTGAATACACAAACAGCTTAGCGAAGAACAAGATTTTAATTCTCAACTGAAATGCAAAAGGCTACTTCCTCATGCTGTCTTTAATGATGACATACCTATAACCTTTCCAGATTTACTAATGAACTAGACAGTCCTGTTGCATTTCCAGTAAAATTCATAAATATCTGCAATCTACAACAATCTATTCTAAATCCTGATATGAAATGACAGGGAGAGAAAGGGATGGTATGGCACTGAAGCTTGAAGGCGATGCAAATTGGAGGTCACAATATCATGTGTTTGAGACCTGTCATGAAGCTGAAATACAAGTGAAGCTGTCACAGTGATACAGTGACAGTACAGTTCAGCATGCTGATGAAGTGACTAAAATCCAGAATGACTGCAGAGCCAAGGGAAAAAAAGCCGTTTTTTTCCTACCCTGTGTACATAAATAGGAAAGATTTGGTTCTGTTGTCCTATGAGCACAATCTGAGATGTCAGTCTAAAGCAACAACTGACCTGTGCTATATTTATAGAGTGGCAGAATATGTTAACTTTTCAACTAAAATGTATCCTTGATATTTCTATTGGTGCAGCAGAGCTGTGTTTTCACAAGAGGGCAATGTACATTTTCCAGTCACAGCAAACTAGTTTGTGCTTTTCCTTTGACAGATATCAGTGCTCCCATTGCCTCAGGAGAGGTAACAATCTGTAGATTTAGCTAGCTATAGCAATTTGTAAGATGTGTGGTTAATAACAGGTTTTCAATTTTAAAAAGAGCTGTTTTCACACCTACAGAAATCTACAGAAATCTACAGAAATCTGAGTGATCCCTAAGTGCATCAATCTAATCCCACAACCTACCCACATGGGTGGACACCAGAGTACCAGCAAAGAAAGGCAACAAAACAAATGAGTTTGCAAGATCATCCATAAATAAGCCACCTACCAACTCTACCACTTTCGTACCTGACCTATCATCTTATTACTTTTGGGGTCCATCTGCTTGGGACTTTAGGGTGGAAAACAGTGTGTAATATTTGCTTTAAGTAGCCTTTAGGAAAACTCAAATTCTGAGAGAAAGGACCACCCTGCATTTGCAGACTGAGTCCCCAGTGAAGCACAGCAAGTCTGACATGTACCCAGAGCACCAGAGTGGATAGCCACACATCACAGAGTCAATCTGCACATGTACAACATGCCCAAGGCTGACAACAGAAGGTGCAAAGCTCATTGCCTCAGTGCAAATTAGTTATACAACATACAGACATTAGGAGGTGTCGGCCTGTTACTCACACTGCATGGTGTGGAAGCACGTAACTCTCCCCAGGAAGACTACCAAGGAGTCCAGACACAACTATGAGAAACAGCATTTTTTGAATTTTGGATATTGGCAAGAATTAGCAAGGCTGAATCATCTACAGCTCTTGAGCCATGAGAGCAAACAGTGCACTACTGAGAGGGCAGGCAAATTTCTGGCTGCTCCAAAAAGCCCAGGAATTACAGTTTCCATGTAAAGCAGGTGAGATCTTGGTTTCTAAATACCTTGGATCATGAATCTGATCTTCTTCCAAATTCTCCATGGAAAGGCTGGGTTTTGGTTTTAGGCATTAGAAGCCAATGAGCTAAGATGAGGCTTTTATGTCTGTGTTGTTTCCAAGTAAGTCCTAACCGTTTACTTGAAGTTAGTCATTCACATTTGAATACTGCATCATTCATTGCTTTACATTGCACTATTTAAAGCCAGGTTTTCAGCTTTACTTAAAGATTGTCCAAAGCTGAGGGAGAGTGTGAAGCATGGAGGACCTAGTAGGAGCTTCCACAGTGGGGGGCCAGTTTCATACTGCCCCTGTGTCTAACACCGTTTAACATTTCTGGGCTGCTAAAAGCTAGGCAGCATCCAAATAAGCTTCAGGGAATTGGCAGAGCTCCAGGGCCCTGAAAAAAGTGACCATTTTCACTGGAAACATTTATGACATTGGAAGGAAGATTCCCGCACATTCCTTAGCTTGCACCAAGATCCTGTAGGCTTGTCTTCCCTCCACCTGGGGAGCAGATACAAAGAGGCTATGGCATTGCTCTACCTCCAGAACCCCCTTCCACCAACATCTCTTTTCAGTTTAACTTGAAAAGATAAGAGCAATTTAATCTTTCCTGCCTTCCACTTGAAGGTTTTGTTCTAAATGTATTTTGACAGCAGAAATAAAGACCAAGTTTTAATAGAACTAACTGAACCACAAACTGAATTATGTATTTCCATTTCAGGAGACAATCTCACTGCTAATAACATCACTCTCCTTCCAAAAGCATGCATGACAGAATTCAAAGCATTTCTCTGTTCCTTCATGGTATTTTATATCTGGCAGTAGCTATGCAGCATACAGAGCTCCCTCTTACACGTGTATGTGTCATGTGTCTCACTGGCTTTGTCCAGAAGTCAGGGTGGGACCATCTGAATTGCTGAACCAGTCTGTCTGGAAAATTTGTATGCTAGCAGATTAAAATGCAGACTGAACCCTGGCAATGTCCCTCCTTTGGATCTCTGCCTAGAACCTTTATTTCTTCATATTCTGTGTTCTCTGGAAACATGCAGCAGCTGCAGGCTTTCTGTAGGACCCCCACACCAACAATCTTCCCCCAGAATGGAAGCACATGGCAAGGCAGGGTCTAAACTGTATTGACAGCCTGAAGCATTTTCCAACACTGGATCTTTATTTGGTTCCCATCTGACAGAAACGACTGCAGTCACCCAAGCAGCTTACTAAACCAGGGTCAAATCCTGAATAGACAGCTTGCTCACAGATTTGTTCTTAATTAGCCACACACCCACTGAAGTCACCAAAAATGCCAATAAAATGAAGGCACATTTTATTTTGCGACCCCAAGAAAGGGGATTGAAAGAATTTACATCAGCTGCTAAACATATGCTCTAATGACCACCACTGGATTATTAGTAGTGACCTAGATGTAAAAAGCTTTGATCTTCTTACTCCTGGGTTATTATCCAGTTTCTAGATCTCCTACAGTCAGAGTGAACAAAAACTAGTATGGGTGAAAATTGTGTGTGATACGAGAGAGAGGTCCATGGAATATCGATCTCCAGACATTTCACTGAATAAAGCAGGCAGACACCAGCAAACATGATTAATAAGAGCAAGCCAGAAAACAGCATTACATTTCAAAGAAATCTAGGGGTGAATAGCTTGAGGTAGTGAGATACAAAGTCTTTCACATGTAGGTCACCAGTTTTAATCCAGCTCTGGTCATAGGGAACTCCAGTCATTAATATCTGACAGCTGTCTGGCAGCATTGTAGAATGAGATGGTGGTCCTGGTTTAATTGCTAGTGGTATCTGCAAAATAAAGCATATCACCAGAACTGTAATGCTGTTAAAAGTCTAGGCAGGAAGGTCAAGGACTGACTGGGCATTGCGAGAGGACCTCTACCCCCTTACCGAAAAGCTTCATTTTCTATTAGTGTCAACTTGAGATATCTCAAGGGTAATAAATCTTTGTGAGGGAACAGAGGATAAAGAAAGCAAAAAACAGTTCAAAGAGAGCTGTGGAAACTCTGCTGCCTTGAACCCAGATCAAGGGCCAGCTCCCCAGCTGGTGCTTCCACTGAAGTGCTAGTGCTACACTGGTTCACACTGGCCCAGGGCTTCTCCCTGGTATTTTTGACAAGAGCAGCACAGAAGCCAGGACCAGCAGATGAGAGGGCAGACACACGGAACCATGGAGCCAGGGAAGGAAGGCAGAGAGCAGACCAAGGCCACAAAGAAGAGACTGAGGGGGAAGGAGGAGCTCTGAACAAGCTTAGAGGATGACAACATGGAAGATGACCTTAGCATGGGTGTTTCCCCACACGGAGCTCCCTGGTTTTCATATCTTGGTCCAGCGAAGAGTTTATTATGTACACTGTTGGTCCCACTACTGTCTCTGAGGTGGGTCACAGCAACACCCCGGACTGCGGAACAGCCCACGTGGCTATGTCTCACTAACCCATGCTGCCACGCAGCCCAGGGTCCCTCTTAAGAGCCACAGCAATACGCCAACCAAGAAGTAAGGTGTGGGGAGGGGGTGAAGTTGTAATTCACATAATCAGAATAAAGGGTTGTCGTGGTTTAACCCCAGCCAGCAACTAAACACCACGCAGCCGCTCACTCACTCCCCCCCACCCAGTGGGATGGGGGAGAAAATCGGGAGAAGAAGCAAAACCCGTGGGTTGAGATAAGAACGGTTTAATAGAACAGAAAAGAAGAAACTAATAATGATAATGATAACACTAATAAAATGACAACAGCAATAATGAAAGGATTGGAATGTACAAATGATACGCAGTGCAATTGCTCACCACCCGCCGACCGACACCCAGCCAGTCCCCCGAGCGGCGAATCCCTGCCCCCCACTTCCCCGTTTCTGTACTGGATGGGACGTCACATGGTATGGAATACACCGTTGGCCAGTTTGGGTCAGGTGCCCTGGCTGTGTCCTGTGCCAACTTCTTGTGCCCCTCCAGCTTTCTCACTGGCTGGGCATGAGAAGCTGAAAAATCCTTGACATTAGTCTAAACACTACTGAGCAACAACTGAAAACATCAGTGTTATCAACATTCTTCGCTCTGAACTCAAAACATAGCACTGTACCAGCTACTAGGAAGACAGTTAACTCTATCCCAGCTGAAACCAGGACAGTATCCACCCCTTATTCTATACCATTGACGTCATGCACAGTTCCCATACCTTTAGTTACATCCTGATCAATCATCACTTTTCCATCCCTTTAAGACATATGAGCAATGATATATATATATATGTATACACACACAGAGATATCATTCCTTTAGTTCATGGGTCATGTTCATAAAATGTTCATTGAGTTCATTTAGTTTCCGACTCTGGGCTCCATCTGTCATACCAGTCTTTCTGGGCAGGAGGGATGGTGCAAAGTCCTCTCAGTCGGTAGAGCAGAATTGGGCTTCAGTGCAGTGTGACAAGCAGGTGACATTTGGCGCAGCAGGAGGATGGTGTGCACCGTTGGATTGTTGCATGCTGGAGTCAGTTCTGGTTCCATCACTACTGCGCTTTGCTCAGTTTTATCACAGTTCTTTTCTTGCTTGATCTAAGTGATTCTTACTATAGTACTATGGATATAGCACATAATTATAGTAAGGATAATATACAGTAGCAGGGTTATATAGCAACTAATATACAGTTTAATTCTGGCTGTTCTCACCTAAAATTAAATCCCCTTGAGGCACACATCGGACTTCCCCATCTTTTCGCATCACCCACCAAGTGCACCCAGGCCCTTGAGCAAAAGCAATCCCACGAATGGGTTTACCTTTGCCTGAGGCAGGAGTAACCCAGACTGTCTTCCCTAACATATTTTTTATGTGCACTACAGGGACTTTATCCCCTTCTACAGTATGTAAAAATTCCGACTGGGCAGGGCCACCCCGATTGGCAGATCCTCTGGTGTTGACTAACCAGGTGGCTTTTGCTAAATGTGTATCCCAATGTTTGAAAGTTCCACCCCCCATTGCTCTCAATGTAGTCTTTAACAGTCCATTGTATCGCTCAATTTTCCCAGAGGCTGGTGCATGATAGGGGATATGATACACCCACTCAATGCCATGCTCTTTGGCCCAGGTGTCTATGAGGTTGTTTCGGAAATGAGTCCCGTTGTCTGACTCAATTCGTTCTGGGGTGCCATGTCGCCACAAGACTTGCTTTTCTAGGCCCAGGATAGTGTTCCGGGCGGTGGCATGGGGCACAGAATATGTTTCCAGCCATCCAGTGGTTGCTTCCACCATCGTGAGCACATAGCGCTTGCCTTGGCGAGTTTGTGGGAGTGTGATATAGTCAATCTGCCAGGCTTCTCCATATTTATATTTCAGCCATCGCCCTCCATACCACAGGGGCTTTAACCGCTTGGCTTGCTTAATTGCAGCACATGTTTCACATTCATGGATAACCTGTGCAATAGTGTCCATGGTCAAGTCCACCCCTCGGTCACGAGCCCATCTATATGTTGCATCTCTTCCCTGATGGCCTGAAGCATCATGGGCCCACCGAGCCATAAATAGCTCACCCTTATGTTGCCAGTCCAGGTCCACCTGAGCCACTTCAATCTTGGCAGCCTGATCCACCTGTTGGTTGTTTTGATGTTCTTCAGTGGCCCGACTCTTGGGTATGTGAGCATCTACGTGACGTACTTTTACAACCAGATTCTCTAGCCGGGATGCAATATCTTGCCACAGTGCGGCAGCCCAGATGGGTTTACCTCTGCGCTGCCAGTTGCTCTGCTTCCATTGCTGTAGCCAGCCCCACAGGGCATTTGCCACCATCCATGAGTCAGTATAGAGATAGAGCACTGGCCACTTTTCTCTTTCAGCAATTTCTAATGCTAGCTGGATGGCTTTCACCTCTGCAAACTGACTCGATTCACCTTCTCCTTCAGCAGTTTCTGCAACTTGTCGTGTAGGACTCCATACGGCAGCTTTCCACCTCCGATGCTTTCCCACGATGCGACAGGATCCGTCAGTGAACAGGGCATATTGCCTCTCATTTTCTGGCAGTTTATTATACAGCGGGGCCTCTTCAGCACGTGCCACCTCCTCCTCTGGCGACATTCCAAAATCTTTGCCTTCTGGCCAGTCCGTGATCACTTCCAAAATTCCTGGGCGACTGGGGTTTCCTATGCGAGCCCGTTGTGTGATCAGTGCAATCCACTTACTCCACGTGGCATCAGTCGCGTGATGTGTAGAGGAGACCCTCCCTTTGAACATCCAGCCCAGCACTGGCAGTCGGGGTGCTAAGAGGAGCTGTGTTTCAGTACCAACAACTTCTGAGGCAGCTTGAACTCCTTCATATGCTGCCAATATCTCCTTTTCAGTTGGAGTATAGCGAGCCTCGGATCCTCTGTATCCCCGACTCCAAAACCCCAGGGGTCGGCCTCGGGTCTCCCCAGGTGCTTTCTGCCAGAGGCTCCAGGTAGGGCCATTCTCCCCAGCTGCAGTATAGAGCACATTTTTAACATCTTGTCCTGTCCGGACTGGTCCAAGGGCTACTGCGTGAACAATCTCCCGTTTAATTTGTTCAAAGGCTTGTTGTTGCTCAGGGCCCCATTGAAAATCATTCTTCTTTCGGGTCACTTGATAGAGAGGGCTTACAATCAGACTGTAATTTGGAATATGCATTCTCCAAAACCCCACGACACCTAAGAAGGCCTGTGTTTCCTTTTTATTAGTTGGTGGAGACATAGCTGCTATTTTGTTAATCACATCCATTGGGATCTGACGACGCCCATCTTGCCATTTTATTCCTAAAAACTGGATCTCCCGTGCAGGTCCCTTGACCTTACCTTCTTTTATGGCAAAACCGGCTTTCAGAAGGATTTGGATTATTTTCTTCCCTTTCTCAAAGACTTCTTCTGCCGTGTTGCCCCATACGATGATGTCATCAATGTATTGCAGGTGTTCCGGAGCTTCACCTTTTTCCAGTGCAGTCTGGATTAGTCCATGGCAAATGGTGGGGCTGTGTTTCCACCCCTGGGGCAGTCGATTCCAAGTGTACTGGACACCCCTCCAAGTAAAGGCAAATTGTGGACGACACTCTGCTGCCAGAGGGATTGAGAAAAACGCATTAGCAATGTCAATTGTAGCATACCACTTGGCTGCCTTTGACTCTAGTTCGTATTGAAGTTCTAGCATATCTGGAACGGCAGCACTCAGCGGTGGCGTAACTTCATTCAGGCCGCGATAGTCAACTGTTAGTCTCCACTCCCCATTAGACTTTCGCACGGGCCATATGGGACTATTAAAAGGTGAGCGAGTTTTGCTGATCACTCCTTGGCTCTCCAGTTGGCGAATCAACTTGTGGATGGGAATCAGAGAGTCTCGGTTGGTGCGATATTGCCGCCGGTGCACCGTCGTGGTAGCAATTGGTACTTGTTGTTCTTCAACCCTCAGCAACCCCACAATCGAAGGGTCTTGAGAGAGACCAGGCAGGGTAGACAGCTGTTCCGTGCCCTCCGTCTCCAAGGCAGCTATACCAAAAGCCCATCGATACCCCTTTGGGTCCTTAAAATACCCTCTCCTGAGATAGTCTATGCCAAGGATGCACGGAGCCTCTGGACCAGTCACAATGGGGTGTTTCTGCCATTCATTCCCAGTTAGGCTTACTTCAGCTTCCAATACAGTTAACTCTTGGGATCCCCCTGTCACACCAGAAATAGAAATGGGTTCTGCCCCTTCATAACTTGATGGCATTAAAGTACACTGTGCGCCGGTGTCTACTAGAGCCTTATACTCCTGTGGGTCTAACGTGCCAGGCCATCGAATCCACACAGTCCAATAGACCCGGTTATCCCTTTCCTCCACCTGGCTGGAGGCAGGGCCCCTCTAATTCTGGTCAGAGTATCCAGTATTCACTTCTCGTAAAATTGGCTCAGAAGTCCCTTCAAGAGGATCAGAAATAAGATCAGCCCTTCTACTCTGTTTGGAAACCGGAGCGGCATTTTTCCTGGTAGAATCCCCTTTTGTGGTGTTTTTTCCTCGCAGCTCACGTACCCGTGCATTTAGGACCGAGGTAGGTTTTCCATCCCATTTCCTCATGTCCTCTCCATGATCACATAAGTAAAACCACAGGGCACCTCGCGGTGTGTACCTTCTATATTCTTTCTCTTGGGCAGAGGAGCGCTCACTCCTAATAGCTGAGACATTGGTCCTTACAGGTGGGCAACAGGACATCTCCTCTTTGAATTGCTGGAAATCCTCGGACAGCTTCTCCACAGCCGAAATGCAGGCTTGTAGGGAGGAGGAGAGATTCTCTTCGTATTGACGGAGTTGGCGAGCCACTTCATCCACTGTCGGTGCCTCTTCGTCTTTCCAGGTCATTATTGCCAGTGAGTTGGCATAGGACGATGGTGCGCTCCGTACAAACTTCCGCCACATGGGTCGTGTGCATTGGACTTCGTCTGGATCTTTGGGTAATTGTGGGTTGTCCGGATCATGATGAATTGTCTCTAGCACAGCTAATTCCCTCAGATATTGGATACCTTTTTCCATGGTTGTCCACTTGCTTGATTGACATATAACATCTTCCTTAAAGGGGTACCTTTCCTTCACACTTGACAGGAGTCGCCTCCAGAGGCTGATGGCTTGTGTCCCTTTTCCAATTGCCTTGTCAATGCCACCTTCCCTGGCAAGCGATCCCAGCTGCTTGGCTTCCCTACCTTCTAATTCCAAGCTATTAGCCCCATTGTCCCAGCATCGGAGGAGCCAGGTGATAATATGCTCACCTATACGGCGGCCAAAATCTTTTCGCATATCCCGCAGCTCACTCAAGGATAGGGACCGGGTTATTACCTCTGGTTCTGCCTCTTCCTCCTGTTCCCGTGATGACCCTGGTTCGCCTTCATCCTTCGCTAAGCGAACTGATTTTTTTTGTATATTTCTTTTTCTGTACGGGGGCAACTGATACTGGTGCAGGTTGGTCCACTGGTTCAGTTGCAGTACCGCTCGCCGGGTCTTGGATAACCGCAGTGTCTGTTGCCAAGGTTTGGGTAGCTGCTGTGCTCGTTGCTGGGGCTGGAGGGACCTCAGTGCCCGTTGCCGAGGTTTGGGTAGCTGCCGTGCTCATTGCCGAGGCTGGAGGGGCTGCAGTGCCTGTCACTGAGGTTTGGATAGCCACAGTGCTCATCGTTTTGTTGTTAGGTCCAGAGACCTTCTCTTCCCCTTGAGGGTACTGAGTGGTGTCGAACAGGGCTCGATAGGCATGGGCCAGGCCCCAGCACGTTGCAGTAATTTGTATCTCTCTGGAGCTGCCGGGGTGACAGCATACCTTTTCCAAATATTTTACTAGTTCTTCTGGATTCTGCACTTGTTCAGGGGTGAATTTCCAAAACACTGGAGGTGCCCACTTTTCTAGGTACTTGCCCATACTACCCCACACACCCTGCCACTCATAATTATCCAGCCTTGGGGCAGATCTCTGGGTGATTTTCTTAAATAGTTGTTTAACCTTAAATGAGAGCTGAACCACATTCAGAAGCATGCTAATTCCTAGCAGTAGGGCTAGGACCGTGCTGGTCCCAACATCCCAAGAGTATTCAAATTTTTCAAAATTCTCAAACACCATTGTAACTGGACTGAGGGAGAAAGGAGAGGGGAAGAAAGGTATCCCACCCATAGACTGGTTTTCCAAGGAGGAAAGGTAAATGGTATAATTATTAATAGTTTCCCACAGATGGCTTCCACAGTATAAAGGTGACAATGCTGGGTGCAAGTACCGGATTAATCCCACAGCCGACGACTTTATCATACCATAAACCAGTGTTATACAATACATCAAAGCGAAAACCTTAATCCACCTCCCACGGATGATAAGCAGCAGAAGAGGGACTACATACAGCAAGCGAGGTGATACATAACAGAACTTTAAAAACCAGAGCAACAACTCTAAGAACACATAAATCAACATAATGACCAGCAACTATTAGACCGATATAATGAATGCTTATAACAAATTTGTTTTAACAAGCTCTGGTCAGGTTTGTCGTTATCTCAACCCTTCGTGCCCCACGTTGGGCGCCAAAAAGGACTGTCGTGGTTTAACCCCAGCCAGCAACTAAACACCACGCAGCCGCTCACTCACTCCCCCCCACCCAGTGGGATGGGGGAGAAAATCGGGAGAAGAAGCAAAACCCGTGGGTTGAGATAAGAACGGTTTAATAGAACAGAAAAGAAGAAACTAATAATGATAATGATAACACTAATAAAATGACAACAGCAATAATGAAAGGATTGGAATGTACAAATGATACGCAGTGCAATTGCTCACCACCCGCCGACCGACACCCAGCCAGTCCCCCGAGCGGCGAATCCCTGCCCCCCACTTCCCCGTTTCTGTACTGGATGGGACGTCACATGGTATGGAATACACCGTTGGCCAGTTTGGGTCAGGTGCCCTGGCTGTGTCCTGTGCCAACTTCTTGTGCCCCTCCAGCTTTCTCACTGGCTGGGCATGAGAAGCTGAAAAATCCTTGACATTAGTCTAAACACTACTGAGCAACAACTGAAAACATCAGTGTTATCAACATTCTTCGCTCTGAACTCAAAACATAGCACTGTACCAGCTACTAGGAAGACAGTTAACTCTATCCCAGCTGAAACCAGGACAGGGTCCACCCAGAAATGATGAATAAGAAACAGAACTCCTTACTGCTACCTTTTAAAAAACCTTTCTTTACAATAAGAGAAAGGCCTGAATTTCCAAAGCCCATGTGAAATAAGTAACATTCACATCAGGAAGTGAGAAAAGAGATTATTTACAGCTCACAAGATGAATTCTCCCAGTTGCAGACAATTGCAGATCGGAACAGAGAGCTCTGATTTCTATGTTTAACTAAAAAATAATTCTATTTTTTTTTTTAGTAAAAGCTATGTTGAAAAATTCAAATTTGATTCATAAGAGCAAATGGTGATTTTTTTCTTTTTCTCTAATAACTGTGCCTTTATTTTTTTTGGATGAGATTTACCTCACTTTATCTGTCCCAAAATCAGGTATTCCATCTAAGCTACTTATCAAGGTCCCCTCAACAGTGACTGAAGAGAAGCAATCACCTCCAACAGCAGAATTCTCTGTCTTAAAATAGGAGGATGCTTGGAATAGGTAGGATGAATTCTTCTCTCATGAAGTGGTTGCTGGAGGTGCCCAATGTACAAATAGATTAGACTCCAACATGGCGAAAGTTAAGTGAGTTGAACACAGTCTTTTGTAACCAGAGTGACTCTTCAAGCATTTTACGGACATTCTGCACGGACATTGAGCTGTTGACTGCAACTCTTTGAGTGCAACCATCCAGCCAATTCCTTACCCAGTGACTGGTCCATCCATCAAATCCGTGTCTCTCCAATTTAGAGACAAGGATGTCGTGTGGGACAGTGTCAAATGCTTTGCACAAGTCCAAGTAGATTTCCCTTTAAAACTCCTCCACTTGCTTTTGGAACTGTGTAAGTGACATGCAAGAGTCACATTTCTAAGTATTTCGCATTTAGCAATTTCTTATAAAAATCAGTGCTCTTTCATATTGCATTTTAGAATTGTGCAAATTCTATACTGATCATTCAAATAGCCTCTCCAGTTGTTAAGCAGTGACAGACTTATCAACAGAATTTTTTTTTTCTTTGAATACTTTCCCTAAGTAAACAAATAAACAATACAGAAATGTACTGAGGTAGAACAGCCCCAGGTGACAGTTTCCCAGTTTCCAGGATAATTCTGCTAGTAGTTTCCAGCCAGCTATCCATCAAGTTATAAGATAACCACTAGATGGTGGTGGTGTATACCACACACGGAGTACCTTCCACTTTTTGCTTGGCTTTCTCAGAAACCTCAAGAAAGGAGAAACATTTCGGCACAGTGTACAGACCTCCACTGTAGTGCAAGTCAAACAATATCCTTGACCTCCACTGTAGTGCAAGTCAAACAATATCCTTGATCCTTCCCAAGCAAGAGCCAAGTGCTTTAACTTGCTACAGACTGTTGTGTCGCAAAAGCTGCATAACAGAAAGTCTTAACACTTTGGAAAAATGTCATGCCCACTGTGATACAATTGAGCGCTACAGGACATTGCCAAAAACAAAAATGAGGAATTCACGAGTTTCTCTAGACTTCATTTAAAATAATCACATTCTGCCCCATCATGCTACAGCTGCCTTTGTTGAATTTAGCTCCGTAATTGGCAGTGGAAACCTTTGCTTTCTCTCTTATGGAATTTATATGTTCTACTGCTCTTCCTTCAAGCAATGTAATTAAAAGAACCTGCTTAGCATAATTAATTCACAAACAGGTTGGATGAAATGGGATTGTATCCCAAAGGCTTTTTCAGCATTAAGTGAAAATACTTCTTCAAGTGTACTGTAATCTAGAATCTCCTGTATATCAATTTCTTGCATTTTCTATTTTAAAAGCTCTTCATTTTGAAAGGTGCTACAGTTGGCAGCCCAGTTCTGAGTTGTGCTGCTGATGTAGACCTAGATTATACAGCTCATTCTGCAAACCATGTCCCCCAGACTATCCAGCCTCTGAGCAGAGGGAGGCTGTGTAGTCAAGAGCTCTTCCATGTTGAAGAGTTTTTGCTGAAATTGACTCATCTTCCTCAAAAATCCTCCCCCCAACCTGATCTGAAACAACAACAGGGCATTTTAGATGTTAAAGGGAATATTACAGTCAGTTCTGCACAGCTAACCAGAGGAACGCTGTGGGAACGGGGAGGGAGGAACACCTTCCCACAGGGAGCAGCTGGGACCTCCGCTCCTGCATGGCCACTTGGACCAGCTGCGGTCGTCTCCCGCCAAGAGCATTTCTCCCAACTGCACTAAGACCTGGCGTTATTCCTCCCTCATGTTTAGGCTGTCCGCGAGGACAAGGACGTAGAGATGGGCCCTTTAGTGCATCGCACTCAATGGCACCTGCTCCACCTGAGCAGCTGAGACATCGCCCACAGCCCCAGCACAAAGCGGACCCACAGGACCCTCCCGGGCCTGTCAGTGGGCTCCAGAGGCACGCACAGGGCCCCAGCCCTTCTGAGTGCTCCCTACGATTAGCAGCCTACTAACTGCGACATCCACACTTAGCTTCTTTTTTTATTATTTATTTTTTTTAACTGAGACCCTGTCCCCTTCGGTCTGCTATGGAGACATTTCAGATTTCTTGAGCTCCCTTTCATGACAAACTCATTTCCAAAGAGTGATAATAAATCAATCATTTATGGCATTAACAGCTTAGCTCTAGAGACTTTTAATTTCAGTGCAATCACCACTAGCTGATAACAGCAGGCAAATGGAAAGCCCTACCCCCAAAACTCATTTAAAGCTGATCATCCCAGATTAGAAAGAAAGAAGATTATTTTAATGATCTAACCTGAGAAAAGATCATTTGGGTAGTTTTGCAAATCGGGAAGTACACTTATGACATGACACTGATGGACAAGTGATGCAGAAAACAGCCCAGCCTCCTTTGGAAAAATCTTTCAACCACTTGAATTTACATGGGGACTAACAGACGTGATGTTTGGCAGTACAAGGGATAGGCATTATTCTCTACTAAAAGACCATTGTGTTGTAGTGAAGCACCTATTAAACTCAGCTATCATGCTGTTGTGGTTTAAACCCAGCTGGCAACAAAGCACCATGAAGCCGCCCGCTCACTCCTCCCCACCTGGCCCCAGTGGGATGAGGAGGAGAAAATATAAAGAAAAGCTCATGGGTCTAGACAAGGACAGGGAGGGATCACTCACCACTTATGGTCACGGGCGAAAACCAGACTCAACTTGGAGAAAAAACAAAATCAATTTCATTTACTACAAATCATATCAAAACAAGGATAATGAGAAATAAAAACTAAACTTAAAACATCTTCCCCCCACCCCTCCCTTCTTCCCAGGCTTAACTTTACTCCCGGTTTTCTCTCCCTCCTCCCCCCAGCAGCGCAGGGGGACGGGGAATGGGGGTTGGGGTCAGTTCCTCACACGTTGTCTCTGCCGCTCCTTCCTCCTCAGGGGGAGGACTCCTCACTCTTCCCCTGCTCCACCATGGGGTCCCTCCCACAGGAGACAGTCCTCCATGAACTTCTCCGGCATGAGTCCCTTCCACGGGCTGCAGCCCTTCAGGCACAGCCCGCTCCAGCGCGGGCTTCCCCATGGAGTCCCGGCCATCTTGGGGGGCATCCATCCCCCCGCTCCGGCGTGGGCTCCTCTCTCCCCGGGCTGCAGGTGGGCATCTGCTCCCCCGCTCCCCTCCGTGGGCTGGGGGGGGACAGCCTGCCGTCTCACCGCGGGCTGCGGGGGCGTCCCCTCCTCCCCTCCTTCCTCACTGACCTCGGTGTCTGCACAGGGGCTCCTCTCACACTCCAATCCCCCCACTCACTGCAGGTTCCCCTCTTAACTCTGTTCTCCCAGAGGCGCTACCGCCATCACTGACCGGCTCGGCCTGGGCTGGAGGTGGGTCCGACTTGGAGCCGGGGAAGCTTCTGGCAGCTTCTCACAGGAGCCGGCCCTGCAGCCCCTCCCCCGCGACCAAAACCCCACCACACAAACCCAAATCACATGCAAACAGCAGTCATTTAGCAAGGTCATGGTTTCTAATGATTCTATGATATTGCCTGCCAATATTATTTCTATTTAAGCCCTATTCTAACACAAGCTATTCATCAGGTAGTGAACTGGGTGATGCTGCTCAAGGTGTCACTGATGGGGAACACTTGGGAGGGAAGTCACTGGATTTTATCTGTTGATTCATGACTGGAAGGAATGAACGTACGTGATGCTGTCTGAGGCACTGAACTGGTCACTCCTTGGAAATCAGACATGAACCCCAGGCAAATGTCAATCTAACAATGCTTCTAAAATGTGTGGGCACTTGAGCAAATTCAGTTATTAAAAAGGGCTATTACCTTCATTAATGAAGTCCTCTTCCACACACAATCACTGTATCACATCACTGGAGTGTTAAGGGTCATATCACAACTAAAAAGCCATGAAAATAGTCTGCAGTGCATACCTGAAGCCTTGATTTACTAATAGACAGGGAGGTTTATGAAGATCTGTATATAAGGCTATTAACTACAATCTACTAGGTTCTAAGCCATAAATTTAAAATCAGAATGATAAGACAAAAAATAATGTAATACATTTTATCTTCTTTTAAATTATTAAGAGAATGGGAGAGAAACAAGAACTTGATTTCTTCCATAGGCTTCATAATCTTCATTGGTTAATATCAAATACTTCATTAAACTCTTTAATAATTGAGTTTCATTATTAAGTACAATATTGAATGAGCTATTAAACTTGTTAAACAGGGGACGGATAACCTCTTGAGCAGCAGACTCACAGGAACTCATCGTTGCATCTCACAATCGAGTGCCCATGTGAATTCTCTGATATCTAAGAAGGTTTAAGTGCATGTTCGTGTCCTTCCTCCGTGAAGGTATTATGGCCTCATGTGAATACTTGTTACATAAAACTTGTGGGAATTTTCTTTTTTTTTTTTTGCATTGAGGCTTTTATTCCTCTGTCCAAATTGTATGAATCAGGGACATTACAATTCAAAACTCATTAGGGGAAGTCAGAAAGACAGATGCAAATGTGCACACAGCGCAATCACATCATCTTTATTTCCTTAAGAAAGGAGACAGCAAATATTGTCCAGATAGATATGACAGACTAACTCTAGGACCAACCAGCGAACTTGGCCAGAAGCTCTGACACAAGACAGACCAGTGCTGCTCCCTTTGTTCAGCATAATATGGAAGAGGTTGAGGGAGACTGACAAAGACACGTTAATACCAAGTGTAAAGGGGACCTTAATGGGAGTTTGGAAAACTAAGTTTAAATACTCTCAGGTAGGGGTAAGATTACACCTCAACCCCCAGTATACTTTAAGGCATTACATTGGGGCCTATAAAGGAGGCAGAAACACTACTTTTGTGGAAAGGCTTGAATTTACTTTGGTGCTGTGCTCCAGGAAGGGCTCTTCACTCTGGGAATCAAGAACTGAGGGACACAGCCATCTTCAGCCCAGGTCACGGGATGCAATGTTTCCTGGGAGCAGGGCTTAATCTAAAACCCACTCCTGGGCATTTCTCATCGGAGAATCAGCTCTCCCCTGAAAGTATTGGCTCAAGTGTCTCAGCTTGCCCTACCCATTGAGCAGGCACCTAGACCCACACCTTCTGTGAAGAAAAAAAGCAAAACTATTTCCTGTTGAGTCTGTCCAGTTAGGTCAATTGTACATTTTTTGTTTCTTTAACATTTATATTATGCTGGTACACCCAGGATCTCCTGTGCACATGCCATTTGCACAAACTCTCCCCAAAGGTACTTTCCTTCTATGCAGACTGTTCATGTTACTTTTTCCAAATCAGACCACTCACAGGCAATTGGCAACTCTTGCTTGGGAAGTGCTTCATCTCTTTTATGCAGATTGCTAGCACCTGGATTTCACTTCTGAAGCCAGAGTATAACACAGAGATGCTTAAGGCATAGACCTTAGCACTGACTCATCCATCCCAGGTCCCTCTTTCTTGGCAAAGGCAGATAAAGTAGGATATTCTCTCATGTTGGCACAGAGAAAAAGAGATCAAATACAAGCAAACGCGCTGTAATAAGTAGGATCCTGACTTGTAAAAAATAAGGCTTGCCATGCAGAACAGCCACTGCTCACACAATTTATTGATTACACACATCATGTGTTGAGCCCTCCACTAGCAACAGAAGGGAAAATAACAACCACATGTTCTTGGTTGCACAACATCGTGGAGGGATAATTCACTGACATCAGTAAGCCTTCTGGCCGTAAAAGTGCTTTTATATACCAAAGGAAGATGCCTTTTAAAGATTAAGCCAATGAGAGGAAGACATGTCCTTAATGAGTTAAAAAATTGCCTCACAAGACCAGTCAATGATTTATTTCTTCTTAATTTAGTGATGGGTGGTTCTCCAGAGGAATTAAAGATTGTTTTGACAGCTGACTGAAACCATCATAGCTTTTGGACTCTTCTTTTTCCTTCTATCAGTCTGTTACCAGAACTGTCCATCTAACTCTGACTTCTTCCTCTATTAGTAGACTGTTCCTATTTTACCAGCAGACTATTTTAGCAGCAGACTGCTCCTATTTTATCTGTAAGTGAAACAGCATGGCCAGCTTCATAGCACTGTTTCTTACTCCTTCAACACAGAATAGCAATTTGCAAGGACACTTTGGGGTGACAGTTTGAAGAGGACAGAAATAAAGACTACCTGCTTTTTCTGGATCTGCCCCACGGTCCCGGCTTCAAAAGCTGCTGGTTCAGGAGTGACAACATAATCCCTGCCACTGGAGGAGTCCCAGCTGGGGTCACTGCGAGCACAGCTGCCAGCACTACCACTGGCAAACACAATGCCCCGCTGTCAGAGAAGATGCAATACAGGCTCTGCTCTCATCCAAAATCAGTGGGATTAAGGGATTCTTTCTCTTGGCTAGTTACCCCAGGGACAGTTCTTCAATTCTCAACAGGGCTACTGAAAAGAATGATAAGTGGTTGCCTTGACTGATGTCATCCAGATGTGTTTTTTACAGAATCATAGAATCATTTAGGTTGGAAAAGACCCTTAAGATCGAGTCCAACCATAAACCTAGCACTGCCAAGTCCACCACTAAACCATGTCCCTAAGCACCACATCTACATGTCTTTTTCAGCTGTTTTGTTTTTGTTTTACTTACAAGTCTTTTATTTGTGACCCATGATGCTATTTAGTCTTAGTCTTATCTTGCATTTCAACTTCTCTCTGGGTACATCAGTTCAAATTCTTTCAGTAAAGTTAAAACGCACGAGCCCAGGTGAGAGCTTTAATGAAAGTGCTGGCATGAGAAGTAATCAAATTATTCAGAGGTTTATTTTTCTTCCCATGGTTTTTCTCCACTGGTGCCAATGACACAATCTCTTTATTCCAAGCACTTCAGGTTGGTGCCTTCAGGCACTGCTCTTCAAGAAGCAATAAGATCTCCCTTTATGAATCATAATACACATGAGAAAAGAAGAAGGTAGCCATACTCCATAAGATATCAATTACTGCTCTGAGAACAGCAGTAAGATTTTCAAATGAGATAACCATTGCTTCTCCCTACAGCTTTAAATATATCCCCAGAAGAAAAGACAGTTAAGGCTGAGAATACATTGCCCTTTAAAACAGCATTAACATATTATATTCAACAAAAATAATAAAGCATTCTGAGACAAAGGAATCCAGAAAATCCAGTTAAAGACCCAACATGGGATATTAACGGGAGCGGTTGCAAAGGCTAGAGTTATCTGAGGGGTACTTGTTTCCCAAAGGTCCTCTGTAGTCAACAGAGAGTGACAGGTTTCACATAGGGTCAAATCAGAGAGTTTAAATGAGAACCTTGTTCTGGGTGATCCCAGGGAGGAGCCTATCTCTTTTCTGTAACTTGAAGAAATGTAGGAGACACTCATTTCTCATTTGGTGAAGGGCTTTGTCACCTTCTTTGCAAAGTCAAGTAAACAGTTTCAACCAGATTATCTTTATACACATGCCCACCTACCCCTTCAGAGATCTCTAAGAGGTGAGGAAGGAATACCTGGTGTTCACTCTTTCCCAGCAGACTGTAAATACATAAATCCCAATGGATAAATTGCAGACTTCATACTAGTGATGCTGACAAGTGAAATATAGCTAAACTGGACATAGTTACATGAGTGCTGAAGCAAAAAAATCTGTGTTCAGTTAGACTGAACCATTGATTTAATCTGATTTCTTGTATGTCACTTTTTCCATGTCACTTGCCAATTTTTTTTCCAAAAAATACAGTGCAGTTTTATTACAGAAAGATAAACTAGTCCTAAATTTTTTAAATTATGTTACAAATTCAGTTGTTCTATTCTTGTTTTCTAGAGCCATAAGTGTGTTAGTATGATTGTTTATGCATAGTATTTTTTCATTGTTTTTCACAGTCTAAATATTTTGCCCAAAATGTCATAACAGTTTTGTTGCTTCATTTCAACAGTTTTGTTAGTAAAACAGTGTGTACCAAAGTACAAGCAATACATACGAAAATGCTTTTTTTCTTACAACTCTAGTGTTAAGGGATTACATGTATACACATTATTTCCAAGCAAACTAAGGGACCTAAAGAAAGTATTAGGAATTTACTGCATAAACTGCCTGTCTAAAACGACATTTTATGATGCTATATTCTCATCAGATTGTGTCTTGAAGTGCAGGAAAGAATAACCATTTTGTAGGAAACGTCTCTTAAATACTTTAATAAAGACAGTTAAATCTGTTACTTGGCTTGCAGTATTCTAAATGAGAGGATGCCTTAAAGAATTATAAACCACCTTCAAAAGCAGGGGAAAACATGAACAAACTTCAGAGGAGAATAAAGAACTTCTGCTTCTTTTGCACATGATGAAAATCTGACATTTTCTCTGTCCAAACAGTTTGAACTTGCTCGTTGACAGTGTTCTCTGTCCTACAAAAATTTATCTTCTCACTGTTAACACCATGCCAACACTGCTGCAAAATTCATTTACCTGTCCTGTCACTTCAACCTGCAGCCTTTGCGGTACCTCTTTCTTTACTGTACCAAGCACGAATGTAGACCAGCTCATCACATCAGGCAGTGATGTTGCCTGTAGCTATCTACAGTCTTAGAGCAAGCAGCATTACACGTTATTCCAGTGCACGCCCACTGCAGGCTATTTCCTTCTCTTCAAAATGTCTTCTTGAAATCTGTGGCTATACAAGGCTTGACAATGGTCAGCTGGCATTGGATTGTGACTTCTGGGGCTCTTGGTATTGTTTCACTATTCACATTTATTCTCGTCATCCATTTTCCCCATCTACCACCTCCTCCTTAAATGCAGACTACAAGGTCTGCAGGGTAAAGACCATCTTTATGCCTTGTGTTGGTACACCACCACTCATCATGCACCCTTAGACTTAAATGCTAATGCTATTAACTGCAACAGCATTTCTAACATGCAAACCATTTCTTAGAAACAGTCCCACCCTGTCAAGCCAAAGGCATGAGACCAAAAGCACTAATAGAAAAGAAAGTCAATCAAGTCTTTGAAAAGCACTTGAGACTGACTCATTTCTTATCCAAATATAAATACATCTGTCTTTAAAAGAAGAAGCAAAACCACTATACAAAATACTATGAATCCAACTTGGTCTATTTAGGAATACTATACACATTCAATTAAATGTTATTCTTGATATTCTCCCTACTCTTTGCTCCCCATTATCTAACATTGCATTTAGACCTAACACTTCATGGTAAGATTTGACAAAGCAAAACCAATCTGACAACAGTTTATTTTCAAGAACAAATCACCTAAATATAACAAATTGATCGACTCTCTAAATTTCTCTAACACATTATATTACCCTTATTTACGTGTTTCTAGAATGGAATTGTATTCCTCTTATACCTCCACACTTCTACGTATTACCAAAACCACATTCCTCACTTTTTATTTCAAGTATATTACACATCTATATTTCTTTCCATCCTTTTTACAGACCTGGGATTTAAATCCAAGCTTTGGCAGGTAACTTAGCCCTGTTGCTTAGCAGCGGCTGAGACACATGTAAATGCAATAATGGAAATTCTCGCGGTTACAAAAGTGGAAAGCTCTTGCCTGCTAGAAGCGGATGTTTATAAATCGGCTGGAAGCAGAGTAAGTGGAAATATTAGATTAGAAAAATTCTTTCCAAACAAATTACAGCCTTGAATACAAAGCCAACCAGCCTGACACAACCTAAATAACAGAGAGTCTGAGGTTAAAAAAGCAAGAGTCAATATTTAATTATGATTGTTTTTATGTATTGATTACTCTAGTATTTTAACCATCATATGATTACCAGTAAAACAGACCACACTCCACTTCATTTAACGAGTGAAATAATGGATTCATGAAAGTCAACTGCAAAACTTTCGCTGCCTTTGTAGAACTGGGATTTCGTATTATCTCCATTTTTTTCATTAAAACTTATTTTTAAAATCACTGAACCAAGTGTCCATGTGAATCCAAAGCCAACTGCTTAACACTCCATCTCTGCTTAAAAAAATACCTGTTTTAATCTGTATTTGACAGGTCCATATGGTTACAGAATCATGTGGATTACAGCTGAAGCTTCTTAATTCTATGGTACCACCAGCAAGAAGGAACCTAAAATGGTCTCCAAACTGAAACAAATGGACTTGAGAATGACCCCGGCCAATGATAAGGACTGTCACTTCCTAAATGTGGCTAAGTATTTTCTGCCTTGCTGGCATGTAGCGTGCTGGAGGGTTGTGCCCATGGTCATCATTACAGACTTAATGCTTAATACTTTGCACACGTGGGATGCAATTTATCTTAGGCATCTAAATTGTCTAAGTCTAAAAGACAGCTATGAAACTTGAGAATCACTTTATAGTGAATGGAAAATGGCACTTCCATAGCATCATTAATTTCTTCCAAAAATAAATGTTTAAGATCAGATTAATTCCTTTGAGAACTTTCCTTCAGTCCATTAGCTATTAAAGAAACGAAGGTGGTTTTGTATAAGGCAGACAAAATGAATAATCCTCTGGAAATGCCTCTCTCTTTCCATTGACTCAAGTGCAGCTTAAATGACAAACTAGCTTTCAGATGGCAGAATTAATCCCAACCCTTACATCTGTGCTGAAGCTCAATGGCAGGGATGAGGGTGACTAAATAAGCAATGATCTAGCGGAGAACATCCTGGATTTTAACTCAGAGGATCTCAGTATTATCCCCAAAGGTGCTAATAAACTCCTCAAAATTAACCTAAGTCCATTTCCACCTCTAACCTAGACTGATTCTTACAGTTTGTAAAGCAGTTATTTTGACACCCAGAACTTGTTTGGTACTTCTTCGACCTGAAGATAATTTAAAATATCTGATTTTAGTCTACAGTGACACATTCCTTGAGCTCTAACTGCATTTGTTGTTTATACATTGCAGATTTACACATTGCACAAAGTTTTTTTCTTCAGTGAACTCTGTACAGCAGAAAGGAAGAAATAACAGATTTTCCTATTCTGAATATTTGACAAAAAGTTTTATTTACTCCAACTGAACACCATTTATTTGTGATTTTTCTCCCTTCTAAATATGATGGTTTGTCAGCTTGCGTCACTCATTCTCTATTCATTTCCATCAGCTGTGTCTCTGGCTCCCCTGAGAACACTTCAATTTTGTTGCAAGGCCCAGAAATATGATAATCAACAAATATTTCTAGGTCAAACCCATTGTCACAGTGTCAGCGTGTTCATGAGAAATACTGATGCAATTAAACACTGATTTGCCACTCCAACTACCAGCAAGACAGATACAAAATAGTTTGGTTTATATAGATCTTTTTAAATTATCCCCTTTAAGAACCTTGTGAAAGGTAATCAGTTATACTGAAGAACTGAAACACGAAAAATGCTTAATACTTTTGTGGTGTTTTGCATTTTACTGCTGTACAAACATTAACTAATTAAGCCTCACAATACCCAAGTGAGGAATGGAAGGAAGCATTATTATGGTTATATATTATAATTATACTGTCTCATTTAGAATTTCCTGGCTTGTGACTTTTAAAGTAATTATTATAATTATCATAAAACTAATAAAAAGTCAGAAACAAACTTTTTTTTTTTGCGGTATGAATGCGCTCTAAGCCAAGCAAAGAGTTTACAAATACCTAAAAGCACACTTTTTCTTCATTTATCTCAGCTTCTATTTTCCCTTTCTCCATCTGAGTCCACAGGACTTGATCTTGCTTCCACCAAAGGGGAAGAAAATCAATGACCACAGTGGATCCTTGACTTTAACAACAACAAAAAGAGTGTTAAGTGAGTTTATCTCTGTGATTTTTACTATTTGCTAAGAAAACATTATGAGATCTTGATATAAAACATTCTTATATGTTCCAAACAACATTATAAAGTCTCTATGGTATCTTGTAATTGGGATTAATTTTTAATTTATGTAAAAATTGTTTTTATGTCAAATACCTTTCACCAGTGTCTGGATTCTTCCTCCCAGTTCTAGCCTTCTAACAGCTCACTGGCACCCCCTAGATACAGGTAGGTAGGTTCCTTCAAAGAATGGTTTCTGCCATCTCTCTCATACATCTATCTTGTAACGAGATGATTTGCCCACTGATTTGCCTTTGCGCTCCAGTAATAACACAGTCCCATACGTTTCTCCTATAATACTAGAATTTTCAAGGTCTATGGGGATGAAATCCATTTTATTAACTATACAAAAGTGTCATACAACATTTGAACTTTCAACTGGCTCTATCATAATAGCCAGTCACTGCAAATTCTTAGGAGTTAACCACAGTTGGGTCAGCCTCTGGGAGAAGCTTCCTCATAAGGCCACAATCAACTGAATGATAATTTGGAAAAGGATCTCAGGTAGTTTCTTTTAGCTGGAAGCACAGCAGTTGTGATAATTTCTTTCTTCTTCTTTTTTAATTATGTAGTATAGATCTAACAGTACTAATGTATGTACAGTGGATCCAGCAGAACAGAAGAAAGAGAATTAGTCTAATGAACCCCAAATACACACAATACTATTTTGCTGACAGCTGCTGGAAAAAGAAACAAAGAAGTAAAAAGATCTGATAATATCAAGCAGGTCAGGCCACGATTAATAGAAGATTAATAGGAAGATTAACATTCCTAACTTGCAATCCAGAAACCAACCAGAGCACTACTCAGTATTCTAGGTTGCCACCTACTACCTGCATACCCCAACCATGGCTGGACATGGTGCTCAGTTCATCTGCCTATTAGAAGAGGAAATCACCATTGAATGCCATCAACAGTGGTTTTCTATGATATAATTCCTTTTCTGCAGCAAGTTGCCAATACAACCCTTGTGCTAGCTGTAGATAGTATTTTGACTGTACTTGCCTCATGACACTAGAAAGACCATCTGGCTAAACAGATGTGGTAATCTGATTTGTTTGGCCAATGAACTGAAAAAACCCCACAATGGCTGGAATGGGAGCTCTCAGGAGTGCCCAGTCCAGCATCTTCACTTGTGCACTTCCAGATACTGTATTTGTCCTTTCAGGATGAGCTTGGTAACAGATTATTTGCTTGTGGAAGTTACCAAGAGAGAAGGATTTTCCATACAAAAGACACAAAGAGGTGAACATATTCTCATCACAAAAAAATTAGTTGTAAGGCCATCTGCCATTCTTTTGAAGAGTATATCATATGTTATAAAACAAGAAACTGGTAAAATGCAAGCCAAGTCTTGGTCCCACAGAAGGTGTCAAATCTCCCATGGACTGGAACAGGACCATTGGCTATTCAATCTGTTCATTTATAGCCTTACTTAAAGACTGCAGTACTGTTCTTCTCAGAACCATGTATTTTATTACAGATGTATAACGTTAAACATGGAATGGATTGTCTAGGTAATGTCTCCCTGCCAACATTCTCTTCATCATCTGTCTTAATTTTTAAAACCCTTTGGTTTATATAAATATATGTAATTTTAAATCTCCTGAGGTCTACAGCAAGTTTACACTTATCCAGCCTCAATTTCTTCTCTTTTTAATTTCCTTTCATTCCTCAAATCTGTACTGTTTGACACCATCACCATTCATATAACTGGCATTACTGCCAAAAAAGATTTAAAAATAAAAAAATGACAAAGAACCCCCCCCCAAACTTCTGACATAGTAAATTGGAAATGTATACGTTCAAAGATTAAAAGGAAGTGATTTAAAAAATCTTTCTGAAGACATTTCATTTTAGTTCAAGTAAAAGATTCTGGATTGTTCTATTTCCTAAAGTGTTTCTCAGCTCCACTAACAATGAATAATGAACACTCAGCTACGCCCACTCATTTTGCTTTCCTATGCAGAACCTTGCCAGAGCTTGTAGACTGGTATTTTAGAAAAGTTTTCAGCTATAAGGTCCTCCTTTGCATAAAGGATTGGGCTGGCTTTCTGATGTTGGACTGTCCTTTTCTTAAGGTAAAGGGAGAGACAAATTAAAATGACCAAGCCCACATCATAGGCTGAATGAGCACAACTAACAGCAAGCTTCTCATTAGGTTTAAGTCACAGCATCCCTTGCCCAACAAGGCAGAGTTGCAGAAATTCAAAAGCTGGAAAGGAAAAGGACAAAGGTACAGACATCACATCAGGCTTCACCACTCATCTAGCCAGTGCCCTAGGAAAGAAGAAGATGAGCTAGCCGAGAAGAAAAGAAAAGCACGTTATGGTTAAGAAAAAGATGGGGATGTAGCTCAAGACTCTGCATGCCTGACAGCCAGGATTGAGCAGGAGTTTGGAGATGCCAAGGTTGCATCTTCTGGCCCACTCCAGGAAGAAGGAGGGAACTTTTCCCCTTGGGGGAGAAAACTTTTGCTTTCTCATAATATTGCATTCTGTGAATTTATCCAGTGATAGCAAGAATTGAGGCCCCCAATACAATAAACAAATTTTAACAATTCAAAAAGTGCATTTTTAGTCCATCATGGATTATACTAAAGAACTCACTTTTGTCAAACTCTTACCCTCCACCATAATGCTTCCACTTCACTACACATGTGACTTGTGCACTGTTACTGCTCCCTTTTGTTACATGGTAAAGGATCTACACAATAACTAGAGATTGCTTTTCTTGTACGGAGGTTTTTTTTTCCCTTGTTCTTTTGGCTCTAAGACTTCTTGTCTGCACAGTAACACAACTTCAGCTGTCCCTTGAACCAGCTATTACAGCAACATGCTGGCAATAAAACCTGGGATAGACTCCTTCAACCAGCGCGCTACGTGAACTCACTCACACCACACATATACAGGACTTCCATGGAATCTTTATACCATTCCAGGCTTTTACTCTACATAAAAGGGAAGGCGAAAAGGTTAAAAGTGTTCTTGCCCACTGGTGTACTTCACAGTGACATGGGCCATCCCACAGCAATCAGTGGTCCTCTAAGGACTATGTACTTGCTTTCATAGCATTATATGTAGAACAATATTTCTATGAATCTGGAAACTTAAATATAGCCCAAAGTATTCTGGCAATATGTAAAATGCATGCGCATGAGCCCAGAATAGATGAGAGCAAAGAAAATGATTGAGATGAACAATCACATGGAAATAAAGAACATTGGGTACATGTATAGAAAATGGAAACAAATAACTGAAAACTGCCTGAAGGCAAGTACTATTGGCGATAATGCAGGGATAATGTTTTCATAGGGATTAACTGTTCTGGAGCACTTTTCCCATGTGTAAAGCACAACATAGTTTTTATTCAGATAGGTTGATTTGGCAGCCTCTTTATTGCTAGCAAAAACTATTTATTGTGCCTGTGCAGGAAAAATTCCACCCTTGGATAGCCAGAATGCAGTTCTTTTATCTCACACTGACAATTGCCCGCTGGATTAGCTCAAGAGCTAATTTCCCACTGATAGTCCACTTCTATAGGATGCCTATTAGAAGTTTGTGTGCCAAATTAATCATTTTCAAAAGTCTTTAATAAATTTGGCTATGTGTTAATGTAATTTTTATACTGAATGTGTTAAATTCAGCCTTTGGAAACAGATTTGATTTCTTTGGCAAAATGTCATTATTCTTACAGAGAGATAACAAAGAGGTACATCACTTTAAAAGAAACTGCTGAATACAAAGACCAGCATTTACCTTTTGTTAGCAGTATTTTTTTACTCAGTTTTATTGCCCTGGACCTGCTGGTGATTTTCTGTATAAGCAGCTTAATTTTCTGAGAGTGAAAATAGGGCTTCCTTACATGTTGGTTTAGAACATGTGCTCTTTTTCATGATTTTTCATGCTCCAAAGATACCCCAGGGTAGTAGATACAGGAAGCAGAAACTGTCCTTATTCTCCTTACACTTGGCCGTACATTAGAATTAGAATAATCCCAGAATTTATGTCTCTCTGAAAATAGCATCAGGCCCATTAAACACCATTTTCCTGCTATACAGAAAAACTCCAGGGGAAAAGAATCTTAAAAATAAATGAGCAGATAGACTAATACACCATAGGGGCTAATTTGCGGCACGGAGTTTGCAATTCTAACACAAGGCCACTAATTTGTTGGGCTTCCCTTGTCATATACCGTATTTAACTGTAGCAAGAACTAATTGATAGATAAATAATTGCTTCTTCAAGCCAAGATTAATACAGCACCCTTACAATTAAATTAATATTACTATTATAAACTCCCACTTTCAGAATCCTATTTTATATACTAGCATTTCTTCCAACTCAAAAAAATATAAAAGACATTAGATATGCTTTAAAGAGCTGTTCTAGACTTTAACCACAGGTTTTTTTGCTGGCTTTTTAAGAAGCACCATATAGTGGAACTCAGAAAATGTACCTTTCTCAGGCCAAGTGTTATCTGAAGTATTACTTTTCTTTTAAAACAAACAAACAAACAAACACCATGTATAGACATTATATTTTAAACAGTCAAATATTGGGAACTATGACTTCCTAAAGTAATAAATGGAGTGTTAAGGCATCCCTTGTTCTGCACAAATGAGCAACAGAAGAGATAAGATGAAAATTAAGTGTGCAGTACCATTACTGTGAAGCTGATGCTCAGCTCTACCTTTCTATGGCTCTAGATATAGATGAAACAGTATGACTGTATTTCTCCAAGAAAACTTTGGGATTTGGTCACCACTGAGCAATTGTGAACTCAAGCGTGGTGGATTACCACCTAAGTGACTTGTCCTAATCAAGAGACCGGGCGAAGTTTAGTGTGTGTATATAATGTTTGTACCAAGTTTACCAACCCACACGTAACATGACTCAATGTGCTGAAGATGCTTTGTACCGAAACATAGAAATTGGACGTGTTCTACTCCTGAACGAAGTTAGGAGTGTTAATGGAGTACAGGGGATGGCACCCGACCTGCCAAAGTGCCACCAGCACCTGCGAGCCGGTAAGAGGGAAGCAGTGACTTAGTGGGAGGAACAACGGCATCCTTCCCTGCTGCGGCTAAGGCACGTGTGTGTGGGTAGGGAGACTCTGATAGGAACTAAGGACATCTGCATTTCACCGGGACCACATCCAAAGAGCATCACCTTCTAACTACTTGTGTTTAGCAGCTGGCTGAAAAGCAGTTGGCTGGAGTTTATTCTGGTGGAAACAGATCCATGCTAGGAGGGAGGACATCTCCTGAAGACATCTGCAGGCTTTAACTGTGGTGTCCTGTGAGGCCTTCACAGCACAATTTCTTGTTTTAATTGGTCCATCCTTAGACAACTCCATCATTCCAGTTATGCGGTTTAATTACATAATTATCTGCACTGACACATATTATAAAATTAGGCACTGTAATTGCTACATTAATAAACACCAACACAATTAAAACTGTTTCCAGTACCAAAAAGGTATTTAGAAGAGGGACACAGATCTAGTCAACATGAACACAAGAAGTAGCGGTAGCTGGAGCCTGCAAACATGAAAGCAAATTGAAGGACTGCTCCTTTTAATCAGTTCTTGTGCCTTTGGTATTAGCCCTAGGGACAGGAATCACATAGCCAAAATTCAGGTATCTTGGAATAGGGCTTTAACCATCTCCTAGCCTTATCAGTTTGACAGGGAGGAGCAAATTAGTGAAAATCTGTCAAAGCAAGCTGTGAAGAGTCATGAGTACGCATACAGTTGTGTAATTTCCTAGTAAGGGATAACAGCAATTCTAGGGTATATCCTTCCAAATGAAAGGGGACACGGGCATCTAGAAATAACTTTGTAATTGAATATACTACTGTTGAAAGCTGCTGACAAGGTCCATATAAAATCTTATTTCAATTAATGACCTAAGAATTTTTAATTCTGTTTTTTTTTTAATAGCTTTGTTAACATGGAAATAATTCCCAATTGACTTTGATATTCACTTTGAGGTGAACTGTAGTGTTCATTTACACTTTTGCTTATATTGCTGTTTCTCTGGACTACAGGGAGATTTTATTCAAAGCTGCATATTCAGTTCTGGGCTATCCATACAACCAGGCAGCCAAACTTCACAACTTCTTATATAGGTAGATTTCACACCAACCTCTTCTGAGAATGTTTCATATGTATTTCAGCAAAATGGCAGAATCTCCTCCAATCTAAATTTCCTTGTGTTGATTACTTTATCCTCTAAACCATATGTTTTTCTTATTTGGTTTTGTTTGTGATGGAATATAAAATTAAGATAGCTAGCTAATTCTCATGCCAAGTAGCAGTAAGTCATCTCAATTCAGCAATCAATAGGTTTGTCGGTGCAAATAGTCTATTCCTATGAGCCTTAATTAAACATGAAAAGATGGAAATTTACTCCATTGAAGAAAAAGAAAGTTGATATCCCAAGGTACTGGAAACATTCAGACTATGATTAGTAGAAACCTGACTGGAATCTCAACAAATGTCTACATGATAATAAAAACTGCATTTAACTTGGCAACTAAGCGAGCTCCCAAATGTCTCTCCATAACAGAGAACCCTGAAAAAACACTTGATGTTTCGTTACCTGCATAGCTATAGCTACCCACAGCAGCGTGCGTTGCAGTGGAAATAGTGATTTGCCATCTTGAAGTACCACAAGCAGATGGAGCAGGCTGAGAGGCAATGCATGGCTCTGACAGCCATGATCCAGACTAATCAGACCCCTTTAATTTTTAGAGTATTCATACCCAGCTACAGTGACTCACAGCTGTCCATCTGGGAAGCTCTGGAAGTACGTATCACTAAGGTAATTTAATTTTCTGAAGGACTGATGAGTTCCCCGGGAAGAGAGGGGGGAGGTGAAGCTGAGGCATGGAGTCAGAGATGTCAGCGCAGGGTGAAGGGACTCAGTTCAGAGCACCAAGTTCTCGTCCATACCTTACAAAAAAGAACGCTGTTTTCAGCCCCAGGCCTTGTGTACAAGTGAGATATTGGAAGCAGACTTTGATACGAGAGGAAAACACTTCAACATTTTGAAACAAAATACTTCAAATCACATTAGTTTACTCCAGTGCTGAAGTGAAGTGCCCTGGTTTCAAAGGCTCCTTCAGGAACCCTGTAATACCAAACAGCTTTTTTTATATTTTAAACAAACAGAAATGTTTACAGTTCAAGAAATGTGGCAAGCTGAAGTCCCTGAAAGACCTTAGTTCACTTCGTCTCAAGTAACAAAAACACATGCTTACTAGCCTTCAGAACAAGTTTTAGGATGATCCAGTTTTCCAAATCAAAGTTACCAAAGACCTAAAATACAGGTTTCCACTAAGACGCGGTCAGAGTTTAACTGTAGAGCACAGATCACAGTGTAGATCTAGAGTAGACATTTGATTAAAATCTGGCCAGAAATGCCATACTATAATGTGCATGTATGACCCCAGGAAGTCATTCCCAAGCCATTCTGTAGGAAAAAAAAAACCACCGCACGCCAAAAAAATAAAATAAGGGCCATTTATATTTTGACCCATGAAATAATTTCAACTCTGACCTTGCCAAAGACATCAAGCAAGTGGTTTAACCTTTTTGTATCTCAACTGTCCATACATAATATAGAGGCTTTATATGCTCCATTCGTGGTTATTTTATTTAGATTGTAAGAGAAGGAAATATCTCTGAAAAAAGTACAGACAGTATCACCACTTCTTCTTTCCACTGCACATCCTCAACAGTTTTCATTGGTTTTGTGAACACCCTTCCTTGTGATGAGAAGGAAAGCACCGAGGTGGTATGAAGGGAGCTAGGAAATAGGAAGTTTCAGGAGGAAAAAAGTCCAAAACACTTGCCTTTGCAACAGGTTGGGTAAAGGTTATGAACCACTGATCAGTCTTGACTGCTCTGAGGACTACTTAACAATGATAAAATCAGCCTTGTTACAACAAATAGTAGACCTGAACACTGTAATGGCTGTGGGACTGGGTGCTGACAGTTTGTTGGGTTTTTTTCTTTGAGGTCTTTGATACCTTGTGTTAACAATGGCTCTCTCCATCCAAGCTGCACCACTCCTTCTGTACTACCCTTTAGGGAAATCATAACCGTATTGATGAATTCAGTGTTTTGCTACAGAAATAATTACGGTATCCCAAATTCATCATTTTGATTTCTCTGAGGAATCCAACACAGAGCAAAGGTGAGCTGTAAAGGAACAAGGTCTCTTATAAAAATGCATAACAGTTTTTGGAACTGGTGAGCTTCCTTCAAAATAAAAGATGAAGTAAAAGTAATTTGCATGTTATTGTTGGAAGATCTACCCAGCCTGGATTCTTTTATCAGGCCATGTTGGAAACCAGGGCATGCATCCACATGGTGAGATTTTTAAGCATTCCAAGCTGGATCATCTTGCCCTGGCTGGACATAGTCTCTTCAATGCTTGAGACTTGATGTTAGTTTAGAGTGCCTCCAGGAACCGCATATAAACACAGAATTACAGGACTATTCAATACTTAGTAATAATCAGAGGTTTGGACTAAACCTTCACATCCCCACACATCTGCTGACTCTGTAAGGCCTGGAGATGCCTTTGGACAGTCAGACTTTTTATGGATTCATGTGACCATCATTCCTGCCTCTCACAGAGGTGGTGTCAGCATATGTTACTGAATTGTTCAAGCATCAGGAAGATTCATACCACTAGCCTGGACATTCCACAAGCTGCTATTTGGAACAATTAAGATTCAGCTATTTAGATTTCATCTCTTAGAATTGTCTGACTTCCTCATTTTCTAGATTTAGAGTCTCCAGAGATCGTCTAGAGGATATGGGCCATTATGTGTTCTGCAACAGAAGCAAAGAAAAGTATACTTTGGCCTTTAAAATTAGCCACTAGCTAAAGCTGCAAAAAGAAAAGGACTTGTCGTTCTTTGCCTCTGAAACTGTGTTTCTACTAACTTCAAGACCCTTACTCTCACCACTCATACATACAGACTTAGTTTTTAAATAACTACTGCCTTTAAATGACAGCTAGCAATGCATACATTCTTCACACATGATGAGAGGAGCTCTCCTGACTCTCAATCCAGCTGGTAGGACTGGACGTTAATGGAGCTTGTACCAGACTTCACGGTACTTGGGTCTCACGATGATAAACAATTTCAAGAGCTCAGTGCAGTCTTAAGCGCTTAAATAAGGATCAGAAATGAAAACTCCCATTAGCTTCAGTGAGATTAGGATTTCAATCTAAACTGACTCCATTCTACATTGTTAAAGGCTCTTAGTATCCAGTGTTGTGATTTACAGCCATATTTTCAGAACAGTTCATTACCTAGCATGCTTGTCCTCTTCTGAAAATTACTGTTTTCATTTTCCTTCGCAGCTTAAATGAGAATCTATGTTTATTTACTGTATTTTATTTTTCAATATGGTTGCTGATCTTTAAAGCTCTGTTTCCTAAAAACAGATTTTAAAGGATGTTCCATAAAATATGAAGTCCAGCCATTATTTTTCCTGGGATCAGCGCAGAGACAGAAATGCAGCAGAAGGGCATGTTACCAGTATCCTGCCCTTCCCCAAATCATTCAAAGTCAGCTTCAAAGTTAACACTGCCTTCGGGGTTTGTTTGATTTTGTTTTTATATGTAAGAAGCATTCTGGGCCTTTGTTTTAAAATTCATGCAGCACAATCTCAGCTTCTGTTTGAAACATATAATAAGCCTCTTATGTGGTTTTCTAGTAGACGTGCATTTTGGCACAGCACCTGCCTATTCATGATTATAAGGAGAAGGAGGAGGAGGAATAATGGCAAAAGCAGTTTTGCATGGAAAACATCCAGGCAACAAGACAACGCCTTTTTTTTTAACCAAGTCCTGTATGAAAAGCAATTGCAATATCTTTTGTTTTTAAAGTTACCAGAACCCAATTTTAATACAGCTTTGGAGCACGAAACATACACTTCATCCTAAAAAGCACTCCCCTGTGATAATGCTGGACCGCAAATACATTTGCTTTTCAGCATAGTGCCTTTTGGATTCTGCTATATTAATTTTCCTTTCACAGGAACTTTCACTGCAATTCTGGTGAAAGGTTTTTTACTCTTTGGAAGCATTTGTTTCTAACAATTTTACTGTAATTGTCTCAAACGTGCAGATTTGTATTAAGTGCTTAAGGAATGCATTAAGAATCTTTACCTCATAGATTGTTCTACACCCCCCCTCCCCAAAGCAAAAATTCCACTGCTGCCAATAATATTACTGTTATTTCTTTCTAGCCTCTATTTGCCTATCATCTACATATGTGCTGCTTCTTATAGAGCCACCTGGTAATGTCCCTGGATCAGAGCTATTCGTTGCTTTATTTGTTTGCGTACAATGCTATTTCTAATTGTGTCTAACATAACAATAATAGTTTTACTATTCCATATCAGTTTTAAAAATTCAGTAACATGGCAGTACTATTAACCTGTGTAAGGATTTTTTAGAGCCATGTTTACAAATAAATACATAGGATGTTTTCTGTGTTGCAGTTAAATTTAGGCAGTGCATCTAACAAACATACCATCATATTGTCCAGGAAGACTGCTAGCCCCCCGAACGTTATCTTGTGGAAGGTAGCAACAGCATGGACTAAACTCATTGTATGAGTAGATACATCAGTATTTTTGATAATCTGCATGATTTCAAAACATGCTGTAGTTCTTTAGCAATACAGGATTGGTATAATATACCTAAATATATTAATTATACTAGGTATAATATACCTAACATTGGTATAAAATACTTAAAAAGCACTGCTATTATAGGGAGAACTTAAGTGGCCAAACCACACTCATAAATCCAGCACAACTCTTCCAGTTAAAAGAGATGATCCCAGAAAAATCAGTTTCTGCCAGTGCAACTGCATCTATGTTAGGGGCATCTGTAAACACAGCTGTGCTGTTCTGGAATCCCACTTCACAGCCACTGAAAGCCTGAAACGCAGCTCTAACCTAACATTTTGAGGAGCTCTGTGCCATCTTTAGAAAGATTCTAGTCTGTCTTGAAAATCTGGATAGAGAAAAAGAGGCTGCAAATATACCCACTTAAATTTCAATAGATTTTTTGAGATTCTTTTGTTGTACACATATTAAAATGAAAGACTAGAAATCAGTTCCCTTCAAGGCAGGAAATGTGAGCTAAAAGCCAAAAATATGACAAATCATTTGATTGCAATTAATCAAATAGCATTAGTACATTTTTTTCATTTAAACATTATCTATAAACCCCCAAAACATAGCTAAATAATAGATATGCAATAAATTCACCAAGTAAATTGCTTTATTTAATGCTAGCATTATATCATGATCACTCCCAACCCTACCCTTCCAGTTAAAGGACCATTGGTGCTTGTTTCTGTTATTAGTCCAGAGGATATGCTTCTCATGTTCAGTGACCCACTTCCAAGAAGTATCACAATATAGAAGCCTATTTTCCACTTAATAAACATGCATAATTCCTGTGAACATTAGCACTGATTATGCACACTTACACACTCTAGGGCATATTCATCTAAACCCAGTGAATTCAAAAGATCTGAAGGAAAATGTATTTGGCCCTCTAGACTGCAAGAAACCCTAAAGAATGATAGGAACAGTCCAGAATGTTTTATTGGTATATTTTATTTTAATGACACTTTGGTATGTTAATTCCTTCAGCTCTCTGCCCACCATGCTAATGATTTTTTATTAAGATAGAAGAATTAAGGACTTTTTAGGATAGAAAAAAGGAAAATGAAGAAACTGAGCAAGGATTAAGCTTAATGGTTAGGATATTCTCTTTGAAGATGGAAACTGTAGGTTCCAGCCTGTCTGATGCTACTTATCATTATTTCCTGCAGAAAAAGAGGTTAATTGGCATATTGCCAGCAGCCCAGAAGGGTGTATCTCATCAGAGGTAGAGCAATGAGAGGGTAAGCAGTGAAGATTCGAACTCTTTACAGGGACATGATAATTGATTCAGAGTTTCCTACAGCTTGATGAGTACTTAAACCACTGTGGTAAAGACAAAGCATTCACATTATCTTCGTTACTTAAGAGAGAAAGAAAAGGGACTCCAGTCACTTGATTTTGCTTTGACTTCTAATGTCCTAGATAGTTCTCTGCAGGAGAGGTTTGAAAGATGCAACTCCCATATGAAAGCAGATTCATATACCCTGGAGAAATGTAGAATTTAATATAAATCTCTGTCCTGAGCATTACCTTGTGGTTTTGCCTTGGTACATTTGCTTACAACATGCTGGCTTGAGTTTCAGCTTCCTCAGAATGGTATCCACAAATTTCTCCCCTTCCCATGCTCTGTGCAGACTGTCAGGACAGCTAACTTGGTGTTTCAGCATTTAGGTCTCTTTGTGGCTCTGGGCTTACAGTATATAAACAATTCTTCAATAAACTATTTCAAAAGCTGCTGAAGCATTCACCTCATTCAGCACCATGGAGGGAAATATAAGCCCTAGTAGCGGGCCACAGATTCTGGATCCCAAGAAGAATCTATCCACCCAAAATGTACCAATATTTTTAAAGAACCTGTTAGATTGCAGACAATGCTAAATATGCAATACCATAAAGTATATTTCTGCCTATTAGCTGCTTATTTAAAATAGATGTTCTTGACTAAATATTTTTATGGACACTTCCACTAAAAGTGCTGCAAATATTTTTTCCTGTAGAGTCTGTTTGTATAACTGCTATTTCTTTTAAGCACTGCATGGTTTGTATTCATAATGGAAACTTCAATAGCAAAGGCTTCCAAGCCAAGCTAGAGTAATTCCCCCTTTAGTCATTACAGTCTTCATCTACATCAGTAAACAGCACAGTACAATTGATGCAAATACGTAGAGTGGAAGAGTTAGTGTTGAGGACCTGACATCCACACCACACATGTTCTGGATATTTTACTTCAGACCTACTCTAGCTTATTAGCAGGCATTAGATACAGTAATACATTAGGTGTGATTCCAGAACAGATATTCTAGTTATGTTTCATCCAAAAAACCCCCAGTTTCTGTGCCCCAAGATTGTGCACACCACTCTCTAATTATGATGGAAGTAAGTGGAGATAACCAGGAAATTCACCTCAAAATATTGATCCTGATACAATCTAAAATGGTTTTGCTCCTTAAGCTGAGATCTTCTACTGTGTGTGAGTAAAAGAAAAGAAGAGCTTTCTTTGCATCTTAGATGACCAACACCCTTTTATCAATACACATGAAAGTGCACCACACAACTCTCATGAACAAAGAAACAGTGTCATCTTAAGAAAACGTAAATCTGAACTGAAGGTAAGTCTTGTATTTTTCTTCCAAATACATTGATTTATGGAAATCTTCAAGAAAATCCAGTTCAGACCAACAGATAAATGTCATCCCTCCCAACTATAAGTTCACACAGAGGAATTACTAATCAATACGCTTCATACATTTTCACCCTGAATATGCATTAAAAGAAAAGAACTGAAATGCTGTAAATGTAATCATAACGATTTGGGTATCCTGCTGGTGGCTCCTCCTGGAAAGATCAAATTTTGCATCTGGGGTTTTGTCTGCAACGAGCAGGCAGGGCAGGCAGAACGTCCTACATAGGAGAAGTCGTCACCATGGCCAACACTCAGACTATTAGCTCCTCGGAGAGCCCAGGGCCATTATTTTACAAACATTTCTGTGACAGAAGAAGAAGTAAAGCTCTGGATTTACTACAGCTAATCATATTTGTCCTCTGCAAAGTTAGTATTTTGCTCTGTATATAGGCATTATATATAGAATGACAATAAACCAGACTAAATATATGACAGTACCATTACAGAGCACATCTCAAAATCCATAACTACCAAAGCAAGGGAGACAGTCTTATCTGATGTGCATATCTAAAAATATATGAGGCCATAAAACTAAAAGCCAGATACTGCATCTTAGTAAGACTACAGAGCTGTCTCCAAATTTCAAGAGCAAAATACTGCTGTGCTCTTTGTGTTATTTTTTGCACTACCTTTTTGTAAACATGATATTGAATTTATTCTCTGATATTCCTTCATGAGTAAAGTATCTTGTGAAATATCTGTGAACACTTCAAACGCCTCTTTGAAGAGAGGAAGTCCTAACAGTTTCAAGCTATTTTCAGAAGATATCTTTCCCCACAACACACACACACAAAAAATTTAATCCCTTTACTGTGATTTGCCAAAAAGAAAATAATGATTTCTAAAGAGTTAAACAGTTAATGTACTTTATTAGGTACCCATATTTTGTAAAGACCATTTACTTTCCTCAAAAACATGTATGAGAAATGATTAGATGTCTGATCTTGCTGGATGTGCACGGAGCACTGTTTAAAATGGAAGCTATAAATTATCAGTTAGTAACAAGCACAATACCCGAGGCAGTAAAAATTCTTTCATCTGAAAATAACAGTTATTACAAAGTCAGTCATTTCTTAAGGAAAGGATTGTGAGGCAACATCTTGAGCCATAAATATTAAAATATGAAGACAGAACCTTATTTATGTAAGCTGGAGTTAGCAGTTTTTGGTAGACCCTTCATTAGAAGGGGCTAGGTAATAATTTGCAGTGATCTGTTTCAAGGCTGAAGAAATTTAGGAAAGGACTGTAGCATGCATTTAGGGGAAAAGACAGATAGTCACACTTGTCTGCAGAAATTGTCAGTGTACTCAATATTAACTACTTACATTTGAAAGGCTTTTTTATTTTTATTCAGCCTCACATTGTATTTATGAACCGTTCTGATCCTACCGTTCATCATCACCACCCAATATTTTTCCTAATTAAAATTACTTTGAAGTCTCTGACCTTTAGGCAGACACTCGATTCTGAATTAAAATATAATTATCTTTGTAACATGAATACACTTCTTATGCTGCCCCCATGCTCTTCTTATTACAGAATAAATACATAATAAATGTAAGGAAAAGACTACATTGAACTTGATAAAATAATGAAAAAAAAAGAAGAAAATAAACCGAGCAGCCTGGTTTTCCTTTCCTATATAACAAGGGCAAAGAGACAGTAGGGAAAAAAAAAAAAGCAATACTTAAAATTTAGAGAAAGAAATCCTTTGTGCACAGTGCATAATTTATCTGCAGGACATACTGCCATGAAACTTCACCCCTTTTTCTGAAACCAAAAGAAGGACAGTCTTTCACGAGTAGGTCCAGCAATCACATGGTTTATATTCCAGTGGTATTACACGGGTAAAGCGCCGTTTATTGAACAGAACCACAACCACTCTTTGAAGGAGAAAGAGGCCCATAAATTAGAGAGTGCAGAGAATATATTTCTTGTGAGTAAATCACAGCTTTTTTTTAAAACTTTTGGTTTAGGTCACTGTAGCTATATGAATCACTGGTGTGATGAGGGTAGCACTTCCCATTTATCTCCTCATCTTCACCATTGCTTCTCCTAGCAAAGGTATTCCTTAGTCTAAATGACTGGCAGCTCTTGACCATGTGTTTGCTTTACATTACTTTGCAACCTTTTCTATGGCCAAATAATAGGAACTTAATAAATAACTTACTTTTACGTAGAGCTGCTGAAACTCCTCAAGGTTCAGTCTACCACTTGGACAGTCCTTTAGAAATCCTTTGTACCACTGTTTTAGCTCATGTTCATTGAACTCCGTGCTCTTCACCAGATCTTCCATCACCTCAGGGGCCAGCTTGCTATTCTGTTTCCCCATTCTGCCTTAAGAAGAAATAAATTAATACAGTTAGCCAAGTTGCTGTGAACATTTTAAACTGGAATTAGCGACAAAGCTTGAACTCATCACTTGTTTCATACTCAACTGCTGCTTTTAGTCAAACGCAACTTCACGGATTTGCTAGTGAACAGGTACCTAAGTTATGCTTGAATATTAGGGGCTGAAAGTGGTGAAAAAAACAATATTTTTCTTTCATTTAGGAGTCTTAAGGCCTGGAGACAGACTGCTCATTTGCATTCAGACTAAGTAATTTCTAGCTTTTCTTTACACTAAGGCTGAAAAAGATGACTTCACTTGTTCTTTGAATTTAACAAAAATTTTTCACAGATTCAGAGATGTCCACAGAATTCCTCTTTATCTTTGTCTTGAAAATCTCTTCTGATATGACAGCCACATTAGCAACTACTCCTCACAGGTACAAGGCTGTGGACAGGCTTGTAACGTACAGCACTACATGTTCCACTGGGAGGAAGCAATGTGAGAGTCCGCATACTTGGTCTCAAAACATGATGAAACCAAACTGGGTAAATAAATGTAATTCTTATATATATGCACATATATGTGTATATATACACTTATGTATACTTATAAGTATACATTTACTGCATAGTTGATACACAACAGATAGTTTCTATTTCATCACTGTTCACTCTGGAGATATCTACTACATCTGTTATATACATTTTGTACACACATTTATAAATATTAAATATAAAACATACAGAAATACAAAATATGCATCTGTGTATAGATGAATACAGTAATTTCAGTACTACTCATGTTGGCCCTTTGAGATATTTCCAGATCCTTTGATGTTTGACCAAAGATGTCCTGTGAGAAGACTTTTGAGAAATCCTTTTCTTTTAACTTTTCCCCATTCTACTACAGTTTGTTTCATGACAGGAGATGTCTTTTAGTTATTTTTCAATCGGATGACAGACAGTACTTAACTTGTCCTGTACAGAACTGCAAAGAGATGAATAATTTCTTTCCTGAGCCTAGCTTAGCATTTCCATTTTTATCTCCCAGTATAGCATGTCTCTAATGACAGCACCACATTGTATGCATTGATTTCTAGTCCATATCACCACCCATTCCTGATATTAATCTATTGCTTTTGCATATTCCCCTATTTCAAAGGGGAAGTTTCCTTCTCCTCTAAAGAACATACTTTGCTCTGTTCCAATGAATCAATATATTTATATAATTTCCTTTACAGGAACATTCCTTGAGCAGGCACAAAGTTAACCATTCCTCCTGCTCTGTGTGTGGCCAAGACATCCCCTGGTCCCATACTACCAGCTGCACCAGGTCCCTTCCTGAAACACCTCATGGACCCTCTCCCCTTTGGCCATGGTCCTCCCCGGTCTGTCCTCACCCCCTCCCACAGCCCCCAGCCCACCAAGACAACCAGGGCTGGCAGCAAACCTCTTTGCCAAGACAGCACACAACTTGGCTGCACAATCATCCCTGACACTGAGAAGGAAGGTGTCTTCTGTCAAAGCATTCAGCTGGTACAAAGTTGGGAAATTCAGTCATCGGAAAGTACAAAATGCCACAACCCATTGGGCTAGAAACTCCAGCCAGAAATTTCTCAATGCCTTTGTGGCATGGCTGTTAGACAAGTGCGCTGTGCTGTGCACAGATTTAACTGGAGGTGGAAGTGGGCCACCATTTCTTGGGGTGCTTCCAGCAAGCATATCCTTCCCCAGGCTCTGCATATCCTTCCTCTACCAACTCTGTGAGATGCTGCAGTGCTTTCTTGCTCGAGGCCCTGCATCTTCTCTGAACTACAAGAACCTGCTGCAAGGACTCACACAGCTGTTAAGGGCAGCACACTGCTTGCTCTAAACTTACTTAGAAGCTTTGCCAAGCTCCCATCCACACGTTTTGGTAAACTTAGCATAAATATGCGAGAGTTCTACCTTTCAGTTAATTGCCACAGGCCTAATTGTACACACAGATGTCCAGAAATTAGCTGTTTTGACTAAACGATAGGTTTGCAATTTATAGTATTTAGAACAATTGCCACAGCCTTATCTTTGAAGTCCCCATCTTCTCATGTATGACATTGACCTAATTTGGCATAATCTGTATTTACATCCCATGGAGTCTAAAAGTATACTAATACAGTTATTTTTCTAGCTCCAACTCAGATGGCTTTTAAGTGAAACAATAGACTGGTTTATTTGTTTTAATCTTTACGGGGCCTGTTTATTTCCCCTTTTTTCTTCTTTAAACTGCGTTACCGTTTGCAGTCATAAGGTGCTTTGCTTAGGACCCAGAGGACCCTTGAAGATTCTCAGCAGTTATAGTAACTACCTTAGGTAGATTCATAAGGCATCTTCTGGCTCTCTTAATTTAGTCAAATGTGCTTTTACTTGACTCTTTTCATCTGGATTCTTATCCCCATTAATATTTAACTCAATGACACTTACACATGAAAAAAAGCATCTTCAGTGGGCAGAAATCGGGTGGTTTTGACTGACAGATTTTCTGCAATAGCAACTTTTCTGTATCTATCCTGTTAGGTTTACAGCCCTTGGACCTGGCACTACACAGAGGTGGAAGCAGACAGGACTGTGAATTTCAGCACCATCTTCCAAAGTTAGCTATGTTGTTTTCAGTAATATGGAAGTAAAACATTATAGAAAATGGAGTGGGTCTGCATGTATGTAAGAACACACGACTAAAGAGCTGGACAAACATATCCACACATAACCTTTTCTAACATCAGTTTGGAGAAACAAGACACCAGTTTTCTGCCTCTGTGATACAGGTCCCTTGTTTTGGTCAGCTGCTTGTTCTGCCATAGGTTGTCCAATAAGTCCCAAACACCTTCCAGCCATCCCTGATGTACCTCACCATACAATATCCTCTAGTAAATGAAAACCACAGCTGACATCTTGATAAACACTTTCAGAAACCATTTTTTCCACAGAACCAAACCAGGATTTAAGGAAGGTATAATTTGGGACTGCTGGGTTCTGTACTCTTACTTGCTGCTCCAGCACAGTAGGGTGCATAATCTGCCGGGCTCTGTCTCTGACGAGGGACTGAACAAACTGACCAAGCTGGTCACAATGCTTTCCTGTAATTAGAGGCACTCATTCTTTCTTCTCATTTTAAAGTTCTTTTCTTATGGAATTGAATTATAATTTGCAAGAAAGCTCAAGAGTCTCATATAATTATCAAATATAAACTCACACTTCTGGCTGTGGGAGATCCGGCTTATTTGGGAATAAAAACTCAAATACATAGATTATCTAGTTAATCATATTCTAACATCCTCTAGAGTTTCATTGAATTCCTTATTATTATTGAAAAAGTACAATCACCCATTAGCAATGAGTATGCCACTGCCAACACATTTAATTTTCTAAAATGAAAACTATTTTTAATTAACTTATAATCATGATTTCCCAAACATGTTTTTTCCTTGTGAAAATCTATGAATATGCATTAGGAAAAGACAGGAGACAACAGCTGCACAATCACTAAGTTTTCAAGAGGAGGAAAGGTCACTCTGCAAGCATTTCTTTGTTTACTAAATTTTATTCTTTTAAACTATAAAATTGCTTCCAACTTTCATGCTTCCAATCATGCAATGTGACAATCCAAGCACTGTTACTCATCTTCTGTTGCATTTTCTGATTGGCAAAAACCATGAAAGGGAAGAAAAAACCAAACAGAAAAAACCAAACAAAAAAAAACAAACAAAAAAGCAACATGCTTCGATTCCAAACCGTCGTGAGCGAGAGATTCATGATAAACAAGGAACCAGGTACATCAGTAAAGGTGTCAAGTCTGTTCCCAGTGAGATTACTCTGGCAGAAGAATGCTTATTAATATTAGCAAGGGCAACACAATCCAAATTAGAGATCAAGAAAAATACTAGAGCTCTACTGTTGTGCCACAAGTAGCTACAGCAATGAAGGCTGAGTTTAAAAACACATCCTCTTGGCTGAAATGCTGCAAAGAGGCTGTGTGCTATGCAGAGAAACAAGCTTAAGAGAAATGCTTAATATAGTAGTACTTCCATACTTAAGTAACACCTTAATAGCTGCTTTTACAGGTCCATAGGAGGGTCAGATTTAAAAGATGGAATTTTATTAAACAACTGATCCCCAACCTGAAGCAGTCCGGGCTGTGCCAGCAGCAGGCAGGGACAATGTGAGGATGTATTTGCCTGCTCTTCACCCCACTGGACCTCAGGAGGTCCATGCCAGCCAGCCCGGGAAGCAGGAAAGGGCTGCAGCAGCAGCTGGAAGTTACTCTAAAATGACTCAGCAGCATGGCTTAGCAAACTGATTTTATATGATTTACTGGGGGCTTTGGAGGTAACAGGCATTAAGTCACATGCAGGAAGAGGGAGACAGTTCCTCCAGTTTTAAGACCATACCTGGTTTTAAAACAGTTTTTCCCTGTTTATATCTTTTTTTTTATATTTTTCCTGAAATGCTACCACATGTCCCACACATGCTTGTGCTGTTTCAAAAACTCTCCGCTCTCCACACAATCATCATCCAAACCTCCTGGCCAATGGCAAGGATTTTTCCCTGGAATATTTTACAGCAATTCCTGCACAGGTTTATCAGGTCTGCCTCTCCCAATTGGCTTGCCAGTACTAAACTGCCAGTGTGAGCACAGTTTTACAAACCAAAATTTTATTAAAGACGTAAGAAGTAGAAAAAAAGAAAGTTAAAGTTCAATAGCAAAACATGACTTACGGAAGCTTGTTCGCTGTTTAACGATTTCAAACACCCCCAAACTGTTGCTAACACAGCTCCATTCCCACCTGCTTCCTCTTTCCCCTCCTCTCCGTTCCCCTTTGGCCTCCTCGGCAAGTGTTCAAAGGGACGAAGTGCAAACAAATATAACTCTGGCTGTTCCTAAGGAAGAGTAAACTGAGTGCTGATGAAGATCTCATATTTGTACTGAAAAAGGACCCAAATTCCTTTGAGAAGACAGCACCAACAATGTCCAACCATGCCCCTAAAAACCCAGTTCTGTGTCATTTTGCTTGCTTTCCTTAAACCCACTTATATAAAACCATTTTCTTTCCAAGTTGCATTAGGAAAAGTGTTGCCAGCAGGTTGAGGGAGATGATCTTTTCCCTCTGCTCAGCACTGATAAGACACATCTGGAGTGCTGGGTCCAGTGCTGGGCTCCCTGTACCAGACAGACATGGACTTACTGGAGTTGAGTCCAGTGAAGGGCCACAAAGGTGATGAAGGGACTGGAGCATCTGTCATACAAGGAAAGGCTGAGAGAGCTAGGGCTGTTCAGCCTGGAGAAGAGAAGGCTCAGGGGGTCTTATAAATGTGGGTCTAAATACCCAACAGGGGGAATAAAGACGGCAGAGCCAGCCTCCTCTCAGAGGTGCCCAGAGAGGCAAGAGGCAATGGGCACAAACTGAAATTCAGGAAATTCTGTCTGAGCATAAGAAAATGCTTTTTTACTGTGCAGGTGATCAAACACTGGAAGAGGTTACCCAGAAAAGCTGTGGAGTCTTCATCCTTGAAGATACTCAAAACCAAACTGGACACAGCTCTGAGCAATCATCTCTAGCTGACCCTGCTTGAGCAGGGGGTTGGACTAGAGCATCTCCAGAGGCCCCCTCCAACCTCAGTGATTCTGTGATTCTGTAAAACAGTTAGGGGGAAATGAGGCAATCATACCGCCTAACTTTTGGTATCCACAGTAGCTGCCTAAATTCCCTCCATGTGTAGCTGAGAGAAAAAGGGCTCAGCCAAAGGATCATTTGGAGAAGATGTGCTGGTGACTGCAGTCACATCCCACCCCTCACTGACTCCGGCTGTGCAGGGAGATTTGCCTTATGTCCCTGGGCACAGGCACCTAACGGAACGGGGCTACCCCAACTTACCTGAGTATATTTTGCCTGCTTTGACACCTGCCCATGTTCATGCTCCTGTTTTCCCAGGAATCCTGCATGAAGGGGGTAGTCAACCAACACCTCTGCAGCCTTATGAGGTCTGTGCATTAAATGAGTTCCCTTGTATGGTGCATGTTTTTCTTGCTCTTCCCTGGCTCTGGGAAATGGGAATGAGTTGTGTGGACTATGCCAGAAGCAAATGACACCACTCACTTTGCCAGCTCAGCTGTGCTGGCAGGCACTCATTAGGTTGGAAGGAAAGCTGTGGTTCATCCCCACCCCTCTGCCTGCTCCCAGCCCACAAGCTCCCACAGGAACGTGCTGACTGCTGGGGACTACATGTGAAATCCAGGCGTTGAGCAGGCAAGTGTGGTGGATGTCTTTGCAATCTTTGATACAATACAAATCCATAAACGGTACATAAAACACTGTATAGACTCCAACATTCATACATATATAGGGGTAACAAAACCTCAAACAATTAAATGCTAAGGAAAGCAGAGAACTATGTCTGTAATTTACAATAACAGAATAATTTTCATGTTATTTTTGAGCAGGCTGTTTATCAAATTTCCAGCTGTGTGCTGATAATAACTGTAACTCCTGACAACTCCCAGTATTGTTCCTTTCTCCTCAGGCTAGTCCTGACACTGCCTTTTATCTACTAATGTCAGCATCAGTGATAGACAGAAGCAGGCTATCAAGCCACACAGATGCTTCATTCCTTCAAATACACTTATTGATTCACAGAAGAAGAAATTTGGAGCCGTAGCCTGTCTTTCACACACAAAAACCCCAACAATCTTATACACAAATCCTCATGGAAATAAATACCCAAGGAACCATATGTGTGGAAAAGAGGAGTTTTCCCATCCAAACCATGAACAAAGGGTAGAACTGAAATGACCTTGTCCAACGGCAGTGCTTCAATGGCAAACGACACCAAGCCGAGTGGTGCAGCTGATACGCTTGAGGGAAGGGATGCCATCCAGAGGGACCTCAACAGGCTTGAGGAGTGGGCCCATGCAAACCTCATGAAGTTCAACAAAGCCAAGTGCAAGGTCCTGCATCTTGGTCAGGGCAATCCCCAGTATCAGTACAGACTGGGGGATGAAGGGATTGAGAGCAGCCCTGTGGAGAAGGACCTGGGGTACTGGTGGATGAGCCGGCTGGACACGAGCTGGCAACGTGCACTTGCAGCCCAGAGAGCCAACCGTATCCTGGGCTGCATCAAAAGAAGTGTGACCAGCAGGTTGAGGGAGGGGATTCTGCCCCTCTGCTCTGCTCTGGTGAGACCCCACCTGCAGTCCTGCATCCAGCTCTGGGGTCCTCAGCACAGGAAAGACGTGGACCTGTTGGAGTGGGTCCAGAGGAGGGGCACAAAAACGATCAGAGGGATGGAACACCTCTTCTGTGAGGAAAGGCTGAGAGAGTTGGGGTTGTTCAGCCTGGAGCAGGCTCTGGGGAGACCTTATTGCAGCCTTTCAATATATAAAGGGGGCTTACAAGAAAGACAAAGACTTTCAATACTTAAAAGAGCATGTACAAGAAAAATTGAGAGAGACTTTTTACTAGGGGCTGTGGTGACAGGACAAGGGACAATGATTTTAAACTGAAAGAGGGTACATTTACATTGGATGTAAGGAAGAAATTTCTTATCATAAGGGTGGTGAGACCCTGAAACAGGTTGCCCAGAGAAGCTGTGGATATGCCATCATTGGAAGTATTCAAGGTCAGGTTGGACGGGGCTTTGAGCAACCTGGTCTAGTGGAAGATGTCCCTGCCCATCGCAGGGGGATTGGACTAGATGATTTTTAAAGGTCCCTTCCAACCCAAACCATTCTATGACTCTATGCTTCCTAGGCAACTTGTGAAGCATCTCCTCACATCAGTTGTCAACACAATTTCTAAGCCAGCTTGCATGAAACAGGGATGACCCCAAACCCTGTCCTATACCTTGCATAGTAGAACCACACTGGACAGGGAAAGCCCTTTTTTTCCCCCAATATGAGCAAACGATGAAAATATTTTAGAGGAGAATGTTCTAGTACTGTTGCATGATACCAGACCTTACTATGCTGACACTATGTAAGTACTACACTACTATTAAACCTTTTCAAAAGGGGTCAGTCAGCTTAGAAGGAACTAGTGGTGGCAGCAGTTGTCTTTCTGCCTTCACTGTCTCTCCTGTAAGCCAGCCAACTGGATCCTCTTCAACGACCAGGAGCCTTTACTTCATGACAGACACTGCTTTGTGTTGTGGCATCTGCAGCTCTCCAAAATTCCCACAGGTCAAAGACCCCCTCACGCTGCTCAGTCCCATCCTCCTACTCCTCTCTCAAAACCCATGGATCCAAACACACAGCAGCTCCACGCCTGCACTTTGCCACCAAGGAAGAAGGGCTGCAACAACCTGTAGGGGTGGCAGATGTAAGCCATCCCTGTCGGGGCGGAAAAGCCAGGCAAGGAACACCACCCCAGACACTGGCGGAGGCACCAGGGGCAGAGAGTACCAGGCACGGCAAAAGCATAACCAGGCTGGACAATGCTGAGCCCTGCAGACCTGCTCTAGCTGACCCTGCTCTGAGCAGGGCCTTGCACTACACAGTCTTTGGAGGTCCCTGCCAACCTCCGTGGCTCTGCGACTCAAGAACTGCAGACATCCTTTCAGTAGCAATTTGGGGAGAAATTGATTGTCAGGTATAGGTAGAGTTAATGTACTTCCATATTGGTATATTGCCTATCAGTGACCTCAGGAACATGTTGTTCCCCCAACTCAGAGGCAAAACCCACCCTGAACTACCAGCTTTCTCCTTCATACAAAACTTAGGGCTTATTATAAGTTTTTAACCGAACTTATGCTTCCCATCCCAAAATGATGGGAAGTCCATCAGTGAAAAACTAATACGAATTTGTGTGTGTCTGTTTGTGTAACAACATACTGAAGTTAGAAGCAGTCATAATTTACTGCTGATGATAACATAAACCTCAAACTAAGGATGAAACAAACAGCCTAGGTTCTGATTTATATTACACTACAGCAAAAACTGGAATAAATCCAGTGATTTCACATTACTTTACTGGCTTTACCAAAGATCAGATTTAGGCCTGCAATCTCTCCGTGTAAAAGAAATGGGGAAAAATAGAGAGTAATGACATTAAGGAATGCAATTATCCAACTGAATTGAATAATAAATGGAGAAAAAAGGTTTAAGCAAAAGAAGAGAGATACAATTTTAAATTTTATTTGAAATGAGATGGATATTCAATTAGATTTAAGCAATAAAAAAACATTTGAAAGGGTAAAAGCTGTGCAGGAGGATGCTCTAACATAACAACGACTGGTATGTAGGGCTTTTTTTCTGTAGGTGACCAGGAAGCAAAAATTGGATTTATTTCATTAAAAGTGTGGATTTGTTTTCTGTTGAGTCTGGAATAAAACAAAAAGGGAGTTCTCCACATTTTCAACATGAAAAACCAGGGCAATACCAGACTCACCAGTAACTCCACTGTTGATGCACCCCTGTGGGTCACAGTAGGGCTCTATTCAAAGCCCAATGCTGAAGCTGGCAGCTTGGTTATAAACTAACCTGCAGACACATGTTCTGAAGTACATCGCAGGGTCTTATTTCTGCCCCCTCTTCACATTTGGATTGGGAAACTGCTTACAACATGCCATAGCTGGCTTTCCTCCTTTGCAAGTGGACATAGGAGGAGGTTTTTAACATAAAGCAGAGTCTTAACTGGGTTGTTCAACAAGACATAAGCGCTCAGAAGAGCTTCCAGGCTCTACCACTTAGCTTTAGACATGGAGAGACAGGGACAAAATCCCTCTTTTGCTTGCTCTTTCTCTCAGTCTCTTTTTAGACCACAGGGAGGATAGTGTCTGTATTTCTACAGAAAGCTTAGGCTCTGGATGATCAGTGGTCCTTAAGAAAATTTTTGCTTCCTCCTTAACTCTGTTATTTGGCTTTTTTGCATGCCGTAACTCAAACTCGTTTGTTTTTTTCTTTTTCATGTCCACTTCTTCCACCACGACACCAATATTTCAACAAAATTTGGTGACTTATATGCTCTAGAGAAGTTAGTGATTAATTTCTGAAGAGAACAATATGCTTGTTAACGCTGAGTGTCAGACAAACACGTAAGTACATCTGTTGCCATAGTTTCATTTTGCTATTGGCCCAGTTTCTACCAACCATGGTGATCAGTAAGTAACAAGGAGGTGTGAGTTGAGGAAGAAGCCTCATTTTTCAGCAGTGAAATGAGTATTTTCTTCACCAGTCTATTCTCTTCTATTTTGTCATTGTAAATAATAATCTTAAAATGCATGCAGAACATTTACTGTACCTTTCTGTAGTAATTCATATGCTGAATACCATTCCAATCACCTGATTATCCAGAATGCTCCAACATCAGAGCCTTGATTGCTGTGACAAGTTTGTTATACACCTTATACCAAATATAACAGGTTTTGATTGCTTCCTCTGAGGTTTTATTCTAGAATATGGTTTCCAATAGGCTTTCCCTCATGAGATGCTCTGATATGTTAACAGAGATATCCATAACCTCCTGGACATCACTAGTTTAGAGTAGCCACTGGAACAAATTACACATCAGCACTGATGATCACTTTCCAAGCCTTGCATTTCAAAAGAGTGGCTTATACAATTTTAGATATTTCAGGGATCTATCCATTATTCAGTATTCCACCTCTTCTGGGATAGCTGCTGCAAACATCTGGTTTTGGGGGGAAGATTGACAAGGCATGCCTGAACATTATAGTTTCCCCGAGTAGGTTCCAGTCTTCTACTGGAACCATGGGACAACATTTATGTAGACTGTAAACATCCATCTAGTTCTGTTTTGCCAAACTATATCAACATTTCCTCTGCCTGAGATACAGAATTTTTGTCAATTTGTAGAGACTAATGTTAATTAAAATGCTGCTTTTCTTTGAGATAAACACTATTGATTGCTCTTGCTTGGGGATAAAGGTTTTTAGACTTTAGACATTGCCTTGACCACATTTATGTATATATGCACCAATTTTTTTTTCTTAGTTTTTGTTTAAATAAATATTCATGCATTCTGTTGTAATTGCCTATAAAAAAGTAATACATGACTTCTCACCACTTGTATTACAGCAAGTCTTCTTATCTGCTATCAGTTTGCTTTACTGTTAGTTTGAAATGTCACTGTACTTCTTATGTTTGATATGCGCAAAGCCAAATTCTCTAAGTTGGTATGCTTACCAAGAGGTACTTTTACTGCTCACCTTCCAGCCTCAATTTAATTTGAGTTTAAATCCATCACATGCCCTTTTAGGACCTCATCTCTGACTCATAAGTCACTGGGCTTTACTTAATGGTACAAGCTTCACTCTTCATTTATATCCATATTCCTCATCACAGCTCTTAAACAATACTGCCCTACTTTTCTGCAAAGGTGGATTAATCGCATCAAACATTAGCTGTTTAAAAAGTCAGTTGTCTTTGGTCCCTCTGCAGTCAATGGAGATGGCCAGAAATTTCAGAGTGATTCACCCCATGCAGAGAGAGATGTCTGAAAGAGGCAGGATTAATATATATAAGCTTATTTTAAGACAGGATGAATCACCTTCTACAAGTGTCTCTTTCTTTCTGCTGCTTGTAGAGGCAGCCTTGTAAACTTGCTTAGATCTGAAACTGGATTTCTAAATGCTTAAAGTGAAGCAAGAAAAATCCTAACTTGCTCATTGACAGTGGGTAACCTAGAATCAAAATGCAGTTCGTGATCTCACTAGGAAGCCCATAGATTTGCCAAGGTTGATTGATTGTTATTCGTGTGTACCACAACCTTTATTCAGGTGTGATTAATGCCATTACAAGTACAACATGTTGGTGTACCAAATACAGGCAGTCTTTCCTGAACTGCTATTTACTTCCATCAAAGCAGTGGAAAAATTAGCTCTTTTCCACCTTTTTCCAGGCCCCCCAAAACCAAAATAGTTTTAAGTAGCTGAACTGCAGAGATCAGGCTGCTCAAGATTGTTTCATTATGCCCTTGTCATTCCCTGCTTTTTCCTCAGTATAGTTCTTAGCCAAGTAAAGTCCCGTCCTCAAAGAGTAAGAAGATATTGTTTATTATTATTAAACACAATATTCTTTTATAAGAAATTTCACTCTGACCATCTAAATGCTATATTAAAGTTTGGTCTTCTCCAACCCATTTCTAATATCCAGCTCTCTCTTTATCCACCACAGCCTCTTTAGCAGCCGTGTCCAGCAGCGCAAGACACTATCTCATTGCTCTGGATTCACAGGGGGAAGCGGGTATGGTGAGCACTGTATGGCCCTCCTCCAGTCTCTGCTGGGATTAACGGCAGCAAGATCACTGCCTAGATTGTTTCCTCTTTGTTCCCAACTCACAAAGCAGTGACAGGATCTCTTCTTCATCTTGCTCATGCTCCTGTGTCCTGTGATGACAACTACGACTGACAAAGAACGGAGTAAAACTCTGAGTAGGGATATCAGCATATGACCTATAGTGTTGTGATAATTGAAATAAATATATGCTAACACATACAGATACATTTTAAATCTTTTGCTTCCATTCAATTTCTGCATGAAAAAGGAACACGTAAGACTCTGGAGTCAGCTCGCTTTTGCACATGCATCAATGACAGCTGTGAATGAGCTGATTTCAACTGATGATTTTGACCTATGTGCTAAACAACTACATTACTAAAAACCACATAACTATATTATGACAGATATTAACAGAAGTGGTTAGCAGGAAAGCAGATTACAGCTTTTTATTTTACTAAAAACCTTTCAAAGTCAAAACAAAGTATTTACATCATTGTGGCTAGTGATCCATTGGTGCAACGTTTGCCCCAAATTCATTATAAACGAATCGTCAGAACTATCCCTTGTGACTGCTTCAGATGGAACATGATTAAATGCAGAGGAAATACATTACTGAGAAGATGAATCATAATTCTGCAGAATGAAATCAATGGTTTTACACTTTTGAGTTGGACATTGAAGAGCGGTCAAAAATGTTACTTAGGCAAACAAGTGAGGAAATGAATCATGTAAACAGCCTGAACAGGAAAAAAACACTTAAAGTTTGACCGGCTGTAACACTAAATATCAAAGAATTACAGAAGAAAACCTGAAAATGACGTCTTAAGGTAGAATTTTCAAATAAAAATTCCTTCATTGCATTACTATGAAATGCAAAGTTTTTCCATCAGTTTTGATTTTTATGGTTTGGAATAAATGTAGTAATTTTACTTAGAGTGGTTTGATGGCTCATTTGAAATAACATTTTAGTACCTTCAGTCTAGTTCTAAGCAGGCAGGCTGGTAACCATCTCAGAGAAGACGAGATGCCCTAGCAAGTGTCCATCAGTATGACTTAAGCCACTCAGGTCAAGTCAGCTGCCTAGACACAGGGTGTCCTGGTTCATCCCTGCGTTAGTATCTGCTAGCTCCATGTGGATGTCTCGGACACCTTTGGGCCTTTCAGATGGCACTAGACACCTCCGCTTAAGCAGCTGGATCAGTTGAATGAGGTCTTGCCCACCTAATTTCAACAGCTAACTTGAGCCTAACGAACCAGCTAAGTGCCAAAGCACCCTGTTTTGGCAACAGAGAAAAGCCATCACAGAGAAACCCTGCTCACCTAAATTAATTCATCAAGCTTATATCTATAGGTGGTCCCTCTGGAGTCCATGAAAAATGCCTGCCTTCCCTTACTCCTCACTTATGCTGGGAGGATGGCTTTGTTATGCACCTGAAGGTTAGGTGGGAAATAAGTTGTTTCTGATCTAGCTTAACACGCTGGTGTTAGTGTGCTATGCTGTGTTAAACAACAAGCTGTCAGCCTTCCCGTCCACTCATGCTAGCACACATACAACCAGCAAAGAGCACACGTAGAGTCAGCTGTCATATCAGCAGTGCCCAAAGGAGAGCTGCTAAGCTCACCTGTTGTTTGTGCCTGTCCATATATTCCGTACCCTTTGCTATTTTATAGAATAATGCACAAGAGGTCCAAATCATAGTTGATCTCCAAGTCATTTTTCAGCCTCGACTACTATTCTTGAAGGACATTGGAGCAAAAAGGTCAAGGTTGGGAAAGTGTGAAACTGAACTGGTCCCATCAGGACTGAATTTAGAAGTATTCATTGTGCTTCCTCCTTTAGGAGTTTCACTTTCCAGAACTGCCAATCCAATTTCCGTCATAAAGCACACAATTAATTGAAAATGTAAAAATGGCTTTAATGCAGGTTGAGAACATGAGTTCTTCAGTACAGAGTGTCTCTGTTACATGGGCAAACCCAGCATCAAAAAGCAATAATGCACATAACCATTACCTAGTACTTCCTCATTAATTAGCACACACTAGTACTATTGCTATTTGAAATCAGACTGACAAATAATATAGACGAGTCTCACAAACCCTTCTTCCTGGAAAAATGTAAGTATTTTTAAAGACAGAGCTCCTAGCAAGGTTATATATTGAGGGAAAAAAGAATGCACTCTGACATTAATATTGATAGAAACTGCAAAATGAGCAAAAAGGACAAAGCAAAAGGAAAGCTGGCTGTCTCTGAGACTCTATGTCCCCAGTACAGGAACCTCATTATTATTTCATGACCTTAATGGCAAGCCTCTAAGCCCTGTGTATGTCCTTCATAACAAAAAATTAATCACAAACACAAAGCCGAAAATCTTGGATATGCAATAATTGAAAGCTGTTAGGTATTTCTTCTAGTTTTGACTTCATTTATACAGTACAATAGTTCTGAGAGACAGCAAGGTAAAACATACAACTTTTCATAAGTCCCATATATGAATCACAGCATATGGTCTTTCTGTTAAAAGATAATCCAGAGGGAGGCAGGGAGAGAGAGAAAGCCTCTTATGCTAAAAGACTGCACAATGTTATCATTTTCTACATTAAAAATAATTGGAACAATTTTTTCCAACTGTTTTTCAATGAGAGCTCTACTGGAATAAATTTTTATAACAACTGGGTATTGTGGCTGTGCTAATAAAACTGATACACTTGCTCAGCTGAATCCCTGTGTGTGCGCACATGCTTTTTTTTGGTGAAATAATAAAAGATAGACAAAAAATAAGAGAGAGACAGAGTTTAAATTTCAGTAGTATTTACCATGGCCAAGAATAAGAAAATCTATACTGAGGAAAGAGGAGGAAACAGAGGAGACCTATACAATGCATCACACATTTGTAGTACCACACCATCCATGAGAACTTCAGTGCCTCAACCTGCAAAGGACAACACGCAAGGTACAGTCTATTGGTTTGTTTTGGTTTGGTTTGGTTTTTTTTTACTTCAAAGAGATGCTTGCTTTTCAGATACTTTCTAAAATGCTGTTTTTCCAGGACACACAGTTTAGGAGCTATCTTTCTGGTGATGACAGAAAAAGATGGGGAAAAAAAAATGCTAGCAACATATTTGATTTGGACACCAGTGCACTTAGAATTCCTTCAGCAAAGCACATGGGAAGCTGTTGTTACAACGGAACAGCTCTGGGACGGGCCATAGCAATACATCCAACACAACAGAAAAAAACAATGGTGATGCAGATAAAAAATGAAAGAAAACAAATGAAAACTATATAAACATTAAAATTATTATGATTACAAAATTCACCAAAACCAGTGTCCAAGTTCCTTGAGTTTATCATCCACCGGGATAAAGCTATTGATAGAGGTTGCTAAGCACAGTCAAGCTGACTCAGAAATCTTTTCAAAGGTCTCAAAATTGCAAATCTGAAATATTAGCCTGCAGTTCCATTAAATTGTCTAGGAAAATAAAATTTTGTTCTGATTCACTGCCCACCTCTGGTAGATAAGGACCCCCTGGGAAAACTACTTTAGAAAACCTAGCATGAAAATGACATTATTATAGGCTATGAATCCTGGAAAGCATGACATGTAACTCTAATTCTCAAGGGGCAGGATGTTTTTTTCCTAACTTAGGGCTGTCTGTTGCTGAATTGTCCATGGGAATAGTTTTTGATAAAAGGTTTATGATAAAAAATGTTTGTTGCTCTTTCTAATGATTCCAGAGGCTGGGAGTGACTTTGAGGATGACATAATCTCTTTCATGCTTCCTATACTTCTGCAATAAGGCACACAAATTAAACTGCTGCTAAGAAAGAACAAAAATATCTTGGATGACAAATAGAAAAAGATCCTTTCTTTATAGTCAATGCCATCTTCACCATTTAATTGCATCCACGGCTTTTTTAATTGCAAAAATGCCCCACAATTTTAGTATATGAATACAACATCTACAGTGGGAGTGAAATCACCTGGCTTTAATGCTCTCAAATTTTGGTGTCTACACTAAGATAGTCATGTAGGCCAACAGAGACACAGTGATCTCCAGATAGCAATTCAGCAAGTTGATCTAAGACATTTCTCCTAGGATGGGATGAGTCATACTTTTGAGGTGCTGTTCTCTCTCCATTGACTCTCCAGACTATCATGTCTAATAATCACTGATTAAATTAGCTTTCCTGAATTTGTCTGATCCCTTTTTGACCACATTTATATCTGGGTCTCCACAACATCCTGTGGAAATCAGTTTCATAATTTAATTAAATGTTATACAATAATTTCATTGGTGACCCTATTTCTTGTACTGTGAGAAACAGTGACTATTTCTTATTTACCTCCTCATCATCAGTCATGAAACAGCCAGACTCTGCCCAGCCTATGCTCCATGGTCCTAACCAACTTTACTCCCTTTTTCTAGACTTTTTACGATTTTATAGCTCTTTATCATATAAGTGACTATAATTACAGATAGGATGCTACACATGCTTATACAGTAGAATATTTTTCTACTTCTGTCCTAGTATTTTCTAGCCATTTTAACTGCTATTTGTCATGAACTGGTAATTTCAGAGCTCTATCCTCAGGAATGCCCCGTTCCTCTCCTGATTTCTACTAGTTAATCTATAGTCATCAATATATTTTGTCCCATGGACTTTACCTTCCTCTTATTGCCAACAAATTCACCTGCTGTTTTATCATCCCAATATTGAGTATTACATAATCATGCTGCAGCACTTAATAGTCAGATTGAAATGTGACTGTTATGGGTAATCTAAAATCATATGCAAACTTTCTCACTTTACTAGTCAACTCCACAACTCATTTATGGAGACATTTCATTTTTCCCCCACTCTCCATAAATTGTAAAAATGTGTGATACCTGTTTTTATGCTTACTATCTTTTACAACATTATGCATATATAAGTACTACACTTAGAAAATTCAAAACCAGCTAGAAGATGGCTTAAACACATTGCTATCATTAAAGGCTAAAAACTTGAAAAATATTTCACAGAGTCATGTATTTTAACTACCTGGGAAGAAGTGTTGTGATTGTTTAGGATGGAAATCGTAGAATTTCACACTCAAATTCCTGGTTCATCTCCAATCCTTGTCATTGGACAAGGGTACAGTTTTTAGAGAGGCACCTGGTCTTGATTTAAAGCTTTAAAACAACAGATAATCTACCAGGTTTATAGTTGGATCAAGCCTTGCTTATGCTAAATGCTGCACTGGTAGAGCTGTTAACTCTCTCTGGTGTGACAATCCAGGGGAAAAGTTAAAGGAAATGAAGGCTACAGCTTAGGAATAAGGTAAAAAGTGGAATAACATAAAATAATAACAAAAAAAAAATCCCCAAATCCCCCAAAACCAGCAGCAAGAAACAGAGAAATCTTAAAAACTATTGTGGCACTTGCCGGGAGCTTGGAACAGCTAGTAAATCAAATCAGAGGATGCAATATAAAAACTGTTCGCTGCCAGAAGGCAAAGAATCGTTTGAGCTGGTTATAGTTGTAGCACTTTTTTTTCCTCTTTCTTTTTTTTCCTAAATTACTTCAGAAAGACTCAGTATAAAGAGAACCTGTTACAGAATCCCCTCTGGAACTGAACAGGACTCCAAATGATGGACTTTTGGTAGCGATATTTTTCAATCTCCAAGACAAAAGGGAATATAGAACAAATGTTATTCAGGAAATCTGCCTGGTTTTTCATCGTGGAAAAAATCCCTTCATCTTTCCTGACCAGAGCAGCCCTGTTACTAAGGCCAAGCAAAAGGGAAGGGGAGCAAGTGTATGTCAAGAAATAGATTCTCGGAAAAGGATCAAAAACCTCTTTTCTCACTTATATAAAGCTGTATTATATTCTGTGGGAGAATGTGTGTATCTTGGAACAGAAAAATGTAGACTTCAAGGCAAGTGGCATAAGGAGCTAGATTTACAAACACATGCAAGCACTTGAATGGGTCCGGACTACTGGCTAATGCAGATGCTGTTATCTAATTGCCTTGGTTCATTTCTGTTCAAGTAAGTCAAGGTGACGTTCAGTATAAAGGTATCAACCATCTCTCCAGCAGCTTGAGTGCTCTTATGAAATCTCACCAAGTACCTAAATAGCTATGCAAATCTCATCTGAAGTATTTAGTTGCTGCATTCCCTCCTCAAAATGCAACTTAAACTCTGTCACCTCTACATTCTAAGAATACGACACCGGCATACAAAGCAGGCCAGGCACTGAACTTCATAATGCTAGCCTGTGCGTCCATGCCTTGTTTTACATGGTACCTCTTCTTAGCATTTTGAAGGTCCCAATTTCTCACACGCTGCCACTGTGAACCATTCAGGCTGGCATTTGATTCTTCATAAAAATAGCCAGGCACATGAACAATCGTATGTCATATTAACATTAGTCCTGGGGAGCTGTGAGTGCCAAGCTGTGAGCACATATTAACAGAGTGAGGTAAGGAACGTGCCTAAATAGCCCAGTAAAACTACTGGCTATAATATTGCTGAGGAACACCGACACATATATAGACATACACACGCAAAAAATATAGGCTAAGCTGGTTTTATTATGCAGACGTACTTAGCGTTAGGAGTATCTACACAGCATTACCATGGCTCTGCTGTCAGACAGACAGCTAGGTAACAGTAAATTGATTGTGAATCTCAGCCGCAAGTTGTCCCTCTTCTTCTTCTTTGTCCCACCGTTTCCCTGTATTTTTGGCTCCCTGGCAGCACACTTGCCAAGCCAGTCCCAGTAAATCTGTACCAGCTCATCCTGACTCTTTCTCCCACTTTCCTTCCCTCCTTCCTTCCTACCTGGCTCTTATTCCTTACCCAATGCCAACTCTCATCACCCCTGGTGTTCTATCTGCACTTTTTCTTTTCCTTTTTTGGCTTTTCATCAGCAAAAGCAGTGAGACCAGCTATGTTCATAGCATGCAAGGTGTATGCATAAGGAAAAAAAAAGAGGCTGGCTCGCTTAAGCTGCAGAGGAATTCATCTGGGCAATATCTTACTGACATTTAAACAATCTTGGCATCTTCAGGCACAAAGATAACACAACCACTCCCAAAGAGCAGAGAGGGATGGATTCCCAGGCTGCCAGCAGGGCTGTCAGCATCTTGCAGAGAGGCAGCTGCTGAACGGGAGGGACTGGGGGCAAGCCTCAGCATGTTTAAATGATGCTGCACACTGTACAATATTTGAGAGCATTTTATGTTAAAAAACAGGTTGTAAAGCTAAGTGGATTATGCAGCTTATAATTATGTTGTATAAAGCTTAAACAACCCAAGGCAGCCATCCGAGAAACACCATGATTTACAGGCATGAGATGCAGATGCAGGCAGGAAGGCAAGACTGATACAAATGTCTCCCTCACATGTGGGCAAACGTGCAGGGTTTGTACACATATGTGCACTCCTCCGACTGCCCAAAATCACCACAGACTGGTCAGAGGAGAAAAAACTCATGGAAAGGAACCGTCTGTGGGCAGGAAGAGCAGGAGAACCCGCTACGTTCACTAGCAGTAACGGCAAGCGAGACATGCAGCACAGCGTTTTCAGTTCCTAAAAGGCCTTGGTGAATCTGATCACCTAAAAGGTGGGATAGGAGGAAGAAGTGTGGGAGGAGCTGGTATCCCTAAAGGAAGAGATTAATTTTGATATCCTCAAGTAGAAAAAGAGAATTCAAACTACCAGGGAGAGAGATTGTTACTTATACTTTCTACATGTTATTCTAAATCCCTTCTTCTCTCCTCACCCCCAAAAAAGCAGTGTTGAGTGAACCTATTTGCTGAACACTTGTAAGCAGGGAAGCAGAGATCAGTGTCCACTCATCTCATTGCCTAGGTTTCTAGGTGGAGGCTTAAACTGGTTTTGCTTCCTTGTTTGTTTTTCCCAGAACAAATGCAGAAATTAACCTGACTCTTGCTGCTGCTTAATTGCCCCTGATAAAAGGATAAAATGGAAATGGAAAAGGCATTGGGGTCAGAGATGTCACTTATATTTGTACTTTCTCTTTTAAAAAACTAGCTATACTTCTCAAAAAAACTTTTCAGAACATCTAGGAAAAACCTTTTTCAAGGTTAAGAGGAACAATCAATTTGTTCCTCTGCTCTGCTTGCCTCATAGATCTCTTGCCAAAAAAAAAAAAGGAAAAAACTCTTAAATGACAGGCATGGGAAAGCCCTGAGGAGCTGCAATCCCCCAAACAACCAAACAATTACTGTCTTGGAAGTTTCCATCAAATTAGTGCCTGCCACCAAATAAAGCCACTCGACAGTCTGCTCATTCTTAGCTGATGTCATACTTCCACCCTATTCCAGTATTGGTGCTCCAAACTTTTTTAGAAACATTATTTTTCCCTAACTTGAAAGGAGCTAGGCTGATTTATGACTCCAAAAACCTGGCCAGAATCCAGAAGGACATCAAACTGCCAGTCTGTAACTTAATCAGTTCCCTCAAGAAACTGAATGAAAATGTTTTTTTTATTATTAATGATGACAGTAAATAACAAAAATCAGTCACAATTTTTAAAACTTCTGTATGACCAGAGACAACAGAAAACTGAGCAATTGTACTACTAATGCCAAACTATTTTAAATGATTGCAAAGAAAACCGAGAAGACTCTCTAACACAGCAACCACAAATCACGCACAGAATATTAACAGGGAAGTTATTATATAGTCAGTAGCAGGGAACTTGATTAGTCCGGGCTATTTCTACCTGGGTGGTAGCCATTAGAAGTTGGATATCTCATCTAAACTAGTCATCAAGGCTCCAATGTGCAATGGTGAGAAACAGGCACCCAATTCACCAAGAGGCAATTCATCCTGTGCTAAAAGTATATATACAAGATAAGTGGGATTAATTGCTCTTTGGAGATGCCTACTCTTGTTTGACTAACAAGAAAGCCTACACAATTAGTTTAGACTAAACATTTAACTTCTAGACAGCTAGAATGGCATGAAAAAAAATTCCACCCCTTGAGCTCAGACTGAGCTGACTCTCCCAGTTCGGGGACAAGTGCAGAGCCTGCAGCCAAACTGTGCCTCAATCCTCGTGACCCAAACCTAAGTACTACCTGGCTGGCGAAGTCCAGGGAGGAGGCAGTGGATCTTGGCTGAACTTGTGGGACAAAATACCAGCTCGATGTTACAGCAGCCCCAGAGCAGGCTTTTCCCAAGAAATTGTCTTTCTGCCAATACAGCCTGTTACCAACCTGTTTCAAACAGCTCTTTTTGGGGGTCCAGATTTACTAACAAAAATCACACAGCTTTATGTTCCCCGATTTCTCTGGCTCTTGTATGGCCATTGTCATACGTTCATTCAGTTAATAAGCTTCCCTTGGATGAAAAATGGGGACTATGTTAACTTAATTATTTTTAAAGGTCTTTTTAATAGTTTTGACAGGTTAGTACCATTGACTTGCTTGACTTGCTGACACTTCCATGGGGAATGGCTTAGTACCAACTGGCTCCAGTCATTGGTAATTAATATATAGGAAAGAATACAAGTATTTCTACAGTATTATATTTCTATAATTCTATAAACTCATTTTGTATAAATATATCAGTAAAAGGTAACTTTAGAAAATAGCATCTATCTGGTGTTACATAAAGAATTAGTTGTAGCATCCCTACTGCATCTACAATGCTTAGTTTCAAGCACCCAGAGATAGGTAGATATCCTGTAAGTCCTACTTCTCCAAACAGCACAGGTCATTTTGACATTTTAAGAGGACTAAGTTACCAGGCATCTAAGCACATTGTAAATTAATTAAATGGGTTGAAGTAAATCCAGTCATACCCAAGGGTCCCAGTTCAGACAGCATGTAACTCTACTTCCAGGTCTCATGACACACTTCTCTAGACTCTTACTTTTCTTAAAGAGTTGTCCTCTGAATATAGAAATGGCATGCAATCATCATTAACCTCACCCTTGGTTAAGCTTCTTTGATTTGTTTTCAACCATGACATACTCACTTTGTCCTTGCTTTTGCTCTCTGAAGCAGTTTATAAAACTTGAAAAAAGGACTGCTTTGTATCATATGGAAAACAACTGTGCTGTAAGGAACAATACCAAGGCTGAAAAGCCTAAAATTAGACCTGCAAGCTTTGCTTTCATTGGCAGCAATGTGTGTGCATTCATATTGTCCCAATCCTACATTCTACCTCTTCTATTCTTGCGAAACACACTACTTTCTGAAAAACACTGAAGTTTAAAATAGCAAACCTCTCTGATTCAAGGGTATACTGACCTCGGTGAATAATAGTGAATTACAAGATCAGCTTATTTTCAAAAGCAGTAGCAAAGAAAAAGCATTTGCAGAAAAAAAAGCTGAACATCTCTGAAATGATGCCTGGAATAATCCTGTAATTTCCATGTTACTTTTTTTCTTCCCTCCTAAGAAAACTCAAACACAAATCTAATAGCTGTATTTTTCTATCCTGAAAGCAAGCTAGTGAGTGGATATGCACTATATAAAGTGGCTGGTGCTGGGCAACATGGGACTAACAGGGATAATTTAGTCATAACAGGTTAGCATCTACGATATACCCATTCTCTTCTCAGCTACATCCTTTCAGTTCCACTGTAGTCAACAGGGGGGATAAATAAGAACAAAATGTATCCAAAAGGTCAAACTTCATGAATTTTCAAATGAAGAAAGCCACAGAGAGGCTGAAGTGAAACCAATGCTAGCTACTGCCTTAAAGATAATGCAAGCTGTTGCTAGTGTAGTGTTTATTTTGAGTGTCTCCTCCTGGAATTTCAGGATAAAATATGAGATTGGCAGTGAGCCTGAAGGGGGTATAGTCAGAGCAGTCCAATTTCAACAGACTATCAAGATGAACTGTTGGGAGTTATTTTACAGGTTTATGGCTGTAGCTCACTCTGAAGCACAGTGTTATTAATATTTGTAGAACACTATGATATAAATAGCAAAACTACATCCACCACCTAAGATACCTGCAGTATGCTCTGACAGAGCACTTTTTAGATAACTAAATACCATTAAATGTGCCACAAATGCTATACTTGAGTTAGGATATTAGATACAGATACAAGTAATGCAACAGTTATTTATCCATCAAAAAATGCTGATGTGGGTCTCTAATGTACCACTAGCATTAACAGCCTTAGGCACTAAATCAGGGGGTGATTTTTCTGTCAGAAAACAGAATTTAATTCTAGCACTGTTACAGTGAACAAGGAGGAAGTTTCTTGGAGTTAGGACCAGGGGAAGCCTAGACAAAGCTGGTCCTGAACTGCATTCAGTGTTTCCCACTGGAAAATCAGTGGCCATAAAAAGTAATGTTTTCAAAGTAAGACAAAGAGCAGCCGGAGAGTACTATTTGTTTCATCACACTGATTTTGTCAGTATTTCCTAATGTTTCCTACACCCTGGAAACTGTGTAGGCTGTCCTTCAAGCTTCGCTTACCCAAGCAGCAAGCTCCACGGGTCACACGGTGGCATTTCAGACAAAGTTGAGCTTTTGGAAAAAGAATTGAGGCTGGTTGCGTCACTGAGACAAAACTAAGATATTAACCACCAACTGCCTCATGAGCAGGCTGCCACAGCATGATGGAAACCCTGAGAAAGGTAAATACACCATTCTCAGGACCAGAAAGTTTTGTCCTAGTTCCAACCTCAGGATGAGGTAATTTCTTCCTGGGACTGCCCTTCTTTTGTGCCTGATTAAGCCAGGTAATTACCTCCTGGATTTGTGGGTAGGAACACGATGTGCAGTAAGTCCATTTATGGAGCTGTGGTTTCAGTCTCAGGCTTAGCTTTCTGTTCTTACATATAGAGTTACTTTTACTGCCTTGATAACTACCATCTTTCAAGGTTCTGTAATTCTTCCAAGCTCTTCTAATGATTCAATCACTATGGACATGCTTATACTTGAATATTAGTTCAGATTAAAATCGGTAGTGGATATGAACTACAAAAGGTATTCCTGAGAAATTCAAGGTAGTAACACTTTTATCCCTTTCTTATTCTTCAGAAAAGCATCTTATTAACATAGCTGTATTTCCAGAGAATAACAATTCTCTAGACTAAGAGTATCTAAACATAGAACTAATTTGGAATAGCTTTTCCCAAACAGCATCAGGAACACGAGAGCTCCTCTTTGCTATACACTTTGCTACATAAATGTGATCTCTCATTTTACATAGAAGGCATAAGATCGATGGACATGGATACTTACAGAAAGAAATTTTATATTATTTATTATTGATTATAATGGATAATCAATAGTAGAACTGATCCTACTACGGGATTTTATCGGAAGTGCACTGGAAGTATAATTGCCACATAAAAATAATCAAACTTGTTAAAGATTTCACAGTGAGCTGTAGAATCCTTTTTAAAAGATTTAAATTAAATTAAATTTAAATTAAATTATATCTATTTTAAAAGAGTCTCCCCAGATCCCTACACAAGCTATGGATGCTGGTGCTGAACACTTTATAAACTTTATATATTCCATACTATAGTATATAGAAGTTCTGCACAGAGATAGAAGGTAGCTTTGCAAATTTCTTCATGAATAATGTAGAGAAAAGTAAATTAGGCTCTTCTGGAGCTCTTCTGACGGAGCAGAGGTAATGGCACGATATCCTGAGTCTGTGTGTGAAACAGTGAGTAAGAAACTTTTCCTCAAAGCTTCACACAGACCTTGGGGAAATGTGAGGTTAAACTTGTGACCTGGGCATAACTGACACGGGATGTTTATTTCTTAGGAAAAACAAGTTATCATTCAAGCTGTCTGTGGTGTCTTCAGGTCTTTATTCACTTGGAGTGTCCTCACAGCAGGTGCCAGCTGTCGTTAAACTGGTGGGTGCTGAGGCGAGTTGTGCACTGGACTGCCAAAGTGCCCCAGCTCCCGGGCACGTCCCCGCGACGGCGCTCCCCAGCCCGCCCAAGGCAGAGACCTGGTGCCAGCAGGCTCTGCCCACACCAGAGGCAGAAGCAGGACCCCAGCAGCATCCTCTGCTTTACTCCACACCACCCATTCCCCAACCAAGGAAGTACTTATTTCACTCCAAAGCAGTCTAGACATGAGCTAATATGTATATAACGTAGATGCACAGGAGATTATGACCTGCCACAAAACCAGAAAAAACTATCATCTGATAAACTTGAGAGAAAAAATTTAGACAGGTTGAGTAAGCTTCATGCTAGTGAATATATTGCTATCATAATCTCCTTTTTGAACAGCTGCTTCATCTGCTCACTGCAGAAAGGGCTGTTTGCTGCTTCCCACCAGCCATATTCTGCCTTTCCACTACTTGAGGCTTGTTTTTATTTTGGCTGAGTGGAAGGGAGATTTGGAGAAACTGTTGCAGGAATGGCAGAGTGCAGGGAGCTGCCTTGCCTACTAATCGATGCATGCAGCTCAGGAAGAGAGGCAGGATGAGCACTGTTTGCTCCCTTCTTGTTCATCTGCCCCTGTGGGAACAAGCAAAAACCGCAGTGACACGTTAAGGCATGTGCTGTCAAAGTGCCTCAAGCAGAAAAGTAAGCGAAGCATCAAGTGACTGAGCCCTTTCAGCTAGCCATGGGATGTAAGGCTGTTCCAGCCAAAGCAACGTCCCACTACAGCTGAACCATACATTTAAATTTTTCATTTAGAGTGATAAAAAGTCCTGTTCAGTGGTCTGAAGCTACAGGAACAAAATAAAACCGGCAAGCTCTCTTGCTGAAAAACAACCAGACTGTCGAGTTCTACTTTCAGAATACAGACCTAAGCTGAAGAGTGTGCTGTACGAGCTCTGGAGTCTTGCTATACTGAAAAAAAATTGTACAACCAACTCTTACATATGGCAGATTTTCATCTTTTGTCTTCCATAATGTGGACTTGGCTGACAGCACTTAACAACTTAATGGAGCCTCGTGGAGTTGAATTGGCTTATATCCAGTGTGATTGGTGCTCAGATGACTCCACTTTTAAATATTTTGCCATAATAATAAATGGGAAGTAATAATCACCCACAGTTGGCCAAAGAAATAGAGATTTTTCAAAGGAAAAACAGGGAACACACAACTTCTGGACCATTCCACATAAAATACATACCTTTCATTTTCTTCTGCTCTAGTACTTTTAAAAAACTACTTTTACCAGGTCTCAGTCTTTACCCATTCCCCTCTGAAACAAGCAAGAACAGATAATAGCCACTCCTGCCAACTTTTACTGTAGTGACAAATCTCAGGCACAACCCACAGAGTAGCAGAATGTAACTGGTTATGCCTGTTTACTGCACTGTACTGAGAAATCTTCAGGTTCCAGTTTACTCACAGTCAAACTGATTTCTAGGAAACGCTTCACATGTCCAAGGGGAAAAGCCACAAAGCCTGTCTAAAATGGAATTCGGCCACATATTATAGCAGAGCTCTACCATTTTATAGTCTGCCATAAAGCATACAACTTGAGAAGAGGTCAGTTGCATGCTTCTTTCTAAAGGGTAATTTCAAATCCAAATGAGAAACTGATCTGGGACCTTATTTTTCCATAGTACTTTGACAACCATGTGTGCATGAGCAATTTTCATATGTGGAGTGCTGACACCTGTATTTTTTATGCAAAAACCTAAGAAGAAAAAATATGTCAAGGACTATGGCTAACCTGATAATTAAAACTGATGTAATAATTGTATATAAATGTAATATAGTGATGTAATTAATCCAATGTAATTAAAACCCAGAGATAACAGAGACATGCATCTCCTGACCATCTACTTAAAGAGTCCAATCTGTGCTCTGCAGCCCACCTCCTCATCAGCTCTGGTCCAAGTGGATGATCATTATCACACCACCAGCCGACTGAGATCTCAGCAGCAAAAGCATAGGAACGTGGGAGACATGTAAATACCTGCTTATTTCCACTTCATAAATATTCCAAAATTAGACCGGTGGTGGCCTAATCATTTAAATTTAAGGTATACAATAATTATTACTTTTTGTTCATTAAAACTTTTATTTCATTTTTAGTTCATCAACTACACACAAGCACTTGCTTCTTTAAGAATTTATAAGGATAGCCAATATTTCCAAACTGCACTGTTTACCTTCATACCAAGTACCTCAGAGAGCCAAGAGGAAAGACAAGCCTCAGGAACGGGTCACAGGCAGACAACGATAACAACTCTGTATTGGTCCCATTACTCCATGGGAGGATGACTACATGGCGATTTTAATCTAACATAATCCAGTTCTGCTGCCGAAAAGGGTTATACCCTCCAAAGTAAACCTCTCTTATTTTTGGAAACAACTCCTTGCCTAATGTCTTGTGTATACCCTAGGATTTGTATGGCCATGTGCAAGGCATGATAAGAAAAAACTGGCCATGCACCTTCACCCAGAAAAGAATATGTGGTAATAGGGAAGCAACGCAACAGGGAAAGCTTCCCTTTCTAGCAGATGCATGTGATTCGGTGACCATATTGACCCAGCCAGTAGAGGTTGGGTTGGGCTGGATGGAGAGCTCAGCCCAAGCTGGTGCCACCATTCATCCGCCCGCTGTCAGGAATGTAGATCACCTGGTGCTGGGGTAATCACACGTCGCATTTCACTCGGGACAGACCACTGTCATACCAAAAGTCCAATGGGACACTGCTTTCATCCAAATTTCTAGGTCTGCATCCTCATTCTTTTCAAACCCCAAATGTGGTCACCCCACCCCAGATCTTGTACTACTCATTTGACTACCAGATGCAGAAGACAATCATCAATATGGGAGTGATACCTGAACTGTATGGGCAACTCTTTTGAGGAAGAGATTGGCCTTTACTGATGTATGGGACTGAAACACTTGTAGATTATCGGTGAAAAGTTTACACAAATGCCAAACATTTTCCCACCTTGACTTGTAACAACTAGAAATAGGGTTTTTGAGGTTTTGCCCAACCTCTTTCAAATTAGCAGTGCAAACTGAGTTCCTCCCACGAAAGGAACTTCAGTATAGCACTGTGATCAAGCAAACAGGTAAAACATGGTCTACAATTCACTATGAGAATCAAGGTCTTGGATTCCATCCTCTGCTTTGCCACAGTTTACTAAAAGCTCTTGGACAAGTCACGTTTCTGCCTTCCGCTTCATCATGTAATACAATATGAATAAAATCATGTCAAATTCTATAAATTTGCCAATACTGTAGGTGTCATATCCCATTCAAAACTGACATCAGTGGTGAAAAACTACACGGCACATAAATACAAATGCAAAACAATGAGCAACTTGTCATTTAAATACTTCAAAATCAGGGCCCCAAACTAACAGCTTTTTAATGCAGAAAAGCAGGATTTTTAAAAGCAGCAGTTCAGTCATAAGATCAATGAATCATATGATAAGAAAACATATACTTGCATAAGCAGTCTTATGCAAATGCTTCACATTTTATTTTTCAATCCTTCTCCCCACTCAGTTTCATGTCCCAAATGCCTCTAGACAAGCAAATTCCCCTGTACCCACAGAGAACTCACTGCCAGAGGGAACCTGCACTGGGGGTGCTTCTCTGGTCATTTTTAGGACTTACTTGTACGTGACTTAAAACCATCTCAATTCGCCGCCTTCTTCCCCAACAGCTACATCTATCACCCATCTCACACATACATACAAGCAAAGTTACCACAGCTCAGCTAGCTACCTATTGGCATCTCAGTAAGGCTTTCTCTAAGCACCTAACTCAGATGCTTTTCCCCTAGTACAGTTCTGATACAGCTTGGCTATCATTACACCCGAAGAAGCAGCTCAGAGAAAAGTGGCAAGAATCAGCTGGATTTATCAGTAAATTCAATGCTTCCTGGAAATTCAAATTTTCCCTGCAAGTTTTCTCACAACACCTAAAAAAACGTGAAAAGTGATGAACCTGTTGGTAATTTTCTAATTAATCACCCTTTTTGTGAGAGGCTCTCCACTCCTCAGTCTTTCCTAGATGCTGATACCTTTGCCTTCTGCTGTCTTCAAATGCTATCCTACTCCTTTTCCTCACTTCCCTCTTCGTTTTTGATTCATTTAAAATGTCTTCTCCCTAGCACTGAAATCCTCGCAGATCTGATCCTGCCTACATCTCTGACATGATTCATGATCACACCTTCTCCTTCTCCCCAAGTCTTATCTCCTTCAGGCTATGAGCTTGCTGAACACTTACACCTACATTTCTAGTAAACTCTATGTGTTCAAACCAACAGATTTTCCCATGTGTTTAAAACAAATCACTCGCAGAAGTGTTTTGGTGGTTCAGGATGTACTTTTTGCTATTCAAATCCATTCCTTGATCCAATTTTTCCAGTAGGGATCTGACATATCAGCTCACAGAATGAGTCCTTATATTTGTATGACCTTGGACTTTGGTCCAGCTACTTCAGGATGGGATTGATTCAGAAAAGAAATTTCCAGTTCACATTCAACTCTAGGGGAATTTTTAATAATGAAACACCATCAAGCCATCCTTCCATTTGCTCCTAAATACTTCCTGATGTCTGTGCTTGTCAACAGCACTGCTAATGTCACTGCCCACTGATGGCATACATTTTCTTTCACTATACAACCACATCTAAGTCACTTTTACTGTAAGTTGAATTTTTGCAGCATGGCCAATTATCATAGCAAAGTTGACACACGGTGACTTTGTCCCTATAACTTGTGTGAATTTGATCCCTTATTGTTTTGTTTGTTCTCCTAGATTCAACAATTATAGAAGGTAAGTATCCAGAGTGATACCACTAACTTTGATCATTCAGAACAAATGAAAACCTGCTAATTTCTGCAGATTTCTTGAAGGTATTTTCAATGGAAAACAGAAGTACAAGACTGAAATGGCTACTAGCTGCTGTGCAGGTCTCACTAGAATTGGGAATCTCATAAATTACTATTCTGAGTGACCAAATGCAGAGTTGCAGATATCGGGAATATGTGACTTGTCTTGCACAGCTTCAGATGTTGAAACCCATCTGAATATATCAATGCTGACAACAGTAAATAGTTGGGTTTACTGGGCAACACTGAGAATTACAATCTCCAGATATCTCTGTTACATATAATCCCAGAACAACCTTGAACATTTCATGAACTCTTTATCTGGAGGTGAGCTGACATTAATGTATTGTTATTGGTCATCACTAATACACTCCTATTGGCAACAGGGAGATGCATACAGCTGAAACGAGTCACACATTGCAACAACTTGCAATTTATATGGAAGAAAGCGGAATTTTCGAAATATCTTTCTGTCTCCTCCTCAGCCAACTATGGAATATAAGACACCCACTAAAACTCAAGCCATAGTTAGACACAGTTATTTTTCATATATTTGAAGCGCATGAAGATGCAGGAATTTTTTTTACTTTAAATTGTCTACTTTAAATTGTCTTTAAATTGTCTATCTATTTACTTTAAATTGTATTTCACCAACATTAAAATGGCGACACAAAGTAATGATAAGACTGTTGATACTTAAATACAAATTACTTTATTATTTTATATTTACTGTGGATTTCTCATGCAACAATTCAGAACCTTGTTAAATTGTTTTCATTTATTTAGTTGCATATAATGAAAAAATCTACATTCAGTGAAAAATATTTGAAGGAGGTACTAATCTAAAGTAATGTATCTTAAAAGTAACAGCAATTAACTAGCAAACAGTTCTCTATCTCATTCTTCTCTAAAGAAAGCAAACTGCTTTGTGACTGAAGAACTCGCATTAATAGATTTTGTTAAGCTAATTAACAATCTAAATGTTATGGCATTAAGCTATATGTACATACTGATAGGAGGACCATTGATAACAGTATGTAGAAATAAAAAACACAGAGTATGTCATGCTAAATTACTGTAACATTTCCAGTGTCCTGTATCACATCCTCCTACCCCAACATTACACAACCCAGAAAAAAAAAGAAAAAAGAAATACATAGGCTGTGTTCCTACTATGCAGATTTACAAGAAGCTACATCTTGGGCCTTGCACTAAGATACGGGGAGTTAGGGCACTGAAGAGAGTGATTCAACAGACAAGGCAGACAGACACACAGAAAGAGCACAGCTGTATTCAACATCTGTTCACATTGTACTGTGACTTCTTACAGACTTCTCTTTGGAAATACCAGCCTAGAGATATGTGGATACAAACCCAGCTGTTTAGAACATGTTCTAGTGTGTACCTACACTGCAGCCGCTGCAGCTGGAGCAGAGCGTGTCCCTGCGCCGGCTGTTAACTCGCTGGCTTTGCCACTGCAAACAGCCCCACCGGCGCAAAGCAGAACGTGGTGCAGGCTGCATAACCTACCTGCTCAAGGGCAGGATAAAGACCCGAGTACATAAGCCATGCTAAGCGCTGGACTGCTGTCTCTGGCTTGCTGCAGGTACATCATATATTTGGTTTATGGCTAGTCTGAGTATGTCAGCATACTTCATTCACAACCTAGTGACTGCACAATAAATGTATCCTAATTAGCTTTGCAGGAGATGGACTCAGTCGCTGCTATCAGACATGGATTGGTTCAATGTCACTCCATGAAATCCCTGAACGTGCACCTTATCTTTCTGCACAGGCTGTAGTTACAGTATCTCTTATATGTTGTTAAAATTTTAATAAAAATATTTACCCTTATAGCACTGTACATACAGCTGCACTTCCTAGAACATATACAAAGGGCAGATCCTTGTTTTATAAAGCTCACAGTTTAGAAAACAAACACAAAACCACAGTTAAAATGCAAGATGAAGGAGGCATCCACCATGGTGCAACATGCACAGCCAAGTATCGTTAAGGAGAGGGAGACTTAGGCAACAGGACACTGTTGGAGCAGAATCAAAGAGAGGAAGCAGAGCCAGAGAGGGAGGAAAAAAGGGATCAGTAAAAGCTGAAGGATGAGATAAGACATGAGGCAGAGTTAGTACCTGCTGACACTTCAGGATTACATTCTCATATAACAGAGCAGGAAGCCTGGATGAGTAATGTTCACCTCTTAAACCATGTACAAACTAATATTACTTATTGATCTGTGTTCCAGTAGCACCCCTTTGTGGCAGACACTTGAGAAAAATGTAAAGCATCATAACCCCTTCCAAGCCTCCTATTTCCCCAGGCAAGAATTAAAATAAATAAAACCCAGCCATTGAACTAAATAGCTAAGCACTCGCCCAATGTGTACCATAACAAGAGACAGCTGTTGTAAACAAAACTTGTTAATGAAGAATGATAAAGGCTACTTTGTGATCTACTTACCATACCTGAGGAGGAAAATGGAGCCTTAGAAGCTACTTCTCTTAAGCACTTTGGCATTTCAGTAATACAGTTGTATCATTAGAAATTCACTGACAGAAGGCGGCAGGCATATTTTCTGTAGTTATATGGGAAAAACAGCTTGTGATTCTTCGACCCTCCTCAGTTAAGGATGCATAATATAAAAATTTTAGCAAGGTAAAACGTCTAACATTCTGATTTCAAGGCCAAAAAGCATCCTAATCTTCTAAATTTTCTCATTCTGTATGGATGCCAAGGACCAGATTCCAAGCCCGCTAGAGCACATTGCAGAGCATCCTTTGACCTTACACTGTGGTTGATGTGATCAGATCCAAAAGTACTAACATATCCAAGTCAGATGCAAAAAAATAAAAACAAAAGGTGAAAAATACAGGTCAAACTTCGTTAGAGGGTATTTGAAAATACAGTCCTTTCATATACATCAGTCTGGTTTGCAAAAATCATCAGTATGATCCATGTTTTATACATCAAACTAAAATTCCTTTTCAGGCTATCATACTTTCAAACTGAAAGCCTTTTATGCAATTCAAAACAGGTATTTCAAGACCATTCCCGAATGTTGGCACTCATTTGTATCATACGAAAAAATACAGTTCTAAGATGAAAAATGACTGCTTTTAAAAAGTACAGTATATATTCTGTTGTAATGAAAGAACATCGACTATAGCGGTATTGACTGGATATTAGCAATACTTGCACAAGTAACTTTCTGCAGCGTTATCCATTATATAAGCTGATTTTATTTTCAGTGCTAAGACCTTGTAAAACTCTTCACTTTTACTAACTTTTCGAAATCAATTTTTTTATATATATACCAACTTCTATTAAAAAACAAAAGCATTTTAATTCAAACTACTAATATCCCAAATTTCATTCTCTAAGAATCTTCAGTTACTTTGTATTTCTAAATATAACAGATAAGAGTACACAGAAATATGCTGTATTCTAAAAGCTTTTATAAACAAGATGTTCTAATTTTAGAGGACTCCATTCTGAATAAAGTCTAATTAAATACACAGATATTCTCAAATGCAGTCCACAAAGAGGATAATATTCAGCTCTCCTCACTGCCATTTAATTCCATCTTATAGTAAATGATTTAATATCTACTTCTGAGTAAAAATATTTTCTACTAAGTGGAACACTAATCTTATGCTAAAGTAATATACTGCCCTTGTGAAATTATTTTTAGGTACTAAAATTAAGTCATATTTTATGCACACCTGCTCAACAGTTGACCTATTTAAGATGTAATATTCTTTCAACTACTTCAGGGATTGACTGGCTCAAGAACTGGTAATGAAGTCCAGAACCAAGATGCAAGGTATACATTTTAACACTAAGGATAATTAGCTATTAGAAAAGCTTAGGGAGAACTGAGATAAATTTTCCACTATCTGTGGTCTTTAAATCAAGACTGATTTCCCCCCCCCCCTCCAAAAATATGTATGTGTTTTATGAACAGGAGACTAGATAGAGGCATCGCCAAGTCAAATGTTATGGACTCTGCTAGACACTTGGTTAAAATTCTCGTTATTCTCCCTTGTAGAGTTAAACATTTACGAATCTGAAAGCTTTCATCTCTAGAACATGACTTCCTATTTAGCTAAAAGTTAAAACTAATTAAAGTAATTTTCATCAAAAGGTTTTGAGTCTTATATTTATTAATCTAAAAGCTCTGTAAATTACTGTCACAGCTTGTTTTCTTCCCAAGTCTACATTTTGACTTGTACAGTGCTGACAGTACATTCTTCATCAAAGTTTGAACAACCAAGCTAATCCCATTGGTTGTTATTATACTGCTTGATTCAACTCATTGGGAGTTAAACAAAATTCCACTGTTTTGTTATGCTTAACTATGGTATGAAAACACCTCGGTAGGCCAAAAAAGTTTAAACGCCATTTGTAAGTCTTACCATCATGGATCTCCGTTTTTACGTCCTTCCATCAGTGAACTTTGAGAAAGTCTAAGTTAGTGAACAAGAAATAGGTAAAATGATTCTTTCTAGTATTTTGTAAACTATACAGTGGAGCTGCATAAAAACAATGATGCTTTTCTGAAATCATCAATTATTTAAAATTAAATCTGCTTTAAGTCAAAAGTGATTAAAGGTAATTTCAATCAAAAAGTTTAGCGTCTCATATATATTAGTGTTAAAGCTATAACAATCACCATTACAGCTTGATTTTTTCCTGCACATCAATTTAGACTCTTGTAATGCTGATTAAGTAGATATTCCTCCACAAATGGCTTTGTGATAATAAAGAGATTTAAAAATTCTTTATCTTCCTATTAGGAAATTACTATAATTATCTTTAAAGATCCACTTGATTACCTCAAAGTATCACTTTTCATGACTTCAAAAATTGTAGGTTGTTGACAAACTAAAGAATGTAGCAAACTCTTGCTTTTTCAAAACAGTGGAACTGGGGAAGCTGTAATATGTTCCGTTAAATTTGTACAGTCTGGGATTGAAAATGTGACTTAATGGGGTTTGTTCCAGGCAGAAAGTCTTCAGTAATATCTGTAATACTTCTTCCTTTGTCCTTGATATCAGAATTTCAGAATACATCATGATTAGGTCAACAAAAGATGCATTTGTCATCTCACTCCCAGCGAACACTGTTTATTTCAATTAACTGTGGTTTTCCAAGTTATTTTACAAAACATATTCTGTTCTTTACCCTCCTCAGGGGAATAATCACAAAGAAAAACAGCTTGATGTTTTTATAAACACATCAGTGAAATTGAGTATCAAGTGATTTCTATCTTTTCTTCTCCTTCAACTGCCTCCTTGAAACTACTTACTTTTTACAACTTTTAGCTATGAGACCATCTCTAATAATCTGCCTTAATTTCCTACATGTGTGTTATTGTCCTTTGGGTCATATTCGTATCTAAATGTGGAAAAGCTCCTGAAAGTAGAGACCCTGTGGATAATGTCCACATAAAGTTTAAAACACAAATTGAAAAAATACATATATATTCTTAGCAACTTAAATCATAACTTAAAAAGCAGTATGGATTTGAAGCACTACCTGGAGATTTTGTATTCCATGAACGAGCATCCTTTTTATCATCTGTTTCATTAACTTTGAAAAGGATTGTAACTATTACTCTGAGAGCAATAGTATAAAATTCAAAAGGTAAGATTCTTTCTTTCTATGAATAAAGACAAGAGTTGGAGCCGAGGTAAGAAAGCGCCTCCCTGTGATGGAAGCCCATCTGGATCCTTACATCTTACAGAACTACATATACTCATAGCCTTCCCTATTCATGCTGTATTCATGTATCATGCTGTATTCCTGTATCAGACAACGCTTTCAGCAATGCCACATAGAGAAACTATAGAGTAAGTAAGTCATGATCTTTCCCAAGGATTAAGGGAAATAAACAGTGAAGAAGATAATTGGTAAAGAGAAAAGCAATACAAAGATGCAAGTAAGGCAGACAAAGATCACAGAAGAAATGAAATTATACTCCAAAGGAAGAAAGAAAAAGGCCAAGGATGTATAGCATAGCAAAAGGTATGTAAATGCAGTAATGGGGACCCACAAGAAAATGGGGACAGATAAAACGGTCTAGGCTCATTACAGTGAAGTCCGAGTCAAAATTAGGCATGAGGAATAATGCAGGAAGACCACACAGTTGCTCTTCTCTATTGGTGTAAGACAAAAATCAAAGGAAAGTACAGAATCCACTGGCAATCAAAACCACTCTAAAACAAGCTTCTTTTTAGACCACTCTAACAACAAATCCACACTGGTAAAACAATATGCATTAAAAACAAAGGGATGAAGACCAGTGCTGAAAATGTTTGACATAACAGACAAGGAACACAGTTTCTCATGATAAGTGCTATGTGTTTCAATTCCAACTACTTTAAAAACAAATTTGCCTATCGTATTTGAAATTTTGTAACTCTAATTTCAATTACTGTACGTTGCTGTTTAATTTACAATGAGAGGATGAGCCAGCATGATTTACCCAAGTGACATAAACTTCTGGAAATCCACAGGAATCTGCAAAATTCACAGAACTGAATACCTAAAATATGAGCGTGAGGCACAGATATAATACAAAAAACTCAGGAATGCACAGTGCAGCCAGACATAAAATTAGAATTCCAAAACTGAAAACAGACCCAGAACAGCAGCTTGAAAAGTAAACAGTTTCGGAAGCTCCCGTAACAAAGTTCACCATATTCATGTGTGTGTTAGAAGGAATCTGTATTATTAGATTTAGATCCTGCCTGCAGCTATATTGAGAGTACAGGCAGAAAGGAAAGTCAAGAGGGCTATACCATCCCAACACACTGAAAAGAGAAGAAATGGAGCTGCAGGAGCGTGGTACTGCAGCCCATTCCCCATGCCCTCGAGTGGGACCGTGCTGGAAGAAGGAAGGCCGGGATCCCCCGCACACCCCGGGACACGCTGCCATCAGCAGGATGTCACACCCTGGGACACGTGTGGTGCCTTTTCCGAACAGCACCAAAGCCAGCTTCATTGCATCGCTTCCATCCTGCGCAGCCAGTCTGATTTCTGCAAGCTGAACCAGCAGCCTTCTGTTCTGCTCTGCTCTGCCCTGTCCTACCCCATCACATCCCAGTTAGGCTTTGCCTTACCATTCTGACCAGAGCATAATTCTTCTTCTGGTGGGTACCATGGTGTGATATCAGTTATGACTCTTGTGGTATATTACATCAGGGGAGTGCACATGGGGAACTGTACAACAGGACTGACAGCAGTGGGGACACCTCTGGCATTTGCTCTGCGGTTGTGAGATTACGTAATGCTGTGATAGTCTGAAGCAGATGTCGCGCGACGACACAGCTCATGTGCTGTCAATAGCTGGACGTTCCAGAACACGAGGCATGTTGAAAAATCGGCGGTGTAATTCTACGTACGGGTATGCATTTGTCTGGGGCAAGCAAACAGGGCAACCTAGAAAACTGATTAAATATTGCAGTTCTATGTCAGAAAAGTTTGTGGCTAAACTCCTTTTGAGCCCAACAAGATAAGGATTCAGCCCTTAATTAAAATAATGAAGATTAAGAATACATTTCCTTATTTTTCCTTGACAGCAGCATGAGCCCAGACCACTTTATGCTTTATTTGAATGGAGAAGCAAAATGTAATTAAAGTTTTAATTAAAATTGATCACAGTCCACAAACCTGAAACGGATAGTGCTGTTCTAACACTGTACTGGAAAACCTTTCAAGTAAACCAATGCTCTTAAATGAACTGTGTTCTTTAAAAAAAAAAAAAAAAAAAAAGCATTCTGTCAAGTTAAAGGGTAGTGAAAACTGAGTCTGAAAACGTGTCATAGAAACAAACTACTGGTAAGAATGTATTCTGAAAGGGCCAGTGAATAGCTATTTTACACAGATTGAGCTTCCTCATGTACTTATTTTTCTCTGAATGTAAGGAATCTGTTCCTTACCATATTCCGCTTAGTAAATATGTGCATCTTTTTCTTCTTCATAAAGAGGTGGCAGTACCTCTGAGAGCTGAACTTTCTAATATACGAAGGAAGAGAATGCCTATCCACAGACACGCTCACTACAAAATATTGCTGAAAATATTTTGCCAGCAGAATTGTTGGGAGAAGTACCTGTATCTCTTGAACACATCTGTTACATTAACATCTTCTGTACAAGAACATGGAATTTATTCATACATTTGGCCTTTCGCTAATTGGCCGAGGCTCTGGCGTGCAAGTAATCACATTTCAGTTTTAATGAAAAGGGCAGGTTTTTTAATTACGCTGTTATCTGCACGCTTTCTTTGTCAGCCGAAAAGCCTGGCGGTGTAGGTGATCGCCGCCCCCCTCCCCCGGCCTTGCTGCGCTGTTTCGGGCGATGCGGGATTTGGGAGCGCGGCTCCCCCCCCCGCGGCGGTACCTCCGCAGCGGGCGGGCGCTCCGGCTGCCCCGAGGGCTCCGCACGGCCGGGATCGGGATCGGGGTCGGGATCGGGGTCCCCCTCCCCGCCCTAGGAAGGCGGAGAGCCCCGTCCCACCTCCCAAAAGCCCCCGAGCCCTCCACGGACGGGGAGGGAGGGTCTGCGGTTGCATAAGATCAAGCTCCCCCCCCCAAATCTCCGACCGCTTCTCCCCACGTCGGAGGCCGGAGCAGCCAACCCGGGCTGGGACAAGGCAGGGGAGCGCCGGGGGGGGTCGGGGGGGGAACAACACACCCCAGCTGAGGAAAGGCTCGTGGGGTTGAGGACAGGATGCCGAGGGAGTTGGGGGGACGCACCTTGCGGGTGGCTTCGTGCAAGGAGGGGACCGCCCGGCTGCGGGGGGTGCGGAGTGTTCCCCGTTGGGGGGACTCTGGGGAGGCTGGGGACACCCCCGGAGGGGAGGAGGACGCCTTGGACTCGCGGTGCCCGCGGGAGTGGGCTGTGCGGGAGGGAAGGCGGCGCTGGGGGGGGGGGGGGGGGGGCCCTTCCAGCAACCCCCGCCGGCGCCGGCGGCGGGAAGCCCGCCCCGCTCCGCCCGGCGCAGAGCCCCGGTGTCCCGGGGAAGCGTCCCCGCCGCAGCGCCGTGCCCGGCGCGCTCCCCCGGCACCGCGCTACCGGGATCCGGCCCTTCCCGGCGGGGACTAAAGATCCCTTCCCCGGGGGAGGTAGTAGGGAAGAGGAGGGAGAAGAAGCCCCCCCCGGGGCACCAGCAGGCAGGCCCCCCCCCGCGCACACCGCGCACCCCCCGGGGCAGACAACTCGCTTTCGAGCGGGGCTTGCGCGCAAAGTTGGGCCGGCCAGGCTGCCGCCCGCCCCCCCCCCCCGTCCGCGCTCCTTCCGCGGCCGCGCAGAGCCCCCGCACCCCTCTCCGCTCGGGTCAGCGCGGAAAACGCCTCGCTTTCCCCCACGGCTGCTCGCGATGTGCCTCAACCTGCTCCTCCTTTTGTTTTGATCTCTGGGAATTAAATTCTCTCTCCCGTCGCCTCCTTTCCCTCCTCCTCCCGCTTCTCACGCCTTCGTGTGGGAAATGACTCGGATCGCACACCAGCTTTTGTTATCTCCTCCCACCTCCATTTTCACTCCGACTGATGCCCAAGTAAATAGCAGGAGCGCGGCACCTCCACCCCGCACCTCCCCGGAGGGGCGAGGCGAGCGCACCCACTTGCAAATGCAACCCAAGGCTTACCCTGCAAACACCTCCCAGGTTAAATAAAATAAAATAATAAAGGGGGGAAAGAAAAAATCTCTTACGGGCAGTAAGAGTATGAATGCGGCGATCGCAAGGATCGGGAGCACTTCTGCCTTCCCAGTGGGTGTGATGACCTTGTGAGGACTGCTCCTGCTCTTCGGTTTCGCACGCTTTTTTTTTTTTTTTCCCCCCTACTGGAAAAAAATAACGACCTTTTCCCTCTCTCTTTTCAAACAAGCAAGAACGGCAAAGACTTCCACTTTCACCAAAACATTTCCTAAGCGCAAACTGTTAAGCGGCAGATCAACGCCTCCTTTTGATGTTGTCGGCGCTGGTATCCGGATGGATGCGGGATTCGGTCTCTTAACCTCGCAACAGTTCACGGCAAACCGCTGCGGACACACTTTCCCTCCATCTCGCCCGCGAAACAACTCCCGCACACCGAGCCGCCAAGACCAACCGCGCACGTCAACTTTCCCGGTGAGGACGATCCCCGAGCGCCGAGGAGCGACCGCGCTGACCGCACCGTCCCCGGCAGCCCCCGCCTCAGCCCCCGCCGCCCTCCCCGGGAGGAAAAGCCCCGCGCGGGCCAGACCCCGACCCCGACCCCGCCGCCCGGCGGGCAGCCTGGCAAAGGTTTCCGCCCGCACCTCGCCCGGCGGGGCGGGCGGGCGGGCGGCTGCCGAGCCCGGAGCTCCGCCGGCTTATCCCCGCCGCCGCCGCCGGCGGCACCCGGGGCGCACTTACAGAGGGCGCCGAGAGCTGTCCGCGCTGCGGAGGAGGGCGCTGGGCCGCGGGGTCCCGCCGGGGTGCTGGGGCCGGAGGGACGGCGGCTCGGTGCGCGCCCACCCGCTCGCCCGCCGCTCGCGCCGCAGCTCGCTCCGCGCCGCCGCCGCCGCGCGCGCCCCCGCTCCGCCCCGCGCGCCGCCCGCCCGCCCCGCACTGCAGACCGCCGCCCCGCGCACGCCCCGCGCACGCGCCGCCCCCGCGCCCCGAGCATGCGCGCGGCCGCCCGCCCGCCGCCGCCGCCGCCGCCGCGGGCGTGAGGGAGAGGGAGCGCGGGCGCGGCGGGTCGAGGCGTCGCCTTGGCGGAGAGGGAGGGCGAAAGGGCGGGAGGGAAGAGGGGAAGCCCCGGGGGCGGGCGGAACGGGGCGAGGGGCCGGGAACCCGTGGGGAGCGCGGGGAGAGGGGGCAGGACCCACCCTGCGGGGGGCCGGGGCTGCCGCCGCGGCCGCCTCAGCCGCCTCAGCGAGGTGGCCTCGCTGTCACTCCCGCCCGCAGCGTGCCCGGGCGCTGCCGGCGGCCGGCGTCGTCCCCCGCCGTCACGCGTGGCCTTGCCTTGTGGGCTGCGCTTCAGCTGGCGGCTTTTTTATCCAGCGCGTGGAGCCGTCCGTAACCGCCACGCGTGCGGAGGCACCACCGTGCCGTGCCGGCTGCTCGTGGGTTGATGGCACTGGTATCCCACGCGCGGAGCCACCTGTAGCCATCATGCGTGCCTGGAGGCATCATCTTGCCTTGTAAGCTGTGCTTTCACTGGTGGCTCTTTTCCACGCGCTTCGTACAGTAGCGTGCAAGTTAATGTGGGGTCGTCCAACTTGTGTAACGTTGTTCAGCCCTTTGATGTGAAATTCAACTGATCTTGCCCTTCGACATAAAATCCAACTGATGCTGCCCTTCCCTCGCTGTTGTCACTGTTGTCGCAGTAGTTGCTCTTCTGGTAGGAGTAAAGATCAGGGCTCTTTAGACACCGCACAGCGTGTAACTAATTGGTAGGCCTCTTCTAAGGCAAAGACATAGATACATGTTGACTTTCATGCGTGGCAAGTTCTGTCACTGACTGTTTACAGTCCATAAATTAAGCGTATTTTAGCATGTCCTAAGCGTAACACTAGAGAAAGCAGACGGATACGGTGAGGAAGTGAAAGGAGGGCAAAATAATGACTTATACAAAAAAAAGTATCTAAATCAAGCCATGCCCATGAGGGCAAAATAATGACATGTATAAAAAAGACTACCAAATCAAGCCATGCCCATTTCTGTCTTGCCACTCATTATTTTAGAAGAAAATGAAAATGTGAAGATTGTATAATACATGATAGACAGTAGTAATTCTTAGTTTATTGTTGAAATGCCCAAAGAATTCAATTATAACACAAAGTGATGTGTTCGGTATTGTACAAATACACGGGAAGCTACAGTATTTTCAGTTTGCTAATGTAGACAATTGAATTCCTAGGTTTTCTTTGTGTGATAAGCAAAAATCACCAATTTTACACCCAGAATTACTTTTTGTGCGTAAGACAATAATTTTAAGATTTTATGGGTTTTTAGGCATTTCCCAGTGCATTCCTCTTCCTCAGTTCCTATTTTGATTTTCTATACATGCAAAAATGCAGCCTGAAAATGCTAAAAATTTAGGTTGATTCCAGACTTAGCACAAACAAACAGTTAGGGGGTGATTCACTTCACTAAGTATCTCTGAAATTCCTGTTTCATTTGTTCTGATTGATTTAAATTATTTTCTGTCATCTTCAGATTTTGCTACCTCATTGCTTGCTTGGCCTGCCAGATCATTAATAATCATCTTTAGCATAATGAACGTTAGAGTGCTGTGGCATCTGCTTGGTAAGTTTTAACCACATTGTTCCCTCGTATTTTCTGTCTCTTGTTCAGTTCTTGTTCAGTTCTTTTTGTCTTTTACCATCACAGTGCAACATTAATTCTGTGTGACCTATTTCGATTGTGTCCATATTGCAGTTACTGCATGCCTTCATCTCGTCTTGGTATCTCCTCTAGGGGCAGCAGGGTAGCCATGGGGGCGCAGAGCTCTGTGTTGCCTATAAGACCAGGTATTTACTTGGTGTCTTAGCTGGGTTTTGCTGCTGTTTTGTTCTTTCACAACTACTACCGAGGTAACAGTATCTCAGTCAGCTGGTTGAAAGCTAGCTTAGGGTTGTCTGCTGGGTGACTGGCACATATAGATGACATGCCTTTCAATATCATTAGGCGTCATCCTTTTCAAAAAGGTGCTGAGCGTTTGCTTGCCCTCAGAAAATTACAGGTTGAATTTTAAAACTTTGTGGCTAAAGCACATTTAAATAGGTTTTTTCATACGTCATAATTTTTTTTCATTGAATTCAGTGGCAGAATTCCCATCTGCTACAAAAAAAGTGTGGATTAAGCAGAAGATACTATGCAGTGTGTTTTCATGTCCGAGCTTCCCTGTCTACATTTAGATAACTCTCTGTAAAATCAGGTTACTTAGGCTGTGTTTTCGAATGCATTTGAAAACATGATGCTCATTCACAAAAAGAAGCATGCTAAGGTATTATTCTAGAAAACTTTGGCTTTTTTTTCATGTACTGCATCACATTAACAATACAATACAAAATCCCATTTGAAAAGTAAATATACATATAAAACCTCCCCATTTGTAGTATTACTGCTTAGTCCAAAATGCCCATGAAGGAGCTTCATTTTGCTGTAAATCAACAATTTAATAAATGTTGCCTATTAAACCGTGCATGGAGTTATCATTAAAAAGGTAATGACATTATCAACAACTGTGCTATGATGACAAGTCTTACACTGTGCTGTCCTACACCGTATGCAATTGCTAAATGCTTTTGTAAGCTTGGTGTAAAAGTTTACCAGTTCAGACCGTTGGCATTTTCAGCCACTTAACATTAATTTTTCATCTAAGTAATTGATAATATTGTATTTTAGACTGTGGAGAATTAGATCCACTGCACTTGTTTATCATATAGATAATTGTAGGATTTTTCCTTTCTTCCTATACAGTTCTTTGGATTTTGAAAATGAAACTACTTGTTGCCATTTAGCAACTTTAAGTGGTTTTTGAAGCTAAAGAACAGATTGCTCATAATGGAGCTACAGCAATTTAAGCAAAGCCAGGATGTGACCCAAAGTTTTCTATTTAGTGTATGGGTTTTGTTTTAGCATCAGAATGAACAGTGTAAATATAAGAATTCTTAGCTTATGAATGAGTAGCACAAAAATGTAGGTACATGCTCCTTTTGCAGTCCGCCATGGCTTACATGGGTATCCTTTAGGTTTTGCTTATGCCTTTGAAAGAAGGCAGGTGAGGCCTGAAGCCTCTGATCTTGTCAAGGGAGATAGATAGGCATCTGCAGAGGGAAATTCAAAATCTAATGAAATCGAGGATCTTCCTCTCCTTTTTTTCTCTCCCTTCTTTGCTCCAGAGTAGAGAATTCAGTATTAAAAGACACAGTAGTCTCTGAGTGGAGTCACTATCTCAGCAGGTGGCTTACTGGTAATGAGATTTTTTTTTTTTTTTTTTTTAGCATGACCTCCTGTTTTACAGACACCAATTTAATTGGAGAATAACATTTCAGGGATTGCATTTTCCCCTCTCCCTTTTATGCTCAATACTTGCTAAGAAAATATTTGTGTATATATTTTACAAGAATCAACAGCAGAATATAATGAGAAGGAATTTGAGTCTGTATCTACATCTGTAGCTATATACTTTATGTTCTGCCAGGCCTTTTGAAGGAATGACTTCCCTTCTCCTTTCTGTGTTCCCTTCATGCAGTTTCTGCACGCTGAAATATACTTGTCTGTTATGTGGGGAACTGAAAGCAGCAATGCGGCTGCAAGGATTGGCAGAAGGGAACTGCTTCAAGGCTCTATGATTAAATGAAGCTGCTGCAACAAGCTGCAGTTGGAAAAGGGTGAGATTCTTGATACTCAACAGCAAACAACAAGTGTGACAGATTATCAGTTTCAAAATGACAGTAGATTGTCTTGCTTCTTTAATGTGCTATATATAGTTATATTAAAATTACATTTTTATGTATATGTATTATCTTTCACATTCATCTCTCATTCATTTTTAAATAATGCCCCTAAGAATATAGATAAAATGTACTTTACTAATAAATCCAATTTTTCTTCTTTATGAAATGTAATGATGTTATGTATGCAGATCACTTTTGTATGTGTTAAACCAAATAATTTATAACTCAGTCTTTTTATTAATGAGATTATTTATTGGTCTTCAATTTCTCAGGCTCACGGAATGAAATGTAAAGGAAATACCATTTATGTAACATAATCTCTGATGTTGTATAATACAGTCACAACTGGGGAGTACATGCAATGCCTAACTTTAGATACCTAAATTTGATAGCTAAATTTTTTGCCTATTTCCTTGCATTGCCTCTGGTGTCAATGAAAATGAAGAGAAGCCCTGACAAGGTGATTCAGACCGGGAGCCTGGATACCAAGAGTCAAGAAAAAATGTATTTATGTTTAGGCACCTAAATGAAGTGTCTAAAGCTAAATGGCACGAGCCCAGGTTCCACTCCAGTAGGCTGTTTACCACAGAAGCTGTTCCAGTTGTTGTTCTTAAGTGAGGCGTTTGCTCAAGTGGAAGTAAAAAGTTGATGTTCTGGACCTAAGAAATATAAGCTTCAGGTAAATAATGGGTGTTTAGAAGGATAGGAATGACAAAACTTAGAAGCATTTCATTTTCTGCGAATGTCCTAAACATGGCATCATGCTTTCCTCTGCCATTTAGCTCAAGGCAGAACTCTTACATATACAAAATAATTCCTGTGAAGTCAAAATGATCATGCAGTCTTGAGCTGTTCCAAGAGGGCTTTGTTTGCTTATTTGATCCACGAGTGATTGTCCTTAGCTAAAATATTGCAATAGTGACATGTAAAAAATTGGAAGGCAGCTGTAGAAATAATAGTAAATAATAAAGGAAATAAAAATAAAGGAAAAGTCCACAAATTACAGATAGGTTAGCAGATTTATTAATAATGAAATACTTCGTTGTACCAACACACATCAAAACAAGCAAGATGCTACCTAACCTTTTTTTGGACCCCAGATTATCTTAGTCTGTTTGCTTGCATTTTTGTTTTTATTTTTATTACCAATGTTTGTTGTACAGTTCTGTATGATTAATAATACACTTCTGTGCTGTGATATGAATGTAGTTTCTACTAAAAAATGGCGGGTAGGGTAGAAGGAGAATAAAGGTTGCAGCAGGACTGTTTACTTGCTTATGGACAAAATGTACTCAAATCTTGTGGACATGTAGGTAGGTATCTTTTTATAATTAAACTGCACTGTGAGACACTACTTCTCATAATAGTCTTTATTTCAGAAGTAATACTTTTAAATATAATTTAGTTTGAGAAAACAGCAGTGAATCAGCACTCTTGGACTATAATCGCAAAAGCAGGATGTACTGCTAAGAGTGGAGATACATCTCAGAAAGTAGGCTACTGGACATAAAATATGTTCAAAACCAACAGACAGAAGTGCTCATCAAAGAAAAGAGATGTTAAACAAAACACTGAAAAATTATTTCATAATTCCGTTTGCAATGAAATCCTTCCATCTGTAATACTAAGTCGTCTTTTTCTGTATCTATTAACCCCTAAAATAAGTGCCAGTCCTCTACACATACCTTTCTAATTGCCAACATCTCTATTTGTCAAAATCATGCTGCTGCTTCTCTCCCCAAAATACATTGCACAGCATCTAGTCTGGTACCTGGTATCAGAGATGTCAGCTTAAGAAAAGCTTATCAAAAGCAAAGCAGTTACACATTGTTTCTTTCACGAGAACACCTCCCCTTCTAGTAGTTTCAAGTTTAGGAACCTGCAGAGCTGGAGCATACATTTGGATCAGGATACTTAACAGGCGCTGATGAGCTGCTTAGTCATGAATTTATCATTTTTAAGTAATCTATATCTGTGGTTTCTGTAACTTCCTATTGCAATGAGTTCCACAGTTAACTATGCTTCAGATATGTGAAAAAAATATTCACCCATACCATTAATACAGAACCCGTTTTTCACATTCAGTGGTGAAAAATGTAGTGCCACACTGAAAACAAGCTGTGCGGTATCAGCATATTAATTTGAAGTAACTTTGAAAATACAAATCTATAATTATTTATCAAAATACATATTATAAAAATATAAGAAATATTAATACTGAGCTAACTGTACTGATTTTCATTCTTTTCTATCTGATAAAAAGGAGAAAGAAAACAACCACTTTTTAAGCTTGTAAATATGCCTGTAGCATATCGCATCAGCGTGTGTGCTTGCTGCAGAATTCAAGGGCCTTCCCCCAAAGTCAGACCTCAGGGAGCACCTGGGGTATGCATGTACTGATGGATTATTATATTTGTTGGGGAAGATGAAGAGGGGTGGTGTTCAGAACCTGCCTTCTAAAACTCTTAAGAGCTTGAAAACCCTTTATCTGTGAGAACCATCCTAGGTGGTTTAGCCCTACTTCAGATACTGTTGTGAAGTGTTTCTGCTTCCCTGAGCCTTCCTGAATAACTCCTCCTCCCTTCTGAAGCCCTGTGGTTAACCCTTACTGTTAAAATTCCATCCATTCTGTCTTCCCTCTCAGATGCCTGTCTGACTGTCCTGCATCGCTGTTTGCTCCTTCATCCCTGGAATCTCTGCTGCATTGAATAACCCGTTAACCTGGGGCAGAAGCCCTTTTCCAGAATGGCTGGTTGCTCCCAGAGGAGGGTTGTGCCAAAAAATAAGAGGGGGTAGCTGCATACAAATGGTATTTTACAGTTCAAATGTGGCTTACTATCTTATGTAAGGAAAGAGAATTTTAATATTTTTACTTGCTCTTGTGATTTGTTTAGCACTGATAGAAAAGTAAACTAAGCAAAAGGGGGAACAGTCTGGTGTGGCTGTCATAAACAAATGATTCTGTAGCAAGCCAGAACACTTCAAATGCAGTAGATACTTTGCAAAACTTGTCTCAAATAAGCATTATCAACTTTTCTAGCTATGTTTATCATTCTGTGGTTGCCTGAGATACCTATGTATGATTAATGAAAAATATTCATGCATTATTCCATACACTTGTTAGCTTATCCAAATTAGGTATAACATAGCAATAAGAAATGTTTGCTATGTGCATAAAATCTTTTTTCATTTTAACATGGATTTTTATTTATTTTTAACAATTTGGTAGTTTATTTCATGTTATACAGTACTGTACACTGTACAATTAATCTTCCTCCATTTTTCAGTTTCTTTACTGATCATGATTTTTGTACCCATAAGTATCTTCTGCGTGATGTCTAAATTACTGGTCAGCATACTTTAAGTCATTCCCAGGTGCTGTTTCATTAAATAATGAGGCCATCAGTATTTGTAATTTGGGAGGTGAACCAAAAATCATGGAGTAAGTTGAAATTAATTTAAAATCAACTCACTGCAAAAAAAAGATTGCCCCTAGCTCATTATTATATGATTGCAGGCTGCTTCTAAGTAGTGTATTGTAATATAACACTGTACCACAGCACGAACAGCAAAGAAAGGAAAGCAATATTGAGTTGGATGAGTTTTAATAAACCCAGAAAGTAATAGAGACCTTAGACTAGATATTTTAACTTACCATTATTTATAATATCTTTTCATCAGGTTTAACAAGGTCTACGGAAATGCTGAGTATATTTTACTTCATGTAATCATAGAATGATAGAATGGTTTGTGTTGGAAGGGACCTTAAAGAACACGGGCGGGGACACCTTCCACTAGACCAGGTTGCTCAAAGCCCCATCCAGCCTGGCCTTGGACACTGCCAGGGATGGGGCATCCACAACCTCTCTGGGCAACCTGTTCCAGTGCTTCACCACCCTCACAGTGAAGAACTTCTTCCTTACATCTAATTGTTGCAGTTTCAGCCCAGCCAGCACGAGGGCGCTCACTCCTCCCTCCTCCTCCCTGCCCGCTCTGGTGGGATGGGGAAGGGAATGAGAAAGGAGAAAAAAAAAAGGTAGAACCTCGTGGGCTGAGATAATGACAGTTCACTGGGACAACACAAGGAGAGAAATTACAATAATAACAATAGTATGAATAAAAGAATATACAAAACGAGTGATGCACAACGCAATTACTCACCACCCGGGACCTGACACTTTGCCACTTCCCCTGCTGTGATACCACCAGGACCCCAGCCCGTTCCCTGGTTGTATATTGAGCATGACGTCACATGGTATGGCATATCACCTTGGCCAGTTCGGGTCAGCTGTCCTGGCTGTGCCCCCCCCAGCTTCCTGTGAAAATTAACTCTATCCCAGCCGAACCCAGGACACTAATCTAAATCTATCCTTTTTCAGTTTAAAGCCATTACCCCTTGTCCTATCACTACATGCCTTTGTAAAAAGTCCCTGTCTGGCTTTCTTGTAGGCCCCCTTTAGGTACTGGAAGGCCACTATAAGGTCTCCCCGAAGCCTTCCAATCTCCAGGCTGAACAACCCCAGCTCTCTCAGCCTGTCTTCATAGGTGAGGTGCTTCAGCCACCTGATCGTCTTCGTGGCCCTCCTCTGGACCCGCTCCAACAGGCCCATGTCCTTCTTATGTTGGGGGCCCCAGAGCTGAACGCAGGACTGCAGGTGGGGTCTCACGAGAGCGGAGCAGATTGGGAGAATCACCTCCCTCAACCCGCTGGCCACGCTTCTTTTGATGCAGCCCAGGATACGGTTGGCTCTCTGGGCTGCAAACACACATTGCCAGGTCATGTTGAGCTTCTTGTCAACCAACGTTCCCACGTCCTTCTCCTCAGGGCTGCTCTCAATCCATTCTCTGCCCAGCCTGTATTTGTGCTTGGGATTGCCCCGACCCATGTGCAGGACCTTGCACTTGGCCTTGTTGAACTTCATGAGGTTGGCATGGGCCCACCTCTCAAGCCTGTCAAGGTCCCTCTGGATAGCATCCCCTCCCTCCAGCATGTCGACCGCACCACACAGCTTGGTGTTGTTGCCAAACTTGCTGAGGGTGCGCTCAACCCCACTGTCCACGTCATCGACAAAGGTGTTAAACAGCGCTGGTCCCAATACCGACCCCTGAGGAACGCCACTCGTCGCTGGTCTCCACTCAGGCATCGAGCCGTTGACCGCAACTCTTTGAGTGCAACCATCCAGCCAATTCATCATCCACTGAGTGGTCCATCCGTCAAATCCATGCGTCTCCAATTTAGAGACAAGGATGTCATGTGGGACAGTGTCAAATGCTTTGCACAAGTCCAGGTAGATGACGTCTGTTGCTCTCCCCTTATCCACCAACACTGTAACCCCGTTGTAGAAGGCCACCAAATTTGTCAGGCACGATTTGCCCTTAGTGAAGCCGTGTTGGCTGTCACCAATCACCTCCTTATTTTCCATGTGCCCTAGCATAGTTTCCAGGAGGATCTGGTCCATGATATTGCCAGGCACAGACGTGAGACTGACTGGCCTGTGGTTCCCCAGGTCTTCTTTTTTTCCCTTTTTAAAAATGGGGGTTATGTTTCAACTTTTCCAGTCAGTGGGAACTTCCCCAGACTGCCACGAATTCTCAAATATGATGCATAGTGGCTTAGCCGCTTCATCTGCCAGTTCCCTCAGGACCTGTGGATGCATCTCATCAGGTCCCATGGACTTGTGCATCTTCAGGGTCCTTGGACCCATCAGTCCTGAGTTTTTGAGCAATAATTTGTCTCTCCAGATTAGAAATGTCAGATTAGTGGCTAAAAAATGTCTCTATAACACACTTGTCATCCATTGCCTTGGGTAATTTTAAAAATAATTTTATAAGGAAAATTATTTACCCTGAGGCTGTTCTAAGAAAAAAGAGCTAATATCCTCCCAGTTAAAAATCTGTAAGCATAAATATTTTCCAAATAACTGCAGAAGAACTGAGTAGGTGTATGAAAACAGCAAACCTATTTAGACCTGTTCCCTTTGTTTTACTGTACTTCGGCATACATTGTTAGACAAAGATTCATCATAGCCTGTACACATATAGTAGGATGTGAATGTGTTTATGTCATGTATATTGGTTAGAGAGATCCTTTCTTCACATTTCTTCAGAACCTTAACCATGAGCTTTCCATCAGCTGATTACAACATACAATTTCTGTGCTCTTAACTAGTTTTCTTAGGAAGGGACAAGATGGAGGAAGGATGCAGTTCTTCATTCCTTTTGCTCTGAAGAGCTGTCCACTAATAAATTCAGAGCATGTTCTGCTCTCCTCATTTCCAAGTACAGCAACTCTGCGGGCATGCACAATCTAGAAACTCAAGAGGAAGCCCAGGCGGCTCAGCCTAAATGTCTGTTCCAAGCATCAGTCTCAGTGAAGATAATGTTTCCCCCTGTGATCCTGCTGAGCTTGCCTGGTGGAAAAGTGACAGCTTGACTATTGGTTAACAGTCAATAAAAGAATAGTGTTGGTCAAAAGACATATCTGTGCTTCATAATGCTATTCCAGATAGAGACACCTAATCCTGAATGAGCTTACTTAGGTTCCAGCAGGAATAGGATAATCATGCTAATGCATTCCTGTGTCCAGATTTAGTTACCCCCTGGTCCAACTGCTTCCTGTATGCAAATTTTTTTAAAGTTCATGACCTTGCATTCTGGAGTGCAGTTCATTACACAGTCTTTTGTTGCATTATTTTCTCTCTGGCCTTTTCTGAAGCAATACTTCACTAACTTCTCAAATGATTAACATCTAATTGCAAACACATGGGCTAAGATATACTTAACCAAATTTAGACATTGGAGTAGCCCTCTACATTTGAGTTAGCCACACTGTGTTGCCAGCATAGTCAGTTGAAACAAATAGGCATTTTTAATCGTTTATCTCTTCCTAAACATCTAAAATACTTGAGATTTAATGTCAGCCCAGAACTGCCTATTTTTTTGCACTGTCTATAAAAGGAACCTTGAGTGGTTAGCTCAGATGCAGATGTCCTAAATTAGGTTACATGAAAAGCACCCTGTAGTTTTCAGACTGATAAGAAATATCACTAATTGTAAAAATGGCAGTCCTAGTGCTCGAATCTGTGGGATCTACACTGCTGCCCCAGTTGCTTCACTGCTGAATTTGCATTAATTTAGATTATATTTCCTCTTCTGCAGACATAATGTATTTTAGAAAACACAGGGAGAGCCAGTCCATGTGCCACCATTTGAGTCCAGTAATCTGTTAATCGGTACTCTGGTTTTAATCTTATCTTTTAGATAAGTTTGGTAAGAAATGGGTAATCGATCAGTTGCAGATTTACCTCTTGGACCTACAGCATTTTGATCTTTCAGTGGTTTAAATGGCAATAATATTGTACTTAATTTAATCTTTAGTATAAAGAAATTGCCTTTACTGAAAATCATTTTACACTCCCTCTGTAGCTGGGGAGATACCACCACATGGCAACACATCTTTTCTGTCTTAGAGACTTAGAAGAATCACCATCTAGGTGAGAGTCTCCCACATTGGACATTTAACTTTTCAATTACAGAAGTGAGGTGATAATTAGCTACCCAGTGAAAGGGCCCAGAGTTTAGACCTCATTTGTTTATTACTGGGATGATCCCTTTTAGGTGCAATATCCTAAGAAATCAGTGGTTTAGGTTTTAATATCATATCATGTTCTAGATTCCTTGTCTTTGCAAAACATCTAGTAATTCATGATCCTTCACTCTGATGCCATTTCAAACTAATGATAGACTAATAAGTGTTTTGTCCCATTTAATTTAATGCAAACAGTAGTGTAACTAAGATTCTGCTGTTTCTCTTGAGAAATTTATCTTATGGTCTGTGTTGTATAAATGTGGGTTAGTATATATACATAATTTGTGTGTATATATGCAACTACACACACACATACACACACAAAATGTTAAATCTACATTATTTTCTGCCCAGTCTCATGTATTAAATGATTTATTGTCTTCTTTACAAAATTAGTTTATAAAATTTTTAGGCTGTTACTTACCTGCCTCTTAGTTGCTTTTTAGGCAGATGGGTAGTGTGATTTTTTTTAGCCTTGCTATGGAATGGTCCCTTTTACCAATTTGTTGATGTTTAACAGGACATCTGAGCTATTTCATAGATGTTTAATCAGCTTTCTCTCCTCATCTTGAGCCTATTCTAAATTTCTATCCATAGTTGAAGTGGGGATTGAATGTATGGGTTTTGTAAAGACCTACATAACTGTCATTTTTAATGTATACCTGTGTCTAAAGAATGCATTTTATATAAAATTGTATAAATGTACATCACTATGATATACAATAATAAATATACTAATTTAATATGAGTATAAAAACTATATATATTTAACTAGTTTATCTTTTATGTGAGAATGATGCTGGCTGATCAGTTTACAAGATGGATACTTCATAATAAAGAAATGCCTGCAGTCTTTCTTGCGTCATATGTTGATAGTTGACCATGTTTAAGATTGGGCCAAGCAGGAGCTGGAAGCTGTCTAATTTTGTAGTTGTTCCGCATGAACTTGAAGAAAAAGCGCCATGTTCTTAAAGAATTTCCCCCCACGCCCCCCAAGGCCTTTATTGAACACAATTTTCTGATTTCTATTCTTGAAAAAAGAACATTAAATTCTTCCTGCATTTATGGACCCAATAGACTTTGTTCAATTTCTTTTTCCTCCACCCATAATTTCTTTTTTTTTTTCCTAAGGCTGTGAAAAACATTTAAAAGGGAGATTTTGATCAAAATAATTAACGTATCTCTATTCATACCATGAGTATTACTGAAATTCCATATCTCTTTCAAACTAGCAACACCTGAATATATGAAATAGATTAGAAAGAATAATTGCTGAATTTAAAAGCAAACTGCTTATTAAATCAACACAGTCTAGCAATTGTTTTAGCAAACAGCCAGTGTGGAAACCATTTACCAGTTGCTAGGATGTCTCATTTATAGTGTTGACCTTCAGATATATCAAATCACTACACGCTGTGAAAGAGTGGAGAGGAATAGCCTACCTGCCTGTATGCTATGCCTGATTCCTGGGGCTTGCTGAAGACAGATACAATGCTTTTGCAATTTACAGCAGTGTCAGCAAAGCCCGGGATCACAGGAAGATACACTCCCATCCAGCTCACTCACCAGGATGGGCGGAACTGAGTGCCAATGAATAGACGTTTTATCCCTGTTTGCCTGCTTTAGGTACTTTTTCTTTCTTTGAGTGTTTTTCTGTGTCTGTGGAGAAGAAGATTTTGTAAATAAATACATGTGTATAAATTAACACTGTAACTACAGTGTGACTTCATGGTATATGTCAGAAAGTATCTTATACATGAAGCTGTATGAACAAAGGGCTGCTACTTTTTTCAAGATAATGAGAAAAAGCCAGTGATTGTTATTATAATAACCTGTTGTCTGATTGTTGAAGCTTTAAAGAAATAAAAAGGAAGAATTCTGTATTGTTTTTATGTTGTAGAACCTAAACAGTGCCTAACAGTGGCATTCTACACTCTTCCCTTCCTAAAAGTAAAAATACATTTTACTTAATTTTATTTATTTTGTCTTTATTTTTAACAGGTAGAGGATTGCTCATATTAATGGTCACATAACATTTTTTTGTCATCACTCACATTCTTTAACGTATCACCTTAATCATTTATTCATGTTATTCAGACCGAGCGGGTGAGGCCCTCTATAGACAGATAGCAGCAGCCTCACATTCACAAGCCCTGGTCCTCATGGGGGACTTCAACCACCCTGATATCTGTTGAAGGGACAACACGTCAGGGCATAAGCAACCCAGGAGGTTCCTGGAATGCGTTGATGACAACTTCCTTCTCCAAGTGATGGAGAAGCCAACAAGGAGAGGTGCTATGCTGGACCTTGTTCTCGCCAACAAGGAGGGGCTGGTGGGGAATGTGAAGCTCAAGGGCAGCCTTGGCTGCAGTGACCATGAAAAGGTGGAGTGCAAGATCCTTAGGGCAGCGAGGAGGGCGCACATCAAGCTCACTACCCAGAACTCCAGGAGAGCAGACTTTGGCCACTTCAGGGGTCTGCTTGGTAGAGTACCGTGGGATACAGCCCTGGAGGAAAGAGAGGACCAAGAAAGCTGGTTAATATTCAAGGGTCACCTCCTCCAAGCTCAGGAGTGATGCATCCCAGCAAAGAGGAAGGCAGGCAAAAACACCGGGAGGCCTGCGTGGATGAACAAGGAGCTCCTGGACAAACTCAAACACAAAAAGGAAGCCTACAGAGGGTGGAAGCAAGGGCAGGTAGCCTGGAAGGAATACAGAGAAGTTGTCTGAGCAGCCAGTGATCAGGTTAGGAAAGCCAAAGCCCTGATAGAATTAACTCTGGCCAGGGACATCAGGGGCAACAAGAAAAGTTCCTATAGGTACGCTGGTGATAAAAGGAAGACTAGGGAAAATGTGGGCCCTCTCCGGAAGGAAACGGGAGACCTGGTTACCCAGGATATGGAGAAAGCTGAGGTACTCAACAGCTTTTTTGTCCCAGTCTTCACCATGAAGTGCTCCAGTCACACTGCCCAAGTTGCAGAAGGCAAAGGCAAGGACTGGGAGAATGAAGAACCACCCACTGTAGGAAAGGATCAAGTTCGAGACCATCTAAGGAACCTGAAGGTGCACAAGTCCATGGGACCTGATGAGATGCATCCACAGGTCCTGAGGGAACTGGCAGATGAAGCGGCTAAGCCACTATGCATCGTATTTGAGAATTCGTGGCAGTCTGGGGAAGTTCCCACTGACTGGAAAAGTTGAAACATAACCCCCATTTTTAAAAAGGGAAAAAAGGAAGACCTGGGGAACCACAGGCCAGTCAGTCTCACGTCTGTGCCTGGCAATATCATGGAGCAGATCCTCCTGGAAACTATGCTAGGGCACATGGAAAATAAGGAGGTGATTGGTGACAGCCAACACGGCTTCACTAAGGGCAAATCGTGCCTGACAAATTTGGTGGCCTTCTACAACGGGGTTACAGTGTTGGTGGATAAGGGGAGAGCAACAGACGTCATCTACCTGGACTTGTGCAAAGCATTTGACACTGTCCCACATGACATCCTTGTCTCTAAATTGGAGACGCATGGATTTGATGGATGGACCACTCAGTGGATGATGAATTGGCTGGATGGTTGCACTCAAAGAGTTGCGGTCAACGGCTCGATGCCTGAGTGGAGACCAGTGACGAGTGGCGTTCCTCAGGGGTCGGTATTGGGACCAGCGCTGTTTAACACCTTTGTCGATGACGTGGACAGTGGGGTTGAGCGCACCCTCAGCAAGTTTGGCAACAACACCAAGCTGTGTGGTGCGGTCGACATGCTGGAGGGAGGGGATGCTATCCAGAGGGACCTTGACAGGCTTGAGAGGTGGGCCCATGCCAACCTCATGAAGTTCAACAAGGCCAAGTGCAAGGTCCTGCACATGGGTCGGGGCAATCCCAAGCACAAATACAGGCTGGGCAGAGAATGGATTGAGAGCAGCCCTGAGGAGAAGGACGTGGGAACGTTGGTTGACAAGAAGCTCAACATGACCTGGCAATGTGTGTTTGCAGCCCAGAGAGCCAACCGTATCCTGGGCTGCATCAAAAGAAGCGTGGCCAGCGGGTTGAGGGAGGTGATTCTCCCAATCTGCTCCGCTCTCGTGAGACCCCACCTGCAGTCCTGCGTTCAGCTCTGGGGCCCCCAACATAAGAAGGACATGGGCCTGTTGGAGCGGGTCCAGAGGAGGGCCACGAAGACGATCAGGTGGCTGAAGCACCTCACCTATGAAGACAGGCTGAGAGAGCTGGGGTTGTTCAGCCTGGAGATTGGAAGGCTTCGGGGAGACCTTATAGTGGCCTTCCAGTACCTAAAGGGGGCCTACAAGAAAGATGGGGAGGGACTCTTTAACAGGCAATACAGTGATAGGATGAGGGGTAACAGTTTTAAACAGAAGGAATTTAGATTTAGATTAGCTATTAGGAAGCAGTTCTGCACTGTGAGGGTGGTGAGGCCCTGGAACAGTTTGCCCAGAGAAGCTGTGGCTGCCCCATCCCTGGCAGTGTTCAAGGCCAGGTTGGATGGGGCTTTGAGCAACCTGGTCTAGCAGAAGGTGTCCCTGCCCATGGCAGGGTGGTTGGAACAAGATGATATTTAAGGTCCCTTCCAACCCAAACCATTCTATGATTCTATGATTTTTCCTAGACTTTGCAGTTTTACATGCTAATAAATTAAAATATGCATCTTGATTTACAGTATTTTATACATGTTGTTATAATTAGAGAATCTTCTTCAGACTAAGATAACTTTAAAAGATACTAAGAGGAAAGTGCCATCTATTATGTTTGAAATTAATTTGGATAAAACATTTTAGATTCACTTTGTTTCACCTCACATATTCTGCACAAGATGTCTAAGTGTTATTATTGAATATTCCAAATTCAATGGATAATTGTGAATTGTGCTTCCATGGGGAAAAATATTTGAATTTTGATTATCAGCCATTTAGAGTATTTCATCGTTTTACCCTACATTTTCCTCAAATACTAGCAACAGTATTCCCACTTTCGTGATTCTCCGTTAAGTGAGTTTCAGCTTTGTCAACGTTGTTTATATCATTCATCTTTTAGTCATCATTTTAAATATAGTAGATAATTTATTCACAATATGCCATAATCAGCTTCTAATGGTTCCATATTAAATGCATGAAATGACAGTTTTTAAATGCTGTTATAGAAACTATGTCATAAAAAGTGAGGATCCAGTACATTAAATCAGCACATTATGAGCTGTTCTGATGTTATAGATACACCTCATCTAGATGTCTGTCCTGGTTTCAGCTGGGATAGAGTTAATTGTCTTCCTAGTAGCTGGTACAGTGCTATGTTTTGAGTTCAGTATGCAAAGAATGTTGGTAACACTTATGTTTTCAGTTGTTGCTCAGTAGTGTTTAGACTAAAGTCAAGGATTTTTCAGCTTCTGATGCCCAGCCAGAGAGAAAGCTGGAGGGGCACAAGAAGTTGGCACAGGACACAGCCAGCGCACCTGACCCAAACTGGCCAACGGGGTATTCCATACCATGTGACGTCCCATCTAGTATAGGAACGGGGAAGTGGGGGCGGGGAATCGCCGCTCGGGGACTGGCTGGGTGTCGGTCGGCGGGTGGTGAGCAATTGCACTGCGCATCATTTGTACATTCCAATCCTTTCATTATTACTGTTGTCATTTTATTAGTGTTATCATTATCATTATTAGTTTCTTCTTTTCTGTTCTATTAAATCGTTCTTATCTCAACCCACGGGTTTTGCTTCTTTTCCTGATTTTCTCCCCCATCCCACTGGGTGGAGGGGGAGTGAGTGAGCGGCTGCGTGGTGCTTAGTTGCTGGCTGGGGTTAAACCACGACAGTGTCCTAGATGTGCCTCTTTGTTAGATGTTTTGCAGCCTAGAACCAAAGAGGCATAAGAATTTCAGTTTCCAAAATACAAGGCTCATACAGATGTGATCCATAAATTATAAAAATATTTTCACGTTGGTATGATGATAGTAAATTATATTTTGGGATGACAACTGAGACCCAGGAGAAGAGCTTTTTCTGTAGTTCAGAAGCTTAATCTTTTCCAGTGTTTGGAAAACCAGGAATCAGCTTGGACCCACATTATTTATGTTAACAGCCACAACATCTGGAAACTACAAAATTAACAGGAAACACATAAGTTGCCCACATGCTTGGTGACACACTTCAGCTACTTACTAGTTCTGTGTGCCTGCCAAAAGTGAAGCCTCGACAACCGCATTTTGACACTTGACTAAATGCACGTGTTTTATGCCCACATTTAATGCCTGCAACTGATACTATTTATTAGATCAGGATGGTGGGGGAGAATGAAAAAGAAAAATAATACATCTATCAATTACAGTGTGGCAATTCCCTTACATTGTAAGCAATACATTCAATTTCCTGATATTTAAATCTTGCTTCATGGTTGGCAAATGTGTTACAATCACACTAAATTAAAGAATTCAGAAAATATTTATTATGGCTGATATATAGGAAGAGAGGAACATGTGTCTGGAGGAGTGCTTTAGTCATGGACTGCATATATGGATAATTGGGAGTGGATATTTTGCTAAGAAATATGTCTTCAACTGCGATCCCATTACAGGGAAGTTTCTGATGTCCAAATAAGACATTTTAATTTTGAAGAACTTATGGGATGTTAATGTGTAATGAAAGCACCCTCTGAAACATTTGCCATGGAGTAATGTGCTCTTCAAATTCCAGTCAATTGCTCTCAAAGTCAAAACCTTGTCTCATTAGAAAAAAACATACCATTATGCTGTTCTGTCTGCTGAAAGATCAGCATATCTTCTTTTTTATCACTGGACAGATACATTTTTTGGAAGTAGTTTAAACAGGAATAATCAAAAAGGAAAGGAAGAACTCATTCAAAAATCTTTAACAGATTTAAAGAGGGATGGATATTCAACCTGTATACTGGGCATTGAGTTTGTAAGGCCAGATGTTTATTATTTCATTAATATTTAGGCTTGATTACTTTTCATTAGTAGCACATTTCAGAATACAGTATCTTCTTGAAAATGTAAAAACACAGCACATTTTTAAAGCATTAATAACAATCTGAAATACATATCTAATAACAGAATGTAAAAATGGTCATACTGGATCAGATGTGTATGTCTGATCTGTATACAGGTGGTACAGTATATTGTCTCCAACACTGGCGAGTAGCTGATGCTTAGCGAAAGTGCATAAGAAACAATGCAAATATAAAATAATCCTTCACTTAGTACCCTCTAGCTTCTGACAATCAACATTTTGCAATTTTCTGAATCTTAGTTCAGAATCAAGGCATTGTGCTTAATAGGTTATGAAGGTATCTTTCCTGAATTTTATCTTAATTAGTTTTGAAACCTCTTATACCTTTGAGCCTCATCACTACATGCTACCATGAGTTCCGAATTTAATTATATATGAAAAGTACTATATTTTGTTTGTGCTAAGCTTCTGGAACAGTAATTTTAGTGATACATCCCATTTCTTGTCCTGCAAGGAATTTCTTATACCCTGTTTGACACACCCAAAAACTATCTGGAAAAGGCAATGCATAGCAAGGTGAAAAAGTTTACTGATGAGATTGACTTAGAGTAGTAAAAATGAGAACTAGATGTGAAGAACTGTAGAAGGACCTTGTGAGATGGGGCAATAAATTGGCAGTTGAAATTCAATTTGGAGTAATGTAAACTGCTGCAGAGGGGGGAAAAAATAGTCCTAGCTTCACATTTAAAATGATGGGCTCTGAAATGACCATTATTGCGGAGGAGCCAGCTCTTCAAGTTATGATTAGATGGTTCAGTGAAAATGACAGTGATCAGCAGCTGTCAAAAAAACAAGCTGAATGTTAAAAATGATTAGGAAATGAATAAAAAACCCCCAAAGAATATTAATATGCTGCTGCATAAATATGTGAAGCACCTGCAACTTGACCAGTATATGCACTTCTGAACCCTCATCTTATGGGGGATATGGTAGAATTAAAAAAGGCTCAGAGAAGGGCACGAAGGAAGATCAAAGGTGTGGAATTGCTTCTTGTAGTGGGATCAACCAAATAAGACTCTTTTCGATCTGGAAAATAGATGCCTGATCAGGATGTGATAGAGGTCTGAGAAACATGAATAGCATGGCAGGGGTATGTAGGGATTGAGTGTTCACTGTGTCTTTCAACACAAGAAAGGGAGGCATCAAAGCTGAGCACTCATTTCAAATAAATAAAAAGGGCTTGTTCTTAAAATTATTGAGGTTAAGCTGTGAAATTCTTTGTTCCAAATTTGTTCTAAAATTTTATGTGGAATTGAAGGGAGACTGGAATGAGATCAACTGAATACAGAAAAGAAATCCATGGAAATCCTGAATATGTAGACAGTGACCGAACTAGAAATGGCTGCAGACTGAGACTTCCTAGGAGATGCACATTTTTTATCCCATTCTTATTCTCTTTACAATGTGCCTGAGCTTCTCATTGCTGTCAGATTGGACGCTAGGCTGGACCAACCTGAGGGTATGACCCAATATGGCCACTCTTAAGTTTCTATGAATAGTCCTTTTCTTTTTCCCTGTTTTATACTACCAATGACTTTATAGACTCACATTTTGTTCCCCATTAATTATCCCGTTTCTTCACTTCAAAGTCCCAGTATATTTGTTTTCTTCTCATATGAAAGTTGTTTCACATTGATCATCACTGTTGCTTTTCTACATTTTCCAGTTCTATTATATCTTTTTTTTTCAGGTGGGATGATCAGAGTACCACTCACTATTAAAGATTTGGACATACTGTGGATTACAGAAGTATAATATCAGCAGTGTTTTCCGAATAATTTCTTAGTTTTTCTCCTTTTTTTCACTGCTGGTGAATGTTGAATTACTGTTTTCAGAGATTGTCTGCAGATTCCCCCATATCTTTTTTTCTGAGTAGTAGTAGCTAGTAAATACATATTAAATGTACATATACAGTTAGGGTTATTATTCTTCTACATATTAGCTCTCATATTTATCAATAATGAAATTTTTCTGTAGTTTTATTATGCAGTCATTCTGTATTGCAGGATGATTCTGGGATTCTTCGCAATCAACTATAACTTTGAGTACCTCCAGTAACTGTGATCTGTCTTACATAGTTTTCCAGGTAATTTATGAGTATATCCAACAGCATAGTTCTGAGCACAGGTTTTTCAGAAATAAAAAGAGAACAAATAAAGGCTTTGTCAAGCCCATCAGTTTGTTTTCACATGAAGTTTTATGGCCATAGATAGACTAAATACACACTACGCAAAAGTGCACTTCAGTTTTTGATTTTCTGCTTCAAAAGACACTTTCATCTTGCACACTTAATTTTCATCTGTTCTTGCCAATGAAGAAGGCATTATAATCTGGGTAATTTTAAGAAGCCTGATGGGAAGGGCCTGAACAAGGCTTCAAAATTCCCCTGATAAGAGAACTAGAAGAGTTTATTTTTTTCCTGCCTCTGATACATCCCCAAACTATCATGAAATGAGACATCATGCACTTTGCCAAATACCTCTGTGTGAAAGTTCAGGAGCCAAAATCAGTAATCTGCACTGCTTTTATTGCCTTAAGGCAGTAGAGTAGCTATTTCAGTTGTCCTTTTTCTTAGACAGGAACTGAGATGCAGTCGATATAGGGAAAACTATCTTGTGAAACTTCTCAGTTGTCCCGTGGATATTTTGCACTTTCATTATACGCTTTGGCAGAATGTTATATGGGTGCAGCTCACACTTAGCTTTTACACTGTGGACTTCCCAACATAAACTGTACTTCCTGTGAGTTTCTGCAATACTTTATCACCTCTTAAATGGCTCCACTTCTCTGAGAAGCTGCCTGAGCAGCTAAGCCCTGCAACTTCTATAATACACCCAGTTAGTAATGGCAGAAGGGGTGCTGTGTTTGTTGTTAACCAGGCTTATTTCCAAGGACATAAAAAACTGCTGATAAGCAGATATGGCTAACACTTAGCTTTACTATGTGACTCTGAAACATAACTTCTTAGCTGTGAACAGTATTCAGGAGGAAAGGAGGAAGTGTAGATATTTTGTATCTTCATGATGTGTTTGAAGAAGAATAGTTGTTTATTTAAATGTAATCTGTTATTCTTAACTGGCTTTTTATCAGAAATAGATACTATAAGACTAAGTGAATCGCTATATGTATTACTCATGCATTACACATGGTTTAGTTAGTCCGTACATGATAAGCAGAGACTAAAAGAAGACAGCAACACTGGAAAAGGGAAGATGGATTGCTTAAAATTTAGTGCTATAACTAGCTTTTCGTAGCAAGCACCCCAGAGGCACCGGGAAATCTCCAATTTCTCCAATCTCCAATATCTTAGAGATATTCAGAGCTTGACTAGAAAAGCCCCAAGCAGCCTGATCAAGGACTGAAGTTAGATGCAACGTGAAAGCTGGCTGTGCTCTGAGCAGAGTGGTCCAGATGATCTCAAGAGGTCCCTTCCAACCTAAATTTTTTTGTGGCTCTATGAACAAGCCTGTATGTTCTATGCAGTACCTTGAGCAAAAGTAAATCAGTCTTAGGGATCATATGGACTGAGTTAATTGCCTTGCTAGCATGAAAAGAAGAACACTGCATTCTGAGTGCCCTTGGATGTGTGTGACCTGAATTCAGCAGCACTGCAGACTTTCAACAAAGAGGTTTTGAACTGTCTGGCAGGCGGAACTATTTTCACTGCCCTTTATGAAGAAGATGGATAGTGGCAGATAAAATTGGATGAAGATCCTTTGTATCTCTGTGTTTAGTGTTCTGTATACAAAATGCCTTTTTTTGCTACTTCTGTTTTGGAATTAAGCTGCAAACAAAGTATTTCAGCTGGAAAATGGGAACACCTTTGGGATTGTACAGGGAGTTAATATAATAGAGAATGATACGGTCACAGGTATAGAGTGGTATGACTAAACAGTGTTATCAGGTGATAGGAAGAGAATGTGTCCAAAATATCAAGTCCAATAAACAGCAGTTTTTATTGAAACTGACAGCTGCCAAATGCGTAGGACATGAGGCAGTCAAGCAGTGACTTCATTGCAGCGGACAAAATAAAGGTGTCATAGGGGGGTATGATTCACCCTACAGTTAAATAGGGATAGCTTAAGTTCTTAAATGCCTCTGAAGCATGTTCTTTTCATACCCCCCAAGATGTAAAAGAACTCCCTTTGAAAGCAACAGAAAAGTTTATTACTGGTGGAAATCAGAGCACCAAACCATCCTCAAAGAATTCAAGTCATTGTCGTGGCAGTCAGGCAGCAGTGACAGAGCAGTGCAGGGAGAAGATGATGTGTGTCAGATGCTCTCCCTTTCCCAAGAGTTAGAGAGGGACTTTGTCTTGCACTTCCCTATTACTCTTAGCGTTAGGTACAATGCCTTCTGGATCTCCCCCAGTGGATATTCACACACATTGTTCCCCTTGTTTTACAGCAGTATTTTTCTTTCAATTTAGCTCTGGATGAGGCTACAAGAGAAAAAAAAAAAATGTTTTTCAGAACAGCTTCCTCGTTTTATGAAGGCTACTGTGTGTTGGTCATGAAAGAGTTGTCACCATTTATATTGGCAGAAACAAAAAGGAAAATAAAAAATGGAGTACAAAAATGGGAGGAAATATAAAAATAATAGCATCTCAAGAAATGCTACTGAGCAGTTAGAAAACTTTTACTAAATAACTTTTTAGGAAGCCTGTGATTTTCAGGACAGTTTTATTCCAGGTCTGGCTTTGAAGGACTAATATATCACTGAATCACTCCAAGACTGTTGCTTGCATATACATGGAAGCTGATAGTAGCATAGTGTACGTCCTACATGATGCTTTTTCTTTGTTGGTATGGACACTCTGCTGAGAATACGGAATTAATACATGCAATGCATACAGAGAGACATTAGCTTCTTTATGATTTCAAGTACATTAGGTGAAGTTGAAGTTCTATCTTTATTAAACATTTAGCAAGCCTAATGGTTCGTATTAGTTGTTGGGAACAATATGGATTACTCTGGAAAAGAGGGAAGGACTGAAGTTTTTATTTAAGTGATTTCAAAATTACATGGATAGACAGGAAGTGTGTGAGGGCTGCAGATACAGCAGTTGTGATAGAAAGTATAGAAAGTATTTTCACACACCAACTTTTTTTATGGATACTTTTAACGATGAAGTGATTGTGTGACGTGACAGTAAGATGACAAAAAAAGGTAATTTGTAAAATACGGTTTTAAGAATGTTAATGACCAATGTCCTGTTCATAAGAGAACTATCAAAATGAACCTTTTCCTAGTCAACCAGTAAGTTTCCTTTGGAATCTTAATTACGGCCTTTGATGAATCAGTGTTACAAGGTGAGCTACTTTCAGAGTGAAAATTTTTAGCATTATAGTTCATGATAGAAATATGATGGATTACAACAGTCCTTCAGTCTTGAAATTTCACATTCTAAAAAGGCAGTTTACTTACTATGCATTGTAAAGTCAAGGCTGCAATCATTAAGCTAGCACAGCTAAGCTGAGATAAAGGACTTGAGCCAAATTGCACTGTTTCACTGGACAAACCAAGATTGTCAAATTTTAGTGTCTTACTGATCACATAGAGTAGCATAGTTATTTTTCGTGCTGTCTTTGTTGATATTTAACTTAATTTCTGAATATTTATTCCTTTTTTAATATTTTACAATGTTTTTCTTTTATAGTTTTCAACAAAAAGAAAAAAAAAGAAAAAAGAGAATGAGAACTACAAAACCTTTTGTAAGAGTTTTAAATAATGTTTTGAAGTGAAGGAATATTTCTGAGAATTTGTTGCTGCATCAGAACCCAAAGCTTCTTTGCTGACTTCGTCAAGGAGCTGCTCTACAACCCACTGTGTCAACTTGCAAACACAGTATAATAATAGTTATATACCTGATAAATGTGATGGAGACATAACCAATTGACAGAAAGTTTGAAATTATCGAAATTCTACAAAAAAATGTGGTGTTTACATCTTATTAAAATATTATTGAACTGAATAGCAGGGAAAGCAATTATGTCTTTTTTCCAGTCCATTAGTAAAAATATGCTCTATTCAATTTGTACTATCAGTAAACAAGTTGTATGAATAAATTTTTTTCATGAGTTGCAAATTGAAAAGTGCAGAGCATGCAGGTTATGCTTCAGCGGAAGTCTGTCAGCTTATGCTAGGTATCTAAGTTATGTACAGCAAAGTAAGCCATAGATGTGGAACAACTGGATGGGGTTTAATAAACAATCTTAATTTATAGCTGTGTAGGTGCACAAAAGGCAGTTTTCTTTATTTTTCATGTAATTCTGGATGTTTTCACTGTTCAAAGACTTGAGTAATTTTAAACTCACTCCTATTTACTTGCAGCCTACCATGCATACTAAGGGATTTCACACTCACAGGCAAGTGGGGGAATACTCTATTCAGAAGATGTTAGAAACAGTTGTGAATACTACAGCATTTCCACTTCAGAAAAATACAATAATTTGTCTTCCAGGAATGCGTCCTAGATGCTATTCCAATGCAGAGGAGTAGCAAACATAAGCGCTGTGGTGAATCTCTCTTACATGCCTTAAAATCCTATTTCTAGTTTATATTATGACCGCCATTCTATATGGTATTTTAAATATTTTAAAATGTGAATGTAATCTAATTGATTTCAGTCTGACTATTTGTTGCTTAAAAATAGGCAGGAACCATACCTTGTTAACTAAAGATTAATTCAATGAATAATATCTTTTAAGTATTAGAAAGCAGTTATTAGCCAGATATATTTACAAAAGCAGAGATATTGAAGAGAAAGCTATTTTAAGGCTCGGTTCTATACAATTCTTGCGTGTAACGTTTGCTACCAGGAACAATGGATCTGTTGGGCTTCAGTGGATTTCTTCACTGTAGTATGGATGATAAGCCTTCAAACAAAATATTTGCAGCAACAGGCCCTAAGGATGTTTCTATTTTTATTGCCCATTCTTAACGGTATTAAAGCAACCTGCTGGTTTAGCGCAAACTTTAAAAAATAACCTTTTGGAAATGAAATTTCAGCGGTTGAAGAGGAAACACCTATTTCAAAAGTGTGAAGCTGTATGAATACTTGTTATTTTTGGAATAAAGTCCTTGGCTGAATCAACACTTGCTACTGTGAAAAAAAAAGGTAAGGGAAGTCATGTCTTTTCTGCTGTGTGTTAATCAGAGAAGGATCGTGGAAAAGGGCCGCGGACATGAGCATTTGCACATGCAGGATCTCATGCTTTCGGAATTAGGCGATTTGGGAAAGTACGTCCCGCTTGTGGAAACAAGCGGCGGCAGTTTGCTCGGCTCTCGTCGGTGACCCTCGTTGCTCAGGCACCAAAGAAAGGACGTTCCAACCAAACTGCAGTTTCTACAGCGTCTTGGCAGCCGTGCGCTTCACCCTGCAGCCTTTGGCGCATAAATCCCGACTGGCCTTTCTCCTTTGGTGCCCGAGGGCGAGGAGAAGCCACCGGCCCCTTTCCTTCCGGGCGGAGGGACACGCCGGCACTGCGTCCCCTCACCGGCGGAGTGCTAGCGAGCGGCGAGGGGCGGAGGGATTCTTCCCGCCTCCGGGGGCTCTTCCCGCCTTCGGGGGCTCTTCCCGCCTTCGGGCGCCTGCAGCGGCGGGTCAGCCGGTCGCGCCGTCCGGTCCCCGCCGGGGCCGTGCTCCGCTTCGCCAGGCGTCCAGCTGGAACGGAGCTGTGCCCCGAGCTCAGAGGGCGGCCGGGGTGCTGGGCAGTCAGAGCCCTGGGAGGAGGCAGCCCTCCGCCGGAGGGGGCGGCTGAGGCGGGGCGGGCAGGTTGGCTGGAGGGGGATCCCCTCGCCCCCGAGGAGCGAGTGCATCGAGGGGAAGTACCTCAGGGCGGGATCGGGGCTCTGAGAGAGAAGCGGCCCTGCTGCAGGGAGGGGAAAAGCAATCCCCGTGGAAGACTTTTAAAAAAAAAAAAAAGCTTACAAGAGGTTATACAAACCAGGAGGGAGGGACGGTAAAACTTAATTCAAAGAGGAGAGTGGCAGTTTACCGGAGAGGGAAACCACCTCAGGGACAGGACAGAGGGGTCCTGTCACCTTCAGCAAGGGGGAAGCCTCCTGGAGGAGGGGAGGCAGAAAAGCCACAAGCTTGAGGATTCATTCACTGCCTGCATTTCACAGGTATATCCCGCAGTAGCAGAAGTGTTCCTTGACAAAATGGATTTTGCTGCGCCGTTAAAGTAAACCTGTCAAATTAGGAATGCTACTTGATTCTTGAATCATGCAGTCCTGGTTAAAAAATTAATTCTGTTAATTATGCACTTCATGATATGTTTTGAACGCCTTCCTGTTGGCTCTCTGAGGTCAATTCTGCACGGTGACTGGATTGTTCAGAGATACTGGTGAACCAGTCTGTTACAAGTATAATAAATTCCCTCAATCAGTATATGAAATTTTATTTTTCTCAAATTATGTTCCACACACTGGGTAGATCACTTCTTAAATGAAGCTGCTCAGTGCATTTAACTTGAAGAGACATGCACTTAGAAATCAGGAGCACCAGTACATTTAACAGTCTAGATTTGTGCCAGCCACGCCACTGTTTCTTTTTATATGAAGATACACTGTGATACAGCATTTTGTCATACCTGAGGACTTTTGATAAACTTGCCTACAGTTCCACATTACAAATTATCACACAATGAAGACAAGACTGGCAATTTCTTTCAGCTTTTAACAATTTTAAAGGGTCCCTCAAATCAGAACAGTTCGTCAGTGGGCATTATTTTCTTGATATTTGTTCTCAGTATTCATTTTTGGCAAAAATACAGTGTGACAAATGCATGAAAAATGCAATTAATTTCTTTACCTTGTTGACACAGTGACATTATCACCCATTTTAATTTTGCATACATCTGCAACTTTAGTAAATAACTTCTATCTTAAATCCTAGATCTTGGTTTTAAATGTTGTTCAGTGATCCTGTCTTTATCTTTGGCCTGTAATGCATGCAGAACTAATATCACTGTGGTAATGTGTAGATGATAGAATTACTGATTTTGTGTCCTGTACATTTTGGAAATCATTGAAAGATCTTTTATGCCTAATACTTTAATATTTCTTTAACTTTCAGGACTGACTCAGCAAGTATAGAACTTATTTTTGTAATCATGGAAAGTACATGTTCTGAAAGATTTTTATCTGCATCATCAGATGAAACTGAACGCTACCTATATCCAAAGCGAATTAAAATAGAAAGTAATCAAAAAAGCATACAGAAAGAGGAGCGGGAGCAGCAAAAGCTAGAACAAAGCATACATTGTGTGAACAGGTACCAAACATCACCACATGAACCTATATATTTATCAGAAAGACAAAACAACTGGGCATTAGAAAAGCAAAGTTGTGATGCAGCAAGAAAAACTTGTATGAGAGAGTTTTTCCGTTTTCAGACTTGTAGTAATGAAAGATTACCATGTAGAGTATCAGAAAATAAACTGTCCACCAAAAAATGGAATCCTGAAAATGAAAGCCAAAATACTAAAGAAGATGACATTTCATTAAATGCACATGGACAGCTTCTTGAAGCAGAGTTGCTCAGTGTGTGGAGTGCTGCTAACACATGTAAAAATCTACAGGTATTAAATCCACCCCAAGTGCAGCAGAACAACAATATAGAACAAAATGATAAAAGAAATGGTGATAATGAACTCAGACAAAATTCTTCAGTTACATCCTTAAACAGAGACTTGTTTCAGATGGAATATTTAAGTCATAAGTCTGTCTCTGATAAAAAATGGAAACAATACCAGCTTTTGCAAATTCCATTTTTACGTGGTACCAGTTCTGTGTTTTCACACAGAGAACATGAGAAAGGTAATTTTCTGAAAAAAGTATGTTCTACAGAAGATAAAGATTATTTCAGTAGTGATAATGAAACTACTGCAGAAAGAGACAATAAAGAAAAAAATAATTCATCATATATAATTCCAACATTAAAACCTTTTAAAAGTATACAATGGCTGGAAATCCCTAATTTTCAACTTCCTAGCATTTCAAATAAAATAAATAGTAAAATGGCATCAACTAACTTGGAGGAGATGGATTGGAAGAATTTTAAGGGCCAACCATCTTTGATGCAATCTAAACAGATACATGGTGTGCAAAAAATGTCTGAGGTAGAGAAACAAAAATTGCAAAATGATAAAAGCAGTGTAAAAGCTTCAACTGTTGGTTCTGAATTTAAAGAAAAGAATTACCCATCAATTAACAAAGAAGAGCACAGTGCTTTGGCAGAAGGAGGAAAAGTATCTGTAACTTATTTCAGAGACAACAGCACTGACATTGAATGTAATCAAATATTTGCTGAAAATTGTTTCAAAGATAAAGTGCTGGAGAATTCAGATGGTGATGATGACCAGAAGTCAAAGATTCACATTTATATTAGTGCTAAAAACATTCAGAATGAGAAATGTGTCAGCTGTAATGATCTTTTGAAGAGAATGGGGAGGAAGAGCAGTAATGAGAAAGCAGGAACATTTCATACACAGACAAGTATTCCAGTAATAACAGAAGCATTAGAGAAAAATAAGTTAGACATACACTGTGGTGTGCATAATTCTAGCAGTGATATTAGTTTGTATGAAGCAGAATCAAAACTCTCTGCAAAAGAAATACTTGATTTCAAAAGATATTTAACTAAAAACATTATATTTGAAAGTAGTTGTCCTCCCATTATTGTGCAGAATTTTCCAGATAAGAAAGTGAGTTGCAATATATTTAGGGGAAAGAAAATGTTCAAATTAAAGTTTTCATTTCAAAACATGTTGTTTGGGTGGCTCAGGGCATGGACTGAATCTTTATATAGAGATATGCCCACATGTCAGGATAACAGTGTTACACATTGGTTTCATTTCTGTAAAACATTAAACGAGCAGTGTGATGCTCAAGAGTTAGTAAAGAGCAATACAAATAGGAACCACAAAAATAAAATATGCATTTGTTTGCTGGCTATTATTTCAAAGCATTCGAAGGTGAAACCAATAAAGACAATTCTTGCTTCCTTTTTCAATAGCACAGATACTTTATTGCCAACTGGAGCAAAGTCTATGCCAGTGGTGAAACACCCTTTACGTGGCAGAAAGCAAGATCAGTTAAACTCATACACAGATAATACTTTGAGGCAAAACACAGAGTTTCATAAAAAAAATGAAACTTATCCAGGCTTTGTAAGTTCTAAATTTTTGGAGAGCATTGGTTTTGAATTACATAATGAATGCCAGAGAAGACATTTTTCTAGATCTTTAGATGAAGAAGAGTTTACTTTCCCAAAAAGAGGAGCCTTCCTTCGTAACCAAAAAAGTGAATTATATAAGGGAAGATATGTCAGAAAGCACCATCTCTTATCCAGAGGGAGTGAAGGGTTTAGCACCTATTTGAGGTCAATCAGTCACAAAAACGGTATGAAAAAGCAAATTTTAGTTGCTAAATGCCTAATCTTGCTGCAGGGCACTTTTGGTTGTTCTTCACTAGACAAAATGTATTGCTGCAATATCACAAAAATACAGTATCTGATAGGAGCAAATCTTAGATTTTGGAGTTACTTTCCTGCCCATTCACAACCGAAATTTGAAAAGGTAAATAGTAAATGTACAAATCAGGAAATATCAGTAACTACAGTAAAGCAGCAGAAGAAGAAACCAAATAAAATGTTTAATAGTTCTTTTCATGGAGAAAGATTTAAAGCTTTCCCTTTTGTTTTATGTGAAAATGAGAAACATGAAACAACTGGATGTAGAAATTGCATAACATCTACAAATGAAGTTACAAATGAAGTCACATATACCATGAAAAAATATTTGGGTACTTCTTGTTGTATAAATGCTGATAGAAGAGAATGTGTTAGGTCAAAAGAGTTGCAAACATATTCTCATAATTTTCTTTCTAAAAAATATTTTTCTATTTTTGACACATATGAAAAAATTCCCCTTACTACTGATTCTGAAGACTTTGACCAGATCCCAGTTGTAATCCAAGACAATTCTGTCAAAAAAAAGTTGTCTGAAGAAAATGCAGTCACCAGTTCAAAAGAGGTTCCTAATTTGCCTGCTAAATCAAATGATGCCTTAGTTCTACCTGAGCAGTTAAAAACAACTATGGAAAAATGTATTTCTCTCTTGTTACAAGATAGCCAAACAAACAAACCTGAATTTTGCAAAAAAATAGATACATATAGCCCACATTTAGCAAATAAAAAAGAAAAAGTAGAAGACCAAAATCCTTATTTAAATTTTGAAAATTTATTTCCTGGTTCCTCAAATGTTTATCAGTCTATCACTTTGCCATTAGATAGCAGCTCTTTTGTCAATAAAGACAGAGTAGTAAGTGAAGATGGACACTGCAGGAGTTCCTCAAGTGCAGACAAACAAAAACAAAGTGAAAAAATTCATGCCACTGTACAATACCCATCCACAGGAAGTCCTGCCATGCCAGATACATACTTGCAATTACAGGCTAAAGAAACAGTGCAGTTTTCTTTACAAGGGCATACACAGACAAATAAGGCAGTCAGTTTAGAGCCAGCAACTTTGAAACATAATCTTGAATATGTAAAAGAACAGGAAGAGATAAATGATGAACAAATGCATGTAACTAATGAAAGTCAATGTGAGACTGTAATGAATGACTTGATTATGTCATATTCAGAAGATGAATCTAAAACATTCATTGCTGCAGAAGAGGAATTAAAAATGCATTTAACCATAATGAACAATGGATGTCTTGAAGATGTAAAAGATAAGTATTTACCTTTAGAAAATAAAATCACATATGAATTTGAACTGAAGAGAAGATTTGATTTAGTGCTAGAAGAGCTACATATGTTTCATGAAATTAGCAAGGGAAATGAAAACAATTTATCTAGTTTGGAAACAAACTCACACAACAATTATTGTGAATTAAAAAATTCTGAGGGGCCAGATGAAAATGTGACAAGTGTTCCTCAAAAGAAACTGTGTATTTCTTCTCCAATCTCTGGTACTATAGAAGGGCAAAACATAACTGACAGTAGTGAAAGTTCATTAAATGAAAAGATATCAAATGAAAATGAAGACCAAAAAGTATCTAAGGAATATTGTATTTCAAGACTGTCAAGTGAAGAATTGCTGCATTTACCTATTGCAGAAGGTAAGCACAAGAAATTATTGGCTATTATGTTAATAAGCAAATTTAAATTTCAGGCAATATTTGGTTTGCTTTAAAGTTGTGTTTCTCAACTCAAATAATTCTGTAACAATAACTGAGTTTTCATCGAATTGTACAAGGTTTGTCAGACAAAAGGTACTTGCCTATGAGTAGCCAAATGCAAAAAAACCTACGCTACTACCGCTGCCTGCATGCTGTGCTGTAGCAGTTGTAGCTCAGAATTCAGTCAGTCAGTTTCAGGCTTGCTCAAACCCACCTTAATGCAAATTCCATTACAGATTATTTATTTTGTCTTGGATTTCATCATAATAAGCCCTGCAACCCCTAAAAGAGTAAAAAACTCAGTAAGATGCACATTTACAGAGAGAAAAGGTTCAATTAAAACATCATACAATATTCACAAAGGATACAAACTGTTTTCTTACAACCGATGTCATAGAATCATAGAACGGTTTGGGTTGGGAGGGACCTTTAAAGGCCATCTAGTCCAACCCCCCTGCAATGAGCAGGGACATCTTCAACTAGGTCACGTTGCTCAGAGCCCTGTCCAACCTGACCTTGAATGTTTCCAGGGATGTGTTCTACTGAAAACTTTTGTAGTGTCATGACAATCAGCTTCATCTTTTCAAAAAGGATTTTGCATAATATTCAGAAGGCCATATTAATGAGGAGTCAAATAGTCACAAAAAATTCTTTTGGAGTTAGGTGATCAGTGGTGACAGTCACCTGTTAAATCTCTGGTTTGTTTAAGACCTCTAAGTGAACACAATAGCTAGTCTTGCAACATTTACATGATTTTGCAGCTGACATGGGTATTAATATCTTCTATTTAAAGAACATTAGTTTGGGAAAATAGGCAGTTTAACACAAGTTCATGTAATAGATTAATAAAGATACATATGAATATGTTCATGGGTGGTAGGCCCTACTTGTCATGTGTGATATTTGCATATTTCTCTAAAGTGTGTTCTAGTTATCTGTCCTCAGAAGTTAATTCTGGGCCATAGATCCCAAATAGATGAAGGAAGTTTGCTCCACTAAGGACCTTAAGCTTGGAAAGCAGCAGTAGGTTTCTAAACATATCCTGCAGTTTATTTTTCTCATGGCGTTGCCCTAAGCAGTTCTTGCCTGGTTCATTGCTTGTATTGCATTCTGTTTGGGATGACCTAACTTTTTCCATCCACCATAAAGAAAGCATATGTACCTCACTTACAGTTCTGGCTTTCAGGCCAGGCCCTCACAAAATTTAGGCAGTATTATAGTTATGTTTCTTTAAAGTTTAGATGCTGCCTTTTTAAAAATTATTTTATTTTTCCTTAAAGAAACAGAATGTCTGCTTCAAACAATAGGTGGGCAACCCTCTTTGTAAACTCTAACACTCCTACCACATTTGCTGCAGAATCAAGAAGTATTTAATGAGTAAAGGAAGGACACCAAGAAGAAAACCAGTTGAATGCTGTACCTTCTTTTACAAATAGCTCCTATGTGATAAATAAATTATTCAGGCACTTTTCAAACAGCATGTTTATCAGATTTCGTACCTGAAATTCAGTTTGCAGAAGTGATGAGTTCTCACAGCTGCAAATAAAATCAATGAGAGATATGCTTTGGTCATATTTGGTAAATTATCTGATAAAAATGCAGCCATCTCAAATTTGGCATCGGAAATCAATTTCTCAGGGACTTGGCTCTAAATTTGTGAAGTGAAGATTGCAGGGTTTTTGTGAAGGTAATTAGTGTTTGTGAAGCAATTAGAAAAGTGTCACAGAAAAGCCCTGGAGGGAAGTCTGTTCAGTAGTTGTAACAGTATAATGTGCTGCAAGTTACACCTTAATGTCTTGCCCCAGAGAATGAAAACCTAACAGATACTGGATAAATTGCTCACTAAGTGATCACTTTTCTGCCTAAGTCTGGAATAAGAAGACCTAAGCGGAGAAAATGATATATCATCAGAGGATTAAAAACTGCATCATTGCATCTATGCAAAGGAGAACTGCATGAGGTGTATAGGTTGCTTTTGACAAGGCACTGAGAGTGAGACTTTGTAGCTTCACTAGTATTTCCTGTAATATGCACATATATGTTTTACGTCAACAACAACCACAAATTAATAACTAGATTAAACAAACTTAGTTATTTGTTTATAGAAATTAGTTAAAATCTTAAATGTTGTATTTATGCTTCTGTTTTCAGGCCATTTTGATGCAGCTTATAAAAAGCCATACACATGGGACCCAGCTTTTTTATCCTGCACACTTCTTAAGGAACAAAACTATAATTTACAGAAAGAGGGAGGTAAGAGTAATACTATTTTGTTATTTATACCACAAATACCAGTGCTGATAAACTTATATCTCAAACATTTGTATTTGTTTCTTCCCTTTTTATCTTTGTCTCTATAGCAATCACATTTTGTTTAAATGTAGGTTGCTAGAAAGCTGTCCCATCTTTGGCTTGGGTCACAGAGCAAGTCATGCAGATGAGTCTTTTTGTTCTTTGGATAGAAGAAAAGAACTCTAACAATGTGGTGTTTCCTTTTTTGCTTGTTTTGGAGCCATTTGGAACAAACATCTTTGGGCCTCCAATCATTGTGGTGTAGCCAAGATATACTATAAGGAGAACATGATTTGATATACTTTCTTGGAAGAGTTGCAGTTTTGGACACATTGTGGAAGGAAATTCAGAAAGATATTGCCAATCGATCTATTACGATTTCAAAAAGCATGCTTTCGCATTTTTTCCAACACTTGGAAACATTTAGTAAAACAAGGCTATTGGTTTATTCTGAAATGAAATACTAAAGCATTGTAAGGAAAAGGCTACAGATAACTTCTGTTTCACTAGGTCAAACCATGTACAGATATTTTCATTTTTATTACCCATCGCACCTCTTAAAACTGATGCATACTTTGCTGTTCTCAGAATTCAGAAAGTTGTTTTCTTCATTCAGGCCATTCTGTGAAATAATGAGACTGAAAAATCTTGAATGTTTACAGATGACCTCTGGTGTTCTTTTCACCTGTTTTTTATTGAAGATATGTCATCTTTTGATAATATTTCATCTACCAAATGCAAAATGTTACAGAGAATTCTGTTCTACTTTTTTACTGCTTATCACTGCTCTATAAGGTGGTTTTGGGTTTGGTTTTTTTTTTCTTTTGTGGCAGGTGGATTCTAGTTTCTGACATTTGTAGTAGGTGTTGTTATTGCTTAGGGAAAATTCAAATTTCAGAATGCTGTATTGTGCATAACAGCACAAGGTGGTTGATATTAACATCTTCTTCTTGGAAGTTTTGTTCAGATGGTGTTGAAGCTTGCTAGATGGAACACTGTAGCTCCTGCAGAAGATCAGAAGGTGACTGAACCTGGATCATCTTTCCTTTCTTCTTTCCCTGTTGTTTTGGGCCACAGGGCCAAGGGCAAAGAAAAACAGACATTTCCTCCATTGCCATTAGCAGTAACTATTCCCTTTATACTGCTTCCTAGACTTTTTTAAGTTCCCATCTGAGCCTCTCCAGAAATGTTTGGAAGAAAGCCTTAGCAATGAGTGACTTCTTTTTTTCCCTGTGATTGCTGAGAAATCATGCAGGTTTCTAGGGCAATGGCATATTTCTAAGGCACTTTATACCTTTTTTCCAGAGCTTTGTCAGAATCAACGGGCACCTAATATGCTTCCAGTAGAAGAAGCTGAAAAAATGTTATGTTCCCCTCATTATCAATCTCAGTTGATAGCAAGTCTTCACTGTGAAGGTGGTGAGGCACTGGAAGAGATTGCCCAGGGAGGTTGTGGCTGCCCCATCCCTGGAAGTGTTCAAGGCCAGGTTGGATGGGGCTTTGAGCAACCTGGTCTAGTGGAAGGTGTCCCTGCCCATGGCAGGGGGGTTGGAACTAGATGATCTTTAAGGTCCCTTCCAACCCAAACCATTCTATGATTCTGGGATTCTATGAAATAGGGAATTGGTGAGGAGGTACATTGCTTCTGTGCTGCAATCTATGGTTGGCAGAGACAGTTCTCTTCCATTTACACTGAACTACCTTAGAGATTATTCTGAAGCAAGGACTATATCTATTTTTGTCAGGGGGAATACTATATTTACTGTACTGATAGAAGTTAATGTCAGAAGTTTTGCTGATGTGTGGCTGTCTCCCTCTATTTTTTAGTAGGATTCTGAGTCATCACATGTGTTCTTACATGGTTTGGGTTGTTTATGCGTCTTGGATATGATCACTCTGTTTCCACGATGGAATCCAAGCCTGTTAATTTAGCCAATTTAGTTGCCAAAACTCTGTGGCTTAATCCAGCATATTGCTCCCATAGTTAGAAGATTAGGAGGTACAGGTCTTATACTTGCTGGTATCAATGAGTTCTTTGTTTTACATCCCACTGTTTGGTCACATGAAGTGACTGTTGCCTCAGAAACTGTGACTGTTTTGGAAAGGAGATACCTAGGTGGGAAAAGAAGATTTATACTTCAGCAATTTTACAATTCAGCACGACTAACTACCATGATTTACTGGCTACATATAAACCCATAACACTTGACTGAATTTTACTGCATGCAGTTTCTCTTCCAACTGACTCTTATGAGTCTTATAAAAGATATAGCAGCACTACTGTCTCATCATTGACTTAAGAACAGAGCTTTGGGTTTTTTCTCATCCCATCATTTAAATTCTCGTGAAAGGCTAAGAGAATTTTTTTTCTCCCTTTAGTAGGATCCCAGCTGAGTGCCTAAGGCTCTGATGGGCTCACTATTTGATATCCTAGCTAATTGCTCAGTGCTTCATCATTTTGTAGAATAATGGAAAACAGAACTGGAAAAGATCTTGAGAAATTTGGCACCTTCATGTGTGATTATTACTTCTTCCGGATGACTTGTTGTTCTAGTCTCTAAGTTACAAGGTCGCAGTCTTCCATTCTTCCCCAGTGAGTATATTATTTTATGCAAAACAGAACAGCTTCTAAAGGATGACTGAATCATGCTCCAGATTACTAGATGGTGTATACCTTACCTAATAGACTATGGAACAGAAAATCCATATCCTCCTGTCTTATTTTCTGGAAAATGAGTGGCACAAGACGAGGCATCATGATTATTAACACTAGTAGAGTGATGCCTGGCTGTGTAATTTGGATTCGTACATCTAAACCCCTCAGACTAGTGGTAAGTATTAAAGCATACTGCTCTCAGTGTCTCCTCTGTCCCAGAATGGTAATTTGTATCAAACTATAGGCCTTTGCCAGTCTGCAAGGCAAGTTATGTAATGTTAGGTTGAGGATCCTTCTAATGAGAAGGATTCTACATGTGACCCATCTGTTAGCATTTCAATTTCAACCCAAAAGACTATGTTAGATGCTCTACAGCTGCACAAAATGGAGATGGGATAGGATGTAGTAAAGGACCGAGAAGCTGCAATTAATATTCATCTAATTTACATGTCTTGGCAGTACGTAACTCTGGTGTATATCATATGGAATTCTGGGTTACTTTCACTTTCTATTTCTTTTTTTTTTTTAATATAGGATACTTTCTGTCACATGAAGTTATAAGAGTACAGCCTCTTAAAACATGCAAGGGCCCCATCAGGATTGGGCTGTCAAGAAAAGCTCGACCCAAACAGCTTCATCCTTATCTGAAATAACTTAGTGGATTCTTTTACCAGTCTTCAAATAGAATCACTCTGCTTGAAAACTGTTGAAATGTTTTTATGTTAAGTTTTTCTGTTGATAGTTTGATCTTTGTGGTTTATAGGTTTTTTTAGATATTAATATTGCAGTATTTGCTAGTGATTTATTTAGGAATACTGTGAATATTTGATAGCAAAGGGATTTATAATGAATGTTTACTAGTAGAAGTTTTAATGGAAAGATGAGGACCTTTTAAAGTTTATGTAATATTAATAAAATCTGACATGTATTTTTCATCTATTAAAATATACAGTTGAAATTTTCTGTCAGACATTCTTAGAATCTTCTGTGTGTTTATTTGGTTTTAAAAACTCAATTAGTATTTTTAAAGGGATTTGTTACAAATGTTTAGAGAGGTGTAGAAGAGAATTTCAGGAAGCTAAATTTAGATTACTAAATGGGAATATTATGTTTTAGGCTTCAGAGGTCATTTCCTCTGATGTACTTTCAGTTCCATGCACTTGTCCTGTTAGACAAAGAAAACTCTTGAATTTCAGTGCAGGCTTAAGGAAGGAGGAAAAGTATAAATGCTACAGACAGAATGTCTTATTCTGAGGGTACCGATACCATTGCATACAATATGGAGGCAAAATACCAGCACATAAATTCTGGAGACTGTATATCTCAAAAAATGGGGAAACTTGGGCTGATCTGAAGCATACAGATATTGATTAGGAGCATCTGTTATTAATTGTTAATATCCTGATATTAGTGTTATCTAATAAAGAATAGCAACAGTTTCAACTGAATAAGCACAGCAAGAAACAAACATGGGTGAAGTCTGAAAAAACAATCACTGAAGTGTCAGAACAAGAATAATCCAATAACAGATATCAAGAAGAAAGCTTTAAACCCTCTATGCGATTGCACAGAGTTGTTTAGAAAGAGTGTATTTTACATTGCAGTGGATGAGAATTTCAGTATAACAAGCATTACAGAATAGTGATGGAATGATGATAAACCCCAGTACAAATAATAATACTTGGTTGCAGCTGACACAAGGAGAGCTGAGCAAGCTGAATCGATAGGGAAATATATCTATAGGTAAATTATTCCATAGAATTTATAGCAACAGTGCAAAGATTAAGTCACTACACAGTTTAATCTATTCAGCAGCAACCTTCAGAATATGTCGTATATAACAGTAAATATATCAGTATGATTATCCTATAGGGGTCTACATAAGAAAAGGAAATTCAGTACACAATGTTGAGAGAAATCAATGAGACAATAAAATCTAAGAAAATGGTTATTATTTGGTTTATAATTTCTGTTATTCTCATATGGAATAGTAAAAATGGCAGATGAACGTTTGTTTCTAGGAACAGCTGGTTCTAAAACAAGGGTTTCTAAACCTATCTGGGGACCATAGGTTGCCCAAAAGGTGTAGTAAGTGCTGTGCACCTGGTCTAAAAAGAATTTTAAACAGTAAAACTTACTAACTTGCCCATTAAAAATTCAATGATGCAAGTATAAAACCATCCATGCTAATGGAAAACATATTTCTGGAGGCCACAGGACAAGAAATTATCCTTCCTTTATCAGTAGACCTAATCTATGGAAAAGTTTATAAGGGCTAAGGAAATGGGCAACTAGAAAACAAATTCAGAAGCAATTCAGAAGAAGCTCTTAGGAGGGCAGGGCCATTAGTCAGGTCCCTTGGGAATGTGCAAGTGAGCCTGAGGAGTCCAGTCAGGCAGCTGAACAGAGACGGATGGACTAGACTTTGTAACACCTTCACCATCAGCAGCAGACACCTCTGTCTCAGAGAGGGTAACTTGGCGTTATAGATCAGGGTGACAGTGTGGAGGAGCTTGTGGACTTGTGGTTGGTAGCAACCCCTAAATGGCAACTGAGGGTCACTGCTTTGTCTTCCTCATGCTTCATTTTAGCCATTGTAAGTGTGAGGTCTTTAGATTTTAGCAATTGTGAATAGACAGTAACGGGATGCTGGTTTCTCAGTGCTCCGTAAGAAGTATCAGCTTAAGTTTCTCTGGATCCCAGTAAGTAGCAACTGATCAAAATTCTTTAGCTAAGCGTTCTTTATTGTGTACCTAAAGCCGAGCAAAGAGAGTTGATCTATAGGTATCTGCATGTCCCCCCTGGAGTTTTGTCCTCACAGCTGGGCAAACAGTTTCTGCCCAACGTGAACTGGCTTTCAGGAATGATGTCTTACCAATAGATTCTCTGTCTCATATTTGTAAAGGTTGATGTTTACAATAGCAGGATTTCTTACAATTTGGGAGTGATACTTCTGTATTTACAACACATTCTCTGATCTCTTTGGGAAAGCCTCTCTCTGTGTCGTTGTCCTGGTTTCAGCTGGGATAGAGTTAACTGTCTTCCTAGTAGCTGGTACAGTGCTATGTTTTGAGTTCAGAAAGCGAAGAATGTTGATAACACTGATGTTTTCAGTTGTTGCTCAGTAGTGTTTAGACTAAAGTCAAGGATTTTTCAGCTTCTGATGCCCAGCCAGCGAGAAAGCTGGAGGGGCACAAGAAGTTGGCACAGGACACAGCCAGGGCACCTGACCCAAACTGGCCAACGGTGTATTCCATACCATGGGATGTCCCATCCAGTATAGGAATGGGGAAGTGGGGGCGGGGAATCGCCGCTCGGGGACTGGCTGGGTGTCGGTTGGCGGGTGGTGAGCAATTGCACTGCGCATCATTTGTACATTCCAATCCTTTCATTATTGCTGTTGTCATTTTATTAGTGTTATCATTATCATTATTAGTTTCTTCTTTTCTGTTCTATTAAATCGTTCTTATCTCAACCCACGGGTTTTGCTTCTTTTCCCGATTTTCTCCCCCATCCCACTGGGTGGGGGGGAGTGAGTGAGCGGCTGCGTGGTGTTTAGTTGCTGGCTGGGGTTAAACCACGACAGTTGTTCCCCATCCTACACCTCTGGTGGGAAAAGATATCTTTACTCCACAGAGCCATCTTCCCACATCCTCTTCCTGTGTGCCTGTGATCATTAATGAAACTTGGGAATCCAATGAAAACATTGCATTTATAATAATTGTGGGGCACCTCTGATGGCCGTGGCTTGGAAATATGCATACCATTTCTATCCTGGGAACTCCCAGTGTTCAGAGCATGATGATACTGGGTGTCAACCACCTTACAAAAGCCACTAACCATAGAACTTTACAGATCAGTACAAGGATGACAGTCAGAGCACTTGTGTCTACCACCAGCTTCCACACCACAGACTGATCAGAGTTTGTGATGTCTGGGGGTCAAGGCCTTGAATGTCTAAGATGGAGACCTCACAACTCTGATTCTTTGTTAACTAGTGTCCAACACGGAGTCATGAAAATGGCCTTCGTCATTCTGAAATTAGTTACATCAGTGGAAGTTGTGAAGTCATGTACGGAGATGATGTGACCCCACCAAAGGGTACTTGTAATGAATGTTCACATAGCTAATTCTGAAACACTTTTCCTTGAAATACCTAGGTAATTTTGTTCTGCCTTGTAGTAAACTTCGGGATGCCTGGAAACTCAGGTTCTACTAAAATCTGCAGGAATCAATCCCAAGGAAAGATTCCATTAAATTACCTCATCATTTTTTATACAGCAAATCATACTTCCACTGAAGAACTTTGCTGTCTAGTAAAAAGTTAAGATACAAAAAGTCAGATACAAAATAGGAAATATCTTTAAAATACCCAAGAGTTAAGCAGTAACTGTCTGTACTACATGCAATTTTTAGAATTCAGAAACATGCTTATTTTTAAATCAATGAACTCACCTGTTTTTGAAAAATGTCTCTTTATCTGATGCTTTTATATGAAAATACTACGATGCTCTTGTGTGCAGTATACAGAGGTAAACAGGCTACTTTTTCAGGACAAGAGACAAGAGTCTTAGATTTATACTCAGTGGCAAACTTCCTTGTGTTTAATGGTGCAAAGTTTGTGCAAGAATGTCCCAAATATCCCAGAAAATATACTTGAAATACAAAATTGCATTCTCAAACTTAAAAAAATACCCAACCACAAAACCCCAGACAATCAATCAAGTAAAATAATAAAAATTGGACCATGCAGACAAGCAGAAAGAATGGTCCAGCTGAGATATTATGTAAACTTTATGCTTCGCTGATCATTCAGCTGGAGATCGCTGCTAACATGCCCCCATCTTAAATAACAGAGGAGGGGTTGGCACTGGGAACACCAGGCTGGCCTTCTGCCGACTTTAGCTTCCCCAGCCACCGTCAGCTGGCGAAGCTCAGGCACCTTGTTACACTGGAGAGAAGCACGTGAGCCTTCAGCTGCGTAAATCGGCGATATAAATTGGCATTGTTCCATTGACTTTTGGAGCTGTGCGGGTATATGCCAAGCAAAGAACCCGCCATATGTCTTCGCATATTTTATCGAAGCAATGTGTACAGATTTTGAATTTTTTTCATTGCAGACAGTATTTGGTGATATTTTTTGAGTTAGCTAAGCTTAGTGATGCTGACTCTAACAGAAATGCAGATGTTAAGTGCCATTATACTTCAATAATTACGCAGAAAAGCTTAAATATAATTTCTGAATCATTTTTTCTCAGCTGCTAGAACAATAGATATAGCTGTGGCTTATTTAATACAAAATGATTCAATTACAGCCTACTGAAAGCCTTGAATTCTGTTATAGGTACCCATACATGTGATTTTTTAATAAATAGTAATTGAATGTATCTTTTCTGTCTGCCTTTCTAATGACTGGATGCAAAGCTAACACTGCTCTTAGTGTATTTTGGATAAATGTGGGCAATTAATAAGTGAAGAAATGCAAGATTGTTAAAATCGAGCTTAATAACAGCACCTGTATAGTAGAAGTATAGCTATTGTCTCTTTCAGGGAATTGAGTTGAAAGAGATGATGAAGCCCTGTTACTCCTTCTACTGTTGGAAGACAGTTTCTAAACAAGAATAGATGACAAACGTTTGAGGGAAGGCATCAGAGAAAGGGCTGGAATGACTGTATATAATAAAAGGTTCTTCATCAAGCAAGATGGTGACAGGGCACTTTTTGTGAATATACGTTACCAAGAAGCTTCATGTGGTTAAGGATGAGCTCAACTTTTGCTCTTACAATTCATATCCAGTTTTGACCTTAACGCTCTGCTCCCAACATGGACATCCCACCATGTTGTTCCCACACACCACTGGAGAATGTACCTGCCATTGTCCCCTGACCGAGCCACTGAGGTCTCCTTACTTGCTGTGTTCCTGCTGAGCCATCAGTAGAGCATTTCTAGACAAAGTGTCAGGTAAACTCAAAATACATTTGAAAAATACCTGGGAAAATTAAAAGTTAATTTCTGTTAAGTATGATTTAGGTGAAAATGGCAATTAGGACACTGGTTTCAGCATTCATCTGATGACATTCTGGCTGATAGATGAAAGGCTGACAGCTGTCTATATGAAATGCAGCAATTTAACATTTACAAGTTATGATTAATTTCATAAGCAAAATTAGTTCATGATTTGATAAGGTAACCAAAGTAAACATACAGGCATTTTATAAAATATATGCTACCATTTGATATTTGATCTGAGTCGATGCTGCAATAAAAGAGACCAAGTATTGATACTAAAAAGAAATATATGTTCCATTTTGTTATTTAACATCTTTCCCCCACAAGGCCCCTTGAATTATCACAATATTTTTAGCCAGGAGTCATAATGAAAATTCAATATAAATTATATTCAGTGTATGCACTAAGAAAGATGCCTAGACTAATTCTATTTTAAAATACTTTCTGTCAAAGCTTAAATATGCAAATATGCAAAGCTTACCAAAGAAACGTGAAAAATAAGTGCATCAGCATAGAGAGAGAGATATATATGTATAAATACATGTATAACCTACCATGTTTTAAAGTATAATCAAAATGTATTCTCATTAACAATGACATTTTGGAGCCTCTAATGCAACATATTGGCAATGATATATTTCACAATTTTGAATGGAGGTTATGACTACACGTGGAGAGATGGGAAACAGATTGAATTGACTTGGGAAACCCCAGTCAGTACAATAGGCTGGGCTTTAAGGTGACCTGAACTGCCTTTGGGACAGAACTGTCTCTCTCCATTGACTAGCGAGGAAACTTAGGGAAAGCTTGTGCCAGAGTCAGTGTTTTCAACAGACTGCAAGAGTTGAAAAAACTTTTTTATTTCTTATTTGTAGCTAAGGGTGAAATAGACAGCTGTTTAAAGTCTTTTCCGGCATTGAAATTGTTATTCTAAGGTTTGTATTCCAACAGTATCCAGGACCTCTGGTTACAACTCACTGTTTATTGCAAAATCTTGCAACAAAGATTTGGTTCCTGTCCCAAAGATCTTACAATTCATTTTTTTCAGTCTGTCAATGTACCTTTAATTTATTTATTGCTTATTACTGTGACATTTAATGAAGGCAAAATGTCCCCCCCCCAAAAAATCCCTTCTTGAAGAGAGCAATCTTTGATTTACTTCTACACTGTAGATAAAAGAATCTTTTTAATTTTAAAATAATTTTGTTTGTTTGGAGCAGTATGTTGGTAGATGCATGAGTGAAGGGATGGGTTATACGTATGCAGCAGCCAGGGAACTGACTACGGGAAAGGTAATGTCCTATAGATTAGTCTGAAGATGGATCTCAGGTTTTATTCTTCTCATCTGTTCCAAACATTCCCACCCTTTTTGGAGCAGACTTTTCCTTGAGAAAATGAACAATGTGTTATGTGCCATTGGACCCAGCTCCTTGTGCCCCTTACCCTACGTATCAGCTCATTCTTCTTTCTGCCTCACTTTCTTCCCTCTTCATAGTTGCTTTTGTCCTGGAATTTGCTGAGGTTCTGCCAGCATGGTGGAAAGCAACTAGAGCTGGACTTTCCGACGATCAGCCTAGCTACAGCAAAACTTACCTGCTTGGGCTTGCCAAAGTTCGCCTGTGATATGCTTGTGCCTCAAAAGTACACCATAACTGACCAGATGTGGTGAACTACTGGTCTTGTCCAATATTTTCACTCTGGGAGAGGTTTCGTGGTGATGGATGGGTGCTGAATTGTCTCAATATTCCTCTCTGACCATGGTATCTGTAAGCCTGTGTTAACACTGACAGCTCTGAGTTGCCCAGCTTCGGAATGGTTAGCAGGGATGGTTATAAAAAAACAGTAGTGTTAGAAATCTTCAGCTTCCAGGAACCTATGGAGTGTGATGGTCAAGGGAACTTGAACATGGTATTGATTTTGAAGCCAGTGCCATAAGGAGAGTGCAATGAGAATTAAAATATAACTCTTCTTTTTCTCCCTGTGAAATAAGTATTTGTGGATAGAATGCTCATTTTTTGTGTTTCTTTCTATTTTATGTGTATATTTTATTATCTGTTTTTTAAAAACCCTGTCATTAGCAATATATCTGTAAAAAAGCTTTTAGGATGGGGGAAAGCTGTAGAAAAAAAATGTTTTGACATGTCTTCAGAAGAGGATCTTTTTCAAAGGGTGATGAAGGCTTGAATTATGCTTGTATACTTCACTATACGACTCTTCTTTTATCCCATGTATTTAGTATGTTATTGCTTGAAAATAATTATAGGGTGCAAAGAATGGAGGTATGAGAAATAAGTATAGTTAACACTGAAAAAAAAATACAAGACTGTTCACAAAACTGAAGACACAGCGTAGGACGTGTTCATCCTTGTGAAAATTCTTCCTTTGTAAGTGCTGCCAAGGTCAGTGTCAGCTTGAATTCTTTAATGCATACTGTAAGTGCTAGCCGTGCAGATTAGATCTGCCCAGAGCTATTCTTATTTGTTCATCCAGCTTTTAAAAATACATGTTTGTGCTCTTCTATTAAAAAAATTTCCATTAAAAAAATCAGCAGTCCAAGCTTGTATCAAGTCTTTCATTATACTCTTTCTCCACCTACTTTTCATTTTGCCCCAGGAATATGTACAAACAAGTTTCCAGCTGCACGCTGCTGAATGTATTTTCACATTCAGTAACAAAGCAATAATATATTTCCTGCATTTCCCAGATAAGTTAATGAAATTATATTTTATAAGGAATAAAAATAGTTTAATGTTAGGACTCATTATGGGAATCTTAACGTTTACTAAAATGCTGAACTAATAATATTGAACATGGAATTGTATTAGTAATTGCTTTTATTTCTAGAATGAATCTTTACCTGCATGAACTATGTCATTAGTGGCACAAAATATTCCAAAGAACAGCAATATTTCATGCAGTCCCACTTATCCTATTAAGGCTCCTATTTTTATGAAGCTTCCAAGGAAAGACAGGGGGGAAAAAAGAAAGAGAAATAAGTCCTTTTTTTAATGTCCTTTTTTTTTTTTATTGTTAGGTCAAATGTGAGGTTGTTTGGCTATTGCCAGATCTTCTTAGGGTCAAATCTTGTAGTATTTTTTTGCATCAACCTATTTTTCTCTGGCAAAGAAAACATTGGAAAAAATTCTAATTCAGCTTGATTCCTAGGTATGGTCCTTAAGGATTCCTGGAGATAGTTGTCTATAAGACAGGGAGGTACATGATACTTCCTGGGCAACCACAAGCAGGAGTAGTAGGAGTCTGTCAGTCTTTGTTCCTAGTATCTACATACACAGTCATTTACAGCTTTGCCCTTGGCAGTCTTTTCCGAAGAGCTCAGGAATATCTCTGTAACAACGGATGGATGCTTGTGGACAATGCTGGGGTAGAAATCTGTCAGAAATACTAACAACTTGTTCAGGATAGTCCAAAGATGTGATATCAGAGATTTGCTATCATCATTAATTATTCCGGACTACCAAATGCACTCGCTGTGTTTCAATGAGGTGATATTGGGCTTCCCAATTTGATAACAATTGATATTGTTTCATTGGCACTGAGCCATCTGAAATTTGGGGAGGTGATGACCTTGCAACCATCCCTCTTGATTCCCATGTTGCCATACAACTCTCTGTCTGCTGGCTTTATTGTTCTGGAGAAAACTGTGTTTTTTGAAAGTTTAAACTACTATTTTCTTCCATCTCTTGCTCACTCATCTATCATTGCTGTGCTTCCTGCTGCTGATGCTGGGCTGCTAATGGCTTTTCAAGCTGACCCTGCCATAGCTTGTTGACGCTGCTAGGCTGTCTATTGTAGTACTGACTTTGTATCCGCGGCGAGACGCTGGGTCTGTTGTGGCCATGCTTGTCCCACTCTGTACTGTTGCTGTTCTTACTGTGCTCCTGTGAGTTACTGACAATTTATGTCATGCTGGTTCCGTATAAGAAGGGCGATCTGTCCTGGTTTCAGCTGGGATAGAGCTAATTGTCTTCCTAGTAGCTGGTACAGTGCTATGTTTTTGAGTTAGGTATGAGAAGAATGTTGATAACACTGATGTTTTCAGTTGTTCCTAAGTAGTGTTTATTCTAAGTCAAGGATTTTTCAGCTTCTCATGCCCAGCCAGCAAGAAGGCTGGAGGGGCACAAGAAGCTGGGAGGGGACACAGCCAGGACAGCTGACCCAAACTGGCCAAAGGGATATTCCATACCGTGTGACGTCATGCCCAGTATATAAACTGGGGGGAGTGGGGGCGGGGGGATCGCTGCTCGGGGACTGGCTGGGTGTCAATTGGCAGGTGGTGAGCAATTGCACTGCGCATCATTTGTATATTCCAGTCCTTTTATTATTACTATTGTCATCTTATTAGTATTATCATTATCATTATTAGTTTCTTCTTTTCTGTTCTATTAAATCGTTCTTATCTCAACCCACAAGTTTTACTTCTTTTCCCGATTTTCTCCCCCATCCCACTAGGTCGGGGGAGAAGTGAGTGAGTGGCTGCGTGGTTCTTAGTTGCTGGCTGGGGTTAAACCACGACATGGTCTTTCTTAAGACTGTGCAAGAGATTATTTTTTGTTTGGCGGCTGAGCCAAACATGAAAAGTAATGCCTGAATTGGAGTATTTTTCTTTCTTTTAAAGATTTTCTTTTGGAGCAGATTTTTTTTTTATAATTTTTTTTTTATTTATCTAGGTAGAATCTAAGACACTTCAGCAGAAAATGTTCTTTTCTATGAAGACAAGAAATTCATTATGTCCATTTAATGATCCCCAAATCGTTGACAATGCCTTATCTGTACTGATGTTCTCAGTCTTTCTCATTGAAGCAGCCTGAGACAGACAGTGCTCCTGAACCTGTGCTGGCAGCACTAGACACCTTCCAGATCCTGTTCTGAAGGATGATCATCCTTCCTTTGGGGGAAACATAAGCAAATATGATTTGTAACCGTACTTTTTACTGATAACCTTTACTTAACATTATCTCAGGAACCCACACCAAGGTGCGCTTTCAGAAGATGCACTCTAACATGTGTTTCTCAAGCTGCTGAATTTCCTGTATTATTATCTGGTTCCTCATATTGGCTACAGGACTGCTGCTATGAATAATGACATTGTATAAAAATTATGAGTAATGAGATGATAAGATTATACAATGTAGATCTGGGAATTGTACAAGCAATCTGAAAAAAGGAAGTGGGGCAAAATAAATATTAGGCAAATAAGATTTCAGAAGACTGGCTCTTGTTAATCTTTCCTGAAGAGCAAAACTCAACATATTTGCAAAAACTTCTGAAAAATATGTACTTTTTGTGAGTGTACTATTTGGACAAAGAGAGCAGTGAAGCATTCTGTTTGTGCTGTCTAAGTGGTATGCTGTGCTTTTTGAGTGGGGGCAGATGTGAATGCTGCTTACGCTGTTTGGAATATTTTTTGCATAACACTGAAACCCAGTAAAACAGAGGAATATTCTGGAATTGTTCATCTCTTCATAAATCTGCAATTTCACAGAAGTCAACTACATGAACCCACGTATTTATAATAAGAAAATAACAGTATTTAGCAGATGAAGGTAACTGGTATCACCCAGCAGTTTATTTTACCAAAATTAAGCTTCACCTGAGATGTAGCACTTATCAGCTGTAATAAACTATTCTTGAATTTAAGATGAAAGTATCTTTTTTTTCCAATTTCATATAGATTCATGGGTGGCTTATGTGTTATTTTACAGTAGATTAAAAAGCCTGATTTTCTTTTCAGTTATAATACTCTAATACAATCTACTTGATAAGAATAAATTTGGGTTTGATCCTGCAAAGTAATATGAAGGTTGAGAACCTGAAATTATTCTGAGAGGAGATGAGGATATACAAACAAAGAAATGCCATGAAAAAGGATGTTATCAGTACAGTCAATATAAATCATTATTTTCTCTGCAGACCCACCATTCTGCAACTACAATGTTTCCGCTGTTTTTAAACACACAGCAGTTTCATCACTTTTCTTGTAAAAAGGATTTTAAATCCTACACTTTATCTATGTAGCATAGGCAAATTTATTCTAATTTTAAAGATTTTTTCTAAAATTAACAAAATAAAACAATATCACAATTGTTTTGTCAGCACAGGAACATGACTCATCAAAATGTTAATCTACCAAATTCCTTGGCATTGTTCAACTTTTCTGTAACCATCTAAACATTTTTTAAATGCTGTTTCTTGATTCAGCAATTGATTTGGCTATTCATTCCCAATTGTGATTGATGCTATTGATTGGCTTCTCAAAAGGTCTGATTCAAAGCCTCCTGAAGTCAGTAGGACATCAATAATTTAGTCTGTGTACTTTGGATCAGGCCTGACGTGTAATCAGAATAACTGTTGTTTTCGTCTAGACTGCTTTTCATTGCTACTGATTTTGTAGCAGAGTGAAACCAGCATTACCTGGGTTTAAACTGTAAACTCTTAGTTCTTCTTGTAATTAAAACATAAAGAATATATAATGAAAACATGACAAAAGTTATTAATGATAATTCCTACTTAAATAACAGTAACATAAAATCATCTAATAATACCTTGAGGGGAAAATTATTTTGGGGTACTATGATTTTGGTTTTACGAGTGAGAAAATGAAACTAATACTAGAAACGATGAAGATCACGGGAAACAATATTTGTAAACCAAATGAAGTCTAATTGTGGTTTGAATGAAATAATTTGAATCTCTCTTAAAAGAAATGTATTTCAACTTGAAGCTCCCAATTTAGCATGATCTGTAACAAAAATCCTGTTAAAATATGTCAACATTAAATTTACATTTGTGTTTTTACTCTAAAATTTAGCAAATAGGTTTATTAGGCAACTAGGAAGTAGCTTTCTGGTGGCCAAAATACTGTGTTGAGTAACTTTTTTCTCATTAAATTACTTTTGTGTTGGAGATTCATTAATATTCATTCACTAAAATCTAGCAAAGGTCAGCCAAAAGGTAATTGTGTGAGGACTGAATACCTTTCCTTGGAACTTTCTGTACATTTTAAAACAAGTTTTTTTCTTCTACTAATTTGAAGGAGGACTTACTGGCTCTGTCAGATGTCTCTTACTCCAAGACAACCTTTTAGGTGGTGTATCTGCTGCAGGCACACACAGACACACATACGCGTTCTCACAACAGTCTTGTGAATTTACACCGATGTGGGGAATTACCAGCATCACTGAAGAGCAGCTAGCTGTGAACAGCAGCAAAGAGCACCACACAGCAATTTGGGATGGCAAGTAATCACATCTTATCATGCAGAAACTCCAGTTGACTTAGGCAAAATTTTCCAAGCACCAAATTGGTGTTTGGCCAGGACACTGCAGCAAACCCCTTACTTTTAAAGAAGTAGCACTTGAGCATTAAGGAATTAATGAATGAACATTAAGGAATAGAAGAGCATTAAGGAATATAGGTGGGCTGACTTAACATTTCAGACAAAAAGTAAAACCTCTGAACATAAAGGACACGTCAGCATTCTATAACAAGGAACAGCCTCAACTCAGGCTCAAAATAACAGTAAACTGTTAGTTATTTATTATAAACAGCTAACTGGTTTTAAGCTTGTCTTAAAAGTTTGAGTTTAACCTTAGGGGACAATTACAGATGTAATTTATGCTGCCAGCTCAATCTAGTGTATCATCACTGTTGCAGCCCAAGAGCAATGGATAGTATTTTACTTTTTGTTGGCATTTTATCCTAGGTATAGTTTATGATCTGGTCTGGCATCGTGGCAGTGTCTGGGCAGCAGGGGAGACCCCAACTTACCTTTCTGTGGCTCTTGCCCTCAGGAGGAGCTCCCTAGACAGAGGTGAGATTGCTCTTTCCTGGGGACATACTGAGTGTTTGTGGAAGGGAGAAACTTCTCGAGCTGAGGGAGGAAGAGGCAGAGACCACACCAGGAGCAATTTTGCCGCAGGAGGAGAAGCTGGGAGATTCCTTAGAGGAGCAAGCACATGATCAGGCTTCAAGGTGACAGCAAGGAGACTTTCATAGAACTGCATAGAGCTTTTTCATGCCAAATACACTAAAAACAAGGAAAAGAAAGAAAAAAAGAACAGGAGAAAAATTTGCTTTTATTTTAATCAGTCTCACTGAGCAGAGCTGTGTACAGCACCTGAAAAGTAATTTTGTGTTAGTTTTCATTCAGATCAAACAGCATCTGACATTCAGAGCTTCCTGATACCTTCGGTGGTCGCCTTAAGGAAAACATGAGGCGATTCTGCAAGTCTGGCTGACCTGAAGCTCACAGACCAGCTTATTCAGACTTACCCTTTTTCTGTAATTGTTGTGAAAATGCTAGCCAAACTAGTCAACTGCCAGGAGCTGCCAGACTGAACTTGCTTAAATTCCTTAAATCTCACTGTGCCACAGTGACACTGGGTGCTGCTGAATCAGTTCTCCCTCGGTAAATCATAATGGAAGAAATTTAAGGCAGATAGGCAAAAGTTTTTACAACTTAGCAGTTACAAAGAACCATCACATTCTTTTGTCAAAACTGTTTTTTGGGCTTGCAAAGGCCCCGGTCAAATGTTAAAACTCTCCCCTGCAAAGAAAGTTATTTAATCTTTCTTTCAGAGAAAATCTATTTCTAATTTCCTATCAAATGCTACATCAGAACAGACCCAAAACAGTTATGATGCTGAGCAAAACCACCTAGAGCTGGTGAGAAAAAGCTGACAATAGGGGCACCTCTTAGGTCTTGGTCCTTTTTTTGGTCTCAGATATCTCACGTGGGTTTACAGAGCACCTTTGTCCTTTTTGCTCCAGAGACTGGGAAGAGATGCTCACAGTTTCTTTCTGGAAGCAACTGTGCAGGAAATATTTTATCTACAAGAAGGTAGTCAGCAGGGCTGAAGGAGGAAACATACAACTTGTGACCACTGTTGACAGGATCCCAGAGACCAACTTGTACCTTCCTTCCAGCTCAATAAATGTACATCTGAATGCAATGACACATACATTTGCATATATACACTTACATAAATACAGAACTGAGATAATTAGAGCATTTCAGTTTGTTGCTTTGCTTTAGATTTAAACCAAATTTTCCTGTCTCCCTTGAAAGTACCTTAACAGTGAGGGTTTCCCAGCCTTGAGGAGGCCACTTTTACATGTAGGAAGGCAGGTCATTCACAGAGCTGACTGGGCCAGAAAGGAAGGGCTTGAAAAGAATTTTTTTTTTTAATAATTTGACCAGTAGGCACTCAGCTGAAAGGGACCCATCGATGGTTTTGGATATAGTTCCTGTTCCTAGAATTGTTTTTATATTTATTAAGAAAATGCACAAATAGTTTTCTGGAAGTGGACCAGGACACAGCTCTCTGCTCCCAAGTGAATCCGCTAATCGTAATTTTACTTAATGTTATTGACACTGTGGTCTAAAGAAATTTCAGCTAGTTTCTTGTGGTGACACCATTTCAGTGGGGAGGAGTAGGATATCATTCCTCCATCCTCATTCTACTTTCAAGAATAGTTACCTATTGTGGTTAGGAGATGGAGATTTGACCTTGTAAGGCTGAAAAGAGAATTCATTCCACTGTACGTAGAAATTGCAGGGTAAAAGGTGCATAGTGCTGTCACAAATGTGTCCTGCAGGGTGTCTGCTTCTGTCAGCATCTGATATGGTCTGCGAAACTTCACAGATCAAATCCCAGAGGCACCTCAGGGAGATGTTTGTTCATTCTGGGGCCTTGGGCCTGAGCTGATATCCACTTACTCACAGTAGGGTGGCTTGACATGGACAGAGGTACTTTTTTAGCACTTTAAGCTAAAAAAGAAAAGCTAAACAGCTAGGGAGATTAGGTTTAGCCAGCTGCTCAAAGTGGATTTTGAAACCTGCATTCTGCCCCATATATCTGTCATGAGTCAGGTGCTACTTACATTGTGCGTGGCAGAGATTTTTGCAGTCACTGAAAACTTAGCTGTATCTGAAGAAAAATAATACATTCTGCATGGTCTACTGGAAAAGAAAATTAAAATGTATGTGTCTGCTCTTACAGAAAGAATTGTAAAATTAGGCTGATCAGTCTGATTCAGTCTCACATACTGAGAGATAGCACATTTCCCATGTTGCTTGTTTCTTCAAGGATAAACAGCATCTGAAATGACTCTGAATAAATGAAACTATTCTTTTCAAGTTTAATTCAAGGTAAAGCAAGTGTCCAGCGCAGGTAAATGTAATACCTCTACCTTGTAAATTAATTTCACTTGGTTTTTAAAAGATACTTTGCTATAGCTGCTACTAATGGTTTCCCTGATAGAAGATATGACCAGTTTCAGCAGACCCCCAAGAAAATTGCTAAAACTAGGCCAATCACCCCAAAAGGCTGAAGGTGTTAACATTTTAAACAACAAACCTATTAAAATGCAGACTCTTTGATCACTAGGCATGGCTTATCATATTAAGAAACTGTTTCATGTGAAAATGGATAAGAAGGATAACAAAAACTGAGGCAACTAAAATAAATACAATAAAGAGGAAGAAAAATGTGTTTTCTGGTATTACTGCTCATATAAAAGTTGTTCTTCCTGTATTTATATATGTAGAAATGTTATGCCAAATATTTTACAGAGCGTGGATGACATTTCTGTAATTTATACTGGGAACTAAGGCAAACCAATCCACCAGCATCAGTTAAAATCAATACAATCTACAGCAACTGTCTGCAATGCAGAGGATACAGGGGCAGGCATTTGAAGACAGTCAGAATGCGAAGAAGCTGGCAATAAAGAAAATTATACACTGATGCCTGAATGCAGATTTAAAAAAACCCAACAAATGTAAAACCCAGGCATGCCAAAGCTGTCCTCAGAGAGTAAGCACTTTTTAACTTGTAGCAGATAGCAGTGACCTAAGTGTCATTCCAGGAACAACAGTGACATAAGAATGAGCTGCTATTAGACAAGCTTTGGACAGTAACAAGTACTTCTACATGAAGTCATCAAGTTATCTTCTTTCTCCTCCAGTTAATGTATTAAGGGATCATTTAAAATGAAGATCCCACTCTACCAGTCATAATAGAGTTTTATTTTATCTGTTTCATATTCTTGCTAGGGAGAATTAAAAATGAAACACGTACTAAACTCACATTTGTCTCAGGGCCCATCGCTGCAGTGAGGAATACCTTCCCCTGTGAACTGAAATCTAATGATTTAGCATCCTACATCATGTTGATATAAGACAGACTCTCTTGCCTAGAGGACACTCTAATGATACACTCTAGTGTAGTTAAAGTTGCAAATGATTTCCGTTTCAGCCTAGTTTTTAATCTTGCCATTTTAAATGGCCAAAACAAAATTGATCTTGCTGATATATTTGTTTGTTCTAGAAAATTAAAAGCTTTGTGAAAAGCTGATAAGCAAATTGCACTAGTAAGATATGACAGTTTTAATAAACTTCCTTCAGTAAACTTCTGACTTCCTTTTTTAATGAACATTATATCTCAAAAGCTTCTGGGCTATAGTGGCACCAAACATAGTTAATTTTTATTGATCTCAGAATTCAAAGTGGAACCTCTGAATACTTTAAGATCATAAAATGGTTAGTATTTAAATCATTCTAAATGCATTTGGAGAACATAAATGAATTTTATGATGTATGGAATTTAAGTCACACTTTTTTATGGAATCTGCAGACTTATTGTAACATATTATTCCTGACATAAAAGAAGAGAGGCTGAACTAACATACTTCTCATATAGTCCCAGCACTTATTTATGTTGTTATTAAGTACCCATGTCACGTCTCGGAATCCACAAGAATTAAATTCTCAGGAACACTGCTACAGAGATGGAGCTGTGGTCAAAGGAAGGTTCCAGGTAACAACATGGTAAGGAAAATCAGACGTAGGCTGCACTGGAGTGGTAGGTTGCCTCCAGGTGATAGAACTTGGATAAAACAATCTTACTCATCATCATTCATATTATGTCACTACTGACAAGTCTGAAAGGAAAAGCAATTAAAAATCAGGCCAATACCTTGGCCTACCACTCCTGATTTACTTATGAGCTATGAGAGATAGCTCCCAGCAAAGTTTTTATATTCTTGTGTATTTTTCAGACTTCCATTGATTGCTTATGGGCTGGAGACCTCCAGATGAAGCTAGAAACTACCAAGATTCAGAATAATTCTTCAGATTTCTAACCTTAGTTCTCATATGATTAAGGTTTATAATTTTTTTTTCATTATCTCAAAACTAGTCAGAAACCATGCTCTTCAGGCCAGGCAAACAACATCTTCATATCTGTCAGAGCATCTAAGCCACAAATTCCTTGTTACTGTATGCTTTCTCTGCAGATTTGCTGGGATGTCTCATACTTTATGTAGGTGATAGGATCACACATGAATTAGACTGATTTCCTTCTCTTAAACTATTGCCATTCTTACAGATTTTGATTACTCTCCAAAATAATAAAAGAAAAAGACCAATGTGCAGTAGCAAAACTTTGCTTAGTGCAGAAAGTTTAACTGAATATTTCTAATCTTTCCAGGAGTTAGGATATTTAGATGGAGTTTGATTCTGACTTCAAATCCAAGCCAAGAACAAATGCAAATGCCTTTATGGAAATATAGGGCAATTTCAGACCTATCTATTTGATAAGCAATAGACAAGCATACAGAAATCCTTCTGCCCATATGTTAATTGAAAATTGAAAGTCAAAAAGGAAACTACTGCCATTTTAGTAAGCGGTTGTTTCTGCAAATTCAGAGATTCAGTAAGTCTACCCTGTAAAACTTCAGATTGATTTTGTGATTAATATTCTGAGTGAGGTGGGCATTTTGGAGCTGTGGCTTCAGCTACATGTATGGAAAGTGCTACCATGTACTAAAGCAATAGTAGTGTAGTAATGTGACAATGTTGAAGATCACAAATTATTTGGCACCTTGTATAAATTCAGTGACATGTTTCAGACACACATTATGTTATTTAACTGTTATACTTGAAATGCCTGGCACTTGACTTCAAGACTGCTGCAAGTAATACCACAGGCAGGCATCTCCAGTTTGGCTGTGCTTAATAAGTGATCCAGAAGGCCCTTTTAAAAAGGTATTTTAAGCCCATTCTAAATCAATAGACCGAATGGCTGCTAGGGTCACTACTGACTTCATTGGGCTCAGCCTTTGTATCGCTACTTTTCTGGTGCCAAAAAGATAAGTGGAATGACATTACTCTTTTTTTGTACTGTTCTGAAAGCTGAATCAGGGCAGGAGTGCCTCACGTTCCTCAGCTGACTGCAGGAAAACATGTTAATTTAGTTAATATAACTGAAATACCTTTGTAAATGCAAAAATTTTATATAAACAATGACTGCTGCTCCTTTACTTTTGTTTGGAGTATCTCTGAGGGAAATAAGTGTACCTCTCTCTTAGTGGCAGGCTGCTGGATCTGGGAGGGAGTTGTTACACCCCTATTGCCAGGCTCTACATGCAGGATTTTTTATTTGGTTCTCCAGAGAGCTACACATTTCACTGCCTGATTAAAAAAGAAGCTGTTAGCACATGTCAAATTCCAACCAGGTGTAAGTCACCAGAGAAAGGTTTGAGCAGTTACAGGCGGGAATTCGTTAGAGGCATAAATTGGACAGAAGAACAAAGAGGCACATAGTAAAAGGACCCAAAACCACTGCCACATCTAGCATTTAACAGTGACTTTGTCCCTCTGCAAAGGTCAAGTTTCAAAAAATATTTCAAGGATGCTCCTTATAGCCTTTAAGGAAGTTTCTCTAGGATAGAGGAGAAGCACCAAGTTCATGGATCTGCTGGAAGTGTGTGTTGCCTTTCTTCAGTATCTTCACTCTACAAGGTATGGTTTCAGCATAAAGAGAAGAGAACAAACTCCATCCATTACAGAAGTGTATCTTCTCCCGGTTAGCGTAGATGTCCTTCTTATAGGGGGTACAGAGGACAGAGTGTGAGGGAGTATTGCAGGTTCCTGTCTCTGCAGGAGGGCAGTGTTCCAGGTCATCATGAAAAGCAGACATATACGCTTTACTCCAGGTGTACTAAAGCCAGAAGTACAACTTGCATCAATATGGGTGATCTTTCATAGAATCACAGAATGGTTTGTGTTGAAAAGGACCTTTAAAGATCATCTAGTCCAACCCCCCTGCCTTGGGCAGGGACATCTTTCAGTCAATCAGGTTGCTCAAAGCCCCATCCAACCTGACCTCGAACACTTCCAGGATGGGGCATCCACAACTTCTCTGGGCAACCTGTTCCAGTGCCTCACCACCTTCATGTGGAATGGTTGCTGGAGGTGATTTATTGATATGCCCACCTCTTACGAAAAGGTAAATCTCAAGGGTGGAATATGGTAGATATGCAAGGAATCTGTTCCATAATAATTCCCTAAGCAATATAACCTGCAACCTTAGACATTAGCAACACCAGGGGAGCTTGGTGTGCTGACTCTAAGCGAAACAATACGGAGGGTGGAGTGGAGTCGAAATACCACGACCAGGCTCTGTGATATCACTGTAGGGATGGGAACTGGGTGGTGCTATGGAACTGATAAACAGCATAGTTGTTACCCTGAGCCAGCCCTGAACCAGCAGTTACTCATTTTCTGTCAAAATCATGTCCTCTGGGTGAACTTTGCTCATTATAATGTTATTATAATACCAAAACACACCTGCATCCCAAAGCCTGCTCGCCTTCAGGATGCAACCACCCCTCACTGAGCACGCACTCTGAATTTCTCTAGCTTATACCTTTAAAAGTGAGGAGATGTTACACCAATCATAATAAAGGTATGTATGACTAGAGTCACTGAAGCTCCACCTAAAAATAGGAAAATAGTATAAAAGTCCTTAAGAGAGGGGGACTGTTAGGGAAAATATCATTGTGGACAAGTCGGGAGGACATTGCTGACTTCTGGGATCAGTCAACGGGCTGAGCCTCTCTTCCCCCCGATAGGGACGCCTGTTGGGTGAGATTCGAACACTCGGCTATACTGAGTGCTTTCATGGGGTACTTACTTAGAAATCTCTGTAGAGTTTTTCCATAATTTAGTGCTCTTGTAGTCAACTGTATTATTGTTTGCATGTGCTTTGCAGACAGTGTATTTATCACCGGCAATCCGAAAGAATCTGTACTTCTGTTGCTTCAATAAACTGTACTATTCATTAAAATCTAGCTGTGGCAGTTCATTGAATGCAACCACAGTTCTTAAGTCTGGCTGTGAGAGTTTGCTGAATGCAACTAGATTGAAAGTATATTACGCTATTAGTACGTCCGTAATCATGATAGTTCAGTACATATTGCACACGACCGGACTTATAGTGTTGAGTTGGACATCACTCAGAATCTAAGCCCAGCTGCCCCCAGCCCCTCTGATATCTGAGGATAAGCTGGAACACAAGGCAGTTTATTTTCTGCCAAACTTCTTTAGCCTTTAATGCAACACCTCATCATAAAAAATTTCTTCCTTGTGTCCAATCTAAATCTACCCTCTTTCAGTTTAAAACCGTTACCCCTTGTCCTGTCACTACAGGCCCTGGTAAAAAATCTCCCTCCATATTTCTTATAAGCCCCCTTTGTGTACTGAAAGGCTGCAATGAAGTCTCCCTGGAGCCTTCTCTTCTCCAGGGCAAACCACCGCAACTGTCTCAGCCTGTCTTCACAGCAGAGGTGTTCTAGCCCTCTGATCATTTTCATGGCCCTCCTGTGGACCTGCTCCAACAGGGATTATCTTTGAGTTGAGGCTGTTCCGTGGGCTAAAGCATAATACTTCATATACAAGAACACAGTAAAGATAGTAGTTTCCCATCACCAAAAAAATGTATCTTCCTTCTCATACAAGAATAATGAACTTGTGAGGAGATGGAATAAGCTGCTGGTTCCTCTATTCCTTGCTGTGACAGCAAGGAAAGACCTTGAATTCCTCCCCACCCCTTCTTTATTACACATGGCTCACAAAGATATAGTGATAATTTTTTAAATCTCATAGTGCTATGTATCACAGATAGATACAATTTTTTAGCTGACCCAGTCAACTTCTTGAAAGTATTTAGAATCATTAAACTTCATTTTATGATGACTGGAAATGCTATCTTGCCACAGGGGACCTGCTTATGTGTTGGCATAGTAAATATCAAGGTATGCATTCATTCTGACATTAAATTAAAGTTGGCTCAGAAGGATTAATTGCTCTCAGGTGTGCTCAGTTCTTCCACATTAGGGAAGATTTTATTCCAAACTGCAACTTCATCCATTAAACTCTCCAGTCTGAATTCAGTCATGTCATCACCCTCCACTGGATTTTGTAAGTGCCTTTAGAATAGGCAGTGGTGTTTGGGATAGAACCAACACAGAGTTTTGTTGCCTCAGGACAATTTATTTTTCTATTGACATACATATAAACCATATATATATTTTTTGAGCACACAGCACAACCTTCTAGCTGCTAGCTATCAGCCAAGAGTCCCAAGGGACACTTACACTGTACATTTCTCTGAGTTCAAGTAGGTGATGTAACTTGTCATGCACTTGCACAGATAGCATCCTAAGCTTGTAAAATGGGGTCCCTTTACATGCAGGGTGTTGAAACCATAACTGGATACAGCTGGAATCAATGCTGGATTTCTGTTTTATTTCATTATGGCTTCAAATAGCTGGTTTACACTAATCTGGTTTGGTTTTGTGTGGCAGAGATTTGGTCGCGGGGGAGGGGCTGCAGGGCCGGCTCCTGTGAGAAGCTGCCAGAAGCTTCCCCGGCTCCAGGTCGGACCTGCTGCCGGCCCAGGCCGAGCCGGTCAGTGATGGCGGTAGCGCCTCTGGGAGAACAGAGTTAAGAGGGGAACCTGCAGTGAGTCGGGGGATTGGAGTGTGACAGGAACCCCCGTGCAGATCCTGAGGTCAGTGAGGAAGGAGGGGAGGAGGAGCGGGGGAGGAGGGGATGCCCCTGCAGCCCGTGGGGAGACCAGACGGCAGGCTGTGCCCCCCAGCCCACGGAGGGGAGCGGGGGAGCAGATGCCCACCTGCAGCCCGGGGAGAGAGGAGCCCACGCCGGAGCGGGGGGATGGATGCCCCCCAAGATGGCCGGGACTCCATGGGGAAGCCCGCGCTGGAGCGGGCTGTGACTGAAGGGCTGCAGCCCGTGGAAGGGACTCATGCCGGAGAAGTTCATGGATGACTGTCTCCCGTGGGAGGGACCCCACGCTGGAGCAGGGGAGGAGTGAGGAGTCCTCCCCCTGAGGAGGAAGGAGCGGCAGAGACAACGTGTGAGGAACTGACCCCAACCCCCATTCCCCGTCCCCCTGCGCTGCTGGGGGGAGGAGGGAGAGAAAACCGGGAGTGGAGTTAAGCCCAGGAAGAAGAGAGGGGTGGGGGGAAGGTGTTTTAAGATTTGGTTTTACTTCCCATTATGCTTGTTTTGATTTGATTTTTAGTAAATTAAATTGATTTTGTTTTTTCCCCAAGTTGGGTCTGTTTTTGCCCATGACCATAAGTGGTGAGTGATCCCTCCCTGTCCTTGTCTAGACCCATGAGCTTTTCTTTATATTTTCTCCTCCTTGTCTCACCGGCGGGGAGGAGTGAGTGAGCAGCTTTGTGGTGCTTTGTTGCCACCTGGGCTTAAACCATGACATAATCTGTTTAACTTACACTAGAGCAAGGAGGAGAAGTGTTTGTGCTGCCACACACCAGTATCAGCTAGGCAGTGGCAACAGAGATGAGTCCTCTTGCCTCTCAGGAGAGACCTGCTAGTTGGGTTTCTCCTTTTTCTCTCTTCTGCAGCTAAAACCTGTTTAACTTTCCAGCACTAGAACAAAGACATGTTTGCAGAACAAATTCTGTTGGGAAGGACAACTATTGGTGCTGCTTCTCTGCTGAAACCAGGGTGATTTTAAATTAAACTAATTGCACTTTAACAGAGCAGAAAAAAAAGAAAAAACAGTCTCAGCTGGGAAATCAAGAGCTCACTTGAGAAATGTATCCTAATTTGGGCTCAGAGCCAAATCACACTCTGTGTTTTGAGTGCTATGATATTGCTGCTTACACGCACTCTTTTTGGTCCAGGCTCTTCTGCATAGTGTCACATTCTTGACTTCAGAAATGAGCAGAGCCTGAGCTGTGTGAGAAGGTCTTACTTCTAGGATGAGGTGGCAACGGACCTTATCTTGCACGAGTGCTCCAAATACAATGATGTTACTATAAAAAAAGACAGAGTCCCTCTTTTTCTTTGGATTTTGTTTGCTTAAGTGGTCATACATGCATTTTTTGAGATCCTAAGTGTTGAGCATATGTGTGAAGTATGCTCTAAACAAGACATTATCATGTCTGCTGCACTACAGCAAAGCAGAGGAACATCAAATTCTGAATTAGCCCTGGGTGGGAAACAGGACTTGCTCGGAGTACTGTGGTTCTGGATATGTGCAGAAGAACTGTAAATAACTCTAACAAAAATGGAAGATGTCTAGTCTGTTTTGTCTCTGTGTTTTGGATAGGCTGCAGCTGACAGTGTCTGATAAACTATTTCAATTAAATACTGTTTATTTTGAATGCAGAATATGTTAGAAATATTACTCCCCCATTGAATTTTCTAGGCATAAAAGCTATTTCTGTCTCTGGAATTAGCAGTCCAATAGTGAAATCATATAGTTCTCTTATTTATATAAATAGTTCAGTGATTGTTATGTCCTTGCAGGTTATTTGTCACAACAGTTTGCTGCTAATATGTGCTAACTTTTTTTCTTTTTTTAGATTGTCCTCTTGCTTAGTTAGTCAGCAGAGTTTCTGTTGAGGCACTAGGACTGACTTGAAGGGATTGCTCACCCGTTCAGAAGCAGTGAGGCGGTTCAAGATCTGAGATACATGGACTCTAATCTTTCATTTATTTATTTCACCAACAAACTTTCCAATTAGGATATCAAACAGTCTCATAAATCCAGATTTATCCTACCTTATTTAGGCATTAAATAAGGAATGGATCTCCAGAGGACAATTCAAACTGTAGTTAAGTTGATTTGTTTCCAGTGATGTCCATCTTTCCCTGTTGACTTGAGGAGATATGTAAGGCAGTCAAACTCCTAACTAAAACACTTCAAGTACCTACAGCAAGCGGAGATGAATATAGTGTCTAACTCATACATATTATCAATTATTTGGATTTGTTAGGTAATGGTAGTGTGCTACATAACACGATGGGCACACATATAGATTCATTGCCTATATCAAATAGTAGACGAGCTCTCAGTGAGAAGATTTACAGGGTTTAGTTGAAAACTTTGTAAGTGATGAGGTGATATTTATATGAATCAGGGTTTGGCAAGCTTTGCAATAGATGAAGCTTTATTGCTAGGGTTTGAATGGAGAGTCTGTCTCAGTACCACTGATCGTTATTCCCGGGAACAGAGCACAGCATGGAAGAAGTCAGGGGCAGAAAAGGCAAGAAGAAAATAAAAACTGTAGGGCTACTACCAGTAGCTAGAGAGCAAAACGGGTGAGAGAGAAAAGAGCAAGAGAGGTTCTGTAGAGAAAGGCAGCGAATACAATGGGATGCTAAATGAAGTTGAAGTTGTTAGAGACAAGGATTATAAAAAATAGGTCAAAGGGCTATTTTTAAGGATGGGAATGTCTGAATTCTGAGATGGAAAGTGATTAACTAATCATGAAACTTGTGTCTTTGCATTATGCACTTTCACTAAGTTGCAACAATTAAGCCCTCTCATTTTGCATGATCCCCTTGATATCCATACATAAACTTTTATCATGAATTTCGTACCAAACAAAATATCATGGGTATTAAAGGAATTACTTCAAAAGCAGATTCTTGACTAGATCATTAATAATTATTCCTTTTGAGAATTTAGGAAGTTTTTAGTGCTGAATGCTCTGGTTTCAGACACACAAACCTGCTTATATTTCTAAAGTAATATTCTGGAAGGGTAACTTAAAATTGTGATGGAAAAACATCCAAATGTTCACCAAAGAAAAGGTAATGTGGCAATCCTGTCTTCCTAGAAAAGCTCTGATGTCTCAGGTGACAAAAAGAAACAGAATGTCCAGTTAGTGAATGTACAGCACAGCATTTTCTGGCTGGACAGGATTCAAAATTAAATTTCCTTAAAAGGTCACCAGAAGTAGGTGAGGGTATCACTATAAACCTCTTTCTAAAGGAAGAAGCCCTTACTTTTGCTTTTGTCCTTGAAGGTGAAAGGAAGTGGCAAGTCCATCTTCTTGTGTTTGTGGATAAATGAAGTTCAAATGCTTGAAACAAAAGGAAAATTCCTAAGCATTCACTTCTGTCTTTTTCAGATTACATTAGCTGTGATTCATGCCGCTATCCTTCATTTTCTTGTACTGCACTCCTGGGACTGCTGGAAAATTGCAAAGGGTCGAATGAGCATTACTTTGACAAAAAAGTGAAAGGCATATCTATCATACCTGTTTTTTGATCAGATAATATGTGAAGAGGGTGCAAAGTAGTAAATGTTCTAGGTAGATAGATTATTTTTTTCTTTTGAAGCTAAGAACAACCTGGTTTACGTAATTACGTGCAAATGGCAAAAGTACCAATTCATCTGAAAGAAAGGACACACCATGCTAATGTGCAAGGTAATGTAATCAGGTGGGCATTGAAAGAGGTCCTTAAGGGACAGACAGATAAATGCAGTACTTCTGCTGAACCTCTCTTTCCAAGATCTTCTCTGACATGCATTTCCATGCAATAAAGGAATCCCAGAATATAAGAAAAGACATGTTAAATATCAGTGAGTCAGGCAAAAGCTGTAAAAAGGTTAATGTGTGCGTAGGTGGCAGAAGTCTTCTGGCTATTTCCTCTCCTGGTGTCTGTTCAGATTGGTTTCTGTTCTGTTCTGTTTCCCCTTCAGAGTTCTGGAGGAGAATTGTTCTAAAGAAAAGTAATATTGACTGTCAAAGAGCACCCATTGGCATGGAACAGTCATCCACTGGGATTTTATTTTCACCATCAGTAGAGATCCTGAGAATGATTGGGACCCAGAAGTTACTTCTATGCAAACAAATCAAACAGTGCCCTGGATCTGAGCATTGGTGTTGGGAAACTATTGTCTGTATGGCCTAATAACCATTGCATGGTAATTGTTCATCCGATTCGGTAAATAAAATGCACAGAAAAGATATATACTGATGCTGTTAGGATGAAAACTGAGCCCAAAATAAACCCATATTGTCCTATTTGATTTATCTACACATTTAATTTGTATAGTGAGGCAGCACAGTTGCACAAAAAGTTGGTCAAATAATTCAGTTGTCTATCTACTATAATCACTTGAATTTTAAAAAACCTGAAAATGGAAAATAAAAATTCTTGATTGTTCTTCTGCAAACATTTCTAACAATGTAATGGGTACTGAAATTCTGAAACTACAGTCCTAGTGCAAGCAACTTCCATGTTGTACTGGTGGAAATCTTCTCTGCCGCAAAAATGTAGGAAATACCTGTTCAGTATTTGTGTGTCTCAGGTGGAAAGTATAAAATGTTCTCCAGTTTACTGTGAATATATGTAAAATGTAGACTCCAAGTCTAAAGCTTTTGTTCTCATGATACGTTTTAAACCTTCACTAAAAAGGGAAGTATCTCTGGAGTCAGCAAGAGCGATATGTTCCCAATTAGTTTACTATCCTCCATGGACAATAAACGTACTACTTGAGTGAAGGGAATGAGAAACTTATCCTCCCCTGATATACATATTCCCCATATTGATATGTGTGTTTTCACAGTACCATTAATTTCCTCTTAAAAACTTTTCATGTTGCTTATTGGTCTCAGTGGAAAATAGTCTTGTAAAACCTTGACATTTCAAAAAAAGAGTCCTACTCTGAATTGTGATTAAATGAAGGTTATTTTCATTCTTGGGTATGGGGAGAAAAGAGAGAGGGTACCAAAATCCTTTCACGTAGATGTAACATCAGTTGACTTAATGGAATGTAGGTGGATTTTCTCACATCTCCAAAAAGCGTTCAAAAAATCAAAATATAAGTGATGGATAGGTTTTTATGTTGGGAGCTGTGTAACTCAAATTTTTTTTTTGTGAAAATTGTCCCAATGAAAGCATTGGGAAAGAGCACACACTGGCAAAAAGTTTCAGTTCCAATAAACCAGTATTTTCTGGAAAAAAAAACCCTAAACCTTTAAAAACTGCTTTGTGATTCAGTGTATCTTAAAATGCAAGAATAACCATGTAATTTACTTACACACTTTGAGAGATATATATATATATTTTCCATGATGTGAGTCCATGTAATCACACCAATCTCTTCTAGCGTTTGAAGATCAAAACCAAATTGAACTTTGATGAGCTTTTGGTGAAATCAGTTAAATTAGAGCAGGCTTTAATTTGATCCTTTATATCTGCTGAAATTTAATATTTCACACAAAAATAAAATGTTACACGTGACATTTAAAATTTGTCTTATCATAATGGAAGGAACAGTCCTAGTGTAGGAGAAATGGTTCACTCAAGTAGTTTATAGGAATTAATGAGCCTGGCTTTTGGCTAACTCCACTGCAACCCAGAAATCACTTTCTAGACTCCAGGGAACTAATGCTAGTGCATAACCAGTGAGAGTAGAAAAGAAAACCTTGGTGGTCCTCTAAAAAGAGAAAATAGAAGGGAAAAGTAGTACAGCTGTGTGGGTAGACATTATTATTCCATGTTTTGCAGAAGTAAATGAGGAGCTGGAACCACAGCCCCTGTCCTTAGGAGTTTACAGTCTGGTAGGAGTGAATTGGGGAAAGACTGATTCAGGTAAATAAATGATGCTGATATATTCTGGTTATCTATGTACTGGGATCCAGTTTTGTCAAGCTATATGTAAATATTAACTACTTCCTAAATGTCACCATGCCTTTTTTGAAACCGAGGTAAAAGGTAAAGTGAGATAAAAGTTGAAAATGTGTATTTGAATAATTAGTAATGTTTTTTCCCTGAAAGATTGCTATCTTCAGCTCCATTATTGCCTTCAATTTGTAAGCTAATTCCTCCCAAATTAAGATGAAAAGATGTCAAACCAGTCAGATTTTATAAAGGCTATGTGTTTCATACACATTCTTAACTTCTGTAGTGTTATTGTCTGACACTTTTGGAGTACATCACTCCATCACTCCAGTTTTATGGTAAGAAGTAGTTTCCTGCTCTGGAACCTCAGTCCATACTCACCATATATTTGAACTTATACTAAACCAGAAATGATGTGTTGATAATTTTACATTAAAAAGTAAAAACCAAAGCCAGCTGTTTATTCCTCATCCATGGTGTAAACCCAAAAGAGGACATGTGGGTCCTGTCTCATCAAATACAGCATTTGCAAGAACTCTTCCAGTTTAACGTCAGGGAAAGCACTGAGAATGTCAAAACCCTTCAACTTATATATTTTCTTGGACCCTTGTTTACTGAAGGGATAATATTATCAATCAGGGGTTTTGTTTGCTTTTAAGGTTTTGTTACTTAGTGTTTAGGAAGGCTGTAAAAGAGCCACAGCATTGTTTAGTTTGCATCTGTGACTGTCTGAGATCCAGGTGCTCAGCATGTACAGTCCTTTGCCTGGTTTTTGCAAACCTCTTTTCTATTCCCTCTCCTCTCCCCACCCCCCATTCCCATTTTCACTGTCCTGTAGCACAGCAAAAAGGGTGAAGCAGGTTAACCTGCCAGCTTTATCTCTAGTTCTGATTATTTCTTGGAAATTGGTTTGCCCTCTCTATTCTAGCAGGATATGAAGCTCTCAGCTTTTTCTGATCTTTTTTTTTCTCCCCCCCCGAATTACAAAATATTACCAAGCAAGATTGGCATAGAAATGCAAGAGATACTATGGTATTCCTTTTTTTAAAATATATATATTTAAAATGGTCATAATTTATACATGAATTTTTGCAAACTTTTTATTAGAGTAGATCATAGAAAGAAGCTCTTTACTTAGTATTTCATACATTTTTCAAACTTTTAGAGAAAGGAACAGGACAAAATTCGTACCTGGCTATGAAAAATTATTTTCTGTCTGTGATTTGCCGTTTCAGAGATGCAGTCAATAGCAAGATTTTTATCTCTACCAAGATCATGCTCTAATTCCAATATTAACATCCTAAAATTCAAGTAATTTTTATTTCTAGTAAAAGAGGATGCAAAAACCCCCAAGTTTACTATAAGAATTTGTTAGCCTTCTGGATTGTTTTCCGACATTATTAACAGAAGAGAATGACTCAGGAATCTCACTGTAGCTGTTGGGCTTTCGGTTGTTTATCAACTCACCTGGAAAATCAGTAATTGCAGAACAAACTTAATAGAGAATTAACAGAGACACTAGTGGTGATGGTGGGGTAGCTACCAGTTATCCCCTGTAAACACAATATATTTAAGAGAAACTATTATTGATAAGCAATTAACATGCATAACTGGCAGCCAGTTTCTTAGATTTAAATAATTCACTGTTTTTATCCTTAAAAGCAATATCTGTGTTTGTGAAAGGTCTGAGATCGACAGGCACTAGAAAATGAAATCCTCTGTTTATCCATTGAATGTGCACTGCATGCCCGGGACAGCTCTGACTCTCCCGTGCACGGGCTGTCAAGGTGCCTCACTCCTTTCCTGGAAGACCTGCTATACCTAATAAAACACAAATCTTTTTGCATATAGTTGCAGGTGAAAGTGCTGATGAGTAATTACTGTCATGTTCTTGCTATGTCTCTGAGCTGAGTCCAAACATGGTTTTTAATTATATTTATTATTATTCACCATTTCCCAAACTAATCAGTGGTCTGGCTCAGATTACACACTTGATTGATGTGAAGGTAGTCCGAGTCAGTATTGCAGAGTATCATCACAGCACACTTTGGAGTAGATTAACTGCTATACTACAGTTGTTTTGCATCACTTGGAATATACAAAGTTAACACAAAACCTGCTTTGCTTCTTCTTCCCTTCGTACGTGTAAACAAAAACTCATGGAAGAGAAATCAGAAGTATAAAGGACAAATGAGTGCCTTACAACCAGATGCATGGCATAAGTACGGTGTGCAGGCTATGCTCTGCCTCTTGGGGTGGAGGAATTAATTTAGAAATAAATGAAGTTTCTCTCCTCTTGTCACAAAGGTTCAGTTCAACTCTCCAGGCTGCAGGTGTAGGGAATCCACACAACTGGATTTTTAGTCTCTGGATTTACCTCTCAGAGACTAAAACAAGTACAAGTATGTTTTGCTTTAATTACTTAAATATTTTAAATTTATTGTGTGGAACATACACAAAATAAGGACAACAAACTCCTCTGTCACTGAAATTTTAGGTGGAGAAATTCAGACTTGGAAAAATATATGCATTTTTAACAGAGATTGTCTGTAAATCACAACTAGGACCATCTGCTAAATCTTAGATTATCTTTCACCAGCAATATAAGTTTTTTCCTAAAGAATTTAAAAGCATAATAGAATTTAGATCACTGAAGTCCTATTGCTTCTCTTTTGGTGGAGATCATTGATGGGTTTATTCCATGAAAATCCCTCATACAGCCTTTTAAACAGTTAAAAAAATTAAAAATACTTTTTGTAGTTGATTTAGACCATATGTTACACTTTCTAATGTCCAGAAAATAACTAATCAGAAAAAAAAATCATTAAAATATTAGGGATTGTTTAATACAAGAATACAAAACCACATCTGTATTATTAGTGCTGCCAATGTATATCAATATTATCATATATTTTATTCAAGAGAAATATACAAAGAATATAATCTATTTTCAGATTTATCTTGTTCTACACAAGGTTTATCCACAATCTAATTAATTTCCTCAGTGTCTCAAATAGCATCCTTGGTGAAGGTAGCAATTGAGCTCGTTTTCTTACATTCGGGTTCATACCCATTCTACTGTTTTAAGAAATCTCACCACAGTATGATGAGTCCAGGTCTCAAGCCTGTTTTTAAACAGGTAAGACCCATTTTGACAACTTTCAGAAGAGGTTTTGAAAGGAGGATTTTAAAAGGAAAGCAAAATAACTAGCTAGGTAGCCAGCTGTTGAGGGGGTGGAGAGAAGCAGACCTTGTGGCTATGTCTGTACCGGGAAATTAAACAAGCGTGGGACCATTCCGTAGCATAGAATAGCCCATATGTGTACTACTAAATCCTTTTACCCTTAAAAGCATGAAGCCTGCACGTTGGAATTGCTGCCCAGCCTCTGCTAACTTCTGAACGGTGCCCGAAGTGGTGAGGGAGCAGCCTGACAGTTTAACAGCGCGGATGATCAAGTCCCCGCACCCATGTCCCAGCCCTGTTCCTTTTATTAGCAGAGACTCGCCGGTGGTTCTGTAAGAGGTGTCACTGCTCTGCACCAGGACAAAATAACTTTGTATGTTGTCAGGGCAGTGTAGTCTGGTGAGATTCAACACAGTGAAACTCATGAGGGGCTTAGCACATTAGTGGGGCATTCATGATTTAATTAATATGGACCAAATCACTTTTGCATTTTAGCAAAGGTTAAAGCCATTGCATCAAATGGAATAGGAACACATTGTGGGTACTGGAGGTTAAAGAGTTTCCTTTACATAATGTAACACCAACACGTGGTTGGTTTGTTGCCCCCCCCCCCCCCCCCCCCGGATTATAAAACTCTAGTTGTTAAGTAACAACTGTCAGTGTTCACTAATCCAACACTCCAGCTCTGTGCTGGAGTGTGACATCCCAAAGTGACCCAAGTTCCAGCTAGATGTGACAGCCTTTTCACACCCAATTACCCTCAGAGTTTGTAGCTGTATTCCAAAGTATGTGGTTAAGGATACCTAGACTACCAAATTTTTCCAGTGAGCCTGAAAGCAAGATTTCTTTCTATGGTTTGTTCTAGCTAATTGGAAAGTGTGTACACCTGGGTCTGGCCAGGTTAAAAGGGAAATACAGTATCCCTCCAGATATTTCTGTTCATACCAGTTCTTGTTCTCTTGCTCTTTCTCCTTCTCCTCTTCAATACTACTTATTTTAAATTGTATTTAAGATGAGGCAATTGAGATGAGGCAATTCCCATTTATACAGTAACAATTCTGGGATCAATATGAAAAGTAAGCACTCTTTTACACTGATAGGCATAAATGCCCCTCAATAAGTAAATATAAAAGAAACAAGACAGCAGCTAAAGCTAAGAGTGTATTTCTCCCTTTCAAACTGAGAAACAAATTCAATCAAAAAGCCATCTAAATATACTTTGAATGCTTTTATTATAATTTGATTTAGAGGGAAAAGAAATAATCTTGAATATGAAAATCTCTGAATACCAGAAGAATTAATTTTTTTTCATATAAGGTTCAAACTTCATGTGAGCCTCTCATGAAATTTCAGTCTGATTGTCAGCCTAGCTCTCATCTGACATGGATCTTACACCATAGATTGATGTAATCCAGAAGCAAAATTCATTTCTACAGCCCCCCTCTATTCTCAATGAATATATATATATATATAAATAAAAATATTTTAACAAGGGAAGCTTCTGGGTTGATGTGTCTGTAATACTGACATTGGTGAACAAAGTCTTACCTGTGTTTGTATAGAAATGAGCAAGAGTGGCAGCACTGAAAAGGCTGCCAAGAGCCATGTTCATCTCTTTACTCATCTCCTTGAGAAAGAAGATTAACATTGATCTTTTGAATGAACAAATGAATGAAATAATCCATCAGTGCAGAAGCAGCTTTCAGGAAGATGTGACACTTGAGGGAACAGTTTGGTTATCAGCTACTCCGGGGCACCAAAGTAGATATTTCAGGTTCAGTTTTCACAAAAGTATTCCTGAGCTGTATACACAAATTTGCAATTATAAAACCAGGAAAAGAATATGCCATAGAATTCAAGAGCATGTAATTAAATTATTTTAGTGATGACCCTTCTCCCAAATAACCCTAAAATAAAATATGAAAGCATACATTTACAGAACAACACAAAATGCCATTTGAGATTTTTTGCAGCATTTTAATTTAATTGCTTAGACTGCTCTGAAATGGAAACTAAAATGAAACGCTTTTGAACTACTGCGACACAGTGCCCTTGCTCACTGACTATTTCTATATTAATTTTATTCATAATCGAAAAAAGGGGACTTAGAAATTAATTTGAGCACTTAGTCTGTAAATTCCTCATAGCAAGAAGTCCCTTTATCTTCTGTGTTATCTTTTGTTGTGGCATTAGTGATACTTACGTAAAACGATCTTAATTATCAAGCAAATTATTCTGAAAGCAGCTGTTCTTCAAGACTTATCTCCAAATAGTATCATCAAAACATCATAGTATCCAAATATGTTTTCCCTGGTTAGCATTTATCACTGAACTCTTTGAATATGTATTTTTCATCTGTGGTACTATTATTTTAACGACAACCCCTAATTAGGGTTGACATTTCACTAGCCTTATTTCATAATTCAGTTCATTCTGACCTCAGACAAGTTATTTAAAGCTGCTGAAGTTCAATTTTTATCAAAAATGGTATGCACTTTCTTACTTTTCCATAGTGACTAACCCATTTGAAGTCTGTCTTCATTTACAGTTTCACTGTCCTATTGAACTCCGTGTGTTAGGGCAGCATCTAGCATTAATGTCTCCATCATAATAATATGCCAGGATCCCTGCAGCAATCCACAAAAGGAATTTGTAACGCTGGTAGACAGACCATGCCAGACTTCAACTAGCCACTGGCCTGTGGTGATGTTTACTAAAAGACAACCAGTGATCTGGGGGATCCGCCACTGCTGCGAGAGTGGGCTTGGCTCAGCCTGGAGAATGGAAAGCTGACGGGGAATCTGTCCTTCTTGCCCACTGCTACTGATGCCCAAGAGACATTTCTGTGCTTGTAAGGAGCAGAACTAGGAAGGGAATGGGTAGCAAGAGAATTGACTATTTCAGCCTTACATCCTATGTCCCATATTAAAAAATATGGGAAGTATAGGAAAAAGTCCCATAAGTTTTTAATGCATATGTTTGTGAAGCAAGGAAACCCCTTCTTGCAAGGGGCGTGTAGCAGACCATGCAGTTAGACAGATGGGAATCACTTCAACTTAAGTCTGTCATAATAGGGAGCCACGTCAACCGTGGGCAAAAATACAAAGAGATTTTTCCCCAAAACACCATTTTTTGAGCCATATCATGTCCTGAGAGGGAACTATTATTTCACAGGGAGGATGCAGGAGAGGGAGACAGATGCATATGGAGAAATCCTGTCTTCATCTTCATGAGTCAAGAATACAGGTGCAAAATATGAAGAATGGGATTGCTCAGGCTTGCATTTTGGTGTGAGATTTTCTTGATCTGGAATGATGAAAATTTTGCACTTCAAAAGAAAGCATCAATAGAGTAAAATCAATAAATATAGCTGTCTGTTTTTTATTACATGGCTTTTATTATACAAAATAGTGTAATTCTGAAAGGGCTAAATCTTTGTCATTCACATGGATGGAAAGTAACAAAAGCCTAGAGGACTAGATGGAGGGGAAATGCCGACAGTAAATATGTTGTTTACAGTTCTGCCTTTCATTGTTGCACTGAGCTGTAGCAGCTTAAACAGCTTATGGACAAATATGTGCAAAGAAACTTCAAAGGTTAATTTAAACAGTTTAATGCTCTGAAAAGTGTAAGAACTTATCTACAGTGAAAACATGGTGCCTACGGTGTGTACCTCAGGTCAGGGGTAATGTTTTCCCTTTCCATCAGTGTGGCATAATGCATCATCCCACCTGGCAATCCTATGAAAAAGAATTGTGCTGAAAAACCCTATTAGAATTACGATGTTCTTGTTTACTTCTCATGGTATTTGACAAGCATTTTTTTGTATAAGTTTCAGTGTTTGTATGCAATTTGCATTCATAAATTTGATGTCAAATCAAAGGATTAGCTTTAGAAGTGTGAATATTGTGACTACTCTTAGTAGTAAAAAGTTAGTTCTGTGGCAGAAATATATAAAATTGAACATAAAAAGGACCAAGTAATGTTTCTTTCTGAAAAGATTTCACACATATCTGTTTGTGAGCCACAAATCCTCAGCTACAACTGTTGTTCTAACAAAACCCCGGCTGTTGTATAGCTCTTCTTGAGCACAAATACATTTTATTTTGCCTTCTTTCCCTGTCTGCATTTTTGGTTGTGTGTTGGGTTTTTTTGTTGTTTTTTTTTTTGTAGTTTTTTTCCCCTGTGTAATTTCTTTAAGATAATGTTCAGGTTTCTTGTATCATCTCCATCACAGTCATATTTGAAAGAACAGAGAGTGAGTGTCTTTAGTCTTCAGGACAATCTCAGAAAGATTAATGGGAAAGTGCAAGATGCCTTCTGCTAGAAAAAAGAGTATGGAGGGGATGAGTTTAGAATGGGCGGAATTCAGGAAACATTTTTGTTTGATTCTCCTTCCATTCCATGAAACCTTTCATCATTCTTTTTACCTCCATATTTTCTGCTGGCTTTGGAGATAGCCACACTGATCATCTGTTCCCTGGAGCATTTGTGTACATCTGCTGAGCTCCAGAAGCTCTGACTTGAGTCTAGGTTTTAGCAGGTAGAGCTCGTAGGAAGTCAATGCTTTATTAAAACATTGGAAGCAGACTTCCATCTGCTTCTCTCATATCTGTAGGGCTTGTGTGCCTGAAAGCTTTTCTGCTTTTTCTGAGCATACCTGTTGATCTAATAAAAACTATTAGCTCTGCCTATAATATTTATTATACCCTGGAGCATCACAGATAGAGCAACAGAACCTCTCTAACGTAGCTATAACATAGCTGTAGCAATCCACAAAGGCAGATGTGCACAGTCACCAACATACTATTTCCTCTTTTCTCATGCTGCATATTTTTTCCGTATTTTTCTTTCTCAAATACAGTGTTCCTTCATGGTTTATTTCTGCTTTTAGAATTATTTCAGAAGTATGGAAAGTTGAAGAATGATATAATAATCTATTAGTAATAATGCTTCGTCACTCCCATTTTCCTGTATAATTCAGTGTGGCTCCATCACACAAAAGGATGCTGCATAATATAAGCTTAATGTAGCACATTCTATGATGCCTAGTGCCCAAATATTGGACTTTTGTATAAAAGAAATATGCAAAGAATTATATGTCCATTTTATCTCTCCACAAAAATAAAATGGGCATCTTTTAAGTGTTGCAAAATTGAGATCTAAAAAGGCAAAATAAATGAAGAATATTAGGCAGCCCTTTTTACACTGATTAACTCTTTAGTCTGATCTAAACTGTAAAATCTTTCAGTCCAAAAATCTGAGTTCCTTTTGGGATTAAACACATACAGGAAGAGATAGTAAACAGCTAATTCATCTCCACTGTCTCTATGCCATGTATGGTTTGTACATCTCTGTCATACTCCCCTAGGTAATCTCTTCTTCAGGTTTGAAAACCCCCAGCCTACTCAATCATTCCACATATGGAAACTCTTCTACATGGTTGATCATCCTTTTCTTCTTTTTCTAAATATCTTCAAGCTTGAATATGCCCTTCCTTAGACAAACAAACCAGAAATGCACACAGTGTTCCTGATGAGTGAATAATGGATTTGTATAGTGCATAGTGATATTTGTTCTCTTTTTTTTTTTTTTTTTTTGGTTCTACTAATAATTCTTAGCAGTTGGGGGAAGGTTAGGGGTTTTTTTTGTTTGGTTTGGTTTGGGGTTTTTTGACTATTACTGAGCTGATGTTTTCAAGGAGCTATCTATCATGATCCCAAGGTCTCACTCCCAAGCAGTAATGCTCAGCTCAGAGGTCATCATTTTTAATGAGAAACTAGGATTGTTCTTCCCCATGTGCATTGCTTTATGTTAAATGACACTGAATTTCATTTACATTTAGTTGCATGAGTACTGAATCTTGTAAAGGTCTATGTAATTCTCCACATTTAGACCCTGTTCTTCTAGCATGAATAACTTTGTAACATCATGCAACTTTTTCATGGCACAGCTCACTTGCTTTTCCATTTTTAAAAATAAAACTATTAAACAGCACAGCCCTCTATTACTGTTGACCTCTCTCCAGAAACCTTAACTGTTTATCTTTTAGCCATTTAGCCATATTAATAGCTAGCACATTTTGTCTTCTGCTAGAAAATGTTCACTTCTGTTGTGACTGCTTAATTTCTTCAGAAGCTTTTGGTGAGAGACTTTATCAAAAGGATTGGGGAAATTCAGATAATTCATCTTTATCTATGTGCCAGCTCAGCTGGCTCATTCAAAGAACTGCAAGAGGTTTGCAAGGCAAGTGTCCCCTTTACAGGTGACTCTTCTCAGAGCTTATTTTTCACATCTGTTTTTTTTATAATAGCTTCTACTGCTTTGTCTTGTTCAGCTCTCATCTTTTACTACTACTCATCTGTAGTTCTCCTGACCTTCCCAGAAATTTCTTCTAAAGATTGGCGTCATGTTTGCTTGCCTTCATTCCTCAGGTATCAAGGAAGTTTTAGGTGAGAGGTTACACACTGCTGTTAGTAGCTCAGCTGTTCTGTCCTTCAGATCTTTTTGAATACTTTGATGGATTCTCTCTGCTTTTGGTGAATTATTGGAGTTCATTTGGTCTACTTGTACCATGCTCACTTCCTCTGTTCCTTCCATTTCAGAGAAATTCACTGCTCAGTCCCTCCATCCCCCACAAGGGTTCTCATGTGGGAATCTACCCCATTTCTTCTACAGCAAAAATTGATGCAAAAAATTCACTTGGTTTCTTTGCAATGCTTTTGTCATCTCTGTGTGTTCCTTTTATGCCTTGGATGTCAGCACTATGTGGTTAAACAAAGGAACTTGATCGCGTTTTTAAACTGTTAGGGTCTGATTGGTTTTGATAGGCAGGCGACTAGCAAGTCACACAATTTCAGGCACCATTTGGGAAGTAACACAGGACAGGAACTATTCTCCACAGTTTGGATGTAGTTACCTTGCTATAAATGGTAAGATAATGTATGGGTATGTTCATGCTACACCAGTAAGGTAAAGGACCAGGGAACATGTCCTGGGGCAGCTTTGTTTAGCAGACGAGATGTAGACTGGTTCTGTGCTCCATGGTCCTACGTTAGTCAGAACAGATCTGCCCAGAGTTTGCATTTGATCTCCAACATGAAGCCTTTTCTCCTTCATCTTCTTCTGAATAACTGATACAAGACAACTGTCTCTAGTGTTTATCCTGGCAAAGAATTTTCTTCCTGCCTCCTTCAGTCAGCTCTTCACTTTACTAATGTGAAGGGCTTCCTAGTTTCAAAATTTGTAAGATAAATTAGGATAACAGAGTTATAGCTTTTTTTCTAAAAGAAAACAAAAAAGCTGCAACGTGAGTCTAAATATAGCTTAAAGGACATATTTGACTGTGAAATAGACACCCAGGGCAGGATACAGGTGCCTAGATGTTGGCATCTAGGGCTATCTGAGATGCTCTGTAGTATCTTACCTGGTCTCCATCTACTGCTCAAGGATAAAGGTGGTGTCTTGTAGGTACTTTGTCATATCTGACAGCCTAATGACAGTGTGTCTCACATTCCTTAGAGCATCTAAAATATCACTCAGTACCTACATTGTAGTCAACTGAATTAAGCTTCTTGTCAGCTGAATTTCTCTCTAGGCTCCACTGACTGTACTAATTCAATTCATTGTCTATAATGGAGGCTTAGACACCTACCTCATACCTTCCCTCAGAAACAGATATTTAGGCAGCTTCTATTGACAACAATAATTTGATTTAAATGTTATTGGAATAAAATGAATTGGGGAGACACTAGGATGAAACAGAAAGAAAAAAGGCAGCAGGTATTCATAGTGCATTTAGGAAGTTTACAGGTGAAGGGGAAAAGGAGGGCACTTGGAGAGGCAAGCATAGCAAAGTGTGTCAGAGTTGTTTTAAATATGTTGGTTCTGTGAGAAGGAATGCACTGATTAAAAAAGGCTGGATTCACATTCACTCTGTGGTGCCTTTAATACCTCTGGCTGTATAAAGGGACCTAAGGCAGGTATGATACCCCCACCTTATTGCAGCAATGTGAGAAGACCTCACTGTAACTAAGAATTCAATCCCAGCTAGGTAACTGGCACTACTGAGTTCATGTTTATTCTCTCTCAAGAGAAGCTACCTGGCAAAGAAAAAAACCAAAACACCTCAAGGTCTTTATAGCAGCCATTAATAAAAGCTTCATCTGGGATACGAGAATTATCTTTGATACGTATGAGCTTGTTCAATGCCATTGGTAATCAACATTTTGCAGAATGACTTCTGCGTGCCTGCCCTACCCTGTGTAGCAGAAGAAATAATGAAGATCCTCATTAATGTCTCTTCACAGCCCATTCCTACACTGTCACCTCAGTCAATATCTAAAGGTCAGCTTCTGCCTTTGATCTCAGGTACGTATGACAGTAAAAACCTGAAGAAACAGACTTCTGTTAAAGAAAATATATTGTCAACTTACAAATCAGAGATATGTGGAAGTAATTATTCTACTAAGAGTTGTCTTATTTAAGTTCCTTTAAGTTCAGCTCATGGAAATAATATGGTTTGTTTTGTTCCAAAGGGTTTGAAGCCTGCTGTGTCCCTCTAGCCTTGTGGCTGTGCTGTATTTTCTCATGTCTGATGTTATTACCAGAACATCCCACTTGCAGCACAGATTTTGTGGTACATAATTGTATCTATTTGACTGCCAAGTGTGTTGAGATCAGGACACTTGTGTGATGGGAGAAGCAGTTGGAACAGAAGTAGAGGCTAAGAAAGGACCGACACTTTAAAAGCATATGGCACAAACTTCTGATAGCTTCTCTATTACAAACAATCTACAGTCATCAGAAGCCTTTCTGCTATAATAGCCTGAATTCATTGCACATTTTCTGCTAGCTACATTAAGCACCAATATATTCATTGCAGACCTTCTGACTCTGACCTTTTTTATGCTAACTTTGGTAAAATGCAACTCCACTCCCCTTGAGTTATTCCTGGACCACATCAAAGGAAATGGGAGGAGAAACAAGCACTGGAATACTCACTTTGAATCCTCCATTTTAGTTCAAAATATTTTCTTCCAAGTCCTAAAGTATAGCTTTTAATGCATTAAAAAGCAACGTATATCTTGAATGAATGATCATTCTTGATGTACTTAGAAAAAATGCAAAAATTTGGGATCCAAGAAAATGGAGGGAGGGAGGCAAGCTGGAAAGATTTTAGTTTGATTCATTTTTTTTATAGGAAAAATTATTAATAGAATAGAGTCCTTCACGGGGATGAATGAGCGCACAGGCAGGGTAGGGGGAAGCCTCCAGATCATGACCCCTTGTTCTACTTCTCCTCTGTATCTGAATGAGTGTGTTCCCCATGAGCTGTCATGCTGATAAAAATTGAGTGGGGTCAGAGGGACATTTTGGCTGTACATTGGCTTGTGCATTGTCTGTCTGGCCAGTGCTGTCTGCAAGTAAAATGTATTGCTGTTTTGTTCAGAGTAGGCAAACAAGAAAATGCTCAAAGTTTTGGGAATGTCTTTTGGAAAGTCACCAAAACTCAGTGCAAAGAGATTTTCAGAACCTGCTTACTAATGAGTGTTTTGTTTTGAAATGATAGTGGCTGGGATTTCTTCTGAGGAAGGAACATATCCTCGCTTCCACCTGGAAGCCAAATCAGCAAAGCTGCACAACAGCATGGGTTCCTTGCTCAGAAGAAGCAGGGAGCAGTGCTTTTGTGTAGCATCAGCTAAAATCATTATGCAGTCCCATCTGTTATATCTCATCACAGAGCTTGCTGGAATTATTTTTTCTTTATTGTTATCTCTAAAGAATTGTTAGAGGAGGTATATTTAAAGACACGACTGTCTAGAACAGAGTACCAATACCTACACATTTCTAGCTCATCAGAGACCACCTGATTTTTGTGGTATTGCTTTCTCAGGTGTTACTTACTGAAGACCAGGACCAAGAGAAAACACATTCAGAGTTTTGAAAATCGAGTTTTATTTGTGTTAAGAGAATGTATATCTTAGCATTATAGAACTGTTTGGGTTTTGTCTTAGATTTATTTTTTAATGGTATTCCCAGAGGCTCACATTTCAACATGGCTCAGATTTTAGTACACAGCTTTTCTTGTTTATCAGAATCTCACAAACTACATTTCCTTTATAGCCTTTTATAAAAGGCTATAGGGGACTCGAGTTCACAGGGTGCCTGAAGGTAAATCTGCAAAGGAACTTCAGCATTACAAGGCTCAGTGCTGAAATGCTTAACTCTTGGGTGTTCTGCTCTGTGGAAACCTTGATATATAGCATCCAATGTCTGATATCTACAGGGAAAAGTCTAGGCAAAATAAAAGCAACAAAATGAGTGAAAATTTGCTAGAATTGTTTAGTGCTGCTGTTTAAAATTCTTCTGGAGTTCAATGTTCAAAGCAGGGGGAAAAAAACCCCAACAACAACAAACGCAAAATCAAACCTTCCCCCAAGCAAAATCTGTATACAGCTAGTGGTTAGGGAGTTCATGGGGGAAACATTAGTGAAATAATGTCAAAATGAAAGATGCAGGGAAATTTTCTCAGAAAAACAAGAATTTGGAGAATTAGAAACCTGTTCTGGTGTATGTGGTGAAGTCTCTGCTTTGAAACCAGCAGGGAGAAAAGGAATAAAAACCTACCTGCCAGGTAAGTGCTCTGGCAGTTGGGTAAAATGGACACAGATGTGATCCTGGAAGGTCAATCATCATGATCTTTTGCAGGAAGTTTAATCTGGGAAGTATTTTAAAACCCAATTGACCAAGCTTCACAGGGGAATAGGACAGGGAGAATCCAGAATGACTATTAATAATTTCTATCATTATAGCACAGACATAGGCACCAGCAGTACTTGGGGAAGTTGCAAGTGGAAAATTACACTAGGGTGTTGAATTGGCTTTGTGTGGCAAGGTTTTGGTAGCGGGGGGGGTTACAGGGGTGGCTTCTGTAAGAAGCTGCTGGAAGCTTCCCCTGTGTTCGAGAGAGCCAATACCAGCCAGCTCTGAGACAGACCCGCCGCCGGCCAAGGCCGAGCCAATCAGCTATAGTGGTAACACCTCTGGGATAACATTTTTAAGAAGGGAAAAAAAGTTGGGACAGAGGTAAATGGCAGCCGGAGAGAGGAGAGAGAACATGCGAGAGAAACAGCCCTGCAGACCCCCAGGTCAGTGCAGAAGGAGGGGAGGAGGTGCTCCAGGCGCCGGAGCAGAGATTCCCCTGCAGCCCGTGGGGAAGACCATGGTGAGGCAGGCTGTCCCCCTGCAGCCCAGGGAGGTCCACGGTAGAGCAGATATCTACCTGCAGCCTGTGGAGGACCCCACGCCAGAGATGGGTGCCTGAAGGAGGCTGTGACACCGTGGGAAGCCCACAGTGGAGCAGGCTCTTGGCAGGACCTGCGGATCTGTGGAGAGAGGAGCCCACGCTGGAGCAGGTTTTCTGGCAGGACTGGTGACCCCATGGGGGACCCACGCTGGAGCAGTGTGCTCCTGAAGGACTGCAGCCCGTGGAAGGGACCCACGCTGGAGCAGTTTGTGAAGAACTGCAGCCCATGGGAAGGACCCAGGTTGGAGAAGTTCATGGAGGACTGTCTCCCATGGGAGGGACCCCACACTGGAGCAGGTGACGAGTGTGATGAGTCCTGCCCCTGAGGAGAATGAAGCGGCAGAAAATAACGTGTGATGAACTGACCGTAAACCCCATCCCCGTCCCTCTGTGCCGCTGGGGGGGTTGGTAGAGAATCCGGGAGTGAAGTTGTGCCTGGGAAGAAGGGAGGGGTGGAGGGAAGGTGTTCTGAGATTTGGTTTTATTTCTCATTACCCTACTCTGGTTGATTTGTAATAAAGTGAGTTAATTTTCCCCAAGCTGAGTCTGTTTTGCCCGTGACGGTAATTGGTGAGTGATCTCTCCTGTCCTTATCTCAGCCCACAAGCTCTTTGTTATATTTTCTCTCCCCTGTCCAGCTGAGGAGGGGGAGTGATAGAACGGCTTTGGTGGGCACCTGGCATCCAGCCAGAGTCAACCCACCACAGGTGTAAATGTTGGAAGTACATTTTTTGTCTATGTCAGACATATGCCTAAAACTCTTGTTGAACTTAATGTTTTGAGACTAATCCTGGTTATTCTACAGGTGTATCCTACTGACTTAAAAAAGCTGGCCTTACTGGAGAATCCTCTGATAAAATCAGGCTCTAGTTTAAGACACTTTGTTTCTGAGGGAGAGTGAATTTACTTGGTGAGGAGTTAGACACAATTTCTATCACTAGCAGTACCCATCAGACCACAGTAAGTACTTGTATTTCTGATGGTGCTATAATGTTATCTGTGTAGTGAACCTTCATTCAACAGTAATTCTGCATGGTCTGAGGACTAACTCTTGTAGCATGGGTCAAAAGGACAAGTGACAGGTGCCACCACAATTTGCTTCTTGTATATGTACCCTTAAATTACCACATTCCTCACACCCCAGCATTCAAGCTTAGACAAGCTGAAAGATATGTGTAAGATGTGCAAATCAAAGCCATATGCTGCAAAAACCCAGATATGTTATCCTGGGCCTGTACCTAAACCTCTGAGAGAATAAATGTATCCAGAAGGATCTCCCCAACTCTGAAAATAGCTGGTTAAAGGATGAGTAGTTGATGTGGCACAGAATGCAACTAATGTTTGTGCTGAGATGTCTTTATGGAATACTTAAGTAATATGGCCCAAATTAATCTCATCTACTGTTAGACACAGCAATGCACTACTTAGGTTAGAAGTGTAGTTATCTGTGTCTCCCTCTATAGTCAGTGGGAAGGAAAAAGTACTTCAAGATGACATTTCACACCACATAAGATCTGATGACTTTGGAAATCTCTCTTTGCTGCATGTGCATTTTGATTAGGTGGCATGAACCCAGACATCTGCATGGAAAAGCTTGTAGAGCATGAGGTGAGGAGACAGAGATCCTGAGAAAAAACTGGGAAGAGATTGCCAGTTTTTGCAGTGTCAGGGTTGTCCTTGCTGAACAAGAGTTTGTTTCTCTGCCCTGCAGAGGGAACAAATAACTTCTGATGTTCAGTGTGGGGTGGGAAGATGGGGTGGACCATAGGAGAAAATAGACTGAAGCACAGAGACCAGGGAACTGCTGAGAAGATCTGGGAGTGGCCATAGCTATACCACAGGGATTTTCCAAAGGCTGCAGAAAGGACTGTGTCAAATTTGTTGCAGCTCAGGAAGCCTCCAAAAATTGCTGGACTCAGAATAAGACTGGAGAAACAGACACAACTTTCAAGGACATAGCAGACAGGGAAAAGATTTATTTTCAAACTTTTTTTTTTTTTTTTTAGGCTGTCCCACTTTAGTTTTCTCTCTTTAAAAAGTCATAAATCATGACCTAGCAATTCATAGCTCTCTTGGTAATTTGGTGTTCACTTAAAGAGAACAGCAAATCCTTTCAAAGCTCTGGCTGGTTTGAATGTCTTGGCTCCCCATGCTAGAGAGTTGTGGAGTGCTTTTTCCTGGTTACAGAAATTGCAGCTTCTGAAGAAGATAGATGTTATTTTTCTCATTTGCCTCTGGGCTCCTAAATTTCACTCCACTGAACAAAGAATAAGATTCTTGTTACCCACTTGTTTTACAGCAATGAATTCTCTTCTTACGATCTTTTGCAACAAAGCTAAGGGAAGGTTTGAGGAAACACCTTTCTCTCCTTCGCTCTCCTTGCCCACCCCCAGACTCTCAGTTTTTAGCAGGTGGAGACACAGGGTCTCTCATACACGCTGTATCTCTGCTGCAGGAAAATGCGTCTTTCTGAGTTGAAGTGGTTACATTGCCTCTGAGCCCTGCAGTAATTCACCGCAGCCTTTGGGCTGCTGTTAGTTGTGTTATAAGCAATACTGGAGGGTATTGACATCCTTGGAGGCAATCTACCTGCTCAGACTGGCAGGAACTCAGTGTAGCAAAGACCAGGAGCCAGTTTTTACCTCTTTAACATATGGCCTTGGTCACGAGAGAGAATCCAGTGATAATTCAGAAAGGCTTTAAAATCAGCTGAAGTTTCCATAAGAAGATTTCATAGCCTGCCCCAGCGCAGAAGCTATTATTCATTTTAAAATTCTGCAGGAACACATTTGCAGAGACTGTTTCATATCTAGTGTTAATTAATGGCTGGGCCTAAAGGGAACAATACACAAGCAGCAACTGGGCTTGCTTAACTCTTTTTTCATGTTTCCTTTCATTGTCTCTTCTGTGGCTAACTTTTGAGAATGATTTCTAACACCATTTATGTGGCTAATGCAATAAACATGCTGTTCATTTTGCAACATATCAATAAACATTTTATGTTTTTATAAACCTCTTTTGAAAAGAGGTTAATTTTTTTTTTTTTTCCCCTAGAGATGGGCTGTCCAGAGGAAAAGTTTTTCCTCTTTTCCTTAGGTCTGCTATGAAATGTAGGTTGTTCAAGTAGACTTATCTGCCAAGTAAATTTCAGTCACACACTTGCAGATGAATGTAGCCCCTGAATTGCAAATTAAGGCTGAGTAAAAGAGCTCTTTGTAAATATCTTTCTGAACTTTAAAGCGTGGATTCCCTTCACCTAATTTTGGGCCCTTCGGGGCCTAGTCTGTAGTCACCTTCTCTCCCTCTCCAGTCCGTGGGAGAAACAGGTACCGCAGGATGCGCAGGAGGGTTTGTGCAGGCTGGGCTGGCCTCTTGAAGCACATGTCTGTGCTGAGCGTGGGAGGCTGCTGGTGCTCCCAGAGCTCGGCAGAGCTGTGGCACCTCAGCTGGCTGTGCTTGCAGAGAAGTACAAATGTGGCATGCGAGAGGGAGGGGAAATGGTTGCTTTTATTTTATTTTTTCATCGGTTACATGAAGTGGCTAAAACCTAAGGAAGGTGGTAATCCTGCTGTGTAGGTTCCTTGGCTGCTTTCAGGCAGTCCAGTAAATAAGAGCCATCTCAAGACTTTCCCTGAGAGCTGTCCTTAAAAACAGAGGTCGGTGTTCTCTATCCTTACCTTAGTTGGTACCAAACTCCAGAACTGTTTCCACTGTAATTCACAGGAAAGTTTGCAGAATAAGTAGTTACTGACTAGAAATATCAGGAGTCCAAACAGAGCTTCTAGAAGAAAAACCATCTGTGATATGGTAAAAACCACAGGATCCTCAAGTGCATGTATTTCTGCCTATCTTGAGAGAAGAAAAAGCTTCAGTAGTTCTGATATTTAATGAGTGACCTTTTGTGTCGGGACAGAGATCAAAGAGAACAAAAACCAAAGGGGATTGCAGCCAGAGTTGGCCACAATATGTCCCCCTTTTGCACTGGAACATTAAAAAAACCCAAATAAATAAATGTCAATGGGTTCTCAGATGACAGTTCTAGCAAATTATGAGAAGCTTTGTCATTCTTCCCCAAATCCTGGGTAGATGGTAAAGAGGGTCAGAAGAAGACCACCATAGAAGCAGCACTCACTGAACAGCCACACCATCTTATAGGTACTACTTTGGTTTTGTTCAGCTTGTGCTTCATAGAACTGTAGGATACACATTACTGAATAAGAACAGTTGGTCAAAGTAGAAACTGCAGTGTAGGAGGCAGAAGAGGAGATTAGATCAAGTAACATCTGCATAGCTATAAAAGTGCACACTATGGCTTTGCAAGGCTGAGCCAAAAGAATAAAAAGAGGACTCAAAACATGGATATCATAGGGGAAAAAAAACCCAACCAACAACCTCACAGCATTATGCTGGCCCCAAAAGACTATCACTGAACAGGATGTGAAATAATAGGATTTAAACCATGACAGAATTCCAGAGGGCACCTTCAGCAGCACAGGGCTTGCTAAAAGCATGCTGGAGCAGGCTGGCTTAGCACTGAGAAAAGCATATCCTCTCGCTCAATCTGTGAAAGCTTTCCTGCAGAAAATGGGCTCCTCTTTCTTTCACTGAAGTGGCTGATTATGCCTCACAGCTTAGCTGGACCAAGGGGGTTTTTTGGTAGGCTAGCTCCTTTGCACAAAAAAAGGAATGGACAGACAGTCTAGCCATCTTGAGGATGTACATTCACCATGCAAGAATGGACCAGAATGGCTGCATTTCTCACTATCTTTAATGTAGTTAACCTAAGGGATAGGAACCTAATGTTATTCTGATGTTTTAGAGGGCAACTTAAGCCAACAAAGCCCATGAGATATATTAAAAAAGAGATGTAGGCATTATTGCAGGGAAGTCTGCAGACTTGACAGCTAAGGGCTCTGGGAGCAGAATTCATACCGCTGAGGTAGGTACTGAAGCTAAACCAGCCGACAGGCGTTGCAGGATGGAGGACTGTGGCCAGACACCCAGCTGTCTGCCAGGCTCGGACACAGACCGGCAGCCTGGCAGAAGGTGCTTACGTGAAAGTGGGGTTCACAGCTAGAACTTCCACAGATACCTGTAAGTTGGTGAGAGCCACCTCGCGGTTGTGCAGCCTGCTATGGAAAGCACTTACTGGAATGTGAGACCTCCATTTTAGGCCTGTCTGAGATGGAGAACTTGCAGGATTTAAATGCAAAGTGTTTACTTCAGAGAGGAGTACACTAACCTCCAGGATAAGAATGGACTGTTCTCGCTCCATCTGTTGAAAGTAGGTCACCAGCAACCCAAACGCAAACTAATGTAAGCAACGGGAGTGGGCTTCTCTCCTCCAGTGAGACAGGCAGAACAAGTGAAGGGGAGAAAAGGGAAAGGAGAGATCCTAATGCTCAGGGAATGCCCATATATTTTCTGTTCTGAAGAGCATATGTGTCCAGTGATGCCTTTGAAGATATGCGTCGAAAGATTGCTAAGCAGTAGGTGTAAGCTCCCCTGGACAAACACACAAGCGCTGTTTTATTAGCCAGTAATTCAACTTAGCTTCTCATCATAAAAATATTTCTTAGTAATTAGATATCTATTTTAACTGTAACGATTATATCCATAAGATATTAAACAGTACTCTCTGACACCCACAAAGTACAGTGGTCTTTAACTCATCTAACACAATTTGGGAAAAAACTGCATAAAAAATTCCATTGCAGTATTGAGAATTTCTGCAAGATTTATCCTTTAGTTGTTTTTTTTTCCCTATATGTAAATGAAATATGTTTTCACTACTTAAAAGAAAGAAAGCACGTAAGTCCTGAAGAAATTAAAAGCCTTCAGTAATATCTGTATGTAATACTTTTTGTGAGTTGCCTAGGAAATTGTTTATCCACATGTAGGAGAGATATCATTTTTAGTTTGAGACACAGAACATTCATCACAGGTTTTAAAATATTTTTCTGCAAGAAGGCAAGAAACAGGCTCTTTAATCTTATCGATCAAGGTGCAAGTCAACGCATATCCAAAAGGCAGTTGAAGTGTGGACCAGGCTGTATCCAAAATGAGCAGATCTGTTTTATATATGTAAACTGAAATGTCCAGATCTCACAGTATTGAGAAATATTCATTTTCAAGATATTATTTTCAAAATAACAGGAAATGGCAATCTTTGCAGGAGAGTCATTCACTTTTCATTTAAGATTAGAATCTGCCAGGTACTTAAGCGTGTTACAGAAATAGCAAAGCTGGGATGAATCCACTGTCCTTTCATAGCTTACGTAAGACAGGGAGACATTGCACATCCTGCAACGGAGAACACAGTATGGCATCATCTCAGCCTCATGGGTTTTGGTGCCCTGAACAATGCAGGGAAAGGACATGGACCTATGATGATACAGTCCCATGCGAGCCTTTTCTGTTTCTAAAGCTCTAGGATAAACAGTGATTCAGACATATATAGGGCATGGCAGGCAAAAAAAAAAAAAAAAAAAAAGGGTTCTGACTGTGTTTTGCACATAAGCTCTTCAGCAGAGCTGTTCAGCTGTTCAAGAGAGCATAGGAACATAAGGAATTACCTATAACGTGACTCCAGTGCTCCATCTATCCTGTTCCCAAGAGTGGCTGTCGGACATGCTGTTTGGGAAGACAGCATGAGCATCCCCACTCTCTGCAGGCTATCACCTTTGCTGTCTCCCAAAATTAAATTAGGGATGTTACAGGGTCCATCTCTGCATATACCTTTTGCAATTTGACTATGCATCTATTGTCCATGAATTTGTCTAACAGCTTTTTGAACATGCTTAAATTACCAGCCTCCATAACCCATCTTAACAGAAATTCTCATTACTTTCTTTTTAAAAAGGACTCTCTTTTCTCTGTTTTAAACTTACTGCAAATCAGTTTCGGTGCTCCCTATTTGTAATATTACTGCACTTGATGAATGCCAGTTCCACACTCACCTAATCTACAACCTTATAAATTTGAAGTTGCCCTGTTTTGAGTAGGACATAGGACTAGATGACTTCCTGAAGTCAGAAGATGACCCCCTGAGGTCTTCTATACAGTTGATCTTCCAGCCTGAATTATTCTACTCTCCATGGTTTTTGTAAATCCCGACCATATCAATCTTCCCCTTGGCAAATTGAAGTTTCAGCGTTTCTTGTCTCTCCTCATAAGGCAGCTGCTTAATCATTTCAGATGCCCTTCTCTGTAGTTTCTTTAATTCCACTCTGTCTTTCTTGAGATGTGGAAACCAGAACTACACACCATAAGCAAGATATGGGCGTCCCAAAATTTTATATAGTACCTGTTTTCATCTCAATATCCTTCCTTACATTGCTCACTGCTCTGTTGTCTTACTTCAGCTGTTGCTGCACACAGATCTAATGGTTTCTGAGACCTGTCACTGATGACTCTAAGATCTCTTTTCCTGAGTTGTAAATGTTACACTCCCTAAAGCTATGTGACATGGCTTTCTGTGGTTCATGCCTGTATAACATAATCCAATTTTTACATCCTGGCTTTGAGTAGTGTCCTTGATAAACTTCACATTTCCTTCTTGGCATTTGTAATACAGCACGGAGACAAGAATATGGTGTAACCGTGGTGATTTCATGTGTTTTTTGCAGCAAAGAAGGTAAAGAAAAAGAATGGATAGAGACAACACCAGCTTCAGGGCTTCAAAATGATGGAGCAATATTGAAGTGACAGCTTTGCTGTGTTCCAGTAATTGTCATGCAGTTGGATTGTAACACACATCTATTTATCTGATCAAATGTTATGAAATCTCTGGGAGATGTTTATTATTATGGTGACTTTGCTTCTCCATATACAGTGTTGCCCTGATTTTTGATCCAAGAGCAGGATTCAATGTCTTTGTTATCCACGTAGAGTGCAGTAACATCCTCCAAATTACTGCTCTTATTCTTTGAACACACAATAGATTTTTAGAGATTGTGTAAGTATGTTTGCTAATTAGTTCATGAATCAAATTAGTCATGTACAGGACTCCTTTTATCTTGAATGATCTTGATAACTGGTGAACATGGGTTCTTCAAACATTCCTGAGTTTAAATAATTAGTTTCAATCAAGATGCTTACCACTGTCATATACAATTGTTGTTACTGGTGAATAATAGATGAAACCAAGTCAGCAACTCACAGTTTCCAAGGTATGACCTGACACGTAGGTATGATCTTACATCATTCTGATATCAGAGATAGTGCAAATGTTCATTATCCTGTCTCACCATCTCATTTGTATTCTGCAGCTCTCTTTTTGAAATGAATCCTCAATGAAAGTTACTTCTCGAGTCAAGAATTCATATCAGTCTCAGTAAATTAATTTGAGTGAAATTGCATCAGTTTTTTACCAACACCTTTAGTCTATTTTCATCCTTCAGAGAACTAAAAGAACAATGAAACACTGGTGAGGTTGGAAGAGCAATCTGATATCATTGAACAAGTGGGTGGTAAGGCATTCACAGCTTCTCCATGGAGAGATGTGCTGGTGAAGGATTGGACCTCACATGCTTTTGCCTGCAGAGTCAGAAGGATGCTGCTTGGTGAGTGCTGATGCAGGTTACAGAACAGATGGCTTTTCTAAGCATGAGTCTCACCTGCTGCCAGCTATTGCTTGCTGCTCAGGGTGGTCCTTGTACAATATGTGCCATCGTCTTCTAAAAATAGTACCCTTCAAGGAACATGGTGAGCACACATCCGATAGCATAACATATCATGTTACCAAGTTATAGACAATTTCTTACAACTATCTGTAGCGAGATTACAGAATGACACCATAGGTCTAATATTTTAATTTCTAAGGAGTTACTTTTATCCCTAGTTCTGCTAATTTCACTGTTATTCTTTCTGTGGCCTGATTCTGATATCCTGGCTCTGCAATCTTTCTTGCTGAATTCAGTGGAACTGCTTTGAGAACCTCAGCCAGAAATCCATGGTACCTTGGATCAAGCCAACAATAAAACAGTGCTCAGGATGAGGATTTATTAAATGAAAGCATACTGACACAGGTGAATGAGAAGATCAATGGCAAGTTTTGCTAAGAATGAGTCTAGTAATTTATTAAATTGAAAGTAGTATCACCATTGAAGTTTTCCAGCAGTTTATGACTGAGATTTGACTGCATGGCTAAGAGGGGAAAAGATTGTTCTAACTGGCCATGCACCTTCTCCAGGCTGTTTTGTCAAATTACTTACATTGTATGTCAATAACTGGTTACTCTCTGAGAATAGAATGCATTAGTAGGTGTTTGAGGACACAACTCCTTTTAGAAAAATATATAGTTTAAGAGCAATGTTTTATGTTCAACTGTGGCTTCATCCAACTGCATTTCTCCCTTCTACCTGTATATTAATCAACAATTAATTCTTATCCCATTTTAATTACAAAAAAAAGGTTTACCAACTGTATTTTAAACATTATAGGAATATCTAAAGATCTTATCTACAAATGTTTAGATGCTCAGTCAGGCAATGTAATCATAACCGACACTGTTCCCCTAATGACATGTGATTATGACCTAAGAAGTTACATTTATTAGGCTGCAAGGACTGGCCAATTTTCTTTCTGGTGTGAGAAAAAAAAAGGAATTGAACCAACAGCATACAGTAGTAATAAAAACATGAAATCTATGAAAACTAACTCAGGGAGACTCCATGCTCCATGATGTAGTAGCATCAGATTAGAAGGATGGTATTTTTGATTAATACATCAGAAGACAATGATATGGTCTAAAAATGTTTGGTCTTCATACACTATTCTTTACTGTTGTCCTGTTCAGAGTGCTGTACTTCTCTCCTGAAAGACTTTTCAGGCCACAATTAATTACCTATGGAACTAATTCTCTAACCAGAAATGACTTAACTTGGGTATTATGAATTTTAGATTTTAAAAAGATAAAAACTCTGCAGCATCAGACTTAGACAAAGAGATGTATAGCCCATGTTGACCATGTCCTAATACACAGCGATTCATCTACCCTATTCTTAACACAATTTCTACAATTTAACGCTTTGATTCTTCATGATAGAAGATAATAGGGGCTTTGTCATTGACGCAGAATATTGTCCCAGGTCCTGAATTTAAATAGTAAAGGCAAAATCCAAAGTGTCATTTTGTTTTGGTTTGGTTTGTTTTTGCTTAAGCCTGGTCAAAACATTCACACTTGCAGCTGCTGTATTAACTCACATATGTCCTCACAGCAGATAATCTCACAGGTCGACTCAAGAGATATTTATAACACAGTAATGATGCAGAAGGATACGAATATATTGCTCAGAAATCAGAAGTGGTAAAACAAGGGGCAGTGTTCTGGAAGTTCCTCTCTCATAGGACTGGTTCCTCAAAACCTCCAATGCCATCCTGATCATTAAGTTTACTATTTTTATCTTTATAAAGTTGTTCATCCCCATTTCAGGTATGAGAACTCACTTTATGCTGTATGAAGTGAGAGTTTGCAGGAATGGATGCTCCATTACCTTAGCCCAGTTGTGGTTTTGTGAATTTGCCTTTTAGTAAGTTAGTTTGAAAGCAGAGAATGATTTTGCCCCTTAGCAATACTTCTCAACAAATTTAAGAAGCCTTGTTCAAAAAAAACTTTAAACATTGGCTTAAACACAATTGGCTACACTGTGCTGCGAGTTTGTGCTATGGTATTACTTGGAGCCCTGGACATCTTCTCATCCAACTGGATCCGTCCTGGATGAACTCCCTCTGGCTAACACAGCGAGCTTTCTTCCCAGGGTGTAAGCAGCAGAAAGGAAAGGATGTTACAGGAGTTGGTAGTCAAGACGTACCCCAGCACAGGCACGAATGGAAATATTTCAGAGCTTAGGCATAGCCACTTTTGGAGCTATTTGCATCCCAGCACAAAATTCTTTGAACTGTTGTATGCTGTGTATTTCACCTACTTCTGAAAGATTATTATTTGGGAACAGGGCAGTCAGGAGTTCCAATAATCATTATTTCCCAGGAGGGAATCAAAAGGAGTGGAAGACCATCCGTGCTAAATGATGTTGCTCTCACCTAGCGTGAGATCAGAGCTCGAGTCACTGCTTATTTCCTTTCAGCCTCGCAGAGGCTTTTCTCTGCTCTGCCCACTCGCACCATGCAGGCAACTTAAAAGATACTGTGTAGGTTTTTTTCTCACAATCAGCATGGAGATCAAGCAGCAGGACCTGTCAGATGGACCTGCACTCATATTCTTCATAGCACTTTTAAGGAACAGCATAATGTCATTGTGTAAGTAATGATATTTACGGGAAGTTATTGATGAATGAGTAGAGTTAATGAACTTTCTCTTCTGAGAAGAAATTCAGCTGGAATTGACCTGGATGAGCTAGTTCAGCCTGGAATTTAATTAACTTGACTTGGCCATTCTTTGAAAGAACAAGCAGTTCCTATTGAGCCATTCGGGTCTCTTGGGCAAGTATGTAATAAAGCATTTTTCTAATATAGTTCATTATTTAGCAGAGGAATCAGAATGAAGGAAACAAATTAGTGAAAAGTTGCAACCTTTTGAAAGTCTTTTCCCTTTTATTACAGAAAAAAATGCCCTAATTAAAATTCATATTATCCACTTAGAGTTCATAAAAGTGCATAATTTAGATATGCTAATAATTAGCCTATTTTTGAATTACAATGTATTTAAAATTTATATTATGCAATTAGTGTTTTTTAATGTGCACTGTTTACCCCAAAGATTTAACCAGCTCCAAAATATTTAAGGTAATTAGAGTACCACAGAAATCTTCTATGCGACACTCTCGTGTGTCACCTCATCACCACCTGTAATGAACATTGCATGGATGGTGCGAGAGTAAACCAAGTTCCTTGGCCTTGCATCTGGAGGATGAAATGCATACTACTGCTGCTGCTGAGTATGCGTCCATGCTTTGCTTAGTCTATATAGGTTCTTATATTGTGCTTCAGCCCTATAAGCACTTCCTAGTACTGTTTTAGAGGACTTGGGGAACACCTGATACTCTTTCTTATACTCCCCTCCAGGGAGCCACGGCCAATGGCAGCTGGTACAAGCAAAGACTTGAGACATTACACATGACAAATTTGAGCTTTTATACATGGTGTAAGTATTAACGCTTTAGGGAGAAGTTGTGCTAAGGACCAGCACTTAGCACAGGTGCGGTGTAAATAAATGGGCTTTGGGGTAGCCTGCAGCTTGTGTGCTGTAGTGGGCAGGAAGGCAGGGAAATGAAGGTGCCAGAGGAAAGTGGAAGAGGGGAAAAGAGAAGGGCTGACATGCAGCTTAAGACAGTCTACCTAATTGGCTTTAGATTTACAGGAAAGTGAACGCTACCAGAGCTGTGCAATATGAACATACCTGGGGAAAAAGTTGTTTAATGAACCAAACAAACAGAGAGTCTTCCAAATGCTGCAGAGAAATGGATGGAAATGATTCCTATTCACTTTGAGGGAAATTACATACATTTTTTATGTGTAAGACTGAGCATAGTTATTACTCCTGTATTTGTTTTTCTGTTTTCTACAAAATTGGTGCAACTAGCAGCAGCCGGATGATTCCGGGCAGGAATCATACATCCTAATATGGAAAGAGAGAGATCCATTGGTACAAAACCTCCAATGTGGGGGTTCAATGCTTGTACAGTAGCCTTCTTTCTCAGCTGCACGCCAGCGGTTCTGAACCACTGGCAGATTTTTCTATGTGTCTGCTTTTCTGCATGTCCCTGAGGATTTCACCAGCAGCTGCAGCCGGAGTGCCCCCAGCACACTGACGCTCCGGCAGCAACAGCCACAGTGCAGCTCCAGGGGGTGTGAAACCAGCACCCACATTAGCTGCATCTCCCTCTTCCTTAGATGTCCTTACAACTACTGGGCCACAGGAGCGGAGGTTTCTGCATTTCCCTAAGATAACACTGTATAGATACTTCTGTCACTGTACGGGCAGGAAGTTTTTAGAGAAATGTACAGATTAGAGCAGCCGTTGTTACCTGCTTGTGATTATTTTTCCTTTGCTATAGACCTGCTGTAAAGTAGTGACACTTCTGTTGCTATTAATTACCCTTATTTTTTCACATTAGATAACAATCTTTTGTCTTTGAAGCAAAGATGAATATTTATATGGATGGCTAATTTACCATTACTGGGAGCTGTAATCTGAACCAGAACGTTCAAAAAAAGGATATAAAGTCTATGAAATACCCCTTGAAGATAATTTTTATGGGGAATTCGGAAATGATTAAAATTTCTAAAAGATCAATGTTCTCTAAAACTGGATTTTGCGTTCATGGCTAGTATCCACAGATATAATTACTATGATTTTTATTCCTCATAAAAACTCTTGATCTGCTGTATTGAAAAAAAGAAAATGGGAAGCAATTATCATTCTTGCTGTGAAATTTCATAAGAAAATTATATCTAGCATATATTGTCAACATTATATACTACAAAACATAGCCACAATTAGGAGCAGCTATTGAAAAAGTTTCAGCTAAGTGGAGCTTCATGATTAAACAAATGTTGTAGGAAGATCAACTAGAATAGAAAGCATTTATGGCATTATATGGGCATAAAAATGTATTTGCAATGCTGTGGCAAAGCTAAACTGTTAAGTAGTGGCATATTATCATTCATGAAGACACATCAATCTGATGTTATTAAATGTAATTCTCTTTGTGCTACTATTTGCTGTTTAAAATGGAAGAAGAAATGATTGTTCTTTACTTATTCAACCCGTCACCTCAGATCTGAAGATCTGTGTCAATTTTTCGTACTTCATTTTTTTTCCCAACCAAGAGCAATGACAGGTGGGGACATGGGTTATGGTCCCTCACACACAAATTCGAGTGTTCTCGAATTTGTATTGGAATTCTGTAGAGAAAAGAGTGAAAAGGAGGTAAAGGTAGCCATGGTTAAGCTGCTACACTGGGCTGATTCCTCTGCTCTACTGGAGAGGTCCCATGTGGGTTAAGAGATATTTCTGAAGAACCTTTTGTGGATCTAGGATTAAGTGTGCCAATACTCGGAGCTACCAGACACTTCCCTGCACTGGACTGTAAATTCAAATATTCATGTTAAATGCCTAAAATCCATGTATGGAAAATAGATTTATGTGGGTGCCCTGGGTGGGGATACACAACTGTAGAGCAGGAGGATATTTAAGCCTGCAAACAGTAAATGAAAAAGGGAGAAGTGTTTCTGAAAGCCCTTCTCTCTCCTGCACTTCACAGGGACTAAAGCACTAGCCCAAGAAGCATAGAAACTGGGATTTAGGCCTTAGCTTCAAAGGACTCAAACTCACATATGTTTGTTTAGAAAAACAAAACCAGTGCCCTATATAGGGCCATAAGCAAAGCTATGGGGCTCTAGGCTAAGCTGAAATATGAATGTTCTCCACCTGTCCTGTTGAATCTGGGCCTCTACTCTGAAGGGCAGGGAGAAGTGGAAAGTTATCTGACTTCATAGCCAATTGGAAGAAATAGCAGAGAGGTTTAGCTATGGGAATATAAAGAGGTTTGCTAATGTAATCTAGATAGAAGCTGAAGTGCTTGGGGACAAATGATCAAAGAGAAGTAAGACTGTGTGAACCCCAAACTCAAAAGAAGTTAAGGATGTTTTAAACAATGAATTCACAAACAAGATCAAAATTACCAAAACACTGGAAAACAATTTCCTTAGGATAAAAATATACTCATTCACTAAGGGTGAATTTTTTTAGTAGAGTGGCAGAATTTGTCTTCAAAACAGATCTGCTTGAAGAATGAGATCTTCACTACAAATGCAATGGGTGAACCTTGCAGAAGAATTACATAACTTTTACTGAGCTTTGAATCAGGGATTGTAGGTAGAGAAAAATGGGGTGGGATTTACATTGCAAGAACTCTTTTCACAGATGTTATTTAGGCCTAGGCAGCCCAACAGCTGCTTCAGTTCTTCCCTGCTCTCACTTTACATAGTCATTAGGGGATCTTAGATCCCTCTTATGTTTAAACCAACAGAAGTTAAGCAAAAAGTTGCAAAATTATGAAAAAAACTGCACCTAAGTGCTTAATTAAATTCAACCCTCTATACACAATAATACAATTTTTCAGAAGTATTAAAATATATTGTACTGGTGCCTTCTCCCTTTCCAGTTCATAGGTATTGTTTCCAGTGTTTTTCAATAGCTAAAGAGCCACAAGTAAATATTTGGCATTTTTGCACGTGTTGCAGGCTCTGTGATATTTCCCAGTGCCAGTAGTACCAAAGCGGTAGGAAAGGGTACCAGCTGTTTCATGGTCATAACCAAATCACTTCTGCTTTTTACCTACAAATGCTGTAAATGAATAACCATCTGGGACCGCACTGGACAAATGCTTGTGTGGTGGTTGTTATCACTTACAATAGATGTCACTTAGAGCAATTTACTCACTCGCTTCTTAAACAGATAATTGTTGAGGAAAGAAACATTCAAATTTTAAATGTAAGTTGTTCATTAATAATAAATAATAAAAAAACCCATACCTGTTTCCAGCACAGTATTTTTCATCTTTAGATCTCAAAGTACTTCACACAGGATGGTAATACTTTAGTCTGTCTTCCTCTCATAGTCATAGTCTGGACATGAAAAACTGAGTTACAAGGAGGGAAATGCCAGCAGGACAGTGGCAGAGCCAGGGCTTGGTCTGGGGGAGTTTCCATTACACAAGTGAGGAGTATGCTGCCTCCCACAATAGCCGGTAACTCTGGATGAATGAAAGTTTTCCAGTATGCAGGCAGAATGTCCCCTGAACCAGCCTGTGCTGATTGTCTCTTGCCTTGTCACCACACAGCCATGTGAAGACCCTACCTGCCTCTTCTTTTATTTTTGGCAGACTATGGTTAGATCACCCTGAGCCCTGTCTTCTCCAGGCTAAACAACCTTACTCCTTCAGCCATTTTTTATATGTCAAGTTCTCCAACCCCCTGATCATTTTGGTAGTCTTCCCCTGGACCCTCTCCAGTCTTTCTATGTCCCTTTGGAATCCAGGGAATGAAAGGTGTGGCCTGATAAGTGTTTAATAAAGAGTGAGAATCATACCCCTCAATCCGTTGGCTGTACTCTTGGTGATGCAGACCAGGACACATTTTGCCTTCATTGCTGCTGCCAGGGCACACAGCTGATTCATGCTGAGTTTGCTATCATGCAGGACCTCGAGGGCCTTTTGAGCAGAGCTGCTCCCTAGGCAGTCAGACCCCAGCTTGATAATCCCATCTGGGGATTATTCTGTCCCAGATACAGGATTTTACATTTATCTTTGTTAAACTTCATATGATTCTTTTGGCCCAATCTTCCAGTCAGCTGTATATTACATACAGAATATAGCATATCTGAAATAGACTGCTGTCGCGGTTTAACCCCAGATGAGAGCTAAGCCCCACATAGCCGCTCGCTCACTCCCTCCGGTTGGGATGGGGGAGAGAGTTGGTAGAGTAAAAGTGAGAAAACTTGTGGGTTCAGATAAAGACAGTTTAATAGATAAAGCAAAAGCCACATGCACAAGCAAAGCAAAACAAGGAATTCATTCACCATCTCCCACTGGCAGGCAGGTGTTCAGCCATTTTCAGGAAAGCAGGGCTCCAGCACATGTAATGGTGACTTGGGAAGACAAATGTCATCACTCTGAACATCCCTCCCTTCCTTCTTCCCCCAGCTTTATATACTGATCACAACATCATATGGTCTGGACTACCCCTTTGGTCAGTTGGGGTCAGCTGTCCCAGCTGTGTCCCCTCCTAACTTCTTATGGAGCCCCAGCCTCTTCACTGGTGGGGTGGGGTGAGAAGCAGAAAAGACCTTGACTCTGTGTGAGCACTGCTCAACAATAATGAAAACATCTCGGCATTATCAACACTGTTTTCAGCACAAGTCCAAAACATAGCCCCATACTAGCTACTGTGAAGAAAATTAACTCTATCCCAGCAAAAACCAGCACAACTGCCTATCTTAAGTCCAGGTTTCACACTCCAGTGGACATTTCTATTGGGTTGTCCCTGCGCTGTACTCCAGTGGTATTGCAGATGGTTCCAGTCTAGCTGTCTGTATCTATTGCTAGTGCACTGCCACAAAGCTACACTAGACCTAGCTTCAAATTAGCTTGCTCAGATATCATTCAGTGGAGGCTGGCTGGCTGGCAGGTAAATACTGAGCTACACTACTGCCAGTACCTGAGCCATCTCCAGCACTGTGAAAATGTTTTGCAGTCCCAGAAGCAAATGTGGTTGTTGTTGTGTTCCCATGCCTTGGCAGACAGCACTGAAATCCGCAAGAGAGAGACTGTCTTAAAACATACCAGTATCAATTTGACCTCCACTTGATGTTCTCCTGAGGCCAGTGGCTTAGTGCCACCCACAGCAAGACTGTCTTCCTTGTGCAATTCAAATGGATTTCCCACTTGGTGTTAGCCAGTAACAGTAGTGTTGAAGAAATGATGTTATTTGTCAAGCATTCTAAAGTAGGTGACCTTCACAGATGAGGACTGAATGTCGTGGTTTAACCCCAGCTGGCAACTAAGCACCCCGCAGCCGCTTGCTCACTCCCCACCCACCCAGTGGGATGGGGGAGAAAATCAGGAAAAGAAGTAAAACTCGTGGGTTGAGATAAGAACAGTTTAATAGAACAGAAAGGAAGAAACTAAGAATGATAACAATAACAATAATAAAATGACAATAATAATAATAGGATTGGAATATACAAAACAAATGATGCACAATGCAATTGCTCACCACTCGCCGACCAATGCCCAGTTAGTTCCCAAGCCACGATCCCCCCAGGCCACCCCCCCCCCCCCCCCCCCCAGTTTATATACTGGGCATGATGTCACATGGTATGGAATATCACTTTGGCCAGTTTGGGTCAGCTGCCCTGGCTGTGTCCCCTCCCAGCTTCTTGTGCCCCTCCAGCCTTCTCGCTGGCTGGGCATGAGAAGCTGAAAAATCCTTGACTTACTTAGAATAAACACTACTTAGGAACAACTGAAAACATCAATGTGTTATCAACATTCTTCTCATACTGAATCCAAAACATAGCACTGTACCAGCTACTAGGAAGAAAATTAACTCTATCCCAGCTGAAACCAGGACAGTGAGGAAAAGAGGAAGATCCCCCAGTTAAGTTCATTCTGGAGGAATACAAACCTCTCCTAGTCAACAGCTTCCAAAGTGTTGGGATATGTGCTGGGACTCTGCTGGACCCACAGGAGCTGTGCACGTTGGAGCACAGGAATAAGGAAATCTGAGCACTGGAAAAGCAAAACTTCCATGGTAGCTTCTCCTTGAGTTCTAAATAAAGATTCTTGCTTTTGTGCTTTGGTGTGTTAAATTTGTCCCAGCTGCAGTGGGGAGATTAAGCGATCCTTGCTGGTTCATTGTGAAAGGTAGAGGATTTGCTGCCAAAAGAATAAAATAAAATATAATATAATAAAATCAAATGATACCTGCTTAATCCTCAGTTCCAAAGCTTGCTGGTTTTTTTCTGAAACAAGAGGAAATCCTTCCTGTTTTTACACAGCCTATGGATATCATTAAAGCTGTGTTCCATACATAATGAAATAGGTCAACCAAGGTCTTCCCATATATCTTGTGCTGTTATCTTCTTGCTAGAATGGTAATCACAGGTGTCTTTTTTTCTACCTTTCTTTCCAAATCTGTTGTTCACACATTTCTGTTGTACTTCACACTGGCATACAGCTTGGCAGCCACTCAGCTGTTGCTAGAGTTGTGTTGTCGTGTGGTTTTGGCTATCCTACTCTACCTCCCAAGATGCCTTTTTAATTGACTTAATTTTATTATTGAAAATTAATTTGAACATAATAGCCACAACCTTTAGAACCATTTGCTCACATTTGCCTATGCTCTTTCATGACCCAAAGTAGGGCATCATAATTATGTATATTTGGCATAGCTCCCTTTTCTATTTTTACAAATTACTTTTTGCTCTGATTCCAATTTTTATGTATATAATATAAAAGGATGCTAGTGTGTATAAATAAACTACTATGTGTATATATTTATGTATGTATATAATTAATAAAAATTGCTATTTTTTAACAAAGTAAAAAGTGTGTATTTGCTCCCCACTGCAGAAAGAGTTGTCATTTTCCTTGGGGCTGTGTATAGCATTATTAAGAGTGCTGGATTCAAGAAACATAGATTCATGAACACTATCATGAGGTTTCTGTACTATCTTTTAATGTTGTTCCCCGACTCAGTTTTCCAGCTGTACAATGAAGTTTACATTATCTCCTTTGCTTGTCTAGCTTTTTCATTTTCTAGGCTTTTAGGGTAGAATAATCACTTGATGTACACGTAAAGTGTATATCACAATGGGTTATGTCTTTGAATCTGACAAAATGTCTGTACAGGCACTGAAATGAAGAGCAAGACAGCAGAACAGGGTTTACAGGTGTGTCCACCTGAAGCATATTTATTATATTTGTCTTTTTGAAATTAGAAAATGCTATTGTTTTGCCTTCTGACTGTTTCTTGCTGGAAGCTTTCCAAAAAAAGTGTCTGTTTTACATAAGTATTGTATTATTTATAATGAAATGGAAACAGTGGTTTGAGACTGATGAAACACAACTTTGTTATTTTGAGAGGAAATTAATCGTTAATTGTGTATCAGTGTAATACATTATTTATCACCAATCTTCATTGATGCAGCCTGGCTAAACTACATAAGTATGTATAGCTGAATTAACAACCTTCTTCAAAGGGAAATGGGAAACCTATGGTCTTTGAACTTTAAAATCTATGGCTTTTGGAGTCTTTGCTGTAAATAAGGATGTAGGACCCAACGGAACAAAAGTTCCTTTGTTTATCCAGCCCAAACTGCTACTTTAAACACCTGTGCAGAACATTTAAACCCTACTGTAGTCTTTAAAACCCATTTAAAATGGCTTCCTATTCTTGGCAGCATCAAAAAACTACACAAAACTTGACCTTAAACCTCAGCAGTTTCTCACACCAGGCCTTCTGCTCTCATTCCACCCATGGGGCTCTGTATAATAGGTATCTTCAGGCCCCAGCTGGCGAACAGCCAACCAAACAGGTGGAAATAAGGTTTTGGAGATTTTCTGGGTATCTGTCATATTGGAAGTGCAAGGGCTGAAGGGCTGAGGCTTTGGGTTTGGGAAGCTGTTTTTTACATCCCTATGCTCGGACTTGAATTTTATTTCACAAGCTGCTGGTACTGCACTGGCTTAAGAGTGCCTTTCTTCCTATTTTCATAAGAAGGGTCTGATTCAATGCAGGCAGCTAACTCCAGGAGAAGATCAGTGGTTGAAGCACTCAGAAATTAAATCCTAGCACATATACTAGAAAACTGGCCCAGCTCTCTTTGGCAGCAGATCTTCAGCAGAGCTTTTAAAGTGCATTTGTTTTGTATATCTCACACTCTTCAAGGGAGACTATGAATGAAACCCCCTGGGCTGCTCTTCTGCACTGCAGCATCTAATGAAATCCTTCAACATTAATGACAATCCAGAGGACTGCAGAGGTTACCTCCAAAGTTAGATTCCAACTGGCTCACCTTCCCGACTTTCATATAAGCAGGGAGTCTGATCGCCATCCATATCTGACTTGAAAGCCCAAGGCTTTAAAGTGGTCCCTTGTTCTAAGCTGTACGTACTGTTCCACCACCAGCAGAGAGAAATGTCAAACCCTTGCACCTGGGTTGTCTTTATCTCCTGACCTCAGAGGTTTCTGCTGCTGTCTAAAAATATTTCCTAAGTTGGCACGTTGAGCCCCCTTCTCAATTCTTACTCTGGTAGAAAGTTTTTTGGAACTGTTTGTTGCAACTCCAACACATCTGAGAATGCATCTGTGAGCATCACACTGACGCCCAGCTATATTATCTGAACCCTGGCTCGCACCATCATCTAGATGGCAGCCGTACCACAGATAGGGATGGGATTAAAGTCCCAGTAAAGTACACCCACACTTTAACTGCTGTCTTCAGAAAGCTGTGCCAAGCAGCTGTGCCTCATGATGCAGAAGAATTGCAAACTTACAATTTTCTTCTACTTTCTCTTCCCACAAAAGTAAGGCAGAATCACTAGTTCTGGGATGTCCATTCTTTATTAGATAAAGATCACTTTTCCTAACAGGCAATTTAAAAAGTAGCTTTAAGCACATATAACTAAGGCATAATAACACATGTATGTATGTACAAGACATTATCAAACACTTCATGATACCCTTGTAATATGTTCTTTTGATTCTTTATTATCATCTAAGATATATTTTATTTATATCTATCTAAATATCTGCCAAGACCATCGGTTAGAAACGACCTGCTTTTCTGAAGTAGTCTGGTCTCAGACCATCTGGCCAACTCACCACATAACAAGATTAAAGACATCTGGGACTGAAACAGAAATTAAGAGTAACTCTTCGTGACTGATTCCCTTTGGTGGCACAACAGACAACAATGCAACAACTTTCAAGTGCTAAAATAAAGACACAAATGTGGGGCACACTTGAGCCAGGCATATGGTGAGTGATGGGTGGGTTGTGAGTCCCAATTTATTCATTAATGACATATAGATAATATACTGTACCTTCTCCCATTTACAATGTTTGTTGAAAAGTGTTTTGTCAGCTGGCAATTCATTTAAGGAGGAAGATGACCTCATGAGAAGTTAATGAGGTTGCCTTATTTTACATTAATTCTAATGTATTACACAAAATTACCAAACTCACGGAAACTAAAAATACTAGGATTGGTAGCACAGCAGCTTTTCTACACCTCAATCTCACAATGCATTGCTAGAAAAGTTAAATTGTTCCTCACAAACATAACAAAATGGGACTGTTACTGGATGCACTGAAGTTCACAGATGTCTGTGACCAGTGTGAGTGTTTATCACATGCAACACGGCATCCCAAGCAGACGAGCCCCTACTTAACTTCCCATTCAGAGTTTTAAGAGCTGATTTTGTGAGTCAGGAGACTGAAAATGTGAGGTCAGAGCAGAAGAAGGGATGGCAAGGCAAGGAAGAAGATATGAAAAGACCTAGTACATTGAAGTTATTTTTTTGAAGAAGATTACAGGCAAAAAATATAAAATATGAACATTTATTTAATATCTAGAAAATTTAAAGAAGCAAAGTGATTTTTTTTAATAGTATGTCTTGAGATTTTATTTGTGAGATCCAACTTGGAGCTAATTTTATGCTGAACATGTAGAAATATCAGCATCAGCTTAACTCCAGTAGTAGGTCTGCCATAGTGACTTTAGAAGATAGAAATTCTTTTGGCTTTTAGATGGATGAGTATTTTGCTGTGTAGGAAATAAAGTCCAGTGTGCTTTTTAGCTTTACCTGTTGAAACAGTCATAAAGACTTCATATTTTAAGCCACACAATCTATTCACTCCTTCTATCATGTTCATGATATTAATAGGTTATATTATTCTCTTTGTCCTTCTATGTTTAGGATAAAAATTCTCCCTTCCTCTTCCAAATCTGTAGCCTGCCCTTCAAATAGGTGCATATGCTATATTTTATAGGAAAACAAGAATGTGGCTCTATTCTCTCACTAAAAGCTGAGTTCTCATGCACTGTGTAATGAGAGTAAGATTGAGTAAGAAAAGGCTGAAAAATGTAAGAAGAATATGTGAGCATGATAAAATGTATTAAGCACCTGGTAGACTTTACCAGAGCCAGTTTTAAAGTCGAATTCCTACCCCCAGGTATTTAAAATTGATATTTAAAGTAAGCCAGCAAAACAACACAACACTTTTTGACTTTGAACAAATGCCTTATTTTTAGAAATTATTAACATGTGACAGAAATTCTGGAAAGTTCTGATTTTGAAAATAAACTGTTTCATTACTGTATGAATAGAGATTGATCTTATTCCAAAAGTATTTATTTCCACACAGGGAGTTACAATGTGAACCTTGGATTACTTTTTCAGATGTTCAAACTCACACTATAAGTCTGCTTCAGGCCCACATTATCTAAAAGTGGAGTTGACAAATATCTGCCCAACACAATTAACTTTGACTAGATGTTTAACTTCTAAAAAGCTAAAACTAGAAGAATTGAGTCCTCTTTAAAGTGTGTTGAGGTTATGAGATGAAACAGGAATGTTGAAATACACCCATTGAAAACATCAGAAAAATTATTATAGGTCTAAAAAATCTTTTATTTTTGTTAAACATATTTTTCAGTCTAAAATTCTTCTACTGAGTTTTAACTAATGTTAGTCTCTTTTAACATCTATAACCACTGTAAACAAGTTAATATAAAGGGAGACTTTCAGTCAGTACTGTGCAGAAGCAGTTTTTTCTTCTTATATTTTGCTTATGCAGTTGGATATTTAGGGAAGCTTCTCTCCAGCCATCCATTCCTTTAAGATGAAGCTTTGTTAAACATTGACCATAGAAAATTTTGCCTTTCATATCTGGACATTTTCTCTGCAAAATGACAAGCAAACAAAAAAAGTCATTGCAAGCATTCTGAAACATTCTCAATGAGTGACTTCAAAGTAAAGTTTAATAATTCGCAAACAGTGAAATCAAGGTGTCCGTAAGTACTATTCTAGTCCCTGAAAACAACTTCTATTTTTTTGCCACTTCAAAATCAATTTCTTATTTTAGAAATGTCCCTGTCCCTTTTTTCTGGAATGAAATGTCTCCCATATCAATGGATGTTTGTTTTAGTGGTATAAATGATCTTGAGTATATAGGAAGTGCTATGAAGTGGAGTATAACAAAATGTGAAAACAGAGAAAAATTCTTTTTACTTTCAGTAATTCTATTCTGAGCTTTTTTTTTTTTTATTTTGGTAACTGACAGCTAATAGTACTCTAGACGTTGGCGGCTGTCATGGACCTCAAAAGATCATCTAGTCCACCCTCCAGGAAGAAGTACTGAGGCTATTCTCACTGGATGTTTGTCAAAACTCTACTTAAAAATTAACAATGATAGTATTCTATAAGCTGACTCATGAATCTGTTCCACTTCTTAATTATGTTTAGCACCATGATAAATTGCAAGTGAAATTCTGACCTTCCTGCTGAAGAAAGGGAAAGAATATTTGTTCATGGTAACAATCTACATGTATTTAGGGACTGAGATCTTGTTGGGTAACATGGGTATTGGATAAGTAGAAAAAAATCTTTTCTTCCATTGAGACTGATGAGCTGCCTGGCTCCATAACAAAATACAGTGCAGCTGCATTGACCTGGCATTTGTTTGTTTAGGAAGCTGATGGGTGAAAGACCCACTGGTGAGAAACATCATGAAGAAGAAAAGGAAAATGTTTTTATACAATTGTTTCAGGAGCAAATTAGTGCAAGCTCAGCTTTACAGATCTATTAGAACTGAGATGAAATGAAAATGAACAAAAACCCTGTCTGTATTGGGAATCTTTTCTCTGCAACTTCATCTCCATTGAAATGTCCAGGAAAATTTTTATTAAAAATCGATTTTGGAAAAAATTCAATCAGCTCTAACCATTTATTGTCTTACTGGAAACTCTATGTGCAACTTGCAGTTATCTGTATTTAAACATGATGATTCAAATCATTTAACTCTTTAAACCATCAGCAATTCTGTATAATTTTATACTTCCACAAAAATAGATAAAGCTGTAGGCCGAGCACCCTACATCCTCTCCCTCAATCAGTTTTTCCCAGGGAGGCAGGTGACACAAGCAGTTTGCCCTCGTAATGATGGGGATGGATTTTACCAGCTTGTTCGAGGTTGTCCTCCCAGCTGCATTGCCAACCCCACGTTCCCACATTGGTGAGTCAGCACGCAAAACAATTATAGCTGGCTTTTAAAAAATCATATTTAAAAAAAAATATTTGTTCTTGCTTGTTTTTGAGCTCAGATCATTCATTTGCTCTGCCTGTACAAGTCTTTTTGATTAACCCTCAGTGTTCTGGTACTTAAAGCCAATGTTGGAAATGAAGACTTAGATGTCTCTTGAGATCTCCTGATAGGGATCCAGGAGCTGGTGCTGTGAGAAACCTAACACATATAGTGACATGCACAAGAGAGTTTTGTGAACCGTAACACTATGTGCAGTGTGTTTTCCAGCGTTTTCCAACCTGATTTGTGGGTAGAATATTCTGGCCTAACACTTAGCTTGTTTCTTGCTAGACAGCCTACGTTTCCTTTCATCCTAATTATAGCCCCATATATCACCCTAAGTAATCTCCCCAGTTGGTAACAATTTATGTTTTACACATCTCTCCCTTTTAACTTCAGACTCCATTCAGGTCTGTGCCTGGAGTGACTAAGATATCAAACTCAGCCACGCATTCCACATTTTGAAGGAAAAAATAAATTAGCAGTATCAAACCTGAAGGCAGCTTTGATTATCTTTGCCACCACTGGTGCTTTTTGGCTTTACCACTTTGTTCGCCCACACTGTAACCGCTCATTTCCAGGGGTATCTTGGAGAAAAGAGAGATTATAGCATTGAGACCTATTAAATAATTAAAAATGTGCTGTATGGGTAATTTGCTTAGATGCATGACACAGTCTTTACAGAGGAAAACCGGTCCCCGTCTTCCTGGGTGGTAGAGCTCTGTTATTCTGTTGGTCAGAACTAGGACCATGATAGAGCCAGGAGGAAAGAGTTCATGATTACTCTTTTTTGAGGATTTTTAGCACTGTCCATTTAATCATCTTGAATTTTTTTTTTTTTAATCTGGCAACAGCAGACTTTAGCAGACTATCTGGCAATACCTGGCATCTGTCTTTCAGAGGAAAATACTTGCTTGAGGCTTGGGTTTTTTTGTTTGAGATTTCTTTAAAATGTCTTTTACTTCTCATAAAAGAAACACATTTTTGAGAAGAAAGGTTATGTAGATTGTCCTATGGCTATGGACTCATTAGGCTCCTTGGGGCTTAAACTGAATCTCCTGAAATAGGAAGGTGTTTAGCTAGAGGGGAATTTATCTGGATGTACGTGTATAGGAAATATGCAAAGCTTACAGAATACAGCTCCACCCATTAGGCCTCCTCTCATTGCTTTCCTGGGCAATAAAAATCTCAGGAACTAGATCTTAATTTCTGGGAGTAGGTAAAATAGCTATTTCTTCCTCCCTGTAACGACTGGCTGTGTCTTTATCCCTACATGTCTTTTTATATCTACCTGATAAAGAACTGGCGTCTCTCTGTCTCCATCCTGGCACTGCCACAATCCTAGATCCAAATCTACCTTTCCAATATCACTTGTGGAATTCCTGAAAAGCTTCAAAAAATGTTTGGCTTGCAACAGCTCCGATCCCACAGGCCACACTGGGGCCAGGCTGATTTCTCCATGCATAGCCTGTCCATCATTGTAGCTGTTGGAGCAGCGGGTAGAGATTTATGTGAACATGACTGCAGGATGAGCCCATTGCAAACATTTCAATGTACTGAAATTTCTTGGCAAAAATCCAGGCCATGCCTTGGTTTAGTTATATGGCTTTGTGAGTGTTCACTTCTTGTACTTTTCTTCTCTTTACCAGAAATATTTTTTCTGCAGTACAACACACATTATGCACAGTACTATAGTGCAGAGAAAGGAGCTGTTAGTTTTCTTCCTCCCAGCTTTTTACTGGAAGAAACATAGAAAGTCATTTCTCTCTAACACAGAAAAGGAGCTACAGGAAAACAATAAAATCTTTAGAGTTTCTTTCCCTGCTCTGCTATGGATCTTCTCCCTAGAACCTATTAGCTGCCTCCTATCCTGATTTCTTGCAGTGTTTCTGGGGAAACAGCACCCTTTACGGAGTTTATTGGGAAAATCCCCAGGTAACATTAGAGATAAATGTACCTTAGCCCCTCCAGAGCTGTTTAATTTCTGCTATTTTAAAATTTCTCTTTAATTTGTTATACAAGGAAAACCAAAGACATTTTTGTTACATCTGCATTTGATACAGAGATCAAGGATTAAGAAAAGGAAAAGTTACACCAGTCACACTTTTTTTTATATCGCGGGCTTCAGACTACTTCACTAAATCACCTACTTTATTCCTAACTCTTATATACCTGGTAAAATAATCCTTCTCAGGCACCTCACTTTCTTATGTAGACAGGGAAAGTCTCTTCAGGGACAGCTAAACTTAAGCAAGAGAATCTTCCTCTATTAGAAAAGAACAACTTCTCTTCATTGACTACCAGAGGACACTCACTTTAGGGAGATTGCTAGGAAGATATCTGACCCTGAACTATAAAATATAGGCAGAGGGAATCCCATCTCCTGTATTTCACTGAAGGTCTTTCCAAAGAATTCTCTCTGGGAATGGATCTGCCATACTGAGCTGTGGGTAAGCAGAACAAAAGAAAAAGAAAATTATAAAAAACTCCATATTCTTTATTATAAATACCTTCAATGCCTATAAAAGGGGAATAACTAGTGAGTTTAGATCTTTTGAAACGGGAGAATCCTTTTTAGCCTATAATATAAAGGAAACCTTTTCAAAAGAGGCCTTGAGACAGGCAAAATAATGAAGATTAACAATCGTAAATTCAAATTAAACACCACTACACTGCTATTTCCTTCTATTTATCAGGATTAAATATTTATCTGTGTCCTCTTTCCAGGAACACAGAAACCACCCAATCTGGTGCTTCAACTGTTGGTTGAAGGCTGTTGGTATTTTAAATGCCAATAGCATTTCAATAACTCATTAGTATTATTGCAGAGAAAACTGAAATCTGGGCTGCTAGTGGTGCTTTTGGAAAATCCTTTTACCAAGGTTAAAGAAGTCTTATTGATATAATGCTACACAGGTAGCACTGAGCTGTAATGTCACTTCTTTGTATGCAGTTTTATAGTTTGTTCTTACCATCATGTTGCAGATGTTGTTTTTTTTAATGGTATTGGATTTTTCTTAGTAGAGGTGATAGGAGCACAGGCTGCTGAGCAGGCTGGTTACTGCTGCTCCCAGTTCTTTGCTCAAGGAGCTGCAAATGGGTCTCTGCTCACACTGATTATGGGAACACATCTTTCAGTGGTTTGGTTTGAAATACTGGCTGTTGTCGACTGTAATTGAATAAGCACCTCCGTGGGATGTTCTTTTGTGTATTCATGGGCTGAATATTCAATTTGCTAATGCATATAGAGCAGAGTTGTAATTGCTTTTGCCCTTGTGATAGGAAACCCTCCACCAGTAGCTTTAAGGTTAGTTTCAACTCTTTTTTTATGCAATCCTTTTCCTCAGGTGTCTTCTCGGTACTTGGAGGGAGAAGTAGGAACTGAAATTCTGTTTTAAATGTGAGTAAAAAGTCAATGAAACAAAATGTGTCAAGACAAAAGAAAGCTTATTTTTTCTCTCAAAAAAAGTCTAAATACTTAGGAAAATATCTTAAGTGACACCTGAGTGAATATTTATTGTATAATTCTAGTATCTCATTCATCAAATGGCAACATTATTACATGAAATTTTGATTATTTATTTAGTTTTCTAATATGCAAATTTCTAATAACTTTAATAATAACTGATGATTTGTTGTTAATATATTTTTGTAGCAACATTTTTGACTGTATCCCCTACAGAAAGCAGATGTGCGGCGGTGGAAAATATGAGCAACAAATATTTCACTTCTAGCCACATGGAAAATGATCTTAACAGAACTCAGCATTCATGGGGTTCCTATATGTGTACCTATATGACTTTTTTTCTTCTTAAGGATCTCATGTTTAATCACTTCTGGAAAGCTTCTGTACTCATTTCAGAAAAAAATAATCTAATTCATTGTCAACTCATATTTCTTCATTCAGATTTTTCTAGAGAAAATTCTTTCCCAAGTGAAGTGCAAGTGCATTAATTCAGAGCTACTTCTCGAAGAATAACATTTCCTTGAGGAAGCTGGTATGAAAGTAAAGCTCTAAAAATCAATAGAAGATGATTTGCTTGAAATTTCAATTGCCTTTATTAAACACATGTAATAGATTATTTCCACACAATTATTCCCAAAGAGATTCCTTCACATTGTGTCTATGAGAAGCTATTATTTCATATATACTAACTGGATGTAAGATACCTTTGAAGAACAGAACAGTGAATATATCTTCTATTTTTTATTATTATATATTTATTATTATATTATTATATTTGTAACTACCTGCTTTTCTGTGTATGATGCTTTCCTGAAGGAACTTGAGAGAGAGAAAAAAAAGCAAAAAGGGAGGGATGGTAGCTAACAAGGTGGCAACTCAGTGGCTAGGGCAGTTGCTTGGAGACTGCATGTGAATCTCATTTCTTTAAGGAAGGATTTAATTTATGTCTTGGTTGTCTACTGCATGCATTCAAATATTATATGAGAATAGGTATCTTCTATGGACTTGTTGAAAAAAGTTAATTCAGCTGCAATAGCAGTCTTGGAAATGCTCATGTGCCATGAACAGTGTTTATTTTATGTGTCACATTGCTTTCTTCAGGGTGTTTCCTTTTTTATCTCATTTGGGTTGAGTAGTCCTAGACATGAGCAGGACTGAAACAATTGATGCTGAGGGACATTTCAAGTTACATTGGGTTCTGCCTGGTGAATTTAAGTCCCCTCTAAATTAGGCAAGAACTGAGCAAGTGTTTTCTGGATCACAATTGTGGACAGAAGTAACCAAATATTGTCTATATGTCCTTTTTTTGCTGCTGATTTTTTTTTTCCCACATCCAACCATTAAGTTCATGAAACATGTAATACCAAATACCTAAATTTAGAGAATATTAAGGTGGAAGCTGAAGCTGCCTGTATGGTCAAGAGAGGTCTCTGGAAGGCAAATCAGGGTGCCTAAATTTGAAAGTAGTTGGCTTCTAATTTAGGAGCTCTAATTGCTGTGTGGAAGCGCACATTTCTCTCTACTGACTGTAGATGGAACCTGGGCACCAAACGCAGGTGCTTGCAGAGGTGGTGTCAGTATTCTCCATTGCCTGTAGACTGTAGGGAATGGCAATTGAAGCACACGGTGTATATTAATTTCCTGGGTTATTCTGAGGTGTGGGGCAATAAGATCTTTCCTGTACCTTTTCCTGTCAGTTTACTTTGGAAGTAGAATTTGCATTACACGCAAACAGGTATACACATATGCTCATCGTTTGCAGCTTTCAGCATGAAACATTCATCTCTGATGTTAATTGTTACGTTTATGTTTTCACATTAGAAATTAATATAGTTTCTCTGTCTGCAAGTTTGTTTGGAAGGTTTAGCCCTTAAGTGGTAATAGAAAACATATTTTTCTTAATTTATATTTCCAATACCTGTACAGACTAAAAATGTGCACAAAATAAAAAAACCCCAAAACATTTAATAAAGTTGAAAAAGATTGGCCTAACACTATTTATTGTTACAGCTACCAAAACTTTCCACAACATAGATGTGTCATTAATATGACTGTGGTGAAGAATCAGAGAACTAGTACCTTTTTATTTTACCACTGAATAGGGAATTTAATAAAAAATAAAGTCTTTCCTCTAAAAATATTTCTTCCCTTTAATTTGCTGCATATGAATGTGGATTTGCCTGGATTTTTGCTATAGATATTTTTTTTTTAATTTACACATATTTCTTCCTATCTTCCACTTTTCTCTATGTACACAATATTTCACGGAAATGTGTGAATCCAAGTACCATTCCTCTAGATTTAGTTAGATTTGTGCTTTGAGGACAGCTCTTCCCAGTTTATTCTCTTTGGCTCCAGCAGTATTTTCCAGGTTGAAAGTAGCATGCTTTGCTTGTTTTTTGAGCCAACCAGAGTCTGTGAAACAGCAATAGTGTTTCACTGAACCGGAGCTCACAAAGCCCACTTCTCAGCAAGATTTGTTTTATCATCTGAGGGGTTTTACTCCCCACTAATGCAGCCACATCCTCCTTTAGTCAGCAGGAGGGAACCAGAAAAAAATAAGCCCGTGAGCCTTAAGACATTCTTGCCGAATCTTCCTCAGCAACATGCAAGCTGATGTAGTGTCTTTGCCCCATGATTAGCTGAGTGAATCTCCCTCCTTGGAGATATTAAAAAAACTGTCTAGGCATGCTCCTATGCAACTGGCTCTATGTGGCCCTGCTGGAGCAAGGAGCTTGGGCAAGATGACCTCCAAAGATCCCTTCCAACCTCAACCATTCTGTGATTCTGTGAATTTCATGCCAGTGCATTTTTGGCTTTTTTTAATAGCATGAAAAATCTGTTTTCTTGATAGGTCAAGTGTAATAATAAAAAAAAGGTGGCTTAATTATTTGCTAGGGAATTTAATTATGCATGATGCCTATATCTTGACCTTTCGTTTGAGCTACAGCAGCTTATACCTAGGGCAAAAGGGAATTTACATTTAGCATCAAGAGTAAGAGCCTCTAATAAAATGGAAAAGTCTCAATAATACTTCAAATAATTAAGACCATGCACTTGTTTTGCTTTACTGTTACTTTTTCTTTCATAAATGCTAAAGAGCCATCTGAGAAACCTCCAGGTTCCCAGTTATCTCTAGGTAACTGATGGAACATAAAATGATTTGAGTAAGAACTGTCATACTCAATTAATTGGACATGGCTAATATACAATGTAATACAACAGTAAAACATTTGCAAGCTATGCCAGATAGCTATCTGAAAGAGCCACTTGACACAGAACTTCTTGGAAAGATGACAGTTTGGCCTTCCTCTTGTAAAGTCTTGCCAGTCTGCTTGGGTTTCAAAGCACACTTCTGAGTGGACCTGGATGTGACACTGCGATGGATAGAGCAAACACCCCTCCCAGCCGCCCGGAACATGCAAGTATCTTTTGAATTTTAGTCACCCACAGAAAATGGTTTCGTGAAAGCCAGGTGAAAACTTTCACATTCAGAAGAGGTTAGAAAGACCTGTGTTACTTTCTGCAGATTCAAGACAGCAGCTGATGGAGAAGGAGCAAAGAGTGTGCCAGAAATCAGATAACTATCCAAGTGAGGCGGAGGGGTTGAACGAGCAGTGACCGATAAGGGGATATACAGAAGCATCATTGTCTTTCTGCTGTATGCTTGCAGAACAGTTTGGGTGAGATTCAGTTCCAGATTCAGACAGCTAAATACAGGTGTTCACCCGTAAGCTGTTCACCAGATATAAATGTAGGTGATCACATGTAAGCTGCTCACTCACATGCAGTGGTAGGTGAATTTAATCTCTACTAGAACTCCGCTGACTTCAATGGCAGCTTAGGTGCCAGTGTGCCCACAGATACTCACATTCAGCTCCAAACTTGGAACTGAAATCTTGCCTTATGTCTCTGAGGTGCAGACGTCACCAGGGCTGGGAGAGGACAGCTGTATTTTGGTAGTTGCTATGGACTGCCCTTATGCATCAGGCATCCGTCAGTCATTACTCCCGTAGTTACATATGAAACCTGACAAGGGGTGCTCGGTGTTGGTTGCAAAATTCCACAGCAGCATCCTTCTTTGAAGAGCTGACTGTCATAGCTGTGAAGATTACACTTCTCAGTTTCTGACAGCCCACCTCTTTTACTCTGGTTCAGTGTGCTCCAAATGGTGGCCTCTCTGCCAGCTCTGCTTCGGGGAAGGCTTCTCTCTAGCCGTGCCATCCTCTTGGTTGTCCTTGCATGGGAACAGGAGGGAAAGGAGAGCATTGAGCAGCAGCTGTGGGTCCCGTAGTGGTTAAGGGTTTCTTACAATGGTGGTCTTCGCTGGGGAGCTCGGCTCCAGCAAGGTGCAACTTGTGGCATCTTGGAGGCTTGCTGCAGCCCAAAGTTTGTGTGTGACTCTCAGCACTGAAAAGGTTATTCTTGCTGTGGTTTGTTTGTAAAACGCCCTTGGAGATGATGGCTGTTATACAAATAGCAAGTAATAAAATACCATTATAGTGTAATTAGTTATTAGTACCTCAGATGGCTACGATTTGGCTTCTTAATCCTTCCTGCCACAGTTTAGAATAGGAAAATACAGGGAAGGTGAAAGTGGAAGACAACAACAGTGACAGGGCAGCATCACTGGCAATCTAATATTTCTAAAAAGAAGCAGGATTTGAGGCAGCACCAAGCCAGATGCACCAGAAATGGCCAAGACTGTGCAGAAGTGACTTTGGGATTAAATTGTGTGAACCAACATATAACTTAATTCAGTTCTTTCTATCCAATTCTTGGGAGGCTTCACCACCTCATTCTGAAGTCATTCTGTAAAAAAGTTGTATTTACTTCATTTTCCAAAACAGACTGACAGCAACTTTATTTATTACGGCAAGGAAGAAATCTAATACAACTTTGATTGATTTGGTCAGCTGCTGTCTTTGGGCTGCTAATTGTGACTGTACCAAGGAGGTGAGGGTACATGAGGCTTGCTGCTCCCTTTCTGAGGCCACGACTTGAAGAAGGCACTTGTCTCATTGAAATGTTTGTTCCTTGGCAGGTTACTTTATGCTAGCAGCTTCAGCCTCGCTGCTTGGTGCCTTATGTTGGGGCAGCTTTTAAGCAGGTTGCTATTAAAAGAATGGAGGATTATTTATTTGGCAGGTTCTTTGGAATGAGCACTATGTTATGGCCCATTAATTCTCATTCTCTGCTCACATACATTAAAATGCAAAGTGCACTTGTGAGATGTAGTTCTCCTTCCATTGTTACTGAATCTAAAGGCAAAAGTTTTACTGGCTTTGTTGGAAAAGATTGGGAACCATTTGAAATTTAACTCTTCATACTATTATCATTCACAGGACATGTTCCCATACAGCTTTATAGTCTGAGCGTGAAGATGAGTTCACCTGAAACTGAGAGGAGTATCTTTCTGTATGTTATAAAATCTTTGAATATGGTGGGCAGCATGCATTTGAATATGTGGATAATTGGGTAGAAAAATGCCAGGTAGTAAACAGTCATAACCTGTTGCAGTTTTCACTCCACGTGCCTAGATGTTGCCTAGACTGATGCACAGCTCTGTATGTGCAGAGGTTAGAAATCCATCACAGTACCAAAGATCTAGTATCTACCAGTATTTGGGGCACTTCCTGCAAGGATAGCTGAATAGTGAACTTCTGCCATCTTCAGGGAAAGCTGAGGACAATCAGTGTGAAAGCAGTTTAAGAAAATGCTTAATTTTTTTTTCCTGTGCCTCAGTTTCCTATTAAGGCTTGTGCAGGGAGGGAATCTCTTTTTCCTGTCCTCAGAGTTTAAATATTTTCTTTCTGAAATGTTGCCGTGATGTTTCAGAGAGGTTGTAGCTGCCGTTGTTGACCTTTTCAGGAGTTACTTCAGGGTGCGCTAACTTGTGCCCTGACCAGCGCTGGTGGTGTGCAGAAAGTGCGTGTGGTGGCAGCTTCACCACCCCTGCCTAGCCAGGGTATGTGGAGGGAATGGGCCTGAGCTAAACTGCACAGAGGTACCATACCAACTTCAGACTTCACCTCATGAAATTTTCATCTCATTTTTAATTTTTAAAATAAAAAATATTTTTTTTCTTTGCTTGAAAAAGTTCATTGGAAAAGACATGTAATTTGATGGAAGTTTTTCAACAGTCTCTACTCAAACTCTCATGGCATCAGGTCTTAGTTATTTCCAGTGCTATCTTTGCAGTGCCTTCTGAGTAACCAGATTTAAGAAATTACTGTATTTTTAGGTGCATAATAGCAGGTTACCTGTGATTCAACATGTGTGAATTATGTAAGTAAGGATAATACAAGTTAACCCCAGAACTCCATCTCATAACCCACCTATTTCTGATCTTTCATAGACTACTTCCTCTTCCTAAAAAATCCTTGTTCTTTAGGAGCATTATCTACACAGTTTGACCTGACTATCTCTAACTAATCCTGCCTTGTCCCAGGTGCTGACTTTATGCTGATTACCTGATGATATGAACCAGGTGAAGACTAATTTTCCACTGTTAGTATTTTTAAAACAATATACATTAGCCAGTGCAGGTTGTACACAGAATAACATAACAGCATTGGTGTCTATCAGCAGAACAAAACTGATGGTCTAATGAAAAATTAAAAATAGAATCAATACAACAGAACATTTACTTATTTTTGCTTTTATTGCCTTTTATGTAAAAAGTATTACTAAGCATATTATGGAATTAAAATATCAAAGGAGGAACACAATGTAAAGGAGAGAAATGAAGATGTAGAGAAGAGGGAAGTATGGTTATTTGAGGTTAGAAGAGAGCTAAAAATCAATGAACCTGTGGGATAAAGGAAGGTAGCTCCAAATGTCAGGAGCTGCATTGACCTGTTTGAATGATGAATTGTAGCACAGAGAACATTATGGCACAGGGCATGTAACAATATGCCAGTGCAAGAAAGGTTGCAGAAATGTCACCTGTCAGCAAATCACGCTACACACCTTTATTACGGGAGTCATTTAGTATCATGACCTTTTTGCATGCAATGCTAGCCACTGTGTTGAAAATGCACATTTAACATACATGTTTTGGTTAATATTAATCTCTGAAAACATTATTTTAGCACAACAATACAGTGACCAAAAAACCAGAATGAATGATCATGAAGTGTCTGAGCAAACTGAGAAAGTGTGATATGGAAGTAAAAATCATGGTTTTGTTTATGTATTCTTCAAAACCTAAAAAACCTTTCAGTTTGGGAAAGTTTGGGAGTTGGGCTCCACTGGAAACTTTTTTTTTTTTTAAATAATATTCTGATTATCTTAGCATTGCATGGCATTGCAAGTTAGCAGCATTTCACCTGAGCGATGATGGAGCTTGTGAAGGTGTGACACAGCCTAAGGAAAGCTTTGGGGCAAGTAACGTGTGGTATGCAGAGCTGCATGTGTGTGGTCTTGATGTCTCTCCAGGAACCCATTTGCACAGGTATCCAGTGGTCACCAGCATAATCACAATCACAAATCACGAAGTTATTTTGAGAGGTCACTTAAGTCCCACCAGGAAAAGTCTCAGGAGTCACACTGGAAAGTGTATGCCAACTTTTCCAATTAATTTTGCCATGGAGCTGAAGCAGAAAATCAGCAATAACCAATCTGCAGAAGAAAATTGACAAAGTTAAACAAATTGACAATTTTTCTTACTTCAAGATTAATATACCTATGTAATGCTCATGGGACATGTTCTTTGTGATCAGATAAGCTCCTCTGGTTGCAGATGAAGGGCATAAGAGTTTTCTGCTTCCTTTACCCTTCTTCCCCTTTGACTGTTGCCATTTCAAACCTTCTAGTAGATATAGTCTGTGAAAAAGATCTGGGCTAGAAACATAAAGCTCTTGACATCCTCCTGCCAGCACTCTATGAGGCAGCAGTAATATGAGCAGTTGTGTCAGGAGATGGCAGGGGAGCAGCCTCTTGGATGGGGGGACGTGGAGTGAACTGATGAGCAGTAACGCTTCATGAAAGGCAGAGGGTGAACCCAGAAAATACCTGGTTACAGACGATGGTCTTGCACCAGCCAGGGATTTTATTTTATCACTTTATATTAGGTAGTCTCCTAGGAAATGGAAGTAAATAGCTACACTCTATCCTGCTCCACTCGTGGATGAAAATTCTCAAATAAACAAACTTTGAAGCAAATTGCCTTCACAGCACAGTACCCTTTTCTGCCTGGTTTGCTGTTTCCCCAGTGCTCCTGCAGGTAATGTTGAACAATTCAGCCTCATTCTGCTAGGCGTGGGAGGCATCCACAAATATCACATGGAAAGACGCACAAAATTTGATGAAAGAGACAAAGATGTCTTGACCAATGTAAGACATGCAGGCTAGATGTCTGAAAAGGCCAGTAGCTTTCCTCTTTGCCCATAGCAGTTCTTAAACTGTCACCAATTTCCTTCTCTCAGACGGCTGTTTATGATATTCTTTAGAACCCTCTCTGAGATGGAGGTCCTGAAAAGTAATAGACTAGAGAGTCTCGATGTCCTTAGGGGCCATGGTGTTATTACATACAGAGCTGCATAAGCTGGCAAGTGAGTAAGGAGAGCTTTGCACTGCAGGTAGCTCTGCTGAACACTTTAAACACAGCCATGAGCATAAATCGCACATGCTCAAGAATACTCCTGGGAAGCATAACTCAGACAATGTGTGACATTATATGTAATAGTATTTTTCTGCAAGTTCCTTCTTGCTTTCACAGGGTAATGTTATACTTGTAATAGCAGAAAAATTGTTAAACAAGAATTCCCATCAAACATTTGCTAAAGTGCATTTGTCCAGCCCATCCTTGCTTTCTGCTTTAGGGGTCTGTTCCTGGCAAGTTGTAGCAAGAATCAGAACAGGGATCCAGATAATGCATTTGGATATGGAAGCAGCATGCTTGCTTCCCTGTGCAGGCAAAGCAGCAGACCTCACAGGGATCAGGAGATCTCATTCTGACAAGCTAAGGCTTTCTCAGGAGTGGAAAGCAGCCAAATATCTCATCCAAATTCCACAAAATACTTTAGCTTCTTTTTTCCTCTCCAAATCTCAGAAAAACAGTCTTACTTTGAGATGGAAGTTACATGCCTTGGAATAAAGAAAAATAGTAAAAAATATTCTTGTGTTTCCGTTTTCATTTTGCTAGAAAAAAAGGAAGTCTTGGTCCATACTTGCTGTTCTTTCATTGCTCAGTTCTATCCTTTCCATCTCCAGCTATCTCTGCTTAAGCTTTATTTTTTGATTTAAAAGAGAAATCATATTCAGAATGTGATATAGCAAGAAAGTTATCTGTTGTATTAAGACCTCTGCTTCTTCAGATTTGTTGGCTGTCACGCTCAGGAAGCTTTTATTCATTCCCAGCTTAGCCTGTACGCTTTATTTGCAGTGTGTTAATTTGTCACTTCTTGGTCAGAACACAGAGTTATCAGGTCCAGGCTTGCAAAAAAGAATAATCTTAAAGACCAAAGTGTGAGAAGGTGTTATTCTTTCAGAGCTCTTGCCTTCTAATCTGATCTCTGGATTAGCAAGTTTTTACAGGTATGCAATTGAAATCTTGGATAGTGATTATAAAAAGAAAGAAGGCCAGATATTGTAAGTACTTAAAGCATCAACCTCCCACTGAATTCAGTAGATATTATCCACATTAAACCTTTGGATGTCTAGATCAGTGACTGCTGCAGAGATTCCCACTCAGTGTTTGTAAAGAAATGTGTGTTTCTGTAGATATTGAACTTGGGTCCCGCAGGGTCAAGGCTGGTTTGGAAGTGAAAGTGAGCAACTTTATTAGATGAGGGGAATAGTTTTGTCCTTAAGTCCTGGTTTTCAGTTTGAGAAGACTGAACTTTCTGTGACTCTTTAGTGTTGCCATGTACCATTTTCAACTGTTGACTGATTTCAAACCAAAGTCACTAAGATATGAAAACAATACCAGAATTTAATCCTTCATTGACATGTGGTTTGATAACCCAGTAGTCACTGGGTCCCCACAGTGACTGGATAACCCTATAGGGAGTAGATACAGCACCTCATCAAATTTGCTACCACTAGAAACTTAACACAAAGCAGCAAAAGTCACATTATGTTCTGTTTAATTTTATTTAATTTTATCATCAATAAGATGGAGACTATGCAGCTTGACAGCAGAAGAACGTCAAAATAAAACCGAGGATTTTACCTCTGAAGGAGTTGTTCTGTAAGAACAGGGATGTTGTTATGACATTGCATAATGTGAGAAAAAGTGTGGACTTTGTAAAGGGCCCTGTATTGACAGAGTATATTACTTCTAATAAGTATAAAGAGGAGTATTTTCTATAAAGATCACCTAGTAACTAAGAGTTTTCAGTAGAAGTATCTGAAATAGCCGCACATTATTTGAATAACTTCTGGGTACTAACATTGCAGCCTAGATGATACTCTGAGCTTTCAAACCTGCAAGGATTGAAAGCAAATGTGAAGACGTACTGAAAGCCCAGGGCTGCAAACAGATGAAGGTTTGCTAAGAAGTCATTCACGTTTAAATATGATGCTGCAAAGTCTGAGAGTCTTTGGAAGAAATGTAGGCGATGGAAGAAAAGGACAGCATGAGACATCTCTAGTCCTCAGGGTGACAGGAAATGCGCAGAGTAGACATTTATATGTTGAGTAAATGTTCCCCAGAATTTCTGAGAAGAGAGCAGGGGTCCATTTCCTAGGCTTTGTACTTCCCTTTTTGTGAAGATATTTGTCTTGTCAATTCCACAATATTGAAATTGCAGTGTTAATGTCATATTTGCAAACACCTACATTTAAACTAAGTTTTGAGGGATTGAATCCTAACTCTCCTGGCTAGTTAAGTGATTTGGTAGCCATAGTTAGGAGAAAGTCTAAGCTTACTGAAGATCAGTGACCATCTTGTAATTTGACCATTCATAAAATTTCTCTGGGTAAAATTCAACTTTCAGGCAACAGTTGGCCAAGTCTAGGTGAAGGTGGAAGGGGGGCATTTATCTGCTGATGCAGCAAAGAGGAATGGTCAGAGGAAGAAAAGTTAATTTGGATTAACACTGGAGTTTGGATACATGCTCACCTACTGGGTTTCCACAACAGTACCTTCTTTTTTTGCTGACCTTAATGGAAGAGCACAGTACCTGCCAATCCACAAGACAGAGTTTCTGTTTTTCAGGACCTGCACCAGGTCACCTTCTCTTGCTTAAATCTCATGTCATTCTTCTATCCGCCTGCTGTCTGACTTCCTTTCTTCTCTGGTAAGGCTGGACACCTCTATTTAGGAAATGCTGCTAATGCTTGTGGGCTTATCTGGATATTACTGACCTGGATTCTGACATTCCCAAGGCCTATTGCCTGACTCAGATAAGGCAATCTAATGTCCTTTCTCTAAGCAAGAATTTGCCCAACAATTTCACTATTAATATTAACTCAAATTGAAGCTTTTTTAATAAAGAAAGCAAGGGAGACCAGAAAAGTTGTGGGAAATATATCTGCTGATTATTTTTTTGATCAGAATGAAAAGAGTGACTCAAGAAGAACCTTGCTAAAAGAAAGAAGGAAAGTTCACAACCATCCATTTTCCTTTATTCTCATAAAGCTCCATGTTGGATAGTAGGGGAAACCACCACTCTGTAATTTGTCTTTTACAGCTGTCGCATATGTGAGAAAAGAGGATGACAGACATCTGAGGTGAGAAGAGCACAGTTACTATAATCAGAGTTTGTGAAGACATCACTGGTGTCCCTGATAAAGGGAATCTTCTGTCCCAGCCATATATCAGCATCCAAAACCCTGAAGAGCTAACATCTCATTTCTTTACTACTACTGTTTGAGACCAAAAATGTAGTATTATTGCTGCAATTCAAAGATTAGCTAAAGATTGTTGCAGTCTATCTCTATACGTTTTAGAAGAATATGATGCGTGTTTTTTTGATTGATGCTCATTCTGAATGCAGGCAAATCATCTGGCGGAGAGCAAATTACCCAGTGACCTAATGTCCTGTCACTGATACACAACTAATTATATGAGCAGCGATCCACATAACATCCGTTCTGTGAATTTGAATGCCCATCTGTTCACTCCAGATTAATTGTGACACTGATAGTTCCACATTATAAAACTGTTATTTTTTTAAAACCTTCCACAAAAAGCAAAAACCCCTTTCAATCCCCCCAAATCCAAACAAAACAAAACCCCAAACCCACACAAACCTCCAAAATGACCACTTCTCCAAAAAATCCAGGTTCATAAGTTCAAATAGTCTCTTCACTGCCAGATAAAGCACACCAGGACCCAGGGGAATAGGTCATAGCATAAAAGATGCCTAGCAGTTAGAAAGAAGATATTATTCTTTACCCAACCTTTTGATCTTAAGTAAGGCTTAAAGAAATACTGAAAGGTTCAATTCATCTTGCTTAACATTAGATATCAACAATGTGGATGCCTGTATCTGGGCTAATCACCCTTTCAGGGAGCAATTCCTTTGACCTATTTTGGGTGTCTACTTTAAGACAAGACAGATTTGCTCCAGAAATGCTTATTTCTCTCTGCTTCTCCAGCTCTCTAAGGGAGCTTAGTAGTTGAGATCTGATATAGATACTACACTGTAGATGTCTGTATTTGGTAAGAACAACTGCACCCTCAACTAACTTGCAGATAAATTGATTAATTTTGTGTGTTGCATCTCTTTTAACTGCATTTTCTCTTTGCTGCCACCTAATTCTTCTCAGATATTTTGATTCTTTTATCTATTGACAATTCGTTACAAATTTTTGTAATTACAATTTTTACCAGCAGTGTGCCTCTATTTGAGCCAGAGCAAATATTCCAAAGAATTAGCATTATTTAGTGTTTGTATCACTGTAAGTGATCCCGCTTGCAACATATGTCCCAAGACCATTTTAGTGAACTCCACTAGAAATCCTCTCCCAGATCTTACAGAGGTACTCTTAAAAACATGTTTAATTTTCTGGTATTTTACAATATATCTATTAATTACTGAGTCACGCACTTTTAAAATAGTGCCATTAATTTGTATATGTATGTAAATGTATATGTATGTGTGTATATATATTTAATTGTCTTTCATCTAGCAAATTGAGCAACATATTTTGATCCATTCACCATCAGCTGGTGGCTTATGTGAAGTCTATTAGTTATATAGTGGCTGTTGCACCATTTTGCTTCCACTGCTAAATTACATTAACAGGCACTCAAAATGGATGAATGAAGCCAATGGAGTCATATCAAGGATGCACCTTAGTTTTGATAAGAGCAAAACCAGAAACTGCACTGTCTTTTTCATAAGAAGAATTCATGGTGCTCTCTATTATTGATATTACTTCAAATGATCCACAATGATCCTATTATTTAAATATGAAATATGAAATGTCTGTTCTCTGGACAATAATGCACAATTCATTATTTCCACGCACAGTGTTTTTCTATGGAAAGTAATGGGCAAACTTTAATTCTTCCTGTTTTTTGCAAGAAAAAAGTTGATAATATCACACTTGAGGTAAGAAGTTGTGATAGCTGGACATATACACCTATGATACTGTGCTTATACAGAGGCTTACAGTTTAGTTACACTTGCATACTCCAGCAATTTTTGGGTGCTCAGTTGCATATTAAGGTTGGGATTTAATTTGCCTTATTTAAGAATTTTACCAAATTTTAGTGTTCTTGGATTTGTCCCACTTAATTCTAGATGTTTAAAATGTAGATTTTTTTTAACCTGGCCTAGTCATTCTGTACTCCTTTATTGGCAGTGGAGACAGCAATGTATCATTTACTTGGTGTATTTATTTCTGCACACACCATGATAGGTGTCCCACTCCTAATGAGTTGGTTTGCTAAAGGTAAGTACCTAATTCCTTCTATAGTTAACTGAGAGAAATAGTTGTATTTGACAGTGCTTCAAGACCCACAGAGGAAGAACTTATCTGAGTGTAGGTATACATGTGGTGTAAGTGTGCAGACACTCCAGGAATACATATTATACAGAAGACTAACTATACAGGAGCAGCCCATAGGCTAAAGAGGTCTTACAAGATGGAAGAAGGACATTACTGTCTGGCCTTAAAATGGAGTCTAGTTTTATATGCAGTACAACATGTTTATACATAGGCCAAATACACAGTAAACATCTTGAAAGAGCTCAATTTAAGAACTCCACTCATGATTATACTAAGGTGCCAGGCACTATGGATGCAATTAATCTCATCTCTCTTGTACAATAAGCATGTACAATGTTTAAAGGTGAGCCATCATCTAGGTTGTCTTTATAATTAACCAAGAGAGGAAGGCACCTCTCTGCACACCTAAGCCTTTCCGCAATTCATCTGATCTATTTAAGTACCTATTTTAGCATGAGATAAACCATTCTCTAGAAGCCCATTTACTTTCTGTGCAGCTCACAGAAGTTTACATTAGAGGTGTCTACATTAGATCCAGTGAATCCCACCCAATTCATCCCTAGGAAAAGATGTCTCGGGCTACAAAGAATGTACAATCTTACTTTTGTTCAAAAAATCTGAACCTCATTAAAGGACAAATGAAGTATACTAGGGAAAGTACAATAGAGCTTCTTTGACTCCAGAACTGAGAAAAGAAGTTGCCCCAACATATATTAGAGCACAATACATCATTTCTTGTACACCTACAAAGATTTTCATGGTGTAGTCAGATTGACCACTCTATTCACAAAATAATTCCATTTACTGAAATCTGATATCATTTTGCAAATAGCTGGAAATCTTAGTACGTAGCTTGTTTTTAGCCTAAATTACTGGAACAAATCTCAGTTTGTCTTTCATAGTTTGTGCAGACCATATGGTCCCATGAGGTTGCCTGTCATGTCGCCTCCATTTTTCCTTTAGACATCTATATTCTTTGACATAGGGGAAATATTAGCAAATCTATATCCAAAATCAGATTATTTCACAGAAAGGAACCTGCATACTATTTTTTTGCATGATCAGGCACAAGAAAGACAGGTTATGTCCATGTTTTTTCAGAAAAATTGTGTTATTGGAAAGCTTAATATTGCTACAATATTAAATCACAAATGTGTGTTTCCTTCTGTAAAACTTTCCTTCTGTAACTGTACCTTATATCATCTTGGATTTCTGTGATATGATGTATCTATGCTGTGTTGTTGGGGTTTTTTTCCTGAATACTTAGGACATATTTTCTAGAGAAATAACCAGTATTTACACATAATAGGTATATTTGACTCAGTGAGTGTGCTTCTTAACAGCCATTGACGTTAGCTATCTACTATTTCAAATTCTATACAATAACTTGAATCAGCTATTGAAACAAGAGATTAAATCAGGATAATTAAAGTAGATATGGTGATTTTACATGGTATTTTCTGTAAAAAAACAAACAAGGAAGATAATAAAGACAAGTTTTTCCTGTGTTTATGACTCCATTAAATATAAGACAACCTATTTACTACTGACAGTTTAACAGCATCATGTTCTTTCTTAATGAAATTCTATGTTCATAATTTATTGTTGTAGAAAGTCATAGTGCTTAATTTCTTACAGAAATGAAGTTTCATGTTTAATAGTGCTTCCTTTTCCCTGCCTTTGAAAGATTATTCAATTTACATATAGATAGATCTCAACACTTCAGTGGGAAATCTTATTGTGGGAACACAAATTAAAACAGCAATTTTAGGAAATTAGATAGAAAATACACAAGCCAAGTAGTTTATGTTTTCATGTGTCAAGCTGAAAGTTTAAGAGCTGCTTTTTAAATGAATTAAAAGCCATAAGCAATACTAAAAAGTATTTACACAACATTGTTTAAAATCGCCCCTTATTGGTACTTCTCAGGAAAAGCCACTATTAAAGCAAATGTAGTTTAAGTCATAATATGATTTTGTCTTGAAATCTGTATTTTGAAACATGTAGACAAAATTATTGATTAGAAGACTTGTATTCAAAGCAAAGTTGATGAAGAAAATTTTCACTTCAGTAAATTTTGCAGACTGCATATGTAGCCTGAAAACTAGTTTAATTGCTAATAAAATCCAGCTGAATTGGGGCTCAAGCCACGTCTTTATAGATATACAAAGAACTAATGTACTGCAACTAATAAATCACAAATCTCTGTAAGTGAACAGCAGTATAAAAAACCCCTGTAATAGATGTTGTTATAATTATATCTTGGCTTTTCCAATAAAAATGGTGAAATTTTATTGGATCGTTATCTCAGCCAACCTGAAAAATAATGTCATTAAGATTTTGTGGAATGGCCCACAGTCATCCTGTGTCTTGACCTGATTATTTTTATTACACTATGCAGTATGTTAGTTAAAGGCAAAGATGAAATTGTCTTATAGAGGGTTATAAAGGTCAAAAGAAGAAGGCTGCCTTTCACAATAGACTTTTTTCATGGCTTTGGCAATGAGTCTGTCAACAGCTCACAAGATACTGGCTTCATTAAACATTATCTGAGTAGTATAATTTTGGCTGTATAATTGATCAGTTAGACAGCAATGTAATCTTTATGTTCACTGAGATTAGATGAAATAACTTTCATAAACAAGTTTCAACTCCAAAAATAACAATTATATTTTGGTTTCAATAAAATATATGACTAAAGAAATAGTAATAAAAAAAATTAGAAAGAATATTTTACCTCAGACCTGTTCTACGTAGTAATAATTTGAACAAGAGTACTTTTAAGATTTCTTACTTAAAAAAAAAAATTTCAACAATTATTTTTTAATCAATACTTAACATAATGCCTCCCTTATAAAAGTAATAAACATTCATCTTTTTGTGGTGGCATGAATAGCTTAGCAAAAGATGTCAAATTCCATTATTACTTCTGAATGATTTACTAATATTAGTTCCTTCTGTCTGTAGGAGTTTATGAATATCCAGGTTGATGGAGCACTAAAATACAATATAGAATAAAATCATATAATGGAAGCCTAATGCACCAATCAAATGAATGAGAATGATGATATTGAGAGACGTATTTAAAAATATCCCTACCTACTCAGAAAAAATTAACCCAAGGAAGTATTTCACAAGCTTTACTTAGGATGGAAAGGACACAGTTACCTAAACATTGTTTTTCAGCGTTTTTTCAGTTGCTGTGGATGCTTTGACATGGCCGCCAGCTGTCTCTAGAGAGAGGCACAGAGCTGTTACAGGCTGTGTCCTCCTTGCAAGCCCTGTGGTGGCTATCCGAAGGGTGTCTCAAAAGTCAGCAGGACCTTACCTGTGGGCAACTGGACTGAGGCCCTTTTATCGAACAGGCTGAGCTGAACAGCTGCCTAATTTTATTAAATGTATTGTCTAGATCTCTGCAGACTCTAATGGGAGCTGGGATTGTTACTGCCCCTGCGTATAACATAAATTTAGATGGTTTACATTTGACCTGAATTCTGTTGCGTGTCTTATGTCATGTACTGTACATAGTGTAGGAGGCAGGAGCGTAAATGTAGGAGTTAATACCATCAGTAGGGCACATATCTAGCTAAGACAGAATCTATGGGAGACCTGCACTCTTCTGGAGCAGCAGCCGGAGGCCTGGCAGGTACGCTGGGGTATCACTGGGGGGATGGTACTAGAGAACCATGTTCAGAAATCTGAATTTTTCCTGCAGACTGCACAGTTTTCATCTCAAAGACAATCTTTTTGATTTTCTGTGTACTCCATGCTTAACACAATGGTACCCAGGTATTGAGTATTTCACTGGTTCCCTTAGACACTGTCATCATACAAGCATATATTAAATATCCATTTTTCTATTTAAGAATGGGGCAGATTTTCTTAATCTCATGAAGCTAGGTAAGACTACCTAGGCATTTTAATTTTTTGTTGTTATTGTTTTTAAATGCAGGAATATTGGCAAGAAAAAAAAACTATATATATAAAAAAATTGTGTTGTAGGCCCTTGTAGAAAACTTTTCACCTATTGAAGCTCTTTGTGAATACCTCATCTGTCACATCTGTAGACCAAGAGGTATCATCTGTATTCACTGACATCCTGGGGAAAAAAAAAGGAAACTTGTAGTCCTTAAATATAGTACACTATAGTACCTAACACAGTATATCAACCAGTAAAATCATTCTGCAAAGGACAAATTGTATAATTCATTTGATTTGAATCTACCAAGTGATGGCAACTTGGATCATCTACTTGAGTTATATTGTTTACAAGACTATTAAGCTGCAAGTGCAATCACTGTTTGTTTGATCTACCTTTTGGGTTGACAAGGGAAAAATGCTTTTAGCAGAAAAAAATGATAGTGCTTGCTAGTGCTGATCACAACTTTTGCAATCAAATGTATTTCAGGCAGACAAGTTCAGTTTTCCCAGATCCCTATACATGCCAGAAGGTGGAAAAGAGGGACAGAGCCAACAACTGAGGAACTGCAGTTTAGGGACCACCTAGAGAAGCTGTTTGTAGAGAAATCCATGGGGCTGTAAGGAATTCCCCAAGGGTGCTGGAAGCACTGGCTGACATGATTGTGCAGCCTCTGACTATAATCTATGCAAAATCATTGAGACGGAGGGAAGTCCCTTGAGGACTGTGAAACGGACAAGGGAAGACTAGACTTTAGTAGTGCTTTTGACACCTCCCCCCTGCTGTATTCACGTCTGGAAGCTGAGGAAATGGCTGGATTGTAAGATAAATGGGTTACATGGGTTTAAAATTGTCTAAACGGCTGAACTCAAAGGATATTAATCCATCACTCGACATCTCTTTGGAAGTTGCTAACAAGAGGAGCATCCCAATGGTCTGTACTGAGGCTGATGTTGTTCAATAGCTTCATAAATGGCCTGGATGATGAGACAGAATATCCCTCAGCAGATTACAGAGGGTGGCTGGCACACCAGAGAGTAGAACTTCAATTCCGGGGTTCCTTGAGAAACGTGGGGAGTGGGCTATAAGGTTCAAGAGGGAGAAGTATGAAGTTTTTCACCTGTGGAGGAATAGCTGCATACGTTAGGAACTGACTGGATGGATAGCACCCTGCTGAAAAGCTCCTGGAGGTTAAAATGAAGCTCAGCATGAGCCAACAGTGTGCTTTCACTACAAATAAAGTACATATTGGGATTTATTAGGAAGATCACGGCAGGTAAGGCAGGAGAAGTTATTGTATGCCACAAAATGTTGGTGAAGTCACACCTGGAAATCTATGTCCACCTTCTGGTGACCCCAGTTTTGGAGTGACTTGGAGAAAAAGGGAAGAGTGCATGAAAGTGAGGTTGATCTGTGAGGTGCAGTCTGCTGGAACGCGACCTACGAGGCTGAGGGAGCTGCCGATGTCTAGTCAGGTGAAGACGAGGCTAAGGAGAGATCTATTAGCAGCCAACAGCTACTTGAAGGGTACTTACTTACTTCTTGATAGTGGCAGATGAGACAGCATCCATTTAATCTAGTTAGCTTAAGACACGTAAACTTAGTGGTCTGAACCTGCCACTGAATCCCTTCATTGGAAAATGTATCAGTGAGTATTTGTTGTCATTCTCTAACTGATCCAGTTTCCTTCTCACTTGGCTAAGATTGCTCTCTTGAGAGGAATTAGTATGAAGTCAGTGAAGTTTAAACTGAAAATATGATATGCATTTTAACAATGACAGTAATTTTACAATGAGAGTAAATAAACATTTGTACATCTTCCCAAAGGATGTAAACTTCATTTGAAATCTTTATGATTCAATACCTGTCCATAAAGAAATGCTCTAGTTTAATTAGGAGCAGCAGGTCCAATTCAGAGATTGCATAACTGAAGTCTACGATTTCTTCTATAGTCATGTTAAATGATCACCTTCATTCCAGGCCGTCCTAAAATGGAAAATTGATCCCCCTTTACAAAAAAGTCCTTTTTCAACACTGCCATTGTGCAAAGTAATCTTAAAATGCAGGCATAAGGCTCTGAGCATATGCAAATAGGCAGCACTTGTCAGCACATGTGGAAAATCAGCATTTTTAGGCTACTGAGTTTCAAAATTTTTCACAGTGTTCCAATCTGAGGTTCAATCTACAGTACAAAAGTTTCATAGTCTTCTGAGAAAGCAAAGAGTTTATCAGGCAATGCACAGTGTAAAAAAAAATATCAGAGAATTTGGAAGAAAATTTTATTTAGAATAAAGTATTATTAAGTAAAGCAAAATTGAAAAAAAATAACAACAAAAACCCCATTAAAAAGTCAATGTAAATGATAGACAATTCAAAAACACCTACTTCCCTTGTGGCTAGTCCTCCAATGCTTTGAAGAATTATAAGGAATAGTTATGAGACGTTTATTTTCTTCAGCCCAGAAAAAGGGAAGTGGGAGGAAAATGCTGTCAGAGTAGATATAATAAATAACTGGTGAATAAACAGTGTCAAATATCCATATAGATTGGAAGAAGCACATTGATTGGTTCCTTAAACACGCTGTTCAGTGTAAACAGTCTGGCTATGCAAAAATGTCATGGTGTCTGGCAGGGTCATGAACGAGGCAAATCCCCAGCAAAAATCCCAGATGTCCTTCCCCAAAGCACTCTTTGAATCTAAGTAAAATGACACATGGGTGCAGGATCATTTCTTGGAGCATTCATAAAATGCTGCCACTGGTACAGACGAGGGCATTTAAGTGAAAGGGTGTTCTGAGAACACAAGTGCATTAGTCAGCCCAGAGCACACACCACCCCTGCAAACGACGAGTTATGGGAATGACTAATTATGACATAAATAGTTGGGATTACTGATAATCTACAGAAATGACACTAGGAGTGTATAATTATACTATGTACTTATATGCACACTCAAACATATTTGTACATATGCACAGAATCAATCTGCAGCAAAAATACTGCTGATGAAAATCTTTGTTGTATGAATACTATGAGACTGTAATGGAGAAATAAGAGTTACTGTTTTGAGCAGTTAATTGCAAACTATTAGCATTTAAGTGATGTAATTTGTTTTCTGAAATACAATTTAAAAGAGAGAATTTGAAGTTTTACAGCAGTTATTTGCTTCAGATGATGAAGTTCATCTCTGAAGTTTTACTGAAATATGTGAGAAATAAAAAATGCTCCTAAAACTGTTTTCCAGAAAACGCAGATCACTGATGTGTTCTGTCAGTGCAAACTCTAAGCAAAGCTAGGCAAACACTACCCTTCTGGGATACATACTGTGCTTTCTGAGCAACACATTTGACAGTCACATAAGGATGCTGTGCAACTTTTCCTTGTGTTCAATATCTCACTGTGATTTGAGACAACATAGGTGGAAAGTGGAAATTACCACTAAATTACACCACTGCTTTCCCTCTCCCACCCCAGGAAAGCATTGCCTTTTTTGTTTGTTTGGGCTTATTTTTCTGTTTTGCTTGTTATTGAGAGGAACCCAAGGCACTACACAAAGGGCACAGGTTGACTGGCAGAAAGATTTCATACTGATTCTTCCTCTAGGGCCTTGCCCCACACCCCAAGAATTGGGCCTCTTCCAAATTTCTTGTGTTCAAATGAAGAAATATAGTTCTTATTTTTAATGAGGGTATGAATTTTCACCCTCAGAGAAGTGGATGGAAGGAATTTCTGGGTATGAAATTGAAACTGTAGACTCAGTTGTATGTTGTAATTTGTGAAGCCAGTTGACTAGAGGGCTGTTCACAAATGAGGTAGATTATCATAGATCCACAGTACTGGATCTTATTTTGTGTGACTTTAGTTCTTAATAATTTTATTTCATCAAAACTTAGCTGTATTAGCAACTATCACATATACTAACCATTATTGTCTATGTGGTAAGAGCTTGTGAGGGGTGTTACCTCCTTCTTCTTTCTCACTGCTAACAAGATTGTAAACCCTTAAGAATAAAAAACTTCTACTGCACTTGCATAAAAGCCTGATACAATGATGTGTTTTAAAGCATGACGATACTGAATAATCAATTTAATTGAACTTTAAGTAGTTTAAATTAACCGGAATTGTTTATAATGCATTGACTAGAACAGATGATCTAAATCTGCATCTACTTGTTGCTTTTGCTTTATAAAGTACTGGAAGCATTTCAAATACTAGAAAATAGATTTATAGAGCTTCTCTGACTTGCCTCATTGCCTTAATTTCTTGCACAACCTCCCCCCACCAAAGGCTATTAACCGTAGTTAGTCTGAGACCTAATGAAAGTTGAGTAATGTCAAGTTAGAGTCTGCAAAAGGTGGCATCTAGGGGCAGAAAGGTTATGAAACATGGCTTGTTTTACTAACTTATTGACTATTTAAATGAGAATCTGCAGTGGCTCCCTTTGTTACTAACATGAGCTCCTGGTAAGAATGCACAATATGATTTCATTTTTCTCCTTTCCATTGCTCTTGTAAATTATACAAAAAGGCATGACTATGGTTAACCTGCCATTGTGCTGAGACTAAGGTCTGTTCTGCTGATCAATATTGTCTCCTTCTTCTGCCTCAACTGCTTGTTTTCATCTACTCTCAATTGCCTTTGGGGAAGAAGACAGCTTTTTATTCTGGGTTTGCACAATTTCTATCAGAATGCAGGCCTGCTATGCAGTCATGGCTCTCAGTTATAGCAATAATGCAAATTATCACCACAGAAAGGAGGTTTTCCTCTTCCTCAGTGAATCATCACTAGATGCAGGAGAATTAATCTGTCTTGGCATATTTCATTGTGTAAATGAAGATAATTGAGAGAATCAGCATAGGAATTATGGTAGTTGCCCTTAATCAATGTAAATAAGTCTGTAAGCACATCCAGGGTGCATCTACATTAACATTGTCATTTGGGTCAGGAATGTGATTCTAAAGTGAATGTATTGATTATCATGCATAAGGTGGCATCATAGAGTGGTCTCAGACGACACGAACAGGACTTTTTTCAGGTGAAATTAAACCAGGAAAGGCACTCCAGGGATGCCCTGGTGCACTTGAACTTCTAATGGACATTTAGTTCATGTGACCAGAGTAACTGTAGTCTGACATAAAACCTCCAAAACACATGCACTGTGGATGCTGAGTCCTTGCAACTATTTCGCTCTGCAGACTTACTGCTATTGAACAATGGTATTTTTTAATATATATGTAGTTCCAGATAAAAAAATCTTGATAAACATCAGTGACATCTATAGACATAAAAGAATAGCTAGAGAAACTTCTAATCTTGCTACTGAGTAACTTGAAAGAGAAATAGGAATCAAATGTACATTAAGTAAGTTTGCCAATGATACTAAACTAAGAGGAGCTGTGGATTTCCTTGAGAATAGAAAGGCTTTACAGAGAGATCTGGATAGACTAGAGAGCTGGGCAATCACCAACCCTATGAAATTTAACAAGAGCAAGTGCTGGATTCTCCACCTGGGATGGGTTATCCTGGCTGGAGAACAGCCCTGTGGAAAGAGATCTGGGGGTTTGGTTTGATGGCAAGTTGAATATGAGTCAACAGTGTGCCCTGGCAGCCAAAAGGGCCAACCGTGTCCTGGGGTGCATCAAGCACAGCATAGCTAGCCAGTTGAGGGAAGTGATTGTGCCTCTCTATACCGCACTGGTGCAGCCCCACCCTGAGTCCTGTGCACAGTTTTGGGTGCCTCAATATAAGGACATCAAACTGTCAGAGTGTGCCCAGAGGAGGGTGACTAAGATGGTGAAAGGTCTCGAGGGCAAGACTTACGAGGAGCAGCTGAGGTCACTTGGTTTGTTCAGCTTAGAGAAGAAAAGGCTGAGGAGTGACCTCATGGCAGTCTACAACTTCCTCAGGTGGGGCAGTGGAGGGGCAGGTGTCGATCTCCTCTCTCTGGTGACCAGCGGTAGGACATGAGGAAATGGGATGAAGCTGTGTCAGGAAAAGTTCAGACTGGACATTAGGAAAAGGTTCTTCACTGGGAGGGTGGTCAGTCACTGGAACAAGCTCCACAGGAAGTGGCCACGGCACCAAGACTGTCAGAGTTCAAGGGGTGCCTGGATGATGCTCTTAGTCACATGGTTTAGTTTTAGGCAGTCCTGTGAGCAGCAGGGAGTTGGACTCAATGATCCTTATGGGTCCCTTCCAACTTGAGGTATTCTATGGCTCTGTGATTCTATGATTTTGACCTAAACCATGCTGGTTCTCTTTGTCCTTATTCCTAATCTGGCAGTGTCATATGAATAGTATGTCAGATATTTTCAGAAAACTGGTATTATTAATTCAGGTGGTTTTGTAATATGTGTATAGCTTTACAATCAAGTCCTTGCAAAAGGAGGGAGGGAAAGGTTAATGACAGAATTTAAGAATTTCTACCTTCTAACACCTACAGTTTTCATTTATTGTCATATCAATGAACAGAGATGTCCTCTCTTAGGTAAGTGTATTCTTGTTAGACTTCACCTTCCTTCCTTTTATGCATTTATGTTAGGGTTTGGGTTTTTTTTTTTTCCCAGTATGATATTCTTGGTTCACCTATAGAACAGGTACAACAGCATTAGCAATACTTGAACTTGCTGTATCTCAATTCTAATTTGGAACGACTGACTTCAGAAGGGTGAACATATTGTAAGAGCTGTATATAATTTTGATTCTTGGCATAATTCCTGATTTTGTAAGTATACACATTTATATGTGTCTCTGCATAAGTCTCTCTAGGTATCAGTGTAGATATACATGGAAGTAGGAAGCTCTAGTCCCTTTCTAATTTAAAACTGACCATCTGGAAGATCTTGTCCAAAGCAGATGCCATGTTTCTTTTAAATTAACATTTTAATTACTGTGTGATCAAAGGACTGTCCTGGAACAAGAAATCGTAAAGTACTTCTAGCAACATATGAAGTATAATGTTGCCATAAAGTGATGTTACCTTTTTATATACAACCATCCACTAGTGTATTGATTTTTATTCATAGTCCATTAAGAAGGTTTTGTTGAATTTTTTATTGTCCTTTCAAGGGCCTTATTCAAGGTGAATTTGTTGTCCTTATCTTTTATCTCATTGATTGCTCTCTGCAAAGCACTTCAAGAGAACAAATCAAGAGGTTACAAAGAACTGCCCACAGCACTTACATGGATCACGTGAATGCAATATCTTCTGTTCAATGGGTATTTTCTTTCTACTTTAGAAGGAGACAAGAATGAATAGTTCCTTGTCTGAATAAGAAATTTTTGTGCTTACTGTAATACGCATTTGACTAAAGTTCTGAAGCCACATATGTTCAAAAACCCCCTTCCTGAAATGAGGAATAATTCTAGATTTAATATTAACTGCAGTGCAATATGTGTCTATAAACATGCATGACTTTCTGCACACGCTGATCTCAGTTACCCTCACCTTGCATAAAAATGCTCCCAGTGACAACTCTTTCCCAATAGGGTCCATTATCAGTCAGGGCAAGTTGGAAATCTTACAGAAATCTGACCTGAATGAACTTGAAACTTGGGCCATGGGCAGATTCCGTACAGGACTGCCAAGCAACAGTGATCAGAAATGAATTATCAGGCCCTCGTGACATAATCTTTGCTCCTTTTTGGATTTTGAACCCATGGGAAGTGAATATTTGCATTTTCTCCATGGCCATGATAGCTAAAAAATTATGTATATGAAACAGCTTTTCTTTTTTTTTTTTTTTGTTTTTTTTTCATGTAAACTTGACCCAAGAACTGTGATCTGGAAAGAAATTACCAGCTACCCTAAAATTATCATTAAAGTTTGACTGTTGAAAATAACAGTACAGGGATGAAGAAACTTTTCTATGGGGAGGTGATAAAGTCACAAAAAGGTTGCAAATGCCCCCAGGATCTTTGGCAAGTATGGTAAGCACAGTAGAAGGAAGGTCAGACTGAGAAATGTGTGAAAGGATACAATAGCTCTTTCCAATACATGTGCAACCCCTACTATAAAAGCTCTGAGAGCGCTCTAGCATGACACGAATGGACGTGGATTGTCTGATTCGAAATATACCTAGCATCAAAGAACTGAGTGACGAATGCAAGGCAAGTATTTTCATAGAGGTGTTTGTCAAGAAATGTCCTGGATGTAAGAGAGGAGTGGGTGATGGTTCTGTTCCCTTGGTGTGTGCTGTGGGAACTGGAGAGCAAACTGATCTAACTGTTGCCACCTCTGTAATGTCTTCTTTGTCTCTAAAATTCCAGAGGTAAATCCAGATGCACTATTGACTTAAAAAAGTGAAAAGAGTATCCTATAAGTAGGCAATCTGGGGTCAGGGTTTTCATCATCCTTTTTATACAGATGGGGTAAATAAAAAAGAATCTATTCTGCCAAAAGATCTTTTATTGCAGCATTTCTGCCTAAATCATAGAATCATAGAATCATAGAATCATAGAATCATTTCGGTTGGAAAAGACCTTCAAGATCATCGAGTCCAACCATTAACCATGCCCCCTAAACCATGCCCTGGAGTACTCTGTCCACTCGCTTTTTGAATACCTCCAGGGATGGTGACTCAACCACTTCCCTGGGCAGCCCATTCCAATGTTTGACAACCCTCTCAGTAAAACAATTTTTCCTAATATCTAACCTAAATCTCCCTTGCCTCAACTTGAGGCCATTTCCTTTTGTCCTATCTCCAGCCACCTGACAGAAGAGACCAACACCCACCTCACTACAACCCCCTTTCAGGTAGTTGTAGAAAGTGATAAATAAACCTTTTTGACTAAATAAAACTTGCATAAATGAAAGGTTTCAGAAATGCTTTTGCTGTCGCACTTAGATTTCCCAAACGGTCTGAGGGCACAGATTGCCATTAGCCTAGGGAAAGCCACTGGCTCTACAGCTTTCTAGCAGCATACAGGAAACCTTCCCAGAGTGGCTGCTCTTCTTGTCATCTATGAAATGAAGAATTAGTTTCATTCTCTGTGAAGTCTGAAATTAAATCTTTCTACAGTAAATCAGGAAAGGATCCAAAAATCTCCTGGCCATTTCACTCCTCCAGGCTTCTGATAGTGTATTTTCAAGGCTTCTGGATACAACCCAATCTTTCCATCCTCGGATCCTACATAGTTCTTGTGTCCCTGTTAGACTGAGGCAGGGATAAAGTCCAGGTGGAAGTCCTCCAAGCCCTGTTATGTTGTTTATGCAGGCTGTTGCAGAACGGATTTGTGGCTAAATGTCACTTCTGTTTAAAAGTACCAAGGGGTTAAAGCTGGTATTACAAATGTCATTTTCAGGGGACGCATGCCAGATAAATGCTAATCTGCTCCTTAAGCACTCTCCAGTGATTTTCATAAGCACTCTTCAAAGAGTAAAAATAAAAATATCATGGTACAATATAGGAATTACAGTGCAGACACTCTTCAGCCAGTGTGGTTGTAAAGCTCCTGGCCTGAAGCTATAAAAAGCAAGGGAGTTCCTGCCACCATCTATGGATAAACAGAAGGCAGGACAGATACTGAGAGTTTTCTTTCTACCTAAAAGTCCTCCAAGCAACATTTTAGGAAGCTGGCAATTTTTACACAAGCTTGGAAATAGTAAGGTGGTGAATCTGAAGTGAGGCACACAGAGAGAGAGAGGGTGACTTACCTAGGCGGAAGGGACTCTTTATTCCCTTTCACTGAGGATTTCACAGAAATATGCTATAGAGAGATTTTGTCTTGAAAGGGAGTTCTCATGTGGCTTTTTGCTGAAGCTACAGATGGCAGCAATAGAAGTCAGGGATCTCAGATGAGGTCTCCTTCATAGCAGAGCCCCATGAGACAGAAATTTATTGTGTACCTGGTTTATGGATGCAGTAAAAGTTGGAGCTTTCAGAATACAGAAGATAGTGTTTCCCACAAGGGAAGACACATTAGTGTTCAACTCTACCATAGGACTATGGTTCTCTATTGCTCACTGTTTTGGGTTTGTGTGGCAGGGTTTTCTGGTAGCGGGGAAGGGGGCCGCACAATTTCTTGTTTGATTAAGTACTTGTTTGAAGCCCCTGTCCTGCTTTTCCCTGTGCAATACCTGTGGCCAACACATCAAAACAGGACAGGGAATTTGGGCAGTTGGACCTTGTCCTGGTTTTGGCTGGGATAGAGTTAATTTTCTTCTTAGTAGCTGGTACAGTGTATTTTGGATTTTGTGTGAGAATAATGTTGATAACACACTGATGTTTTAGTTGTGGCTAAGTAGCGCTTATCCCAAGTTAAGGATTTTTCAGTTTCCCGTGCTCTGCCAGCAAGCAGGTGCACAAGAAGCTGGGAGGGAGCATGGCCAGGACAGCTGACCTGAACTAGCCAAAGGGATATTCCATACCATAGAATGTTGTGCTCAGTATATAAACTGGGGGGAGGGGGGGAGTTGGCCGGGGGGGCAGATTGCTGCTCGGGCATTGGTCAGCAGGTGGTGAGCAATTGCATTGTGCATCACTTCTTTTTTTCTTTATTTTATTTTATTTTATTTTATTTTATTTTATTTTATTTTATTTCTTTTCATTACTATTATTATTATTTATTTTTGTTATTGTTATTATTATTATTGTTTTATTTTCTGTAGTTATTAAATCATTCTTATCTCAACCCATGAGTTTTACTTTTTTTTTGATTCTCCTCCCCATCCCACTGGGAGGGGGGAGGAGTGAGTGAGCAGTTGTGTGGTGCCTAGTTGCTGGCTGGCCTTAAACCACAACATACCTGGAAATAAAAGGAAGCTTCGAGGGGCTCCTTGCATGCCACAGCTGTCTCAACATCCTGTACACACTCCCGCTCCTCCCAATTTCTAAAGTGCTTTTGCTATTATAAATAAATACAATAAAAATGTGAGAGATGGTGACCGGGTGCTGCTGAAGGGTTTGTGGACTGCAGCACAGCTGTGGTGCTCTAACAGTCAATGGGAAAATATTTTCAATTGTTGCAGAGCCCAGGACAATGCTCCTAGTCACATGTGCATCTCCCACATGTGATCTCTGTGTCCCCGAGGAGTCCCATGTTACAATTACAGCAATCCAGCACACCAAGGAGTTGGGTGTGCCACGAGACTCCTAAAAAGGAACAGAAACTACAATGCTTCTCAAGAGTCAGGAACTACCACTCTGGAGTCCAGTCTTGACTTGGCAAAGTCCTGCTAGAAAACACACATCCCTTGGCCTAAACCTTGTGCCACAGAGATATGATGCCTACAATAGGAGTGGACGCTGTGTCATATAACTTGATGTGAACACCCCCCTCATCATATGGTGAACTGCTATATATCATTTCACAATTGGAAGCAGAAGGATAGATAGGACAAATGTTGAAAGGATACTTGGTAACTTCTGGTTCATATGAATAGACTGGGAGCAGAGAGACTTCTGTCATTAAATAACATTGAATGTCATTCCCTCACCCATTATGAAATAATTTGTGGTGTAGTAGTCAAATTCACAGCTTTAATGGAGGGAAAGTGTTGCCTTGTCAAGACCGCCTGGACTTCCAGGCAGAGGTTTGTGCTGGAAGGGTCTGTGAATTTTCGCAGATACTTTAGCCATTTGAACCAAGTAATTGCCACAGCTGAGATCACCTGCTTTCTGCAACAACAAGAGCAAGAAATCATAGTTGAAGACAAATCCATGAATGGTAAGATTTGCTGAACTGCCTGCCCACTCCTGTAACCTCCATTAATCTAAATCTGCTTTGAAGAAGATTGGATTTATCAGTCTGTTGTGATGTTACTTGCATTATAGTATGAGATGCCTTGTTCTTTCCCCGCCGTGCCTAGATGAGTCCTGACCCTGCCTGATCCCAAACTAAAGTACTGATTTTGCATAGAAGAGCTGTAATAATCCAGAAGAGCATCAAGATCCATCTTGGAAAACATAACTGCATTAGTCATCAGCAGGATATTGTTCACTAGCAGTTCTGCACCCCCATCAGTGCTAGAGAAGTAAAATCCAGAACTATAACGTAAGGACAGCTGAAGGCCCAGTTAGATAAAGGTGACATTATCTCACCTTTATAAAAGTTAGGTATGTAGTTAAAAAAAGCTGATTTTCAAGATTTTCTGAACAGCCAAAGAAAAAAAGTAGATTCCCAAGAAGACAATTCAGCCTAAAGCGAGCTGGAATGAGTCTTGCCCTATGGAAGATGTTATATCTCCTCAAAGACAGAATTTAGACTAGACACCCAGCTTTTAGACAAGTAAAGACTTGCTCAATGTAACTGAAGAAGTTACATTTCACTGAGGTATACAATCCTTGCTTCTTTTTTCTTAACTACAGAATGTCTTACTGATAACATGCACATAAATGTCTTTTGTACTTCTGTTTGCCTTATTTATCTGAAAATGTACAGATATTTTCTTAAATTAATTTACTGTTTTCAATAGCTGTCCATTTCTGTGACTAATTTGTCTTTTTGAAATTTTCATCTCATGGTTTTTGTAAGAATTTTCAAGGTTATAGAAAAATATTCCTGTGCTGAAGTGAGATGAAAGATAAAATTCTCAGAAGTGTTCAGTAGAGAAAACAGGAGAGTTTGAGTTGGTCAGGCAAAACATTTCATTTTGATTGTTTTGAACAATCCCATTTTGATTTTTAGCTTTTTCTTTTATTACTTCTTTGCACTATTTCAAATTGAAAAGTAATTTAAGAGCAAAACCTGATATTTTTTATTTTGAAAGTATAAATGCGGCTGTTGGGAGAGTTTAAAGCTTTTAAAACATTTAGTTTTCAACATTTTTCAGAATGTTGTTCTGGCTGTTCAGAAAAAACAGCTCTTTCTTATGAACAGTTTTGTTTTGATGAATCCTTCTTTTCCATTAAAAAACCCCATTTTTTCAAAATTTATATTTAAGAGCAATTGTTAACATAAAGTTTCTTTTTTGTACATGCAACTTAAATTCACTTTGTAACTTTCTTTTAATTTTTGAATATACATCAATCTTTCCATAAATGCTTTGATCCATAAATTAATTCAGAAAAATATTCTGTAAAGGGGAAATCTTTATTGATCAAAATATATTAAAATTGAGCTATTATTCTCTTTTTAAAATATTTTATTCAAGTATCTGTTATATTCCAGAATGTCTGTGGTAAGCAATAAAATGCACTGCCATCATAAGCAGTATGAAAAAATGTGCAATTATGTTCACAAAAAAAGGTAAAGAAGAAAAGAAAATGAGAAAAGCAATTAGAACAAGGGACATTTAAAAAAAAAATAGCTATTGCTGGTTAAATGTACAAATAGCTCATGGCAGCTTATTCATGGGTAAACAGAGATTCCAGCAAATAAAAAAAAAATTAGAAGGTATAAAGGAAAATGCCACGAAGAAGCATATTTAATTAATCTTTTAAAAGTTTACCACTTATTCAAGGGTAACAATTTAAAATCTTAAGTCTTAAATTGAAAAATACAATAAATAATGACTTTAAATCAAAAAATCAAGGGATTTTATAACTACCAGCAAGTAATACAATTTTAGTGAGGATTTGCATGACATCTTGCCTAGGGTAGGCTAGACAAGTGATCAGGTAAACAGGAAAAGATAGGTTTTTTAACTAAAACTAATCTATTTCACAGAATATAATATAAGGTTACTTTATTACCTTTTTATTATATTCTGGACATAATTCCATGGTTTCATACACTGGATAGCCATTTGCATGCAAGGGAACCTCAGTAGTGTGTTGCGACTGCTCCTCAAGAGACCAGTGAGAACAGGAGGTAGATAAAAAACATGGGAACTCCTGCAGCTGTGCCTGGAACCCTAGTCATGATAAGTAATGATGATTAAATAGTAAGAGACTATTAAAAATGAGAAGCGCTCCAAGGATCTGGTTTTTATGACCTGAAATATTGGATTGATCTTGCCTAACTTCAGACTCATGTAGTGTGAGTACCTACACCCTTGGTAGCACCTAGACTGTATTCATGGCCAATGGTAAGAAGTATGCCTATTTATGGCATAGTTCAACATAATTCTCCATTTCAGACATCATCTTCAAGATGAGCTGAACTATTTGTTTGGAGAGCGTTTCCTCTCCATTTAGAGGAGATAAGGATGACTAGCTCAGGTATAAAAGTCTTTGTTTGGTAAGATGAATCCCATCCAAAGCAGATGGTGACCTTAAATCTTTGAAAGCATCAACACACATACAAATCTGTACTTTCATATAGAAGTAATCATTTTTGCATTTCAAGGAATATTCGCGTACACAGACATTAGTCATGCACCTTCCAGTGCTCTGAGTCATTCTCTGGTGGCACTTACTGCCTTTTTTGGTCAGATTAGAGAAATTTTCTCATCCTGTGTGCTCTGATTTGCACTGTGTGTGACTGAGACAGGCTAAAGGAATCAGAGTGTGATCTCTTGAGTGTAAAATTGTCCTTCGACTTACATCTATGTGCAATAGGTGAGGTTTTGACAGAAACAGGTTCTTATTTCAGTTATATTTTCCTGCCTACATTTTCACATGGATGGGTATAAATGAGATGAAGTACTACCCTAGGCTAGTGTCTATAATTTATTTATTTGTGTAAGTCATGATAAGTAGTGATTTTCCTGTGTAAATCTGCTACTAAAAAAATAGTATCAGTATTCTTCCTTTATATCTCCACTGCAAATGAACAAAGAAGGATGAAAGTGGAAAAAAAACAGACTGAAGATCTCATAAAGAGCTTACAAATAATACATGGAAAACAAGCAGTTTTTGTAAACAGTGATTGTAAACAGTGTGTAACCCCAGGAAAAAGGATAGCAAGGAAGAAAAAAGGGAACAAGGAAGAGATTTCACTCAAAACTTTGCTGAATTCATAATAACCCTGTTAAAAGCCAGGAGCAGAACCATACCACCTGATACCTGTATAATAAATTAAAGAAACAGACACAAAGCCTCCATAAAACTTGGTTTGGGGCTCCCTACGCAACTGCACACAACCGTAATTAAGGGTAACCTCTTTACTTTAGCTGCCACCTCTCACAGTTTCTTCACATTTGTTTTTGTAAATATATTTACATATGTTGTGTCTTCTAATTTGTGAAATAGAGCACAGCAGACAGCAGAGTCTTATGGAGTGCACTGATGTATTAATAATAATAAAAATAATGTATGCAAATCAGACCTGCTAAGGCTGTTTTGTCTCCTACAGGGGGAAGCAGAGAGCTTCTGTTACTTCTCTGTTTTGGGGCTTGCACGTACTCAGCTTCCCATCACTTTGGGAGCTCCCTTGTCATCTCTTTCCTCTTCCTTTTCTCTGTGCTTGGCTATTGACCATCTATATTGACTATTTTTGTAGTTAACTCTTTGAGACATATGTCTGCACATTTGCCTGTAAATGTTCAGCAAAATATGTCTCCTATAAATAAAATGGGTAATTTGTTCATTGAAAAGTAGGTCTGCTGGAGACTTCAGGACATCAGCTGATCATATCTCTACTGTATGACTGGATGCAATAATAAAGCATGCAAATAGCAACAGAGCAACAAAATGTTATCAGCAACTGTCTTCTTATGTACGTGCCTCTGTTGGACCTGGTATAACACGTGAAACTTCTGTTTATTAATATTTACCTATGCATATGTATTTGTATATGTGTACATTATAAACACTATGTGCACGTGGATAATGTGTCAGTAACTAATGCATTTATTTCTTTTCCATACAGCATCCGTATAACGAATCAATAAAAAATCAAGTAATTCTGAGCAGTGAAAAAGCATCACAAAAACCTTCTTGGCTGCTATTATCAGCATAAAATCCAAAAAAGTAGCAACCTAAATAACTGATATGTACCCTTTACTCTTTATGTAATCACCATGCCGTATATCAACATTGGTGTTGCCACCTACCTTTACCGTCCCTTTCCTTTACAAAGGAATTATAATAACTAATTTCTCTATTCTCCCATGTGAAGCTTAAACTCTATTTTACTTCTCCAACCCTGCTTTTTTTTTCAGAAAACCTTTCTAAATCTTCGTTTCAAATACAGAAGACCTTAAAAACATGAGCTATCACAAGCGTTTGGACTCTGTGCTGCAGTCTCTGGGTCTGTAGCTACTTAGCACTGTCCTTTACTTCGTTTCTTGGAGAGTAAACAAAATACTGCATTGCAGCAAATCAAATTTAAAGAGACATGATAGGGCAGAGGTCTGGATAAGAAAGGCTCAGTTTTGTTTGCCTCCTAGCAAAATATTAAAAGAAACAAGAGACACAGAGATGCAGCCTATTTGTTCTTTATTCTCTTTTTTAATTATCAAAACTTAAATAGAGCCTGTTAGACACATCATATTATAACTGAGGAAGCCAGCAATATGCATTGTTGGAGGAATACCACAATGCTGCCATTTAATATTGCTATAGTGAATACAGAAGGTATGAAAAACAGAGATGTATATTAAAAAAGACAATAATTTATAACTGCTGCTTATAGTTGTTTTTTTTCTTAAAAGAATCAGAAGGGTTTGATAGTTGAAAAGTAAGCAATATTCTCCACTTCAAAAAAGAGCACTGGAAATTAGATGGATGATAGCTATCATATGAGAACTCTGGACCAAAGGTGTAGACAATACTATAAAATTGAGGTCTTCATTGTGTTTTATGTGGCACTCAGAGGCAGCACACACATTACTGGGGGAGTGAGAACACAAAAAAATTAAGTTAAATGAGAATTATCTTTGCCCCAAGTTTGCAACAATTGCTGTCCAGTGGACAGGGACATAATGTGGAAATAGGCCAGTGTCCCCCTCGCATGGAGGTTAGGTCTGTCTGATTTTCTGCCTCTTTTCCACAGCAGAATGCGGAAAATGTGCTTTGGACTCATGGCTTCTCTATAGAGGCAACCATCCTACTGCTGTATGCCACGATGGCGAAGATCTACCCCTGAGACCTGCTATTGTTATTGGGTAATGCAAAGCAAGGTTTGGGTCCAGGCAAGCACATCTTTTTGAAACTAACACAAGGACCAAAAGAGTTATCTCGAGCTATGATTCTCCAATACACACTCAGAGAGCTTGGAGCAGCTGAGCCCTTAGAGTCCCTGGTGACTATCTCAACAGCAGTTAAAATTCCTTCATCCTCAAGCCTTTCTGCTTTTGTTAACCTCAGCAAAACATTGCATGGTGGTATCACAAAGGCACCTCTTTCCTTCAGAAGCACCTACAGACCCCACTTTCCAATCCACACCCTTAAAATTCCTGATGAGGTGTGAGCTACTGCTGTCTCTCTAGCTTGTTTGGAAACTGTGCTTTTAGCTCTGAGGCTGAAAGTTTAATACCTTGTGTGGTGCTTGCTCCTTATGAATTCACTTATATTTCCTTCCAAAAGCAAGTGGCCTGTTCTGGATCCTGCCTCCTTCCATCTCCTCCCCCATTCACAGACAAAATACACAAATGACCAAAGATAGTCTCCATTTACACATTATCGTGCTCAAACCCTCACTACAGATATGCTATTGGATGAATCAAAAATGCTTGTCTGGGTCTGACCCCTCTTGTCAGTACAAGGTAACACAAGGAGGGCAGGCACTCAGACAGGCATTCCCATCCTTATAAGTTGCCCTGCGTGTTGAATATTCCGAGTCTTTTTCCAGTAACACAGAAATTGAACTGAAGCTTCTTGCAAGGAAGTTCAGCATACTGTGCTTGAAATGGAAGTAGCATCTACCCACGTGCCATTCGGTGTGCGTACCATGGACCTTAATTTCTACACAGCTTAATGCATATGTCTTTACACATCAGTTTCTTAAAGCTGAACACTTTAAAATGACATGATTGCTTTTAAAGTTTTCTATCCCTTTTGGAGGCCAGACCTGCAAAGAGCTGAACCCTCACCTCCCATGGAAGTAGGCATAGAGCAAGATGGAAGTTGCCTAATTTATTACCTTTGTGTCTGGCAGTTATGTTTCTTGAAAAGCATGCTGTGCTTTGCACAGCTGATAAAGGGTTTAATCTAAACAGGTAGCAGGAATCCTGATCTGTAAATATAGCCTACATGTGCTGGCAATTTTGTTGGTGTTTTAGTCGGGACTCAACAAAATTCTCTTTGGTGCTAGTATGTTGGATATCAGCTTTTCAGGCAGCCTAAATGAAAAAGCAATTAAACTCCTTTATGCAACAGAGGTTTATGAAACTATAAGAAAAGCTGCCCAAAGTACAAGCTGGAGTAGGAGTTAAGCCAAGTGTTGTCTTCAGAGTCTGAATCCAAATGAGTGTTTATTTTTCAGACCACAACACTTCCAAACTACATTTGCCTTAAATTGAAGGATATGAAGTAATGATTATATAGCATTTCTCCACTTTGACTGGGATGAGTCTCCTCACCCATTAGGATGCAGATGGGGCCACTAAACTTATGTCAAACCTGTGGGTATCAGGTACCAGCACGAAATTAAACCCCGTTTGAGCAGTCAGCCTGTTTAATGTTTATGCCTTCCTCACATCAACCTTGTTTCCTGATAGAGCAAAGATAGATCTTTTTCTCTTCTTATATGGCTGTAGACATACACTCACACTCTTTCTTTTCTGAAAAATTTCACATTCTAGAGTGATTTCTGTTTGTGGGTGGGAATTTAGTATGATGTGCTCTGGGTTTTGCTTCACTATTGTCACATATACAACCTCAGTATGAAACAATGGATGAGAAAGATTAGAAAACCCCAAAATATTCTCCTGAAATCATGTGTAAAGCTTCTGCAACAATGTAAAGATATGTCCAAACAAAAGTTTTCAATAGCAAAATGAAAAATTCATTGCAAAGAAATGTATGAATAAGACACAGAAAAGTGGACAAAATTTCTAATTACCTATTCCTAGGACAAAAAAGGCACTGCCTTTTCAAAGGGGCAACTCAGATTTTGAGACCACTGAGATTCAATTTGTATTTAGAAATATCACGAGGTTTTCTATTAGATTGGGATTAGCTTTCTTGGTTTTATGCTTGCTTTTCACAGTCTTAACTGAGCTTTTCTGTATTGAATATTCTCACAACACTTGTTACAACTTTTTGATCTAATTCTTGTTGCAGGTGATTCAAAAGGTTTTTTAATATGCTCTGTAAATTGCAAATGATAAAAAATATTTTTAATTCCAGAGAAAAGGAGAAAAGGAAATTGGTTGAATGGAGATGATAACCTGGGTTGACTAGGTGAGACTGTAATAATTGTTTTCATTCTAGGAGGTAACAGCAGCAGGATTTGTAGTGAAAGGCTTCTTCCTATAGTTGCTTTCTTATCTCTTTTTTGTTGTTGTTTTTTGTTTTGTCTTATGAGTGCTGGAAAATTGTACGTATTTGTGCAGAGAGGAAAAGATAATGTATCACAAGAGAAACAGCAACTCAGGAGACAATGAGGGCCCAATGATGAAGATGCTGTCTTGGGACTAAGACAACCCAGGACCGATTCCCTGTTCTGCAACATTTTCAGTGTATTGTGACCTTGAGCAAGACATTTCAGGCTATGTTCATAAAACAGTTTTTGGTGCCAGTGATTGTTGGTTAAATCCAAAATATTGATCCTCAAAATCCTGCTGCTGTCTAACTGCAGAGCCACCCGGATTTTCTTGGTCCCTGTAAATGTTATCAGTGGTGTTCTGAAGGCACCCACCTTTCCTCTGTTCTCAAAGCTGATCTACACTGTGTTGAATATTGAAATAGTCTTTGAGGCAGATGGTGAGCAGGAGACTGATTCTGCAGTCTGATGGTTATAGCGCTCAACTGAGGATGTAAAGAGACCTTGATTCTAGGCTCCATAGTCATGGGTTCAGTATTTACACAAACTAGAACAGCTTCAATAGCAAACTGAGGGAGTTATTCTTTCTCACCAGTAAGATTTCATGGTCTGAAGGTAGGAAGAGTCATGTGGGAGATGATGAAGAAGGAGAGATTTAAAGTGTTTTCGCAGACCAAGCTGGTGTGTAAGTAATGTGCTTATCATGAGAAATGAAGGGAATAGAAGAGATAGTGTTTTGTGACCTATCTGCTGAGGGATCTCTGGCAGTTTCAGTTTCATCTCCCAACTAAAAAAGGATTAGGTTAGCCTGGGAACCTAAGTTTTGGATGGATGACATCAGGTAACTCAACCCCTTTTCCTCATTCTAGGAAACAGTATGCTTTGTGGGTTGCACATGAAGATGCCCATGGCTTCTCACTGTGAGGACTGTGTATTCCAGATCTTGTCCATTTTTAACAAAAGCATCAATGGGTTTGGTATAAATTTATGTCAGACCTTGTCTCTCCTATATTCTGGCTTGTTATGCTACAGTGACAGTACAACTAAGTCTTCACACCCCTTGTATAGGGCCTCAGCCTATCTAAACCAGGGTTGTGGATTCCACAAGATGGCTGGATAATTAGAAGTTTGGTGCTTCAATGCCAAATGTGTGTACCTCGATCCCTGGCTGTTCATCTGTGAAATGTGAGTAGCTACATTCCTCCAAAGGATGCTGTGACCTATGGGGGTAAATATTTTAATGACTGTGAGGCACTCTCATATTAGGGCAATGTGAGCCACATGAATATCTTTAGAATAGAAATGCTACTGAATCAGTACATTGGCTTTTATTATTTTGCAGAAAGATTAATATATTCTTAGAATGCTCCTTATCACACTCTATTATTTTTTCTTGCATAAAATATGCATTAAAATACAGAAGATGTTTCCATCTTGACTTTGAAAGCAGAAAAATTACCCTGAAGCATAAAGTAGCTAAGGTAACATGGTTCAGAGGGTCCAGTAAGACTACAATGTTGATAGGTAATTATTTGTTATACTCTTAAAATGCTTTTGAAATTAACTGTTTGAGGCCGAAAGATCTTACACAGACAACCCCAAATCAGAAATTCAGCTTTTTACTGATTTCTTTTAAAGTTCTGATCTGCCGTGAAATTACTGTTGAGTGGGATATTCAATAAATTTGTTGACATTTATGTTTAAATGAGAAGTTTTATGTTGAAAAATATTTGGCCATTAAAAACATGCTGACTCTAGTCTAGGATGGATTTTAAACCTTGATTTGTATTTATTAAGATGAAATAGTAACAGAACACAAAGCCTATTTGACATTGACTAAAGTTACTCAGTTGTCTTACATGTTTGAAAGATGCATGTGAGATTTCTGTGGACTCCAATCCTGATTTCCATGAGAAGAAATTTTTAAGGTTCAGTTTTATACATAGGCAAGGTCAAATCATACTGTCAGTGTTACTGCTTTCATATTGTCAGGTAGCATCGCAGTCTAGGGTGTTTAAGCTATAATGGGTCGTCTCCACAAAATCTATATCAATTTCAAGACACACATTTGCCATTTCTCATTGCTCCTCTTCCAACAGGTTTGCTGATGTCATGGTCCTTACTGGTACGCTTTCTAGTGTGTCAAGTTAAAGTGTGGAAGATGGGATATTCTAAGCAGCTTGTAAAGGCAGCCATAAAATTGCTTGCTGAACAGTAAGTTTCTTACAGGAATCCTAACTAGTATGTCTGCATCTCACAGAAATCAAAGGAAATAGGACTGGAAGTGGCTCAGAGAGCCCTGCTGCATTCCTCTGTCCCAGTGAGCTGAACCCTAACGTGTTTGGCTCACTGAAAGGCAAGTGTGTTTCCATCCTATCGCAGCGCGTTCCAAGAACATTTCATAATTTTCCCCTTTCTAGCAACATTTGACATATGTTCTCCTATCATCTTCTTTCCCTCCCTCTTCATATGACTTTCACACTGTAATGTTTTCAAGATGTCTTCTCACTTTTGTTTCTTTTTTCTGGATACCCCTGTGCCTTATTAGTTGTTCCCCAGTATGCATTCATGTTGTTAATCATTCCTCTGCTATTTCATTCAATTGCCTTGAATTGCACCATAATTTTTCACATTTTCCAGCTTAGTAAGATGATTGTGAAATATAATCCTGCTTTCCAAAGTGGTGACCCTCCCTCCAAACTCAAAATGTCAATAATGTGAAGCTCATTAAGTAAAATACCATGTAGTACTGGATCTAGGACAGACCCGTGTCAAATCCCTCTTGCTACCTTCTTCCATTTTGTCAGTAAACAAACGATGTCTTCTTGTCAAGTAGCATTTTCAAGCCAGCTGCATACTGACCTTAAAGCTGTCTCACCCACACTCTAGTCCTTTTGTTCTCTTATGCAAATGTCATGTCAGACAGTGTCAAAAGCCTTATTAAAGTCATGATATGTGACATCCACTGCTCTTCTCCTATCCACGAGGCCTGTTACCCTGTCATAGAAAGAAATTCGGTTGTTTTGACAAGGTTTGTTCCTGACAATTCCATGTTATCTTTTAGCAGGTCCTTACAAATAGACTGTTTGATTACTCTGTATAGACATCCAGGCTGCATGAATTAACTTTAATCAAGGAGATCAGGAAAAACAAGACAGCCATTTACTTCTCACAGAGGCTACCCCATCCAGAAATTGTGTAACAAAAAGGTGGTATTGCTTTGTGGCCCCGAACTTTCCATCTCTTGTGCGAGGGGCTGGACGCAGGTAATGCCTCAAACCGCCATCCTGATGGACAGAGACGGGCCCTGGCTTTTGCGGTTGAGGGAAGGAACGGAACCGGCTTGCAAGGCCGCACAGCAACACCACACGGGAGGGACTGCCGGAGTCACTGTCTCCAGCGTCGTGGCGGGGCGAGTTCTGCCCGGCCCCGGCCCCGGCCCCGGCCCTGGCCCCGTCCCCGCCGGCGAGGGGCCGCCGCCGCTCGGGCCCCGGGCATCAGCCCCAGGGCGCGGAGCGGAGGGCAGGCCGGGCCGGCGCGACCCCTCCCTGGCCTTGTTACTGATGCACGACTAACCAAATCCAACAGGTGTTAAAACTCAGATTTATTCTTCAGCAAAAGCTAGTTACAAGTCCGGTAACATTTTATAAAACCACAGGCTCAATGATGTAAAGAGAATTAATACTACACAGCCGACTCAAGAATTCCCAAGATTTAAAGCGATGGCTCAAAACGCGCGTATCACTCACCTAAAAGCTGAGGGCTCTCTCCCTCGAGGAGTTACCTCAGGCGGTGCCCTAGCCCGAGGGGGAGTCCCCGCCTGCAGACCCGCTGCTCCGAGGAGGACTGCCAACGTGTCCTCCGGCGGGACCCCGTTCATACCCCTGTGGAATCTGACCTGTGGTCATTTAATCCTGTTGGCCAGGAGGGTCACCTCCGTGTACCCGGTGCATCTCGATTGGCCAGTTCAAATTTCAACCTGCGGCCTCCAGGGTTTCCTTCCCCTTCTCCCTGCCTGGAGAAGTTTCGTTTCCTGCTGGCGGGATGGGGGGGGGGATGTACTGCCACAGGCCTGTCCAGCACAGGTCGTGATGTCTTGTCACTCCGAGAAACAGATTTTGAATGGCTATAGGAAGAATACAAGTTGAGGCTTTCCCTCTGTTGTTATCTGCTTTGTCACATCTCTCTGAGCACCTCAGAAAAACGGGCAACACAGTGACAAAAGTGATTTCTGCACTACCCTGCAGGTAACTAGAAAAGGTGTGTTTTGCCACTAGCTAAGAACCATGCATCTGATCTAGTCTAAACGACTTATTTTTATTTCTCTTCCACTTCAGCTGTTTGTTCTAGGCTCTTTGAGGGCAGTCTTATTTAGTACATGTTTGACAATTTCTTTTCCAGTGCATACTCAGCCCTGTAGCTAGATACTCTTTCCCTTTTTCACAGAGAACTGTCAGTATTAAGAACTCTAAACATCTTTCAAAATTAAGAAAGGAATCTGCAATTTGTGGGCTTTAAATATATATATACACACACATACACACACACTATATATATACTTTGTTGGTTTTTGGTTTTTTAACTTTTAATGTTCTCCAACCATAAGGACTTCAACTTACTTTATTTTCTAGTTAAGTGAAGGCTGAAGGAATTATTCTCCAAGGCCTGGAGGTTGTATGGAAGATTCTGTATGTGGTTAAACTATGAGAGCTGTTGATACTGTGTTGAGGTGCTACAGTAGGAAATGGTTTTGCTCTTACCTGGGACATTTAGGTTCACAAAGCATCTAAAAATAGTTATATTTTAAGTCATTAATGAAGGAAATATAATTTTTTGTTGATGTATGTACACAGGATTTTGGATGGCCAACCTTGAAGGACAAACTGCTGGTTTTGGGATCCAGAGGACAGATGAAAAAACATGAGGAAAATATTTATTTCATGCATATTGCAATTGATTTTTAGTGTCTTCCCAAATGTAAATGAGTATTTACGGCACCTACAGTCTGTTCACAAACCCATATCTCTAGCTGGTGAACTGGGAATGATGTCCAGTTAGAATGTTATAAACTGGAAACCTTCATCTCCTGCTTTCACAGCTGAGTATATTTGACTCCTCCCTCCGATGTGAAGATAAGTGTAATAAAATAACAAAAGAGAGAATAAGTCTTATGATGTAATTATTGCAGGGGGAGGAGCAAATGAATAAATTCAGTAGCTACTGAGATGTAATGACAGAAACATGAAAGTTTTGGCCTGTGTTTTGAAAAGCTCTTCTCTACTGTCAGCAAACCAAGTGGAGAACAGAGTAAATGCCCCTTAAAATATCTCCTAAAAATGGGATCTCAGCTTATAAACTGACCCTTCCTAAGGTAAAGAAACAAATATTCTAAAAGAAACCTGCTATTTTAGGAATATTTTGCCAAAACCTGTTGGCTCCCTTTTCAGTGTCATTAAAACCTTTTTGCTGAGCCTCAGAGCTGCACTGTCCCGTGTACACAGCGTTATCCCTTCCTAGAAAACCAAAGGCCTTAGAAAGAAAGAAAGATTGAAAACCTTTCTTGTGACTGCAGCCAGAGAGGATCAGGAAACTGCCCTACCCTGTCTTAAATATCCACCTGTTTTTACATAGGCATCTGCAGATTTCAGAGGAGAGTAATTCTGCTTCCATTCCCCCTCCCAAAAAAGAAAGCAAAACAAGACAAACCAAAACCCATTACCTTATGCTGAATCTCCACTAGTCTTGAAATATTTTTCCTTTCCCTTCTGCAGAAACAAGCTTTTAGGTTTTCAGCTGAACAGCATCAAGGCAATATTTGAACATCTTGAAGCTCTTTGTGTTTTGTAGAAAAGGATAAAGATGTCATTAATCTCATTATTCCCATCCCTAAAAACTTGATCCTGAAAAATCCATGATGTGCCCTAAAAAGCCAAATTATTATGCCTATAAATCTGTGCAACAAATTATCTTTAGCAGAGATGTGACTATGCATCCCCTACACAGGAATTTAATAAAATATGTCACAATTAAACACAGATGTTTGAGGAAATAATCCTTTCTCAAATCAAACACTGAAAGAGAAACATGCAGAGACTTGAGTTTGTGGATTACTAGACCTGCATTTAGTTCAATAGAAAATAGATTCACCCGAGTCCTTTTGGAGGAGGCTTGCAAATACACTTCCAATGTTTTTTATCACTTAGAGGAGTAAAGACAACTTCATAGTTCTAAGAGATCTGGCACTACAGTACATCAGATTTTATGAGCTTGGCCTTGTAATTGCAGAAACAAAATATGAGGGATCAGACTAAACAGCGAAAACTACCAGAACTCCATGTTCTCCTTGGTCCTGCAGCAGATGCTGAACCTCGCTGAATGCTTACCTTTAGATGCATCCTGTTTGAGCTGAAATGCCAGGTTAAATACATGATGCATGATTGTGTTTTTTCTGATATGATTCAGGTGCATTACCTACATGTCATTTTTGTGGATTCAGTCTGACTAATTTCCAAAGCCACATTGAGTAGATTTTTTTTTATCAATCTACTGTGCTGATTAAGTGCAACAGCCCTTTCCAGAACCGAGCAAATTTCAGACAGATACAACTCAGTGATTGCTGGAGACAAAATAGCTAAACTTAGCATGCATTGCAGAGGCCATTTCTTCAAACTTTTCAGAGAATTTAAGAGGTACGAAAGGTCATAAAGCTCTTTTGTGCTCAGCAAAGGGAGTAACATATTGCACTGCAAAGCCAGGCAGACTGGGACACTCAGTCTTTTTATGCCCCTTGAACTAGGACAGTGTGTTTCAACTAAGGATTTGTCATCAGTGGTGATAAACTAGTTTTCTATTGTATGACATCTCTATTTAAGAAAGAGATTGGAATAAAGGTTATTGGTTTGTTTTGTATTTGAAAAAATAGGAGGAGCCAAACTGCGTTAACAAGTGTAGGCAATAATGAGATAAAATAGTCTAATGATACATTAGGGCTCCACTGATGACAAGTGTGCGAAATTTTAATAGATGCTGGATTTAAACTGTTTGATAGCTTGCTTGTACAATCCTATAACTACATTATAACATTTAATAGTATATATTATCTTCTATTGCTGTGTGAAGAATCTCCTATACTGTATAATACTTATGTGTGTAACAAACTTGAGATACATATCAGTATTTTACAAACTTATTACCTGTTCTTTTAAAACTTCATATGAAATGCAACTGCAAAATTGTCATTAAAAAAGGAGATGGGGTGTACATACAAAGTTGGGGGAATGGGGTGGGAGATTGAAGCTAGACTACCTGAAGATGTTCTGGCATTAATTTCTACCACTATAAATTATTTTTAACATTTCTGAAACAAAGTGCAGTATTTTGGGGTCTGTGAAAGTTTATGCAGACGAAAAGGAATATTATGTTCTATTTCCTCAGAATGTTGGAATTTCCACTTGTTATAAGCATATTGGATGGCCTAGGGCTACCCAAAACCAAAAAGTAACCTTTATTACCCAGGAAGGGAGAGGGACAGAACCAGAAATAGGCTGAATTCTGTTACAGATATGAAGAAGCAAACCAGGGCTGGTGATGAAAGCAAAGTGGCGTCATACACAAAACTAAGAGGTGGTCTGAGAAGCGAACATTGTATAGCGTGTGCTACACAGAAAAGCTCTACCAAGAGATTGCCATCTTGGTGGGAGACAGCATGGGAGAAGAAACGTACTAGAACCTCAGTAGGAGATTCTGGGGCAATTGCAATTTGCAGAAGTTGCTGTGAAAAGGGCAACACGTTCTCTCTCCCTCATGCACAGGAGGGCTAGAGAGAAATATTGTCAATCATCTTCGTGTTCATAATTCTCTGCAAGAGCTGTCATACTATGTTTCTGACAGCCTGTGGGACAAAACTGGCATAAAAATTGTCCCAGTAGGACTGCTTGTATTCCACTGTGGACGGGGGGTCTCAGCCCTGGGGACAGAGACAAGAAAGAAGTCCTCATGCTTGCAGACCTGCAGTCCGAGTGTTGCAGTTCAGACACTAACCGTGTTTTGAAACAAATTTAGGTAGCACGTTGGTAAAAACTGTGTGGAAGGGAAGGAGATTTGAGAGCAAAGAAAGGCTTTGTGACTGGTTCTGGAGCAACCAAGAGCTCTGCTCCTATCATCCCTCTCCATCCCGTCAAGTTAACCCTCATTCATTCTCTGAATTCCAGGAGGCTGCTAGCAAAAAGGGTGAGAGGAATTCACAGCTGACAGTATGCAAACTGTGGAGTCCTGTGAAGCATAAAAACGTAAGCAAAACCGAAAGCTTTTTTCACGAGACATTTTTTGAAAGGGAGCAGAGGTCCCTTTCAATTGGTTATTTATGTTTCTGCTCTTTATATTGAAGAAAAACAGATCTTTTTTTTCTAAGCTGGTGTCTGGGGGAGGGGAACCAAGCTGCAGTTATTTATTTGTATCTTTGCTATGGTGGGAAGGCATCTTTTATACCAAGCACAGGCGTTTCCTCTAGTCTCCAGGGGAGTTCAAAGATGATTTGTTTTCTACATAGCCAGAATTCATTAAGCAAGAAGAGGGGGGAGTAGGTTATAGTACTTTCTGCAAAATAATGTATGTTCAATCTACATCTACCTACAGTTTAGGACTATAGTTACAAATTGCAACCAGATTATAGGAAAAGAAATCGGCTAAGTGTTCTCTTCATCTGAGAGATCTTGAGTAGAAAAGCAGATAGGAGGCTCTGGCAGTTGTACCCTTGAGGCCATTTTCATAGGGGTCCTGGAGAAAATCTGAAAGGCTTTCTGGGACTATCAGTGCAGGCTGTAACAATGAATGCTCAGTATTGCTTTTGTTTCTTCACCTTCTCTTCTCCATGCTGTAGCTGCCTTTAGTGCTCTGCTTTGAGAGAATAGGAAGAGAAAGTGCAACGGTGGGTATTCTTTATGCTTTTATCCACTTCTTGGCCTTATGGATTGTGAAGCATCATGCTGTTGGCAGCTTTTCTCTGGATTGCAAAAGCATAAGTATAGTTTCAGTGGAGGTGCTTTCTCAAGGTCAGCTGTATCAAGGAAATCTGAAACTCTGGAAATGGCAAGCTCAGAGCAGTGACTAGCAATAGCTGTGACTGTTTACAAGCAGAGAACAATATTTTTGCTTACAAGTGTGTTGCAGGATTTCCCAAAAAGCTCTTTTTTTTGTGGTGGTCCTGTGTGAGAGAAAACTGAGAATCTATGTGGTGTTTGACTTCTTCTGTACAATTAAAGCTTTGTGCTCAAGGTGTGATAAAACTTGACTGTGGGCGTGCATGAGAGACAGCTCTTGGCAGCAAACCATGACAGGTACCAGTGAGGGCATGCCATTGCTTTCATTTTGGGCAATGGGTGGAACAAGAGGAAAATACAATGTATCACTTGTGAGTTTAAAAATTTTTAGCGGGCATCATTGCAGTTTCAAAAACTCCTGCCTCACCAAATGGGTAAAAGCAGCCTGGGACAGTAATTCCTACTGTGAGCAGATTGACTCTGACAGTGGTGGCGAGCCCCGTGCTGCCATCGCTCCTCATGGTTATGTTCCCTTCTGTTGACCTGACTTCAGTATCTGGTACGGAAGAGAGGGCAACCCTGGATTTTGGGAAAGGGTGTTCAGTAATATCTGGGACTTGCTTTTATGTTTTAGATGCCAGTGGCTATACATGGCATTGACACAATGCCTATATGGGATAGGGGCAGTGTCTAAAAATGTCTTCCAACACTAGCTTTTCAAGATTTGGACACTAATACTAGATTAAGCAGTGACAGGGAGTTTTTTCAGTGCTTTTTCAACCTGGCAAGGAAGCTTTCAGACCTTGGAACTTATTGCGTTCTTTCCTTATTTATTCCAGGTCAGCTTACTTATATTTTTAAATTCTCTTAGCCTCTTGATGACTGTGTCTGTCTCTGATGGTGAAATTAGTTTGCAGAACTGGTTGGCTCAAGGCAAACTCAATGAATAAAAAAAAAAGATCTTGTTTCTGGAAACTTTCACTACTGACGATTATTTTCTGTAAGTAAGTCTACTATGTTTACACTCATTTAGGAATACATGCTAAATGGGACCTCATGTTTCCATAAATTTTTACAGTTGTTATCTGGCAGAGAGACACTGAGATGGAACTATTGCATTCTAGACTCTACGGAAGCATCGGCCAGAGTTACATCTTTCTGGAAGGTGTCACACAGCACTAAACCTTGGGGTGCTGTGTATAAAATCTTCGTTAATAAATGTTAATTATTCTCAGCTGAATTTCTGAGATACAGCACCATACAATTTCTGAGTAAAACAAATGTGATGTATGCAAAACTGAAGTAGTACTTAGAACTCTATGAAAAGCTTTTAAACAAAAAACTATCACTGGAAATTTGCTGGTGTACCTTATGCAGATTTTCTCACATTGTTGCTGCTAGTATATAATGCAAACATCACATTTCAGCATAAGTACCCTTATTTTAGTAGGTATTTATTAAGACTTCCCCCTTAATTTTCTTGTAGAGATGATCTGTCAGTGTGACTGCAATACCCAGTTCATAATTTTGGCCTCTAGAACATGACCAGTAATTTCTTTTCACCAGGATTTCCATGATTTCTGTCAATGAACAGCTAAAGGTTCTCCATAAGTACCAACAATTTGATCTTTGATGGTGGACTGGTTTCAGGACATAGCAAAATGGATGTCCTGCAAACTATATCCAAACTGAGTCCCAGTCTGTGAAGGCAGCATTCCTTTAGGCCCTGGGTTTTGTAATGGTCTTCAGTTACACAATAAGTGCTTGCTGGAATGAAGAATTGCTTCAAAGCATCATTTTCCCTGTGCAAGAGGCACCTCGCTGGCTAAAAATAAACACAAAAAGCAGGCAGTTTTAAATAGCTAAAAAATAACACTTTTTCATTTCTTCCAGGCGGAAAAATTATGTAAGAGCATTGCAACTGAAGGTAGTTGTATCATGTAACAGGGGCCTGCAAGGTAGTCAGATGCCACAGTGATAAAGGTCATGTAAGAATATAAATAGAACATTATAGACACTGCTCTAAAGCTCTGGAAGAAGTGTACACTAGCTGCAGAGAATTTGAAAATGGCAAGATGCAGAAATAGTAGTAGGGGAACACTTTTGTAAAACTTTTCATTACACTTTCCAATTACCCAGGAAAATCAGGGGAGAGATTTGTAATGTAAAAACTGTTCCACAAACAGTGATTAGTCATAGATGTGTGACTGATTTAACATGTCAAAATTAGTAAAACATATACTTTAATATGGAGGGAAGAAGTATCTTAAGAAACCATAAAATGAAAATTCTGTGGTCTCCAGAAAGAAACTTTGCCAGCCTAGAAATGAAAATTATATCTTTGAAAATGATAAACCTGAGCTAGAACCAGCTTCCTTCTCTGGTACAAAATCTGATGTATACTGTGTTCTCCATGTTAACTGCTGCATCCACACCTGTCAGCTTTTCTGATCTTAAATATTGCTTTCAAAAAGACTCCGTCACAGTTTGTTTATATCTTGACAATATCCAATATCATGACATAAACCAAACTTCACAGCTTGCCTTTCAGGTCTAATGAACCCCGATTTGCTTTTTAAATGTTCCTGTAAGTATACAAGGACATGATGTGTCTGCTGTATGTTCCTATCTGTAAATTCTTTTTCTGTTGTATCCTAGCTTGCAGCAGAGATTCAACACAGTTGTCATAAATTTTGCTGTCATATTGCTTGCCTGACATCCACATGGAGCTCAAGGCTTTAATTAACTCATAGAACTTAAATTGCTTGTGATGCCATGTTACTTTGTTATGCTGTGCTTTCATCCAAACTGAGCATTCCCCATGTAATTAGAAGTTAAACTGTTACACACACCAAAATGCCAGAGTAGGTGCACTGCACAGGTGATAAGTAGATGCCTATTTTTCATTTCTCCTGAAAATAAATCTTACAAATGGCTGCAACGTAGCATTTAAAATATTTGGTCAAGGCACTATTTTATTTTCAATGTCTGTCTGATAAGCACTTTCACAGTGTCAGGAACAGAAGACTGAAGTGAAATATGCACAATATTACTAACTACATGATGCAATTCAGTTTATGTTCATTCTTCATTCTGTTTATTTTCTTCTACTTAAATTCCTTGAAGGGATTTAAAGGGTACTTTAAACGGCTTGCTGCTTTCTGCCAAGAATATTAAGGCAGCTATATCTCAGCAAATATGTGTATTGGATGGGAATCATGCAGCAGCCTTCCTGTGCATTACTATAATATTTCTTCACAATAAGGTCTACTTAAATGACAGTTTGGATTTCCTCTATTTACTGTTTAATACAGTTTATCATTAAAATTCTGTTTCCTCGTTGCCTCACTGCACAGAATGGATAAATGCTTTAAGACATTAAGACATTCATTTAGTTGATGTAGGAATATTTAAATATGGATAGCCTACTTTAATAAGTATCAATATATATCAAGCATTTTCTTTATAATCAACTGATTCTTTCCAAGATATTGTAAGTAAGGTGCTTCTTAACCGAACATAAGACAGCAGACAGAAAGAGGTAGAAAGAGGCAAAAGCAGATAGCAGATATTTAAGATGTAATGATTTAAAAGAAATATTATAACTAGGTGCCACTGGGAATTCTAAACCCAAATTTCATCCCTCTCTTTGTTTGGGTAAATGTCGAAGAGGAGAACTTTTTGAAAGGGAAAATACAGAACATTTCCACACAGTCAGTATTCAGAAGTGCCTGCCAAAATCACAGGTAAACTTTGACATTTTCCTTGGTTAAGTTAACTTTGTGAGAAAATCTGATTTTCCTTCATTATTGCAGAAATGATATCTCCTGTGAATAAATGCTGTTCTGCCCTTCTCACCCAACATTTTTACAAAAGTGGGAAGGGCAAAATTACTTCATTTTGATCAGAAGCTGTCTTCTGTCCTCAGGGGAAAAAAAAAAAAAGAGAATAAAACCAGGAAATTCTGAGCTTTATAAGATGTCATCTGGTTGTTTTCAGAACAGTCCAATTTTATCTTCAATAGAATTTAGACTTTTTTTTGTCTATGATTTTTAATGGGCTCTATGGTTTCAAGAAATTTATAATCAATAGTCTGGGTGGTCAGTGGTTTTGTGTTCCTTTCTATTTTTTCTTAAAGATCTTGCTTTTTTTTTTTTTTTTCATTTTCTTTGGCAGTGTCCTTGCATGACCTCACAAAGAAAGGAAGATATATCTGTCTTTTAGATCTGCCTACTCGCAGTTGTGCTGTCAACGCACATCTCAAGTTCCTCCAGCCACAGTTTGAATTTTCCTTTCCATGTTAGCTACTGAATTTTCATTGGCACTCTGATTCTGCACAGCTTGAGTGACTTACATGTTCTTTTCCCCTGTAAGCTTTTTTTTCACCTGTGCTTTCTTGTATTAATTACCAGTATTGTGTTTTCATGCTCCAATTACTTGATTTTTTCCCCCAGAACCTTTCATCTTCTTTATTTTGCTATCCAATTTCTTCCTCGTGGCATTCATTTGTACATTTTTCACAAGTTAAAGCACTAACCACAGAGTTATTTCTCCCTCACACCTGATATGTTGTTGATCTTTTAATTTTATTTTTAAAGTCTATGTGCTTACAGACTGTCTTTTCCTACATTTGGTTGTATTTGGGATACCTAACAGACCAAAATCTGGTTTTCAGTCCTTAAAAAGCTGCTTACCATAAATAGTAAATAATAACTGCTAGTAATAAAATTATTGCTTCCAGCCTCTTGAGATAGCTATTCAAGTTTTCCTGTAGCACCCTATTTCTAAGATGTCTCAAACTTACATGGTGGAGAACCATTGCCTTCTCCCATCGCTGGAATCCACATGCCAATGGGACATTTCCCTTCCTGGGTCTTCAGATGCAAGCTACAGGCTGCATGATCACACTGAGCAGACTGCCCATCGACCTTCCAGGCTCATGAGCCACAAAGTCAGCAATACTCTATAGTAGACAATTATTATGTGGGAACCTGTAACTCAATTAGCTTTATTGTCAAGGGCTCTAGGATTCTTGACTGAGTAGGTCTGGTGGTAACATGTCAGCTGAAAGACTTCAACCTGTTCATTGCAGAAGGCTAACATAATGCTCATATACTCTTTTAGTCTCAACACAGTGTTACAGGGAAACACTGATGATGGGCAGACATACTTTAAATGAGGCTACTCTTCAGGCATAGGTTTTCCAGGCTGGTCAGAGGTTCAGCTGACTTGCATACCCAATGACAAACTCCCCATCCTGTTGCTGGCCAACATCCTCAGATGGTGAGGACTTTCTGGGCAGGTAGCTTATCGCAACTCGACATCAACACCCAAATGTCACTAGGTTTTACTTGTAAAGAGTCTCAGTCTGGATGGTTTTGCTATGTGTGGTTGGCAGGATAAGGGAAGAAACCTGCAAAATGTTAAACTAATGACTAATAAAGCAGGTGCTTCTGGACTCCTGAGAAAGCTGTTAAAAAGTCCTTCAAAAACACTAGTTCTGAAAGGCACCCAGCTTACACAGATGAGCAAAGCTGCATTCATATTCCTGCTATCAGTGTGAATGGTGATTATCCCGTTTCCTCTTGCTACTTTTAAAATCCACCTCCTCAGCAGTGATATTTCTAATCTTGTGATTAGTACTAGAATATTACAAGAACATGGATGCCTTAATTCCCTGGCACCAACCCAAACAATATTGATGGCATTTCTGAAATGCAGTGACTCTAGACTAGTGCTTTCCACTATATATAACTGCTTTCATGGGTGTTTAATACTTCCTTCCAGCCTTTAAATAATAGGTAATCTCAAAATAAATGTGTAATTTGCAATAATATTCCTCTGCTCAAATCTTTTAAGAAACTATTGTAAAGACATATTTTTATAATGTCTCTGATCATAAAGAAACTTAATGTAGACCAGTAGAGTAGAAAACTTCTAAGAAATTAAAAATTACTATAGAAATTATTAGGGTATTAAAGTTGTGCAGTTTATTAAATATCACAAATATGAGGTTACCACAAAGCTAAACACAGTGATGTGTAATGACAGGGACAGAGTGACTCAAGAGCATGCTTACCTGTGTGAGGAGAGGCTGTATCTACAAAATGATGGATTTATCCTGGAAAAAGTGTTTATAACTCAGAGACCATTATGAAGAAACAAGTCAACATGAAACTCCTATTGTACCTCTCAGGCACTAACAGAATATTATGATCCCTTATTACATAATGAATAACTATTCGATATAAATGGGATTTCGGAAGTATAGTATTTCCTTTCTCCATAGTTTTGCTAATGTCTTGTGTCCTTACTAGGAAAAATAAAATAAAATAGAGGGCAAGCAGAAGAATGAAACACAACTTTAGGTAGGTCTGAGAAAATACCTTATAAGAAGACTGGATCTTATAAGAGCTTATAAGAGCTGGATCTATTTAACTTATCTGAAATAAGGTTTGGATGGGAGCTGACTACATTAGACATTTATGGGAAAAAATAGCAAACATAATGCCACGTTGGCCCTTGAAAATAATTGTAAATGAGAAATAAGTGGTACAGAGTCCATATTTTTAACACTGAGACAAAGTGGCAAAGTCTGGCCAAGCCAGTGCTATTAAATTCTTTAGGCTTCCAATACAGGGTGATTGTACCCAACCTGTCTATTGTGAAAGTACTTGGATTGTGCCTGGGAACTGCTTGGTCATTGGTAGATTTGGTGAGGACCAACTAACGCTCTGTCATTCTACCAAGTTAACTGTGCAGGTGATGAAATTCCAGAAACTGTATTCAGGTAGTGGCATAATTAAATTCACTGGTAAAGACAACCTTTTTTTTTCCCCAAAATTTGAGCCCAAATGTATTGTGACTGCTTCTTGTGACTTAGAATGTATTATCTTTTTTTTTTTTTTACATGCACACATCTTGGTTTGGTGTTATTAAATATAGCCTCACCTCTTAATTGACAAGTCATATTAAAAGTTTCAGGAGAACAAGTTTTCTAGTGATTTCTCCAATAATTCTTGGTTTTAACCAGACTGAGGAAATATAACAGTTCTCTCATAAGCCTAAGATGGTACTTAAGAATCCATGAAGTCATTTCATCCCCTTTTCAATTCAGGGAGCTCCTCCTGGCACCAATAAAAAAAGAAAAGAAACAGCATACAAGTCATATGAGAGTTATTTTGGATAATTTCTAGCCTTCAAATATATTCACTAAGTATTTGCTTAAAAAATGCAATTTATTTGGAAAGTGGTTTTAATCTGCAGACAAGGTCCTATGCCACTGCATCAGCTACTGATGACTGTTGCTGAGTAACAGAGCAAAGAAAGCAGCTCACTCTTTGCTGCAGGATCCTGCATGGTACTGCTCAGTTCAATGGGACTAGAATATGATGCAAGGCTCTGGTGTACAAAGTCCAGTTTGTGTGTGTAAGCTAAATGGAAAAGCTTTAGAGGTGTAAATAGTGTAGCTGCACCCCGCAATCCTTGATGATGAGGCTGTGCTGCTCACAAGTGCAGCTTGCACTGCATTTGCACCAGTATGGGTACTGTGGTGTTTGATCTCTCACTATGTCTCACTGTCAGTAAAGAGGCCATTAAGAGAGAACAGGGATTGTTCTGCCAGGTGGCTCCAAAGCTGACAGTTTTGCTTTATATAATAAGTAGGAAAAATTACTTTTGCTGTTCAGAGAATTAGGAAGGTGAAAAGGAGGCTTTCTGCAGCTAGAGGTGAGATGCTTCTGTATACAGTGTCCACTAAAGGCAAGGAAGAAAGTATTTGTCAATGCAAAGTAGAGGTGCATGGTTTTTGGCTGCAGGGCATAGGTGTGTGTTAGCCATAAGAGACAGTGCACTTGAAAGAGCAGGCAGAAATGTTAAAACAGAAGGAAAAGAGGGAACAGCATCTAGATGAGGTGAGAAAGAAAGACTGCAGTCACTTGTCAGAGAAAGTGTAAAGAGTGAATCCATGGAGGGCAATGCACAATATACCATTTTTCAAACTCAGAAGTGTTGCTCAGTGCCTTAGGTGCCTTCACCTTTGTAATGCATGCTAAGGCACTTTTAGGTGCAGTTCTGTAGCCTGCCTTTTCCTTGGAGCTCTGCAATGTTTCACGCAGGCTGTTGTGGCAGTGATTTTCCTTTGTTGTTCTCATGCTGTTATTCTTGTGCTATTATTCTCAACACCTTATTCCTGCAAACCCCGACAGCATAGTTATGGCAGGTTTTCTTGGGAAACAAATTGCTCGCAGCATCAGAATCACCCTTTTCCCTTTCCTTTCCCTGCCCTTTGGTTGTAGCTTTGGGTTATGTTATGGAGACACAATAATATGCAAACACATACCTTATCAATGACTTAGTCTGCAACACCAGCCCCACGTGAAAGCATGCTCCAGCCAGCACTAACAGCACCAGAAGCAAAAACCAATAGGAGCAATGAGTGGGTCCTATGATAATTATATAGTCCCTATGGAAAAAGGTTGCTGGGGTTTGCCTGCTGCACTGGAGAGGAGCCCAGGGAGATGCTCAGTGGGGATGCCAATTGCTTCTCTTCTCAGACGGCCACTGGGGAGTTTTCTTTTTTCTTGTTTTCTTTCTCTCTCCCCCTTAGTTTCTATTTTTCCCTGAAACTAACTTTACTAGAGAGTTGATGTATGCCATCAGCTAAGGACCCTACTAATAAATATTTGTGCATGTAAGCCTGTCTCACAACACAAGGCAAATATATATTTAATGAAGCTTTTCAAAGGAAAACAGCATTGCTGTATTTTTAAAGAAGATAAAGCCCATGATGTTTCAAACACCATTTAAAGTGTTTCTCAACAGGAACCTCTTCTAGCAAGGCAAACAAGAGTCTTTCAGTGCTCTTTCAAATCTTGATACCTTTAGCAACATTAAAGTTTGCATCTAGCTTACGTACCTATGTCGGGTGGTAGAGACTCCTAGGAAACCTGAGGCTGGGAATGAATATTATGATGTCCATCCAGTCCCTGGTGGGGAACATGGATCCACTGCACGTAAATAATGGGATAGGAAAACTTCCTGAAGAAGCCAGAATCTAGCAGATGTAATTGGCTGTGGAATAAGGTGCAACATCATTAATGGAAGTGCTTATGAATAAGGAGCAACCACCAGGGAGGAAAGCTGCCTTCAGGAGTTCTTGCAGCTTCTGCTAAATAACTTGCTTGAGAAATGCAGAGTAACTGGCATGGCATTGGAGTTGGATTGCCCCTGAGATCTTAGATGAAACACTAGGAGCCTGTTAATGATAAGAGGTTAATGGCTGGATGATGTGGGGCCCTGCCCCAGCTCTGCCTGGAGACTACTCTCTGTGAAGCGGTGAGGGAAATAAGAAGTCCTGGAAGGTTCCCCATGAGTCCTCTCTCCTACTCTTCTTCCAGCCTTGTGTAGACCCTGTCTGAGGAGCATGTCAAGAGGTATGGGCCGATGTGTATTGGAAAAGGCATGCTGGAATCCTGTGCTTAGTAAGCCCATAGCTCTCTCAAGGGAGGACCCCCCCTGCCAAAAGCACTAGGTAGAGGAGTGGGAAATCTTCAGTAATATCGAGCCACCTGGTGCACCATAGACACCGGTCTGGACAGCTACTGCTGCTATTGTTTCCAAGCAAGCCTACCATCTATGTATTCACAAGGTGCCATTTTGAAAGTGTCATTTATGGCAGTTAGTCTGACTAGGGTGGAGATGCCCAAAAGTGAAGGTCAGGTCTGTGTCCATGTTTGGACATAAATACCAAAGTGCTTGGAAAGGTGCTGTCAGCTCTGGGGCCGTTCAGTATCTATCTGGATTTTGCCTTGTGCTTCCCTTATTTGCTGCTATCTTGGGAGCTGCTGTCTCACCAGCAGAATTCAACCAAGACCTGGCACATTTCTCATGCTTATGCAGAGGTGATTTCAGTCACAGCCTTTAAAAAATCTTCTATAGCAAAACAAACATTACTGTGTCACTTACTGAAATAATTTGGGTTTAAGGCTGAAGTCAACAACAAAATTTGTTTCTTACTCAGCAATGTATGTCTAGGATAAATCACTATATATAAAGCAGCTTGTAAAAATCTCTCTTCTTTTTCACAGTCATTTCTATGAGGAAGGCCAGACTGACCCTGCCTTCCTGAAGAGGGAAGGACCAAGTGCCCCTTCTGAGGTTCTTCCTAGTTCCAGTTACTGATTCTGTTATTCAGCTCTTATGTATTCAAAAGTAACCCCAGAGTTGAGGTCATGGTAAATATTCTGAATTTTCATCATTTCTCCTGAAATCAAAACTCTGTCTTTTGTTTTGGTAAGAGTCTCATGTTATTCTAGAAGCTAGGCTGTTATAAAAATAATGGAAAAATTTCCTGCCTGTGAAACTTTGCATACACTTTTTTCTATTGTTCACTTAAAACAAAGTATGTTAAACTGCCAGCATACACAGCAGACTCACATTTTTTCTTTATATGAATAAAATATGAAGAAAAGAAAGAAAAATATTTCCCATCATACTGTTCAAGGGCAAGATGTGAAAAACCTCGCAAATGCTGAACAGTTTCATAAAATTATTGAATAACTGCTGAACAATAGGTCTGGAAAACAAAGGTAAATAGGTGCCATAATGTAAGGTGGAGCTCCATAAAATGAAAACTAAATATATGCATTAGTGTCATCACATGAGAAGTATTTTTAGTGATAAAAGTAAGCAGAACCATCAAACTTCAGTAGAATGACATACAAATATACTTCAAGGCACACTTTCAGCAATCGAGAAAGAATCCATTTTACAGCAAGAATGTTAATTTTTTGTATTTTTTTCTCTTTAGTCGACTATGTGTCAGAGGATCTTAATCTGCCATTTGCTGTGCATCCCTAGGAATCCTTTCCCTGTTATGAACTCCAGCAGCAGCTGGTGAAAACTGATGGTTCAGTGCATCTTTCAGCTTTTTTACCAGCCAGCATAGTCAGTCCCAATCTCTTTATTGACAGCGAATTAAAGAACTGCTGTAGAAGAATAATAGCTTTGTGTCTGAAGTCTGGGACAGCCTGCTCATAATCTGACTTTCTGACATTAGTGAGTTGCTGTTTCTGTCTGTGCTATACCTCACCGACAAATGGAGGAAAACATGTACTGGCTCTGATGCTGGATTTATTCTTCCTAGGTGTCTATAAAGCATAAGGATGAAAAGCACTGCCCACATACAAAGAATGAGCTTGCAATAGACTTTCAGTTGTTAGTATGGACCCTGTTTTTCTCAGTTTTACTGCTCTGATGACTATGAAATTCATGTGAAAGTATATACAGCAGCAGCAGGAACATGTCAGTTCAATTAGTAGGCTGAAAAAAACAAATCATGTTTTTCCCTGCTGTTTCTACAAACAGTTTTAGGTTTTATTTTGATGACAGTTCCAACTGCATATGGCCAGATGGGATTCCATTTGTGGTTTGTCAATACAGTTTTGAATTTCTCAGCTACTTTAAAATGAGAAGTTGAGGGCTAATTCAGTGCTTGTAAAAGGGGAATTCACATGTCTATAATGACTTTCATCAAAGAACTTATCATTATGGAACAGTTAATAAAGATCACTTAATAAGCCTTCACATGATCCCTTTGAGGCTAACATATTAATATGACAAGCCCTTGGCAGGTGAGGCAAGTAAGATGATAAAATTCATACATGCTGCGCAAATTCAGAGGTTCTGAAAGATTCATTTTTACATTCTGCATTCTCAAACCTCTGACTTAAACCAACTGACAAATGTGTTCATCCAGAACACTTTAGCGAGGAGTAGGTTTTTGACAACATCACCTCTGATACTGTTTTTTTAAATTCCTTTACATCCATTCAGTCAGCTAATAGGTTGAAAAGCAGTAAATCACAGAAGATCAGGTGACATTCCTAAAAGTTATCAGCTCTCTGCATACCAACTTCCCACTACATTCTCCAGGCTTTATATCTACAGGTATCAGCAAAAAGAAAATCTCATGAAAGGAGAGTGAGTCCTCATCACATTTCCAGCTCTGAAAATGAAATGTCAGAGGGACTTCTGTGGAAATGTCAAGAACACATGAGAAAAATTTCAGTGTGCTAAGATCTTGCATGCATTTGTCTTAGTTTATTTGAATAGCTGAAATTTGAATGCTGTGCCCAGAACCCAGACCCTGTTGCAGCTGATGGGGCTAGTGGAATTTCTATGGTAAAGCCCTTAATACCATGAAGGGCCTGGAAATAGCGACACTGAAGCCAATGTTTCTCCTACAAGTGTGCACTGGGGATGCATGATCAATATTTGAACACATGCCAAAGCCCAATGCGAATCTTTATGAAATTCTTTAAAATAGACTTTAAATCAGGCAAAAAGTACCTCAAAGGTTTAACTATTTTAGTGATATGCCATAATTTTAAAAAATTATGAAATAAGGTCATCTGCCAGTCAACACACTTGACACCCATCCAGGAACCTGAAAGGATTTTGAGTGCCTCTAAAGGTGAAGTAATACAAACTTAACTATGTGGATGGAAGAAGGAATCATAACCAAAAGAAAGTGAAAAACAACAACAGCAACAGAGCCTTGGTTGCACAATTTTGGCTTGCAGAGAATAAAAAACACCTTAAAAACTGCTACTGCAAATAAGACAGTATAAGTGATGAGAGAATTGTGCCATCGTTATACTAGCAAATGGAAATGACTTCTCATGTAGCAGAAAAGAAGAGTCACAGAACACGCTGATTCCTACAAAGCAGCTATAGAAAAGGGAATATGCTTTAGAGAAATGAGAATGGTTTTCATGGTTATCAGGTGAGTTGCCTCTTAAATTTTTTTTTCTCCAGGGGTACATTCCTCAGGTCAGGGATCAAAGTTCTTGCATTTTCTTCCAAATGTTTAGATGCAGATGATCTAACCATCTTATGTCTGACTTGGTGGATACAGGAGCACATCCTGAGTCCTAATTCCACATAAAGAAGAGACGAAAGCATGACCCAGCTCCTTTCTGCCACATGCTCTCTTTTATGGACAGGAATGTGATGCCCAGGTGGGATCCAAAGTGTCTAGTAGATAGGAATGATCAGTGGACCATGCTCTAGCATGTATGCAGATGAGAGAAGACAAACATTTGGCTCCTGGTCTGAGACCTCCCAACATATGTAAATGTTGAACAGCCAGTGGTTCCCAAATTAATTTACTCACAAGACTTTGCAGTGACAAAAACATTTCCAAAATAAAGACAAATTATCCTCAGATTTATAGTTTTATAGAATGTAACGGAAAGAATTGCTAGAATAAGAATACTAAGTACTTGTTTACTAAATACTCTTGGTCTAGTCTGTAAAGTATGTGTAAGTTCCTGTTTGCCAAAGTAACTAGAATTTCTGGCTTGAGAAGGCAGGTTTTAATATCCAGAAAAAGATCTGGTTTGGTGTTTATTTGACCTACAAGCTTTTTAAGTTCCTCAGTACCAATGCTCCTCTCCAGCATCAGACTGAAGGTCAAGGATTCACCCTCATCTTGCTTTTCACAAGCCTGAAAACATAATCGTATTAGCTTGGTGGGACTTAAGTTGGGACTTTTCCCAGCTAATGGTTCCTCTGTTTTGTTCCCTAAGGAAACTGTGTCATTGGTTTACCTTTTCTGCTAGTAATCTCTAACAAGTTCTTGGATTCAGGCAGTACACTAGAACATGAGTATCAGGAGTGTTTTACAGAAATTATCTCCTTTCTCACAAGGACAGATAAATGTTTTGCCTTGGAGATAATCTTAACTGTCCCATGCAAACATCACAAGCTGTGTTAAAGGACATACCTTAATATGGATATGGAGCTGTGTGATTAGGAGAAGAGAGGAAAAACATGACTATTTATGGTGCATTGTAGCAGTCAAGTGATAGACTTTATATGAAGAAGAAAGAACCACTAATGCAAAAAATATTCTGATTTTTCCAAAGGAAAGTGCCAAAAAATGACATGGGAGCGAAGCACGTAGGAATATTTACAGAAGCAAAATTTGCTTGAACCTCAAGTGGGGCTATTTCAGCTATACCACTGACTCTCTGAGATCCAGTCTTTGAGGAAGAACAGGTAGACAGTTGACCTTGGACAGCCAATTACACCCAATAGGGTGAGAGCAAAATACTAACAGAAAAGAGGATGAGACTTTATACTCATTCATTATATGCTTACAAAAGAACCTATTCTAAACCTAGCAAAAGGCAATGGAAATCTTTACAATGATTGTAATTTTGCTTATGTCCTCAACAAAATGCTTAAGCACATGCCTAACTGCCATTAACATCAGTTGAGGCTGGCAGAAGTCCCTAAGCTTAAGAATAGATTGAAGCAGCTCACTGAGGCAAAGCTTAAACTCACTGACTCCAAGGGTGCAGAAGGCTGTTGGTTTTGTCTATCTTTTACACATTCCCACTTATAATTTAATGCTTTTGTTATATACAAAATACTTGATCTCACACCATGCAGCTCAGATCACAATCTTCAGAAACCCAAAATATAGGACTAATAAGCTAGATTCAGTGCTCTGTAATGAACTATTTGCAATTCTAAGTCAAATTATGGCAATGAAGGAGGAGTGAATTCAGTCTCCTCCATTTTATTAAAGATTCATTCTTTTATAGAAGTGCAGGAACAATCTCAGAAAAGTCCATCGAATTCACTGTCTGCTAACAATTGCATTAGTTTGCTTATCTGTTTTAATTTCCTAATTTTATGGGAAGAGCTTTGGATTTAATTTACCCAGGGTACTTAAGAAAAAGGTCAGTGATACTGAGCTGGAAAAAGTTTTAAAATTAGATATTCATTTGTACAAGTTTTTTCTTGGGTCATTGCTATTCAACCCTCTTGGTCTGTAACATTTTTATTTGTCCTGGGCTCTGAACAGCTGATGTTTCTTATGTTTTACTTTTCTTTAGCCTGGGAGGTCAAGCAGAGCAGCATTTAGCCCGAGCACTGAGGTGCAAACCTCTTGTAATAAGCTCTCTCTCCTTCAGCTTTAGGTTGCACTACTCTAGAGGTTTTACACCTTTTTGTAGAAGTGAAGGAGTTTCCATCTCTGTTATTTCCTCAAGAACACTTCTGAGCGGCTCTAGTGCAATATCTGCATCTACAGCAGTGAACGAGGGAGAAGAGAAGAGGTGGTTGGAGAGAGTCTGAGAAGAGCTAGGAAAATCTTTTCTTGGCTCTGAAAATAGATCCTCTGTCTTGGGTAGAATAACACAGTGGTACAATCCTTGTCTGGGCAAGGTCATCACTTGTCCAGATCTATTTTAAGGACTGTTTGGTCCTTAAGGTCTGTTTGCTTGCTTTTTCTCTTTAGTTATGGTATAATTAGATATAATCTGACCTCCTCAGAAAACCCATTCCTTAATGTATTGATAAGCAGCCTCATTAATATGCTGCTTTTCAATTTCTTGAGGGGAAAAAAGTGTTGTATTTTACCAACATAATCAGTAGAGAAGGAACAAACTGCTGATATTTAGACAGAGATTTCCTACTCAGCTGCAATGGGAAAACTCTTTTAACTGTCGTCTTAGAAGGATCTTAAAGTTTTTTCTCACTTTTCACTTTTTATCCTCTTTCATGTTTTGTGTTACCCATGTTACTGCTTCTAAACTTTTGTTTATCGCTGTATAAGGACAAAAAAACAAACCAGGAAATAATCTCTTAACACCCTGGTTCTCCTTTTAGACGATTTGTTGGCCAGTGAGTCAGCAACAGAAACAGCTGTGTTCATTCTTTCTTCCTTCCTTTGTAAGTGTAATTTCTCTCTCCCACCCTAGTATGGCTTAGGTGTTTGTTCCAGACTGTTAGTCCTTCAAACATGATTTTGATGGAGGAACACAGAAATGTCTGCAACAAAAGGAAATGAGAAGATGCTACTGGCATTTAGTGATGAGCCAAATTAAAAAAATCTATCCCCAGAGAATTCAGTGGTATTATACTGCACTCCAAATATCCTTCCTGACCACAAAATAAATACATGGTGAGAAAAGAAAAAAGAAGCTAGAAGGCAAGTGCATTGACCTTGTTATTAGGACAACTGAAATTACTATAAATAATCAAAATACCCATCTGAGTATTAGAAGACTAATGGGTAGCTCTTGCCCTTAGTAACAGAGTCTTTTATATACATTCAGACTATTTCACTGTACTTTTAAATTTTTATTGAATGTCTAATTTCTTTTTCTTTGGTGCTTAGATCCACAGTCAACATTATAAATAATAGCAAGGTACCTGAAACTCATTTTTTTTAGTAGAAAGCACAAAGTAGAAATGAATTCCAAAAAGTAGTACCAAAATTACCCCACATTGTTTTCACTCGAGGAACTGGATAAGTAGGTAACCAGCAGCCCACTTGCCTGTATGCCTATTTTTCTAATATTCCAGCTGTTCAGTGAACAGAGAGGAAAACTGTCAAAAAGACCATAGAGATGAGCAGACCATGATGTGTTTAATCAGAATTTTTTTTCCATGGAATGTTTAGCTTATTCAATTTTTTCATGTTTCTGGAAAAAAAACCTGCTCAATTGAAAAAGAAGAAAAAGTTTTGTGTGTTGTCAACATCTGTATATTAACTAGCAATTTGCACCGTGCAAGAAATTGGCACCTTTCACAGTACTAAATCATGAACCAAGAGAATAGTATTTGCTATATTTTTGAATGGTAAATTTTTAGTGGTGTTTTTTGCTATTTAGATGGTCACTGAGAAGGCAAACAGATATAAAGCCCAGAAGCTATATAAAATGTTTGTATAAAAGCAAACTGAGTTTGATTTTAATTGACTCAGTTGATAATTCAATTGTAAAATTCCAGTTTTCAGTAAGAAAAGCTGTGTTTTCAGTAAAAAAAAAAAAGGGGGAATTCTATTATTGCGGTTAGAAGTCATTTTTAACTTCACTCTGATCATTTCCACTGGTTTCAATTGGTTCAATTTACAAGGCCAAAGAACAAGTCCCTGCTGCATTTCCAACAGAGGTGTGAACCTCTGAGTATAAACGTACCTTGTTCCAAGCTGACTGACACAAAACTACCCTCTGGCACTGGCTTTAGCTGAACCTGGAGAACAAGGTAAGACAACACATCTGAAGTGTGGACAGGGGTGTACAGCCATGGGCATCCCATTTTGGCTTCCAGTCTGGTGTCCCACGCATCCTTGAGGCAGCAGAGATGTTGGCTGGGACCCTTGAAAGGGTCAGATCATGTGCAGATAGGCAATTTGTAGCAGCTCAGCCAAAAGTTTCTTTGCTGGCAGCTTGGACAGTCAATGACAGATGGAAGATCTTGCCTTCACCGTCTCCCTCATGCATGTTCCTATGAAGAGTATATTACAGCTGTAGCATCAAATGAGGTTTGTTTTTTCTTCTCTCACCAGTCAGGCCCCTTCTTCCTCAACTGAGAGGGACCCACGCATCTTGTATGTGACTATGCAGTGTAAGGGAATGAGAACATCGTCAACAGGAGTAACTGAATCATCTTACTGTTCTGAATTAGCAAATACATAAAATGGTGTGGTGGGTTGACCTTGGCTGGCCACCAGGTGCCTACCAAACCATTCTATCACTTGTCCTCCTCAACAGAACAGTGGGAGAAAATACAACAAAAAGCTCATGGGTTGATATAAGGACAGAGAGATCACTTACCAGTTACCGTCATGGGCAAAACAGGCTCAGCTTGGGGAAATTAATTTAATTTATTGTCAACTAAACAGAGTAGGCTAGTGAGAAATAAGAACAAATCTAAAACCACCTTCACCCCACCCCTCCCTTCTTCCCAGGCTCAACTTCACTCCTGACTCTTTTACCTCTGCCCCCTGAGTGGCGCAGGGGGATGGGGAATGGGGGTTCATAATGCTTCATTTCTCCGCTCCTTCCTCTTCACACTGTTTCCCTGCTCCAGGGTGGGGTCCCTTCCACAGGATACAGTATTTCAAGAACTGCCATAGCATAAGTCATTTCCACAGGCTGCAGTCCTTCAGAAACAGACTGCTCCAGTGTGGGTCCTGCCAGGAGCCTGCTCCAGCGCGGGCTTCCCACGGGGTCACAGCCTCCTTCGGGAACCCACCTGCTCCAGCGTGGGGTCCTCCCCGGGCTGCAGGTGGATATCTGCTCCACCGTGGACCTGCCTGGGCTGCAGGGGGACAGCCTGCCTCACCATGGTCTTCCCCAGGGGCTGCGGGGGAATCTCTGCTCCGGCGCCTGGAGCACCTCCTCCCCTCCTTCGGCACTGACCTGGGGGTCTGCAGGGCTGTTGCTCTCACATATTCTCACTCCTCTTTCCCAGCTGCCACACAGCACTTTTTATTCTTTCTTAAATATGTTATCACAGAGGTGCTCTTAATCTTGCTGATTGGCTCAGCTTTGGGCAGCAGCAGGTCCACCTTGGAGATGGCTGGACCTGGCTCTGTCCCACATGGGAGAAGCTTCTTATGTCTTCCCACAGAAGCCATCCCTACAGCATCCCTGCTACCAAAAGCTTGCCACATAAACCCAATACAAATTGTCATGGACATACGGCTGAGTGCTAAACACCATAGCGAGGTGTTCATCAGAGCGTTATGGTTTAGCACATATGTAGCTTCACCTCTTGCTGTGCTGTCCCCAGGCTTTGCTGCTCTGCTCTTTGCACTGTCTTCTGAGTCATCTTGGAGTATCACTGACTTGCTCCTTTCCAGCCTGTACCTTTTCACATCACCATTTGCATGTGCATCTTTGCCAAATGCATCCCTTCTGTAATGGTGTCTGTGTTTCCCTGCTTTCTATTGGTGTAATACCTGAAGTCTGATTATCCCTTGAATGGGTGAAATCTGTCAGGTGAAACTATTTCTTTAGACAAAATACTCATTTGGGTTGACTGAAACAGTCTCTCAATTAATTTAAGTATTTCAACTGGAAAAAATGTTTTCATGTAAAAACATGTTAATTGAAAAAACATGGAGGTTTTTTTTGGGGGGGAAGATACTTCAATATTAACTGTACATAAATTTAATTTTAATAAAAGCTACAAAATAATAACTTGTGTTGCTAGGAACTATTCTGTGCAAATAATTTCAATAATCTTTTCTTTCCACTATCTAGACCAAACAAAAACTAATTTTGGATCAGTCTGAATATTTTCATTCTGTGGTGGGACCATTAAAAAACAAGCATATTACAGTTCTCTAATTGTAACTTCAATGGGCCGAGAGTCTTGTTACTGGTAGCACAGAAAATACTATAGTATTGTGCTCTAAAACATCTAATAGCAGCAAGAGGTCTGTTTTGATAAAGGAAGGCTTTAATTACTGTCATGAGCCATATTGGCACTGAAGACTCTGCCTTGTGTGCTTCGTCATACAGATGTAAGACAAGGAGGGAGCACCACCATGTCCAGGGTCCCCACTATTCCAGTCATCACGTAATAGTCATCAGTTCAGGTGTATCCATCTCACCACCAACCACACACAGACACACTCTCCACAAGATGCACTTTCCTGATATCCCTTGAGAGCCAACATTAGCAAAGTCTACAATATCCTGCTGGAAGACAGAAGATAAGATAAATACCCTTCAATGAGATCTGTTCTCTCATTCACAAACCAGTTCTGTTCCCTGAATTTTTAAAAAGCTATAAATGCTATAATCAAGGTCCCTGTAGGTAAATGTGAACAGCCTTGATAACCCACTCTTCTGCATAGAAACTGCAGGACAGGTTTTCCAAATGCAGCCTTAACACTTCCTTCAGTGTGTGCAAAGCACTCTTGTTTGCACACAGTGGTAATCATGCTTACACCAACAAATCTTGTCTGAATTTTGCAGGTAGAAATAATATTCCATTCATTAAACTAATGGAATCTTTCACCCACAAATTTGAATCATAGTAGTCCACAAAGATACTCGTAGGTGTGTTTGACTGTTTATGAGTTTATACAGTAAAAGCATTCACCAAAATGATGTATTAGCTCATGGTGCTTTGCATAATTATTTTTGTCCATTATTTCTGTCTTCCTCACTTTCTGTTGTTTGTCTACAGTGCCTTCACCCATGTGGATATAGGTGACATCACATTGCTGTAACAAAGATATGGTTGCTTTTACCATTACTATTCTATTTGCTTTTATAAATATCTTTGTACCTGTTTTATGCATTCCAAGACATCATTTGAGGTATTTAACAAAGAAAAGCTATTCTTGTGTCTTCATAAAACCGGTTTGTTGATAACAAACAGTTTTTGAATAACATTTGGACTATCCATGATTTCAGAAAAACAGATGGAATCAGTAACTGTTACACAGCACACATAGCTGTTTGCTGTGTAACAGAGTATGTCTAACATAATAAATATGCCCAAAGTGTAAAACAAGAAAAGAAAGAAAAAAATGCAGGGAATGAACTTGAATGAATCAGATAATAATGTTTACATACCACTATGTGGTTATCTTAGTCCTCGTAATCAATAAGAACTTTTCCATGAGAAAAGAATTCCGTGTAAATGAGATAAACTAATTCTCAGTCATCTAAAGAGAAGAATCATGATAACATACGCATGTTACCTTCTAAGTAAGCATCTGTAGATCCCTGTTTGTTCAACTTAAAACAAACAAAAAAAACCACCACAAAATCCCCCTACTTTTGTGCACAATCTCTTAGATTTAAAGGGTCATCAACAAGTTTACAGCATCAATTCCTCAGCTTTGAATCTTTGTTCATGCTTCTTATGTTTTGGTACACTTGTTGGCAAGGTAATCATATCCTTTAGACCCTAGACTAGTCCATATGTTTGGAATAGCTGAACTCTCTGGAATCTGATTTCAGTGTTGAAGGGACTCTTGACTTTGACTTTTTACCATAAGTGGGCGAAATTCAATTACATGGATTTGAACTCCTCCTAATACTTGCAGGCACTTGGAATGAAGTGTTCTGATTTCACCAACATGTACTAACAGATCTAATAGTTACAGGGACTTAAGAATTTTTTCTTTTATGACTGCTCATATAAATGAACATTTCACAGGAAGAAGGTATTCAAGAATTTGATTTTTGTTTGTTGATGAATTCATAGAAACAATATAAAAAAGTTTATTAAGTTTTAATAAAAGTGTCTTTTCCACAGGTGGAGCTAGCATGTCTACAGTGTAATGTAACACCTCTGCAGCTCAGTGTACCCTGAGATGAACAATAACAATGCAGCATGAAATACATTTTTCCAGCCTTTCAGGCATAAGAAATCATAGTTACCTCTTACTGGTTATGGTAAGCAGAAAAATTTTAAAATGAACTTTTAAAGGCACTGAAAGTGCCTTCTAATGGCTTTGTTTTGAAGGAATGTTCACATTTAATATCTAGAAGGAAAGAAGCTGTTTTTCTATGATGCATTTCTCCACAACAAGTAGTCTTTATTGGCACAATTTTCTAGTGAAAAAAAAAAGTATGTAAAATAATGACTACATAACATTTGTAAAACTGTGGTAATACATACGTTTTAAATTTAAAGCAGCCATTAGATTGTAGAGATAGAATATAGCTGAATTCAATTTTTACTTTCAGATTTAAATAACTGCTCAGTTCAAGTATCTAAGTTTGCCATTACTTTCTAGCAGATAGTCAAATAGGAAAATTCCAGCAGCCTGTTTCTTTCACTTCTTTATGTTCCCTTAGCTATTTCAGATATAAATAATTAACATATGTATGAGGGTTAAAAATAGTTTAAAACAAATACAGGACTGAATCCATTCATATAATAATCACATACGATAATTTGTAGTACTGCTTAATTTGTAGTACTACTCATGATATAAAAATCTAGTCAGATTTGTCACAGGCTAATTTTCTTTGCTCCCACATCATTTTAAAAACTCCTCCATCTTCTAGGCCTAGGGGAGAAAAAAGTCATACTTACTCTCTGTTTTTAAAACAGTAACAGTCTTTGCCATTTTCACAATTAAAACCAGTACATATCAAAGTATATAGGATTAAGTATTAGAAACAATCTGATGAAACTTGATTTTTTTAGAGCATATTTTGTACAGCGTACTACTGAAAAGTTGCATCCTTCCTTTCTTTCTAGCACCAGAATTCCTTTTCTTTATGTTTTCTGTTCAGAGAAATAGGAACACATGTTTTCTATTTAGACACTTGAGCAATTACTGATGTCTGGAAAAACTTTCCAAACCACCAATTATCTCCTTGAGATACTGGACTCATCAGTGTTACAGTCAGTGTCTGGGCTAAAGGCAACAGGTGAGCTTTAAAACTGCAGACCTGAAACATAGACCTGGATCTAGCTCGGTGGAACAGGAACAGAACCCTCATCTGAATACTAGCTACACTGTGAGATAAACCTTACAATCTCTAGGGGACCCTAGGTATCCCTTGCATATTGCTGCTGCAGCACCAACCGAGTGATTACATGTTAAACTAAGACAGCCCTTAAGAATTTGCTTCATTTTTAAGAGCTCAGCTTCATTTTTTTTTAAGAGCTGGGCTTTTAAATTAGTGTGCTAAGGTAGACCAAGGGAATGGCACTTTTTTTGGTTTTGAAGTTGAGCATATATTTGAATATACTGATGGACTGAAGGAGGTTCCTGGAATGCGTTGATGATAACTTCCTTCTCCAAGTGATAGAGGAAGCAACGAGGAGAGGTGCTATGCTGGACCTTGTTCTCGCCAACAAGGAGGGGCTGGTGGGGAATGTGAAGCTCAAGGGCAGCCTTGGCTGCAGTGACCATGAAATGGTGGAGTGCAAGATCCTTAGGGCAGCGAGGAGGGTGCCCAGCAAACTTGCTTCCCTGGACTTCAGGAGAGCAGCCTTTGGTCTCTTCAGGGATCTGCTTGGTAGAGTACCATGGGCTACAGCCCTGGAGAGAAGAGGGATCCAAGAAAGCTGGTTAATATTCAAGGGTCACCTCCTCCAAGCTCAGGAGTGATGCATCCCAACAAAGAGGAAGGCAGGCAAAAATGCCAGGAGGCCTGCGTGGATGAACAAGGAGCTCCTGGACACACTTAAACACAAAAAGGAAGCCTACAGAGAGTGGAAGCAAGGGCAGGTAGCCTGGGAGGAATACAGAGAAATTGTCTGAGCAGCCAGGGATCAGGTTAGGAAAGCCAAAGCCCTGATAGAATTAACTCTGGCCAGGGACATCAAGGGCAACAAGAAAAACTTCTATAGGTACGCTGGTGATAAAAGGAAGACTAGGGAAAATGTGGGTCCTTTCCAGAAGGAAACAGGAGACCTGGTTACCCGGAACATGGAGAAAGCTAAGGTACTCAACAGCTTTTTTGTCTCAGTCTTCACCAGCAAGTGCTCCAGCCACACCGCCCAAGTGGCAGAAGGCAAAGGCAAGGACTGGGAGAATGAAGAACCACCCACTGTAGGAAAGGATCAAGTTCGAGACCATCTAAGGAACCTGAAGGTGCACAAGTCCATGGGACCTGATGAGATGCATCTGCAGGTTCTGAGGCAACTGGCGGATGAAGTGGCTAAGCCACTATGCATCATATTTGAGAAGCTGTGGCAGTCTGGGGAAGCTCCCACTGCCTGGAAAAGGGGAAACATAACCCTCATTTTTAAAAAGGGAAAAAAGGAAGATCTGGGAAACTACAGGCCAGTCAGTCTCACCTCTGTGCCTGGCAGGATCATGGAGCAGATCCTCCTGGAACTCTGCTAAGGCACATGGAAAATAAGGAGGTGATTGGTGACAGCCAACATGGCTTCACTAAGGGCAAATCATGCCTGACAAATTTGGTGGCCTTCTACAACGGGGTTACAGCATTGGTGGGTAAGGGAACAGCAATGGACATCATCTACCTGGACTTGTGCAAAGGATTTGACACGGTCCCACATGACATCCTTGTCTCTAAATTGGAGAGACATGGATTTGATTGATGGACCACTTGGTGGATAAAGAATTGGCTGGATGGTTGCAGTCAAAGATTTGCAGTCAACGACTCAATGTCTTAATGGAGAGCAGTGACATGTTACGTTCCTCAGGGGTCAGTCAGTATTGGGACCTGCACTGTTTAACATCTTTGTCAGCGACATGGACAGTGGGGTTGAGTGCACCCTCAGCAAGTTTGCCAATGACACCAAGCTGTGTGGTGTGGTCGACACGCTGGAGGGGAGGGATGCCATCCAGAGGGACCTTGACAGGCTTGAGAGGTGGGCCTGTGAGTTCAACAAGGCCAAGTGCAAGGTCCTGCACATGGGTTGGGGCAATCCCAAGCACAAATACAGGCTGAGCAGAGAATGGATTGAGAGCAGCCCTGCAGAGAAGGACTTGGGGGTATTAGGGGATGAAAACCTGAATATGACTCAGCAACGTGCTTTTTCAGCCCAGAAAGCCAGCCATATCCTGGGCTGCATCAAAAGAAGTGTGACCAGCACATCAAGGGAGGTGATTCTCCCCCTCTGCTCCCTCTCCACATATAACCATTCTATGATTGTATGGTTCTAATGAGAGACAGTCTCTCCCCCTTTCAAATTGCTTGGAAAAAGATATCTTCTAGATTTCCTATTCTTTCTTCTTCAATATCTCCAAAACTGTTTTACTGGTCTCTGTAAAGAGTTTCAGGATTTAGAAGGGTGAAGGAAGCTACATGAAATAATAATGTAGTGCTTTTTTCCTTTTTTTCTTTTCTTTTTTTCTTTCTGTCATTAACAGAGACCCAAAGAACACTGATTTTTTTATTTATTTATTTATTTAAAATCTTCATTAAACCACAGTAAGGTATTTTTCAACTTAAACCTGAGATTACTAAAACGACCTTTGATTTTTTCCACTGAGTTTTATGATACTAAAAATCTATACAAAAGGCTGTAAGGTTATGCTTATTTAGCAGGTACCTCTCTTGATGGTCTTAATTATGTTATTTTCCTATTCCAATGTAATATTTTAAGCTTCCATAACATTAAAAAATGTTAAGGGTCTATTTTCAGATGTCACTATGACCTTTAAAAATACCTAATCTAGCTATTTAGAAGCTTTATAACTCATGGTCCTATTTTAAAAGGAGTGTGGGAGGATAATCAAAGAAAGTCATTTTGTACTGAGTAAAAAGAGAAGTGTACTAATTCTACATTAGTAAGCACGCTTCTTATAGAAAGTTGTCCTTCAGTACGATTGAATACCATTGAATATTGTGGTACCACAACACCACTTGAGTGTCCTTCAAGGTGGCTTTATTTGAGGTTAGTCATCCATTTTAAAATTCCTTCCCATTTTTTTTTTTTAAGTTATTTTTATGATACACACACACGCTTCCATCTGCAGCCTTTTTTTCTGATTATGTGAAACATATGGCTGGTCTCAGTAGCTTTTTCCGCATGTATATAGTAAAAGATACCCAAATGCTTAGACAGTGTATGTTGCCCAGACACACACATTCGTGTGTTATATCCATGGGACCTATATAGGTGCATGCTACTCACAGAGACACACACAGGTGTCGCATGTAAAAACTTCTTCTCTCATGGACTTCGAATCAGATCAGAACTGGAAGTTTATTGATAACATAATTAACTGGCAATTATTGAAACACGCATTCAGGATCCATTTTGGTGGTAAAATGGATAAACCACAACACTTGACGCTTATAAGATGTGAACAAACAGCTGCAGCCTTTGAAATACCTTCTGTAACTAATCCCCCTGAATTGTAATCACACACACAGGCACACGGAGACATCCTTGCACAGGTCATCTGTGTTTCAGGCGCATGCACCTCTCCAGGGGATACATCCCCTACTTGCACCCTGCTCCGGTGGGACATGCGGGTGCTCCAGCACGAGGTGTGCCCAGGATGCTGCCTGCAACCCCCCAAGCACATCCAGGAGAGAAACTCCCCTTGAGGCAGCACCTGGGGGTCCCTCTTGGTCCCCCAGCTGGCCCTCATTCACCGGGTGCCTGCTCCCTGCAGCATCCCAGGGAAGGGTGCTCAACCCAGCCTGGGCAAGAGGTTGTTATGAATTTTCATGCTTTTATCCACCTGTTACTGGGAGTTTTCACTTCCAGTTACATGTCTAAAGTCCAATTAAGAACCATTGTAGAATGTTTCCACTGCATATCAAATCTATCGGTTGTGCACAGATTCACAAGGTGTGAGAACAAAAGGACCAGTGAAGCTTAGATCATAGAATCATAGAATCATAGAATCATTTCGGTTGGAAAAGACCTTCAAGATCATCGAGTCCAACCATTAACCATGCCCCCTAAACCATGTTCTGAAGTACCCTGTCCACTCGCTTTTTGAATATCTCCAGGGATGGTGACTCAACCACTTCCCTGGGCAGCCCATTCCAATGTTTGACAACCCTCTCAGTAAAAAAATTTTTCCTAATATCTAACCTAAATCTCCCTTGCCTCAACTTGAGGCCATTTCCTCTTGTCCTCTTTCCAGCCACCTGACAGAAGAGACCAGCATCCACCTCACTACAACCCCCCTTTCAGGTAGTTGTAGAGAGCGATAAGGTCTCCCCTCAGCCTCCTCTTTTCTAGACTGAACAACCCCAGATCCCTCAGCCGCTCCTCATAAGACTTGTGCTCCAGGCCCCTCACCAACTTGGTTGCCCTCCTCTGAACACGCTCCAGCAACTCAGTGTCTGAAAGTGTTAGGTTTTACCTAATTACTGCCTCTATAGGTCAATAATTTCAGTATGAAAAAAAATGTATCACCTCAAGAGACATCTGATTTTGCTGTGAAGACATCAGCGGGTGGAAAACTGACAGCTCTTCAGAAGTTTGATTCCACCAGTAGGTTCATTTTATATATAATATACATACAACATACATGTATACATATACAAATATATATACAAAGATATATGCAGATACATTCCCCCCAAAAAAACAACATGTGCTTTGTTTCTAACTACTCAGCATCCAGCATTAGGTGGTATAGTCTTCAATACTTGAATGTTTTAGCATTACAAAGGCACTCATCACTGGTAAACTGAGCTCTTTGCGTCTCACACTAGGAGGCATTCTCTTCTATCACCCAATCATTTTCACACATTTTTTTCTGTATCCTTTCCTAGTTTTGTTTTTATCAATGCTATAAAAGGAAGAAAGATTACCTCCTGGATCTTATTTAGTTTTCTGCCTGTTTTGTATGATTGCACTGTACCTTTGCGGTGCAAGCTTATTCCAAATCGTCTGCTAACCATACAAATCCTTTTCCTAATATGTTTTCCAAACTGTCATTGGTAAGGCAGAGTAAGTCACCACCTGAAGTGGATCTGGATGTGGCATTTATTTAGAGCTAACAGGATGAGAGGTTTTACCCTACTTGTTTATTTCACGTGTTCACTCGTCCCTTCCCACAGCACTGTGCTCATAGGTCTGGACTTCTCTCCCCAGCACGGAGATCACTGTCGGTCTGGAAAGGTCGGGCAGAAAGTCATGTTGCTTCCTGCTATGCAGCTCCTCACAGTTACCTGTTTGAGGTGTTATTGGCCAAAATCCCTGCCCGTCCCTAGTGTTTGACTCCACACATCTCCTTGAACTTTCCTCCAGATGGCATCTTCACCTTCATCTTTCCAGGCCCCCTTCTGCTTTCTAAGACCACCACTTCTCTTCAGGAACCTTTCTTTTCAGCACTGCCTCTTTCTTTCAGACCCCAAGACCCCAGTTTCCCCACTTTAAATAGAAAAACTTTGCAGAAGCAAATGTCTGATCAGCTTCATATTTAATTGGTAGTTCTCTCCCATGCCTCTTCACTAACTGGAAGATTTAGGATATGTAAGTTATGTTTAGTCCAAGTGTTATTAAAATTTACAGCTAGTCCCTACCAGTTGTACCTTGTAAGTAGCAGGCTTGTGCCTGAGTGTTCAAAAGTTTGGTTTTGGACATTGACCCAGATAGATACATATACCCAACTCTATGCTGCCTGCCAGCCTTCACCATTTAAACTATTTTTTCAATTGTGACAGAAAGCAGTGCCTATACTCACCTCACAATATGTGTGGCTGGTGTTCCTCACTCTCAAGTATCCAAATTTGCTAAACTTCATTTTGTTTAAATAGGTGAGTTTCCCAAAGCAATCCAATTCACTTTACGTGTTACAACTCACCTAGTTTTAGCCATTTAAAAAGGCACTGTCAGGGCTCAGTTTGAGACTGCACCTTCTTGTCCCTATATAGGTAAACCATGTGTCCATAGGTAAACCATATGTCCGTAGGTAAACCACGTGCCTAAGCCGCCATTATCATTTATAGAGATCTAGTTAATAAAGTCAGTGGAGACCAGACAAATATTCATTCATGCCACTGTTGACACCTTCACTTGGTCAGCTAAATTTGCTCTAGACTGTCGTGTCTGTGTTGATTATATCTTCATTGACTGTAATGAGAGCCTAGATAGCTTTTATGCTTCTGGACAAGCTAAATTTAGTCTAGCAAGTTAATTTATGTTAACATCTAAATTTAAATGTCGTGAATTGAATACTGTCCCACCAGCCTAGTCTATGTTTATTATTTCTCATCCTTCTCTAGTCTGGATAGGAAAAGGTGCCTCCAGAGGGTGATTCATCCCACTTGTTTGAGGATGAAGACACCATTCCCTCTCCCTTTCTTTTAATTGCAGAGAATCTGAAATAGTTATCTGAAGCTATATAGTCAATTCTTAGATAATTGAAATTAGGTAAGATGGGTTCCACTCTGTTCTGAAAGCACTGTCCTCCTAATTATTTACTAATTTCTCATTTGTTGTATCATTATCAAATTAGTTGGCCATAATTTATACATATATGTGTATGTACATTTCTGTATTTTTGAAATTCTATATTTCCAAGATGTTTTTTTCTTACTCTGACAGTTCTAGCTGCTAGTAAGAATTTTTAATTGTAGGCAGACAGGTAGGTTACATAGGCTTGGAAGACTTCCTAATGCAAACACACTTATCCTGCAGATTATTTATACTCCTGACAAGCATACTTTGCCCAAGGGGATTTTATCAGGGAATCTGCAAATGGTTACAGTACAAATCCATAGCAATACTGGTTTTCCATCTTAAATGATATTCTGATACTAGGAGCCATTTGGATTGTAATTCATAGGACTGGTGAAATGTACACTTGAAAATGCCCCTCATATAAATCCTGCATTACATGGAACAAAACTGTACTAATTATGCCATTTTTTGTTTGTTCTGGTTTTAGTTTGTTTTTAAGGCTGATAAATAAGGATATTGTTTGACAGTTTTTACTGTATCTCTTTCCTTAATAGACTTCCCAGTGGACAACTTTGTTGTTTAGAGCAACTATCATATTAAAGCAAGATATAGATAAGAAATAAAGCCAAATATTAAACTGTCAAAGAAGATGAACAATGGTCCTTAAATAGGCACTTCTAAAATGCAAGAGTTTGTGTCTTTAAATTCAGGCTGAAATTTAGTTTGACTGGTGTTCTTAAAGAAGTAAGCAATGTCATCTTAGTTTCTGCTTTAGATTTGTCTAGGACCCTGAGTTGACATATTTCATTTTAATTAGGTATTCTATATCTGCTCTCCTTAGTTAAAGAAACATCAGTCCTCTACATACCCAAACAATCTCTTCAGGTTGCCTTGAGGTCAGCACCATAAATATAGCGAGAGAAGAGCCACGACCTACATACAGAGCTGGCTCACTGCTGTCAGCACTGCAAACAAAACCGAATTTTGTAAAACAATCGTGCTGCACCAGGGATGAGGATCCAGGGCCTGATCAGAGCTGGCCCTTCCTCCCACACAGGCTAAAGAGGAGGAATGATACAGAAAGGGGGAGGAATAGGCCTGAGGGAGGAATGTCCTGGAAAGGCTTCTTTCTTTCTTTTGGTGGGTAGACTGAGAGAGAGAGACAGTGACTATTTCTGTGGGATGCCACTAGCTCTTAACCCAGCTCTAGACAGCAACAGTTAACCTGAGCTTGGGCACGCTGCAGCACTATTTTTGTTGGCGTACACCATAGCCTGCTGATCAAAATGACTGTTAACTCCATGTGTGTCTGGAGCTGGCCCTGTCAGCATCTGCGTAGCAAGCAGCTATTGTGAGGGTTAACCGTCTTACATTTCAAGCAAAATACAAACAATCTTTTTCTTTTTAACTTCGTTTATACACTACCACATTGTTTCATACTGTAAGAATGGAAAGTTAAAGCAAAATCTTTCCTGAGGTGGTGATTATGTTATTTTGATGGCAGGTTCTAGTTAGGATGAAACAAGCCTTTCAGTTTTCCATGCCTGTAGCTTTAAAAGTGGCCATAACTGGATTTGAAACCCAAAGTAAAAAAACAAATTTACTGTGTTGTGAAATAATCTCTAGGATGAAAAATGAATAAACTTATTAAATGTTTTCCAGAAATTAAATATTCAGAAATACAGAATTACCATTGCCCTTTTGAAATTATCCAGTCTGTAGCAAACAAACTCTTACTATGTTGAACAGTGAAGAAAAAAAGATTATGATATGAGTCCAAACTATGTAATATAGTTTCAAGGACAGACACCAACTGGAGATCAAGAAATGGGCGTAAGTTGAACCAGGAGGGTTTCATACTTTAAAAGTGAGGTAAAAAGTGAAAACTTCTTGCCCTGGAGGAAAGCCAAGCAGTGGAGCAAGTTGCCCAAAGAGGTTATGGCATCACCACTTTTGGAGTGGGGATGAAACTTTGAGCAACCTGGTCTGACCCCATAGCTGACCCTGCTCTGAGCAGGTGGTTGGACTATAGATCTCCCAAGGTCCTCGCCCACCTGAGTGATCTCATGATCCTATGAACTCACGGCTACGTTTTACAGCATATGCTGAAGTTGGTGTGGCCATAGTTGCACCGTAATGGCTACCCTTCTAATTTAAGTATGTTTATCTTCATTTGTGTCTATGGTGCAATGTAACCAAATCTCCAATAAACACAGAGTTGGAAGAGGAAGGTGAAACTCTTTGCTTATTTTGTATGATAATTTTCACTGTTTCTGCCCCAAAGGACCTGAGATATGAATGAAATGTAGTCCAGATTTTCCAAATATAAATAAGGATAGAGATTACAACAGTTTGCATGTCTTCTGGAGGAGGTGGAGTAATTTCCTAGAAGAGAAATCCATTGGGTTTACTAAATGCATAGAAACCACCTCAATTTTTTAAAATCCCTGTGCTGTAATGCAAAGACTGGGAAAATGTTAGGGAAAAGTAACCTGTGTGCTTGATTTGTGTGTATACGCAATGTTAGTCTGCCTTAGTCAACTTTTGTAATCAGGATAGACCTTTAGTCTGAATCAGGCCATTCTAATAATCATGTTCTAAATAATGAGTCATGATCCTGAAGGAATCTCAGGTTTTGCAACACACAGGCTGAAAGATACCAGTAGAAGGAGTACTGTGACTCAACATTAATTCCCTTTGAGCTTGCTTACTTTCATTCTGAATATATTATGGACAAAATCCAGATCAGAGTATTCAGTGTTCCCAGCTTCATTATTTGAAATCCAAAATTGAGTGCTTACTTGCTCAAATTCTAACATGCTTGGACTTAATTCATTATAGTAAATTAAAACTAAGCAAGCCCTATGTCATGCAAGAGTATCAAAATTAAATTTCACATGCAGAAAAATGGCTGTGAGATATGGGGAGCAGGAATATTAAAAAGTCAACTCTCTAAAACAAAGAATGTAGTAAAAATCAGTTCTTTTGGTTTTAGCTGGCAGGAAAAAACCTTCACCCAAAGAGAAAAGTTGTTAACCCTCCAGCACTAATACTCTAATATAAACTGTAGAGTGTTTGGATGCCATTGGATTATGGGGATTGTGATGCTTCACAAACTGGCCATTATGACAGGAGCATAAAGGGAAAAGAGATTCTCAACACAGACTGTAAGTGGTAAAGAGAACTGCAGAATTAATATTACATAGTAATGAGACAAATTCTCCAAAGCTAACAAAACAGACTTTGTTGGAACTAGGCTTATACTAGGTATGTCAACTAACTTTTATCTGTGAAGATGCTATAGGGCACAAACAAAGCTTTCTTTTCATTAGATACTGCTTTCATTTCTGTCTTTCTAATGTACACTGATTTTCTTTAAGGCTTTGACTCAAAAAGCTTTTCTTTTATTTGTGAAATATTTTACATAATTACTTGGGAATTACATGAGACTTATGGACCTATTTTAAGGCATCAGCAGTGCAGCTAGCTTTTCAGTACTGCAATGCAGAAATTCAGCCAGCAATGGACTGAATAATAGCCTCTGATTAATTAGTAACAATTTTTAAAAAAAACCTTATCAGCAAGATATGTACAGCGCTTCAAGAGAAGGGTTTTTTTGTTTGTTTGGTTGTTTTTATTTGGTTGGTTTTTTTTTCCTTCCAGATTATTCTCCTGAAGTATATACAAAGTAAGAAACAGCTAGGAATTAGTTTCTTGGTTGATGTATATCCCTTTAGGCTCTTTTCACTTCACTAGGGAGACATGTAGCTTCTTCAGGCTGGAAATGTAGATCAGATTTTTGCTCTGACATTTGTATCCCAAATATGGATTGTACATGGTTTTCTATTAAGGTAACTTAAATGTCTGTATTTTTCAGTTGCAACTGTAAGCATGTGTTGAATATGTTGAATGTACTCCCTTTATAGGTTTTTTTTTTTTCATTAAATTCTGCTAGTTGCCTTAGTCCTTGGATTGTTAGATATCTTTATTTCTGGGATTGACTACTTTCCCAGAAGGAAAAGATGCTCTGGACTAAAATGGAATATTGAAGAGGAACAAATCACCTGAGTATGCCATGTACCCGAATTATTTGCAGAAAATACTAACAATACATGCAGTCTTGGATAACACATTTTGTACTTGTCTTCAAGAAAGATCTTAGGGCTAATTTGAGTTCTGGCGACTTGCAGATCATCTTTGTAGTGGTTGGTATTATAGAATATGTCAATAGGGTTAAGGATAAGAGTTTTCTTAAATGGAACTGAATGCATGAGTTATAGCTCAGTTAACTTTGTCTGTCTTAAAATTAAATTACTAGACTAAGGTTGTTATCTATGTTTCATATGCTGTCTAGGAAAGATTGAGGGGACTTCCAAAGCGTGATCCAGGGCTTCTTAAGAGAGGTAGGATGATTCACTATGTAGAGGTTCTTATATCTTCCAAAGCACCCAGATGAAGCATAGCTTAAACCAGACACCTAATTTTCAGGTGATTAAAGCTAAATGAAGTGAACCTGACTGTAAGGTTCCTTATTCTCTGAACAAGTTTTGACAATTCTGCTGAAAACATGAAAGGCTTTAATGCTTTCCATTGTATTTTGTAGTTTGTCTAATGAGGACATCCATATGAGGTTAAAATAAGATTTTTTTCATGCTGTTTGTAAAGATGGAAGCATGTTTTAATGTTTTAGGTGTACCTGCGAACTGAGTAGCATAGACTCATGAGGCTTCTCAGGTCAGCTTTCCATATTGAGAAAGTCATCTTACACATATGTGTACTGGAAATGGAAGTTGTTTTGTTTAATTTCATACATATTTCTTAGACCAGAGGGACAAAAAACAACTATCCAAATAGTCTCTTAGTTGAGGAGTTAAGACAAACTCCAAAGCCTTATTCTATCCATGGAGCTGATTCCAGTCAGAGACCAATTTTGCTGTTACTCTTATGGTCTGACTGCTCATAAACCTGCATACCAAAACTCAAAATACCATACTGTATGTCTTCACAAACCTGAATGTTAATTTGCAAATTATGTATATAAATTCTACACCAGCTGACGAATGCATACTGTGCTTATGATTTGTTTGGCTAATCAAAGGGAGGCAGGGATCACTGCAGCGTGTCACCATCTTTGCACTTGGAAATTCAGGGACAAATTTTGTTGAATATGTACAGTGCCATAAAAGCATGGTGGGGCTCAGGGCACACGATGGTCTTTTTAGACATCTATTCAGCAATTATTCATGTCTTTCTTAACATAGGGAGTGGACAACTAAGAATCCTTTCTGCAGCTCTCATAGAAGATGATTCATTGTACCCGGACATGATTCATTTGAGGTAAAGACCTACAGTACCAGTAAAAGCTGTAGAATCAGGCCTGAAAAAGTTCATTTTGCTCAGCAGGGAAATGAATAGCTAGTCTTATGTCTGCAACTCTTGGGACACTTGTATTTCTGTGCCACAAATACCTTAATTAAAGATTAATCATATCTTGTAGCAAAACTGCAGGTCTCTGGCTCTTATCACAGGAGAATTTCCCGGTGGCATTAAAGGAAATTGTGCTGTAAATGTATGCGAAATCTCTAGGAGACATTCTTCAAGTCCTTTAGGTTATTTTACATCTTGACATTTTCAGCCTAAAGCTGATTTTTATCTTTTATGTGCAAACATCCTTACGCCTCTAAATTTCTGGAAACAAGTAGTCATTTAGTATGAAGCAACTTAATAAGAAAGAGAGTATATACACACTGCAAATGATTTAACTCTACCTATACTGTTTTATTTACAGTCATCAGTTATATCCTCCCTGAATCTACTGAGGTCAGTGGAATGAATGCTGTTGCCCCCAGAGGACTGCAACTAAACAAATACAGAATAATGTGGGAAAAGATACTGTTAAACATATTCAAATCCTTTGAATCACATAAAAGGACTTCTCAGTGAAGAATTCCACAAAAGGCAAAATGTCTAAATGAGTCACCTTCAAAATGTGAAGATGCTTTATTTGGATACCCCTGTCCCCCATGTTTATAGCTTTCCATGTGCTTTAATCCACTACTCTATTTCATAGTATTGATTCTGCAAGTACATAGTTGCTCTAGTTGCCACAGTACTGCTTATATTATAGTAAGATAGCCAATAGTGACTGTTGAGTGATGGGCAAAAGGTTACTGAACAGTTTTGGAAGGTACATGTCTGTCAGATCACCCAATTTATGTACTTGGTTTTACCACTCAGGAGTGTGTAGCTGGCTCTAGAAGATTGTTTCAGCACACCTGAGCTCTACAGGAAAGAGGAGGTTCTCCTGAAGAGCAGATTGCAGTACCTCTGGAAGTTGCCTACCTTTTCCCGTCGGCTGAGTATGGACACTGGCACCTATTGATTTGGGGGGTTATGTAATACTTGGAAATGAACAGAATGACTTGTTCTGAGGGCTGAGACTTAAATAGGTGAATTACTTTAATTTTATTATTTCTGTATTTCAGATGTCAGTAATATTACTACCAGATACTTAAAGATACAGCCCAAGAACCTCTGTGGTTCAGTGCCCTGTTGTAATGAGCAACACACATTGCAAGGAAGTCTGGAGCAGACAATTCACTGCTGAGACATTGTACTGCAATAAACTCCAAGGTGTCTTGATATACATAGGGTTAAATTAGGTACAGAGCGATATTTTTTGCTTTATATAATATTTTTCAAGATTACCGTATGAGTAATATTTACAGCAAGGCACAATACTATTTGAACCTTCACTAATTAATAACTTGGGAGTCATTAAATATTTTAATGAAACATAATCAACTGCTCTCTGCAGAATGGACACAGATGGCAAGGCAGTAGGAAGAAGAGGTAAGGAAGAAGTACTATTGTGTAGCCATGGAAATAATGTCTCTCTCTGTCTTTCTCCCTTCCTTCTCCCTTTTAGGTTCAGCAACGCTGCACATCATTAGGGTGTCTGCCTCTCCCAACAATGGCAACTTTGCAGTGTCAGTCAGTAAATCTTTGCATCCATTCATGCTGTCAGCACTAAGTGATAGAAAGCCTGGGGAAGATGTGAGATGCATACCAAACAGGCTTCCGCAATGTGACAGTCTAGTCACGTATTCTTATGCAACTGCCAATTTTGAGGCTGAATTCAATAAAGAAGAACAAAACGGAACAGCCCTGGCTAGACTTTGTTCTGCTAGTGTGGTTTCTAAAGTTAATTTCAGTGCTCACGTAAGTTAAAAAGCTGAGAAATGAGACTTGACTGTGTAGGAACATAGGTGAGCACAGCGCACAAATGGAATAAGGCCGCGGCTGAGCTCTGGTTAGAAGCAGTTTTGTTAATCCACTGCAATCAGACTTTAATACAGGTGTTTAATTGTGCCAAACTGGATGGTGATATGCTTTTGAACCAGTAGCAAGAAAGAAAATGTTAAAACCCTTGAATGTCAGTTATTCTCACACACAGTCATTCCCTTGTGTACTAAGAGCTTTTATTTATGCCTTGCAAAAAGCCCCATAATTACAAGAAGCTGAAGGAGAAACAAAAAGGATGAGTAAAAATAGATTAGAAATTCAGTTTAAAAGCACTGAAAGAAACAGTGCATGCTCTATCCTTAACATTTTTCCCTCAGCTTCAGCAGTAATTAAACCAATTCTAAATGCCTTATTTAACACATTTATGGTTAGAGATTCCAGGAGGGGGTGGAAAGACATGAATTTATGGATCTTCCAAGTAGAAAGGTATAAATGGCATACTTATTACCACAGATTTGTGTTTCTTAAACCTTTTAGCCCCAAAGAAGCGTGAGGCACAAATGATGGCATCATAAGAGACAGACATCAATTAGTTATCAGCTATTCTAAGAGAAGAAAAGGAGTGACTTGTGGCTTAATTTACACAGGCAAATGCAGAAATACATTCCCTCCTTGCACTGTACATACTACTTAGGTTGTGCAAGGGGGAAACATGCTTTCTGCAGAACTTGTACCTACAGCTTCCTCTTTGGATAGGAGACAGTCTGCTTCGGCATGGACGTGCTCCTGAGGGGAGTGTTCCTCCCACCTCACACCCAGGAGGATACTGATGAGACAATGTCTGAGTTACTGTCTGCTTCCTGGTCACCTTCTGGGTCAGCATGAAAACGCACAACCTAACAACCCCAAAAGCACTCATTTATCCCAAACCATAAACCTAAATAAGGCACAGGACACTTCTCATAGATCAGACTACTCTGTATTTCTGACCCAATGAGTCGCAGGTCAGTATCTTGTCCTGGCCAAGGGACAAGGGGAATGGTACATACTGTGGATCTTCAAGGACAAGCCATGATCCAGGAGCAGCTCCCATCAGCCAATAACAGCAAGCAACTCCACGGCTATGGAGTGCAGACTGGTGCTGGGCTTGACATGTTGCATATTCCGGTATGATCAGTGATGTTTGCCTGAGCTGTCCCTGCTGACTTTCCCTTAGGGCTTTGGATTACAAAACAGGAGAGCAACCCACATGGAGCTGCACTTTGGGATGCTTGCTCAAAAAGACCGTCTAAGGGGGCATCATGCAGCTCACAAGGGGATCTCTGCATCTAAACTTTACTGTGGAGCTCTGAGTTTGGGTCAAAAAATGAGAACTACCAGATGAATTGTCTGTGAGAATGTCTTTCATCCAAAGGGACTTTTTTTGTTCTCCTGGTCTGAAAAAAACTTTGAACTCTCATGCAAGCTTCTAGTCAACCTATAGCTTTAACACCTGTGCATTTTCCTTAGTATATTTGTTAAAATAGAAGACAAAAACATCCACAGAATTTAGAAAACTTTGGCTGTTTGTTACATACTTAGTTTAGACGAGCACACATCCTTCCAACTTATTTTTGTTCCTCAAACACTCTGGTCAGTTGTCTTTGGGAATCACATTTTTCTCTGCTATGCTTGTACCCATTACAACAGGCTTTGCATATTTACATTACGCTATGTTCATGCCTGTTTTTAATTCAAGAGATGCTTCACTTAGCTATCTAAACAAAATTTAATTAGTAAATGGGTTTGAAAATTGAAATTCAGATTCTAGGTATTACACTTTGATTTCCTCAATAGTCGCTCCTCTTTATATTTCAGAGATTGGGAGCTCTATCCCATGTGCCTTTTCTCATCTGGCTGGTCAGACTTTGAGAAATGACAAACAGTAGGGCATATGAACAGCTGGTCAAACTGTAGTTTCCATTGTAATGTTGATGTAGGCTTCCAAAGTCAAACCCACTGCATGAATATCTCTATTTTCCTATAATATGAAAAGTATTTTGATAGAGCCACTAAACCAAAAATAATTTAAAACAGAAAGATTAATAGGAGTCAGTTTTCAGAAACTGCAATTTAGAAGTTCCAGATTAGAAGATCCAGGGCTTTTTTCATAAAAAAAAAAATCTGCAAGTTTTTGAGTTTTTGGCAAAACTGAAATGTTATCTGGTTGGAAAAAAACCCTTGTAAACTGACTAAAGTTATATTATTTCCATTTTTTGGTTCAAATATTATGTATTGGGGTTTTTTTATTTTGTTTTTTTATGAAGCATGGTGTTTGTAAAGATTAGGTTTGGATCATCAAAAAAAACCCCCTAAAAAATTACTTTGAAAATGAACATTTCAAATGTAAATTCTTCTTGTGAAGGCTCAGCCATTTTTCACATGAAAAATTAAAATTACTTCAAACCTGAACACAATGACCTTGCAAGGCAGTGTATTGGTTTTGTGTGGCAAGGTTTTGGTAGCGGGTGGGGTTACAGGGGTGGCTTCTGTAAGAAGCTGCTGGAAGCTTCCCCTGTGTTCGACAGAGCCCATATCAGCCGGCTCTAAGACAGACCCGCCGCCGGCCAAGGCCGAGCCAATCAGCGATAGTGGTAACGCCTCTGTGATAACATTTTTAAGAAGGAAAAAAGTTGGGACGGCGGTATTCGGCAGCCGGAGAGAGGAGTGAGAACATGTAAGAGAAACAACCCTGCAGACACCAAGGTCAGTGAAGAAGGAGGGGGAGGAGATGCTCCAGGCGCCGGAGCAGAGATTCCCCTGCAGCCCGTGGGGAAGACCATGGTGAGGCAGGCTGTCCCCCTGCAGTCCATGGAGGTCCACGGTGGAGCAGATATCCACCTGCAGCCCGTGGAGGACCCCACGCCGGAGCAGGTGGGTTCCCGAAGGAGGCTGTGACCCCATGGGAAGCCTGCGCTGGAGCAGGCTCCTGGCAGGACCTGCGGATCTGTGGAGAGAGGAGCCCACGGAGCAGGTTTTCTGGCAGGACTTGTGACCCCGTGGGGGGCTCACACTGGAGCAGTCTGTGCCTGAAGGACTGCACACCGTGGAAAGGACCCATGCTGGAGCAGTTCGTGAAGAACTGCAGCCCGTGGGAAGGACCCACGTTGGAGAAGTTCGTGGAGGACTGTCTCCCGTGGGTGGGACCCCACGCTGGAGCAGGGGAAGAGTGTGATGAGTCCTCCCCCTGAGGAGGATGAAGCGGCAGAAAATAACGTGTGATGAACTGACCGTAAACCCCATCCCCGTCCCCCTGTGCCGCTGGGGGGGGGGTGGTAGAGAATCCGGGAGTGAAGTTGTGCCCGGGAAGAAGGGAGGGGTGGAGGGAAGGTGTTCTGAGATTTGGTTTTATTTCTCATTACCCTACTCCGGTTGATTTGTAATAAATCAAGTTAATTTTTCCCCAAGCTGAGTCTGTTTTGCCCGTGACGGTAATTGGTGAGTGATCTCTCCTATCCTTATCTCGACCCACAAGCTCTTTGTTATATTTTCTCTCCCCTGTCCAGTTGAGAAGGAGGGGGAGTGATAGAACAGCTCTGGTGGGCACCTGGCATCCAGCCAGGGTTAACCCATCACAGGCAGTCACCATGTCAGGAAGGAAAGACAGCCTTGTGATTAAAGGACCACTGGACAGAGACTTACAGAAATGGGTTCAACTATTGAATATGTTGGAGTCTTTCTTTTTAATTTGCTTCTCTTAAGGAAGATTACACAGTCTGGAGTTGTGCAGAATAACAAGGTGAAAACTATGGGGGAGCCAGGCATGCTAAATATTTTCAAGTATGTAGAAACCTCCAATAAAGAGGAGGTGAATAATTTGTTTTCCATGTGCGTGGTGGAAAGGAGTAACAGATATGAATGGGAATGACTCAGCTTAGAGGTTACCAAAAATAGGGACAATAACAGAAGACCGGAATAAGACAAGCTCATGGAAGCTGTAGAGTTTTTAGGAATATATTAAACATACTCTGCCAGAAATTACCTAGATATAGTCGATCCTACTCTAAAAGAAGGAACAGCTTTGACAATGTCTTGAGTGATCCCAGAATCAGTTCTGGCTATGTCTACAGTAGGAACCGTATTGGTACAGGAGGAGCAGATCAGAAGAGTGAGGTAGCTGGATCCTACATCTACCTTACATGTGGTTTGGAAGATTTAATTCAGAATTAATTTAATCAGAACCAAACTTTCTCACTATGCATGTGAATGAGAGCTGACTCAACTTACCAACCATTAGTTCAAATCCTTATGTTTCCTTTGGGATTTGGACCATATTTGATGCATAGTTGAAGTAGAGTCTCAGGTATAGTTACCTTCAAAATGAACCTAGTTTGTGTATCTCAAAACTGCTATGCTAACTGAATTAATATGAAATAAGGGTGATTGGCTTCGTGACCTTGCTACTACTCCAAACCAAAATGCTAATGTATTTACAGCCTCAGTTATCTGGAAGCAGATTACCTGGACTGTACATTAGGAAGGTGTTGCCTTCTCTCAATACCCTGGGTAAGGCACAGTGCCAGAGAGGGAGTGTTGCAAGGCACATGCTGCTTGCATCAGGGCTGCCTGTGCACACTGCTGTTTAAAAGGCTTCTTCAAAACCTCTTTATATTTTTTTAAGGGTGAATATACTAAATAGATGCTTGTAGCATAATATGTATATGAATTAACCATGTTTTTGTCTTTATCTGAGTTATCTCTTTTTCTTAGAGAGTTAACTACCTCTGCCATCTGTAAAATGTCAATAATAGATCTTTGTGCTGTATTCAGTATTGACAATATAAGCTCTTCAGATTTTATTCTTATATTTAGGATAGTCCAAATGGAGAACTTGACTGAGATTTCTGGATGCTCATGTGCACACAATAGACAATAATTTATGTCATGAGTTAAGGTGCATCTTACCTAACTCCCACTCTCTAAAATGCAGTTGTCTATGATTAAATTAGTCCTCCAGATAACCTTTTTAGTCACTTGAGACCAATGTCTCAAAGACATGATTCATTGCATCCTGTGGTAGCCATCTAAGGTGGGTGAGATGAATGCAGGAAACGCCAGTGTCTCCACTGGGTATGGAAGGAGCGTTGACATTTAGCTTAAACTAAGGTGACAAGCTTCTAGCCAGTGGTAGAGTCTACAGGGGGTCAGTCTATCTTTCTGGAAGGTTACACAGTCATGGGGCCCATAGGTTTGAGTGAACATACTTAGGTATGCTTAGCTCTCCTGCCTTATATCTATTTTTAGCATCAGATTAATTAAAGCAGCAGTGCATATTTTTTCTGTCAATAAATTCAGTTCCCAAGCACACATACCTAATCAGTTACATGTATAGAGAAATTCTATCTATTTTATCTTTTACTTTTACTTTTCCAAATTTATTTTCAATATTGGAAGTTTACATAAGTTCCTAATATTTTTTCTTACCTCCATTCCTCTTTACATAATTGCAGATTTTACTTTAAAATGGTCATTTTGCTTGTAGCATTCAAAATAACAAAATTGTCCAGTTCATGTCCCTCAAGGATATTCTTATAGCTTCATCTGTCAGAGGAATTACTACACAAAGCATAAAACGAATGATAACCAAGCTGAGTAATGTGCATGGAAATAGGATTGTTTTGATTTCTCTTTCACTAATTAACACTTAAGCTGCTTATATTAGTCAACATGCCATTCATTCACCAGACACAAAAATGTCTAGATTAGCTCCTGTTATGTCCAGGATCTCTGAGCTAAGTATATAGAGGTCAGAGAAATAAAATGGCAGCATTATTTATGTAGCCCTTCCCTTTCATTTCTGGATTAGGGACATTGCCATCCTGGAAATTCAGGATGTCATACTACAAATATCACCTGTGGTGTGATCAGTGGTCCCCAGAAGATATTTCTCCATTTACCGACCCTTATGTTTTTTTCATTTTTCAACAGATCTATGCAGCTCAGGTTGCATCCTTTGTATCCTTTGGGCATTCCTTAGTTGTTCCAGTAAACGATGGCCTGTGAAGGAGTCCCAGAGCCTCAATTTATAGACCTGCTGCACTATCAGCTGCGAAGTACCTTGTCTGGAGAATTTGAATTATATGTAATTTAAAATAGCTTAAGAAAATTTGCAGTTAAGCAATAGTGTCCAAACTGATAAAACAGATCTGAAATGAAACAAAGCCAACACGTAATGTGATTATGCTCAAGTGACTGCAGAAAGGCCCCCCCCTCTCTCTACACTTCACTCTCCTGCGTAGCTGTCTCCTGACACAGTGGTAGATGGGGTCTGTGCTTTGTGCTTACCTTAACGCTTTGTCACAGAACATACCTGTAAGACAGAGAGAGCTCTGTTGTTAGACACTGCTTATCAGCAAAGACCTTGGAGTACACCTCCAGACTGGTTCAGGTCTCGCATTGCCTTTCTCTTTTATTCCTTCTTGTTATCGGACATTAGCTCTTTTAGCTAATCTCTCCTTTGAAACATTTCAAAAGATCTAGAGAAGCTTAATTTTTTCAGCGCGAAATTCATTCTGTTCCCTCTCTAATCCGAAGACAGTCCAGCCCTCTTAAATTAAAATAAAAGGTGTTTTTAAAAATATTTGTCTCTTTCTGTAAGACCAGTAGTCATGTACTCTGCTTAGTTGGTTGTTAAACAACACTTTATTATATTGAATGTCAAAAATATCTTTGCCTCCAGTGGTGGCTGCTCAGCATATTTTAGTTTCTACTTTTCATTGAAATTTACAGTTATGTGAATCTAAACATTAAAGAATCTAAACATCCAAACACCTTAATTGTATGTAGTTCATTACTGGCTCCTGACTGAGAATGTATATGAAGGATATCGCAATTTGGGGATTTCAGCAGGTTTGGGTGATGGGGTGAATTCCCATTTTTGCCTGATCATGCTAATTTAAAGAGGCAGATTTGACAAGAAATTACCTTTAGAAAATGTGAGGCAGGTATTAATTTAGCATTTGGGTACACTGTTTTGTCTTTGTGAGATTTTATTTGCCAAAATATGGAGTTAAAAAATAATCTTTAGTAATTTGTGCAGTTTCAAGATACTAATGGATAAATTATGCGAAGAATCCTCTGAAGTGACAGGATCTAATATAAAACATGAAAAAAAACACTGCTCCTTTACAGAGAAGAATCTTTGTTTTAAAGGAAGATTGGAACTGTGATAGAGGTCAATCCATATGGGTATTCTCCCAAACCACTTTTTAATTCCACCAAAAATTCATATTTGGAATACAACCCATCATGCTGTGACAGAGGTCATAAATCAGGAAAAATCCTGTTCATCAGAGTGTATAAATGGTTCCAGTGATAAGAGTGCTTCCATAAGGAATATGAATTAAAATTACCCCTTCCATTTTCATGATACAAAAAAATCAATGCTATTTATTATTGGATTCCCCTATAACAGTTGCGGAATCTGTAGATTTGAAAAGTTTAGAAAAGTATTCTGAAGATTTGGTTACACTGAGTGGAAATGCTAACCTCTTATTTTATGTCTTCAACCTATGTTAGGTTGTAGTAATATCTCAGTGTAAAGCAGAAGTGCATAGAAGTCAGCATTTTCATTTAAGAAGAAACCTGGGCAATTTCAAGAGTTGACTTTTGTTCTGACTGAGCGAGAGAACAAAGAATGATATTATTTCCCATGGAACAATTGAAATATACAGTTTAGATAAGACGAAAACCTTTATGTGATGTCTCAAGTACTATTGATGTTAGGAAAAAAAATCAAACCCTAAAATCATTCTAAAATGAAAAATGAAGGGATTACATTCCAGAAAATGTCAAAATGGAACCCATGACATAATAAGAGCACTTAATGTAATGTTTTCTCTAGGTTAAATGCCATCTAAACCAATTATTTTTTGTATAAATTTTCAGCTTTGAAAGTGCAGCAATTTCTTTTGGAAAGTTGCAAGGTAAGAGCCTTTAAATGGAAGGGAGCTTTCTTGCACAACTAGAAGACTGGCTTAGGTCATGTTATATTTTTTTCCCTGCCATATTTATTTTTCTTTGGTTTTTTTGAGCTGTGTAAAACAATACTTTTATCCACTAATGTAATTTCACAGGATCAGATTCTGGTGGTGGCTTGCAGCTCGTATGAAGCAATTACATGCAGAGTAAAGAAGCCCTGGGGAGCTTCGGGTTGAATCCTTTCTGAATAACTAGACAAAGGAGGATGTGTAGCAGTAGATTCAGCTTTTACAAAGCTGCTGTGATGCACCCAAGGTCAATGTTTGTCTTGTATGGATGCATTACAGATTTATAATTTATTTAGCTCCCTAACATACAAAAAAAGGTGCTTCATAGGATTTTTCAAAAGAGCTATGCTATTAAGCATTCAATTCAGATCGAAAATGCAAGAGCTGCAATAAAACATTCCCCAAAGAACAACACCTCCTGATTCTCAATGTTATCTGCCTGATAATCACTGAGCTTCCAGAAAAGGATTCATATGCACATTTTGAGAATGTGGGTTCCTTGTACGTTTTCTGGAGGACAGGTATGCTGGCATCTTAAATGCTAGCCAGAGCATAGAGCACTGGGACACTAAAGCCATGAAAGAACAAGTGCCAGAAGAGGCAGGTGTGCCATAAATTATGTCCCAAGCTTAAGTTGAGACATCACCAACTGCCCAGGCAGTTTTCTTGTTGCTGATGGTGTCTAGAGCTTCCTCCGGAGTTGTGGGAACAGTGTATTCAAATCTGCCCAGGATGTCAGGTCAATCTCAGGTTTTCTGCTAAATGGTTTTAAACCCATGATTTTTTTGCAAAGAATACCTTCCTCCCTGAGTAGTCTGAAGGGCTTGATTTGAGCTATTTTGGGTTGGGTCAAGAGTTGAGTTCCTCAGACACAAGGGTATCCTCAGAGTCCTAAAGAACTTTAAAAAAACAAATGGTTGCTTAGGTCTTCAGCTAAGCATTGTAAGGAAGCTTGCCAGGCATATCAGAAATACACTTATTTTTCCTTGAAAACATAATTGTGCATAGTAGGTTTAAGAATTGGGTTTTGCTTGCTTTCCTGAATTGTAGCTCGCAAAATCCACTGAACTGCTTTGTTATTCCTCATTGTTTTCTGATTCCTCAAAGTTCTGTTGAATGCCTGATTCAGTGCTAATGTTTCTTAGCTGCCCTTATAACTGATCCCCTGGGTCCTATCTTGCAGATCACCATAGCCATATGCATTCCCATTGGAAAAGGTAGGGAGTAATTATCCCACTTGTAATGGGAATGGGAAAGGGGAGGAAGTTGCTTTGCCACATCTACCATGCATAGGCCCGAGCCAAAATGGATTAAGTCATTTCACCTTTGATTTCAACACACAATTGTATGTATAAAGGCAGCAGTTTTCTGAAATGCACAAAACCTGGATGTGACAAGAACATCAGGACTACAAACATTTCCTCATGTCATGAAGCTGCAATATTGAGGTTAAAGGGAGGAGAAGGAATGTGACAGTAAAGCATAGTATGAGCTGAGTTACTGTAGCCACTAAATGCCGTTGGCAATACATCTGGCCAGCTCTTCCTGAGATGCACTTGGACCAGTACAGACCAGAGAGCATCAGGCAGCCTCTATGTCTGGAAAACTTTCAAGTAGTCTGTTTTTCTCTTTTAAACACTAGTAATGTAGATTTTCTCTGAGATGGAGTTCAGTGCCTATCATCTTTGTCAGTCAATTACTGTTAGTTTAATTTCAAATGTGTTGAGACAAGAAATAAAATCAAGTCCTTCAGGAGATCTAAGAAAAGGCACTAGCCTGTCAACATTACTGATTTCTTCCAAGTAGATGAAGAAATGCCATTACTATAGAAAAAAGAGACAAAGCAGCCATGTTGGAAATGAAAGAATGAGTCTGTAGCCCAGAAATATCCCTATAAAACCATTGGAAACAGTCCTTAACATCGTTTAGCCTCTCACAGATCACAGGCAATAACACCTAACACAGTGTATTGCCATTGGCCTCTGCAGCAAACCTTGGTAGTTACCCAAAATCTTGGGTAGGCTACAACACAGTACATGGAGTCTTGAATGTATCATCCTCCAATGGCAACTCCGAGGAGCTCTTATGTTTCCTTATGGTTAAAAGCATTCTATAACTTTTGTCTAATATTGTTTTAAGTTCAAACTGCTAGTCATTTGACAAATTATAAGTTTTTCTCTGTTTTTACATAGGAGTTGTTTTCTGTGATAACATGCTAGTAATTACCACATTCAATAATAATAATAATAAAAACTAGGAAACTTTTAGTTGTTATCTTCAATTTTCTAATAAAATATTTAGTTTTAATCATGCCACATTCTATAATAATATGATGCAAACAGCAGATGTGTGATATATGAAATGGGGCAAAACCTTTGGCCTTAGATCAAAGTAAAATTTCAAGAAACTTCTCAAAGTGAAAGAGCGTTGTTTTAATAGAAATAAGCTCTTCTGGAATATATTTGTTTGCAAAAAAATTCTGGGTTTTCTGTTTTTCTTCATGATCCAAAAGAAATAATGATTTTAGAACTGACAATTTCCCTGGGGATATGCTCTTCTTTTGGAGAATTATAATTCATGAGTGTTAGCTTTTTCTGAACAGAGATAGCCTTTTTGGTTTCTTCATGTAATAATAGTAAACATTAGGTTACTGGGGCAAATACTATTTTGCAAGATAAAATTCTCCAATATTTTATCTTTTCTGCTGAAAAGTACCTATAAACTTTTTTCTGTTTTTTGTTTTCCAGAAAGTGGAACAGAAAAGAGATGTGACAAAAGGGATGGTAAACCCGTCTTTTTACTCACATGACAACATATAAAATTCTGATGTTATTAGTAAGTTAAATTTCAGTTTTCTGTTGGAACTTTGCATTTTATGTACACACTTAAATATTTATCATATCAGAAGTATGAGAAAGAATAAAGCTTCAGAGCAAATTTCTCCTCCATACAGGATCTGAGCTATTCCTTGGTGGCATGCAGGCATACCTGAAATCCTATGATTTTCCGCATGAAATGAGAATTCTTTTTTTATAGTTGTAGAAACTTTCACTGGATAGGAAAGCTGTTCTGTGTATAGTTTTGGTGTGTTTAAATGCTCAGAATAAAACAACACAGAGGTAAGAATCACTACACAGAATAAGCAGAAATGGCTTTGCAGAATCACTCTAGTTCATTAAGACTTAACCAATAAATGACAAAACCTTGTCCAATCTCTTTCTGATGTCACATTATACTATCACTTTTCCCTAAAGCAATATTTTCTTTGAGAGTGGTGAGACGGGAAAATGTGATAGATTCTGAGAAACAAATATGCTCTGTTCTGAGCTGTACCTGTCAAACCACAGGTGAATGCAGGATGAGATGTCCCCAGGATATCTGATGTATGATCATTTCAGTGCTTCTTGTTTCTACACAGTTCATCAATCAGTCACCTCTACTACATTGTATGTTTATCCTTTGTCATCTTTCTCAAGAACTTGTTCCCAATATTAGGAAACTATATTTCTGAGTATGAAGCAGTTCGTGCTGATATGTGTCTGATGGGGAGCTGCTTAGGGAATGTGAGTGCATCTTGGAAAAACAATGCTTTTGCAGGGTGATATGATGTAGTGATAACAATATGAAGTGAAAAGCTGAAAGAGAAATAATGGCTGAAAGGGTTCTGGCTGGAGGAGACTGCTTGTCAGTGTAAAGGGCACAATGCCACAGATGGAGTCAATACCTCAGAAGAGCTGAAATTAGTGGCAACCAGGAATGGAAGGGTGGGGTAGGAGAGGGAGGTACAGGGAGGGAGGAATGAAGTGATTCAGAGAGAATACTGCACCTGAATATTGTGGTCTTATGAGAATGCAAACAAGGCATACCAGCTACTAACAATTTGGAGGTCAGCATCAGTGTATAATTGGCCTCATGTAAGAGAGCTGAGAAGTGCACACTTCAGAGCCAGCATCAACTTACAGGAATCATGGGACATCACTCAGCCAGGATGCCCTAATCTATCCTGCTTTGCTACCTGTCTGACTTCTCAGGCTGTTTCTGTCTGAAAAAACAGGAGAGAACCTGCTATTGCTAAGGCACCCTGGTAGTTGCATTGGCTTTATACAGTCAGTATGTAAGCAACAACAAAGAACGATGGACACCACATCCCCAGCTCTCAATGAAAATGTAGCCTGGGGTATCATTATCATTTCAAGGTTCTCTGTGTTTTAGGGCTGAGAGGTGCATGAACGTTTCACTTATCAATACAAGTTAATAGCATTAGATGGGTGAGTCAAACAACAATTCATAAATCTGTATGCTGCTAAATGACATTGTAATTCATCAAATCAAGGGCGAATGGAAAATAACCAGCCTTTGAGTTCCAGCTCGCTGCATCTCCACCGAGGGTGAGACCGTCTCCTAAAGCTTCTGATATCTTATACATACAGATTTGTATTTAAGACATCACCTTTATTCTCTGATACTATTGATGAGTGGGCTGAACAAACTGAGGTTATCCTCTCATCTAAACAAAACATTGGGGATTTAAAAATCAATGCAGAATGCACACTGTGGCTTTCCTGAATACTGCTTGATTTCTCATCCTTCTAACAACAAGGCAGCGATTGACTGAGCGCTGGCACAAGGTTGATGATACACAATCATCCCAGGGTGTATCTCAAGTGGATGCTGCTCAGTAATGCACTGCAGATGGTCGTGAACAAGGAGTATAGCTGTTTGAACAGTGGCATGTGGTCCAAAACTAAACTGCCTTTCCAGCATAGCTCCTGAATTGCTCCTAAGAAGACGTGTTACCATACAGAGTAGTTGAAGGGCTGACTACTGAAATGAGGGGTCAGGAAACAAATGAGGTTAGCTAGTGTGAAGCTACGAGCACACCAATACCCCATGGCAGCTGCAAGGCAGCTCACATTTTAACAAAGTGAGGAAAACTAATTCAAATTTGTCATGGGGCAGAAGTGGATAAAGAAGCAGTCATGGCTTAGAAGAAAGTTACAGTCTTCCAAAGGCAGTTAGATCTACTTTTCCTCAACCTGTAAGGATCCTGCAATGTGTTTTAAGACTTAGGAATCTTGGGATCTTTGGTCTTGAACGGACTGCAGGATGCAGCCCTATACTCACTGGTTACCTTTAGCTGTGATACTTAGGATTTTTGGTTTTTCACACACTATTATATGAATAAATGAATATGGACACCCTAAGATTTCTGAAAGAGTTAAAAATATTGTACAGAAGCCAAAGTTCAGACTGTATTAGGTGGGGGATAACAGGTTTTCTGTTACACTGCTGTAATTCCAGAGAGATTAAACTGAATTCAGAAGAGCCACAAAAAATTTACCCTGGTGACAATGACAGAAAAATTGTACACTGGTAGCTACAGCAGTAGAAAAGATGACTTTATTTGCCTCCAGTTTGAATGTGAGTCATTTATAGTATTTGTTGGTTAGGTTTTCAATGTCCCTGTGGAATAACATGAAATTGCAGTTGTGAAACAGGAGCTTCTGGCAAACAATGCACAATCCTGCAAAAGAGGGCAAAAAATAGTACTGAGAATGCTACACTCACAAAATTCTATGGGATAAATATACCCAGTGGAAAACTGATCAGAAAGTCTTTCTTATAAGGGGGTTGATTAGTCAAAGTCACTGCATTGCTGTGCTGAAATAAATTCCTTTTTTTTTTGCTAGCATTCAGAAGTAACTGAGAAACAAATCATATATTGAAAAGGACATCAAGACATAATAAAATTTTTATTAATCCCAATGGATAACAAATACGAACAGCTTGATTTTCTGAAATCCCCTTTACATGTTACAAACCACAAAACAAATGTAAGCTATAGTTTCTTCTCTCATCTCGACTTTTTACTGCTTGCTTTCATTTTTGTTACTTCTATTTCAGATATCATACTTGCTTACCTAACTTTGCCTGACTGAAAGTTTAAGTAACCAGTTTACTTCAGGCTGATGAGCTGTTCACCTTCTCCTGAAATATTGTCCAAAGATTTCCTAAGGAATTCATCCAATCCATAGATATTGTTACCATCCTCTCCATCCCTGCTGTGTATGTTACGCTGGCTCCTGCAAAGTGTTGTAGTCTACTGGGTTCTTGCAGCTTTTTCCAATGCCAGGAATCAAACTGAGTTGTGATATTTACTGTTGTTTTCAAACTGACAGTGAATCCATTTACTTTTCAGCCTCAAATCCTTCACTGTAAAGCTATGGATATTTCATAACATCCATAGTGTCAGACAATTCCCTTTTCCTTTCGAGCATCACTTGCTGATTTCTCTGCTAGATAAGTTCTAATTGTTTTGTTAATATTCTATGTATTTAAGTAGTCTGGTTTTAACTGCTGTTTCCAAAATTCAGTTACAATGTTTTCATTAAGAGGCCTGCGCTGAAATGTGACTGGAGAATTCTAGTTAAAAGAAAAAATGATTATCAGCCTAAATGAGCCACTGTGATGCTTGTCCCTTCATTACATGCTCTTTCCTCTAATGAATGTTATTTTACCTATTTTTAAAGACTTGGTTACTTGCTTCAGTGCTAACAATCATAACAGTCAAGGATTCAGTAAGTCCTCCCAAACTGCAAAATTTATAATATTATAAGCATTTTAGTCTAAGACTTTTCATGGTCTTTTCTACCTTCTCTTTTTTTATATCCATTCTAAAAAAAAAGACAAGGAACCGTTTTGCTCACAACTGTCATATTCATTTGTAGACAACCACTGTTCAAATGTCTCTAATACCATTTCAAAATCACCTTCTGAATAAACAAAAAGAAATGGAAAGCAACTGAATATTTAAGAAAGTTTTTTTCACTCTTCTTATTGGTGATCATTATTTACAGTTATAGAATGAAGAGCAAATTTAACTTTGACTACTTCCTCACATTTTCAAAGAAGTGAATTACTGTATTCTTCTCTTGAGTGTACCGGTGTAATTTATTTTACTTTTAGTACCATGTGCTGCTCAGAAATCAGTCAGAAATTGATCAATCTTCTTCTGTGCAATAACCCTTAGTTCTTGCACACTGTGAACTTGTGCACATCCTATTAGCTTCAAACAAAAGACCTGTAAAGTACCCTCCTAAAGAAACACCTCCCTAACTCCAAGAACTTTAAAAAAACTTTAGGAATAGTGAGAAAAGAAAGACAACATGAACAATACTGATCTGGGAGGACTTAGTCCAGGCCCAGGCCCCTTCCCTTGTGTCCGTAAGGCTGATTGTCCTGCATAAGCCATGCCAGCAAGTCTCAGGACCAGAGAATTATCTCTATCTTATTTTGTCCAACAGCCAGTGAAGCTAGAAAACTGACTGCCGTGGCACAGTACTTAACCCAAATGACTGGCTTCGTAATGCCCACAGTAACCTCCAAAATGACTATGTTTTTCATGGCTTCTGACAGAAAGTGAAAATGTTACTGAAAGCTATTTGAAGATGTGCTAAAGGGCATTGCAACTTCTTCACTTGAGTGACAGATTGAGGCCAAAAAAATATTTTGGAGCATGAAGTCCTTTTGGATGAGTGTGAAAACTCCTAATAATAAGACAGCTATTTGGATATTAACCTTTTTCCTAGCAACACTTTTCAAGTAACTCAAAGTATATTTATAATAACAATATTTTCTCCCACTGGCATTTTTTCTTTCTCTGTTTTTCTCTCTTTTCATTCAATTTCTTAAGTTGTTACTCTCATCATGGTATCTGGCCAGTCCCTATTCATTATAAAATAGTGGAACTGGCAATTTTTCATATATTTTTCATTATTCTGATTCCCTTCTTCAACTATGACTTTTAAAAACACAAAAATGTTGCCTTATTATGGGCTGGTTTATTTTGAATTGCACAATTTCACTTAAAATAGACAACAGTGATGTTTATCCTGTGGGAGATCATTTTAAGATCTGGGGCCAGTCTCAGATTTATCAGGTAGGGTCAGATTTTGGTTCAGAATTAAGAACTCAAGACATTGATAATTATTGTTGAGGGCTCCAGAATATGAATGTATCATGTCTTTTCTTTACTTTATTCTTTATTTTATTTTTAAGTTGCTTTGGGATCTTTTAATACCTGGGGTTCAGAGTGAATAGTGATAGGCTATAAGTGGAAAGGGGAGTTGTTTAATGCCCAATACTGTGAAGTTTTTGTTCATAGACTGGAGATTCTTCTGAGCTATCATACTCAAATTCCTGCTATTACTAACACTGCCAGAACTATGAACTGATCTTTTGTTGCTAATAATTATGTTTATTTACAGTTTTTGAGTGTTAGATTCCATGTGGTTTTAATTTATTACATTACTCTCAAGCTTGTAGATGCTGATGAAGTTCTTTTATGTATTCAGAAAAATAGAGTATATGGTAAAAGGAAGACCCTGTCTAATTAGATCAACTTCCATTAGTTTCTGGCTTGGCAAATTCCAGGGGATAAATGGTTTGGCGGCATTTCTGGAAGAATCAAATACAAAAATTGAGGTTTCCCCCCAGTACAATAGAAATGACTCCTCCTTTCTCTGTGTTCCAAATATTAGAGAGAAAGTTTAGTCAAAGTCACATTTTAAATGAGCTATTTCACATCAGAAGTTTTCAACATTTTAAAGGCAGATGAATAAAACTGTTTTGAATTCTGACAGTTATGAATTCTAAAGACGTCCAGCTCAGCAGGGAGCTGAGCTGAATTTCTATGTATCAAAAAGCAGTAACAGAGCAGTCTCATTCCTATCTTTCCATGTAATTTAAACAGTCCTATGAGACATACAGGTTTAATCTCAGAGGCCAAATGTGATTAACCATGGTACGTTTATGGTTATAAATGTACTGACATTTGTGCTACAAAACATTTTTAGGTGCTGCTGATGAACTGCTGATTATGAATTGAAATTCAGGTGCATAAAGTCCCTTCACTGAATTTATATGGCATTTATCTTATTAAATTTGAGCTAATCAGTGTTTTCTATACCATTTTAATTAGCATAAAAATTGTTTATTCATTCATTTATTAAGCCAATGCCTTCTGGGTGTTGGACCCACCAAAAACTACATCCTTGTTTATTTAGGTTTATGTACTGACATTGTCTAGTAGCCTATGTTACAAACCAGACTACTGTTCCATTAGCCTATATTAAAATACAGTTTGAAAAGAAAATTTCTATCTCAAAGACAAGGCAACTGGAAGTACCAGCACGTGGTACTTGAAATCAAGAGTTTGTAAGGAATCTCTCACCACGGGATGATGCTATACAATTTCTAAATGATGAGTATAGCATTTCAGTAAAGGCGAGAAGAAATGATTCAGTTGTCTTCTAGTGGTTTCTCCATATGATTCAAGCACATATTACTTCATGACTGGATGTTAAAACTTGATGCTCCATGCAGACCAAAAAGTTGTAGGACTTCATCCTAATTCATGCAGCTACAGGAATTTTAGTTTTAGCTTTATTTTTGTTGTCATGACTGTCAGCCCAAATGTGGGGATGGTAGAGCATGTTGACCAAAACATGCTAGGTGCTTAAGAGAGGAGAAATTCTGATGACTGTGATGATGTGAAGTGGGACTCAGTTGTGGAAGATCAGTCAATGTCAAAGACAAAACAACATTTGGAGACTGTTGTTGGAGAATTCTTTCTATAAGCACAAGTAGAACAGCACAGGTGCTGAGAGAAATGTGGTTGAATGCTTCTGCTATAGAGATGGTTGGGTGCTTCTGCTATTCAGGAAAGTGGCTTTAATTTGGTGATTGATAGAAAATCTGTGCTTTGTTGATGAGGAACAAATAGGTTTATGAATGCATGCAAATCTGAGGTAACAAAAAGCAAATCCTGTTTCCATCATATTTCATTGCAGACTTCATCTAGATCTGTAAATCTAATATCATTAGCATGAAAAAAGGGTGGGCTAAATGTACTTGCAATCTTATTGCAGTCAAGCTTCTTGGAAGTATAAGAGAGAAGAGGCATTTAGGGAATATGTGTATTGGTTTTGCAGTGAGTTAGAAGTTCCACCTGAACATGAAGACTATCCTGAATAACATGGGAATGTTTGCTTGAAAATTCAGCAAGTAGGGGATGTTGATATGAAAAGCACAGTGCAGGTTTGTAAGAGCTTGAGAAAAGTTAACTGTCTAATTAGAAGAGCAAGTGATGCTCATGAAAGGTAAACCCAGCATGCGTTCTTATATCAAAAAGTCACTAGGTGAAGTTGTGAATTTATCCTAGTTTTCTAGTTCTGTGTTTTCTGGAGAAACAATGAGGAGAAGGCATGCACGCCTACAATGCTGTTGTTTAGGTCATTAGATAATCTTCAAAAAAGTATACTATTTTTGCTGATGGTGAGTTTTATGCCTGTTATGTCACATAGTAGCAAGAAATTCCTGTTACCAGCACAGACTCCTCAAGTGGTCTAAAGTGGGAAATGTTGTAAAAGTAAGGTTTATTCAGTGGTGTAAATTTCACTGACAGTCTTAGATCTAGAGGTTTTCTGCTGTAAAGGTGAACTACAATGTTTGTATTGAATACTGAATCTCCCAGTTATAGAAAACCTTAATTAGGGTTGTGCTTGAGTTAAAGCAAATGCAAAACTAGCCTGAATAAAAATTTAAACAATGCAGGATAATTTATTTCTCTCAACACTGACAGTATCTGACAGCATTTGTATCTTGGTTTTTTGGCGGTTTTTTTTTTTTTTAGAAAGGCCCATCCAGTGGAAAAAGAGATAAAATGTCACAGAAAAAATTGATGTAAGCTTCTAATCTAGCAATACATCCTGGGTGATTCTGAGGTCCAGCCAAGCCTTTTCTACTTAATTCCGGAAAAGGAACAACAACCACAATGAAGATCAAAAGTCACGGAGCAGAAGTTCAAATTCTTTAGGTAGTTGATTCTTCTGGGCTAAAGTATTCTTCAGAAATTGCTATTTTGTCTGGGTGAAACCTTCCCATCTGTGTTTAGTCAGTGTAGCGAGTCTGTGTTATTAAGTGAAGAGGGCAAATAAGAACAACAAACTAATAATAACAATAAGATTTAGAGATGAAACATTTAAGTGGATTCACTGCAGGTACTCGGATTGCTCTGCTTCCTGTAGCTAAGTCAAGCTGTGATTATCACCTGTTTGGGTGATTTAGCTTCACTGCCTAAATCAGCAGACTGTTTTGATGATTCGCGTTGTTCTGTGTTTCATTAGGTAAACAGAATTACTACAGCAATATGGAGTGTGCTCATCTAAGTATGTATTTCATCATGGTTATGCACAACTTTACCTCTTCGTTTGAACTAAGAAAATGAGCTCCAAAGATACTACATTTTCATATTACACAGAAAGGATCCCTGATGTAGAATGCAAGTCTCAGCTCATTAAGTGTGGCTGCCACCAGGACCCATTGCAGGGCAAGGTGCTAAAGAATGCAAATGAAATGCTTCAGCACTCAGCCTAGATTTTCTCACTCCTGGACAAATTTGCATTAACTGACAAAGGACTTTCTTAAGCATTTCTCATCAATTAAAATGCTAGGGTTTTTTTATGTAAAAGTAGTTTACCAAGTGTATTTGAGTAATGATTTTTTTTCCCAGTGATTCTGGGATGTAGCAAATGCTAGCCTCCATGCACTCTGAGAAGGTTTGTGCCAGTTTTACAAAGGCGTTTTTAAAATCAAAACTATACTTTAAATGACTGAAATTTTCACTTGTTGACAGGTTCTGAGTTCTGAAGTACAACAAGGTTCCCAGACAAAGCAGAAAACCTAGTGGAAATGTGAGAAGTCATGACAAAAGGTGTTTCTGAACCTTAATCAAATATACATACTAGTCTGCAAACCTCTAAAGTGAATAGGTAAGGTAGGTCTGGAAATATCAATACTATAAGGTCAATTTTAGGACTTCTTTATTGTTTTTCTTCTTTTTCTTTAAGCACATAGAGGATGATTTTTTTTATTTAAGTACTTTTAATTACTTAAAAAGAAAGTACATTAAGTACCTTTTTGCTTTTTCTTTAAGTTCAAGAGTAAAGGAATTTTGGAAACCTTGCTTCATTTAGGCCTGACTGCAAGAAAAGCATATGTGACAGAATTATAACAGAAAAATGTGTACTAGTGACGTTCAGAAAGAGTTAGCCATTGAAGAGGAGGGAAGGAAAGCAAAAGCACTGGTTTTGCAGTTCAATAAATTTTTCATCTAGAAAAAAATACTGCCTTTGCTCCTTATATCAAATGCTTTAGTTTTCCAGGTCAGTAAACTAAGTTATTAACAAAGGTAGTTGATTTTCTTTGAATGCAAGACTAATCCCTTCAGACTGCTCATTTGTGTTCTAATTAGCTGATTAGAAACACAAGCATTAGCTCCTCATCTTGGAAGCAGTGGAAGGCAGGATGGGTTCATGTCCAGCCTGCCCTCTTGGCTCCATTCTTGAGTTTTGGAAATGGAGACAGAAAAGATGGACTCAGAGGAATGAATGAGTAGAGATTATTTGGTTTTGCATTTTCAGATGTAAACCTCCTGGTTTTGCTTTTGGCTAATTATGCTTTAAGTATCATAACCAGGACTTCTAAACTATATCTATGTTAGTAAATTAAACAGGGCATGTGCACAGGTTTGAGCATTGGTAGAGGTCATCTGAGCTATAAGATTGTCAGCATGGTTCTTGATGTCATTTTAACCTCTGCCAGACATGGTTCAAGCTCATGGGGATAGCATGGACCATGGACCATTCCCACAAAGCAATTTGGATGTAATTATTCCGATTCTTGGGGGGTGAGGTGAGAAAGTTAAGCTGTAGAGAGGCAAGCAGTGTCAAGCTGAAATGTGTTGAAAAGGGTTGGAACTATTTTTTAAATGTATGCTGGAGACTAAGAAACCTTAGAAGTCTTGTTCTTATTCCACTTCTCCCAGACTTAAGTCATATTTGGTCTTTCTTACACATATGACACTTCAAATGTCTGTTCAATATTTTATTAGGAAAATGCTAAAACGGAGATACAGGAAAACGAGTCTCCAGAGGTGGGTGATAACTGGTTAGATAACCACATTAGAAAAGTGGGGTTTTATTGTGTTATTATGAAGAGTAAATGTAAACAATGATAACTGTTTTGTTTTGTTTAGTTTTCCTTTTTAAAATGAAGAAATAGAACAGAAAGTATCCAGCTGATATTTATTATCAAAAAAACCTCAGTTTGGAAAGGACCTTTAAAGGTTATCTGGTCTAAGCCTCTGAGAGCAGTGCCAAATTTGCAGTTAGACCAAGCTTTAAAGTTAAATTAGGTTGCCCAGGGAATTGTGAAATTGAGTTTTGAATATCACTAAGGATGGAGATTCCTACAAAAACATTACATAGCTGCTCTTCTTTTTCCTCTAGAGCAGCTGTTCAAGAAGTGCCTAGAGTGTTATATTGGACCATAGTTAGCTTCTGAAGAAAAGGCTACAGTCTTCTGAAGTCTCGACCTTGGCAATGCTCATTTGGGTTATTGCCACTGAGGTCAAGACAGTTACTGCCTGAAGAGGACTATTAGGATATTCTGATACTACCAGACAAAGTATTACTTGTCCTGTAATAGTACCATTGCAACTGTGATAGACAAAGAATACAGGAGAGGGAAGGCTTGCACAAAGAGGTGGTCTAATAGATCACCTGATAAACCTGGTGTATGTGGGGGAAACAAACCAAAAAAAAGACTTGCAAACCTAAAAATCTTTCTTCTAGTTTTGCTGAATGCCAGTTTCACTGACATGGGAATATGTCAGCCAATAACTTTGTTCTGGTGAAATTTGAAAGCACAGAAAAATAACTTAATTGTGAAAGTCTCATAAAAACCAGCAGTTAGTTAAAAATAAGCCAAAATAAAATACAAACAAAACAAAAATAAAATACAAAAAAAGCAAAGTACTCCCAAATGCAATATCTTATAACCTAGGAAAGTGTGTGAGCTTCATCAAGTAAGAAGCCTCCATATTTAGAAATGTGGAAATTTCCCAGTGTACGTTTGTTGACCTACTAGGAATGCCCTTCAGAAACAAGACCATCAAAAATATAAATATATCTTGGCACAGCAAAAATGATTGATGTCCTTTGCATTTTCAGTTTCTGAATAGTTAAGGACTGATTTTATACTGTATAGAATAAATTTGAATGATTCTTCACTTATGAAAATGTCACATGAACTCCTGTAGAGTTCTATGAAGGACTCAGTAGAGGGTGAACTGGATTTTATAAATCTGTTACATTCCAGATATCTTTTTTTCTCGCTCTTTTTTTTTTTTGTGTGTGTGTCCTAATGCCATATATATGCATAAATTAGAAAATCCATCTTCTTATAGTTTGTTGATCTCCTAAAATTAATATATTTCTATTTACCTGCAAATATACTTTATCTCTAAGAAATTTTTCAGCTTTATCCTACTCATAATCTCCTACTCAAATGGACGGGCCACTTGAAATCAAGTCTAGCTGGAACCTTTGATGATAACATCAACAGGAAAACACAAATGTACGTAAACTTTACAACTGAGACTGCTCAGTTAATAGGCTCTGGTCATCAATGTTAACCTCCAGCCTTACCCACACCAGTCTTCAGTAACAAGTTCCAGTTGGTTCAATGAAGCTTGAAGAGTAACTAAATGTTATATTTCACTTAGCCATTTCCTTATTTCTTTTATGTTTTTTTCATCTGCCCTTGTATTGAGAAGGAAAATTAATTTGAGTTCTTTCTTCCCAATGTCACTCAATGCCCACTTCTTCCCTCTGGTAGGCCTTTCTCATAAAATATAATTCTACCCAAAATTTATGTTTGGATCCCAATGGGTGAATTCAAGTTCGTGCAATTTAAATGTGATCTGACTTGACTTTCTATTTTGTTGAAATTATGCAGACTTCTGAGTCACAAACTGTGCAAGTGATGGAAGCTTTACCTGCAACCCTTAGTATCTCAAAATGTGCAACATCCCATTTACATATATGCTAGAGTTAATAGGCCAAGTCCTGAAGTGCTTGCACAAAACCGTAGCATTTCTTCTTTCAGAATTAACAGCAGAAGTTTGGGATGGAAATGAATGGATAAAAATTAAATTTTCACTTCAAATTTTTCCATGGGCTTTCTTCTTCCTGTCTCTTCCCTTTGTACCCTACTGTTGCACATTTTCTCCAGTATTTTCTATTGATTTTTGTCTCATCGGCTTTCTACATTGTTCTTTTTGGTCCCCTTTCTTTCCTGATTTGATTAATTTTTTCCTTTCTCACAATATTTTTTGTCTCTTTCTGCTGTTTCAAACCATCAAAGAAGATCATAGATGCCATAAAAAGGGTTACAAAAGTTTTACATAAGGAAACCACTTTTAAGAAGATATCTAGGGACATACAGGTGATAGAATGAAAGTTCTTACCCTTAAATCAGTCCTGCAAAAAGACATGATATGGATTAGTGCTGCTGGAGACTAGTGTTGAAAAACTACAAATCCCTTCAAAGAATCTTCTGCTGGAAGAGAAGGGATTTTTTTCCTTTACTCATAGAAGTATAGTTGCACTTAGAAATTAGAGCCATATTCTCCAAAGGTGTGGAATGACCCACAACAAGCTGCCATCAGGCTGTACTCCTAAGAATCTGAAGATACGTCTGGTTTTGCTGATGAAGTTACTCACACCCTTGCAATCCCATTACTAGGCAGTAGTGCTGCTGAGAGAAGTCTCTCAGTTCTTGTCTCCTATCTACTGACAAATGAGATATACAAAACAGGAAAACTTCAGCTGAACCTCCCCATTCTAGTAGATATGTTACCTATCACATCAAACAGCATCAGATTCACTAGTCAGAGCCACTTCCATTAACCAGCCAAACAAACTGTACCAGAGATGTGGAGGTGGTTGCACCGGAGGAAGGACATTTGAGGTCCCTGATTTATTCAATATAAGGGGGCTAATGAGGTATTTACCTCCTTATGGGAGCCCTCACTGCCTAAGCAGTATGCAGTATTTTCTACTCTGCGGTTGATGCTGTGCCAGCACGTAGGAAGGAAGGCAAGGCTTGCTGGACAAAGCGGATCAGGCTCCTGCGGCACTGTTTGGTGATACAGGTTCTTCTTGGAAGTCTGGGGCAGCTGGAAGGAAGTCCTGGGTTTCTTGGGGGTTGCACAATTTGAATAAAGGGGTTGTTGGATAAAACAAATTAACAACATTAAAGAAGAGACCAGGCATTGATCATACAGCTTTTCCATTTATGTTTAGCCCCCTGTTTAGCCTGATTTCTTCTTGGCAAGTCTGTATCCTCTCTCTACCTAGACAGTGGGGGAAAATGAACAAGCAAATATCCATCTGCAGTTTTTTGATGTCATTATTTTTGTACTATTAATGTCACATTTATGCAGAGAATCTCCATCTGTGTTTCAAGCCCATTGTGCTGAGGAGTGCACAACCTGAGCAAAAGCTAGAGCTCATAACTCAAACAGGTAAAGCTGTCTAATTAAAAAACAGAAGCAGAATAACTTCTCAAATGAGGCAGGCAGTCTCTGAGAAATATAGAACTATATGAAATGTTTTCTGATTTCTCTGTCTTACCAGTGTACCCTTCCTTGCCACTACCTATTGCAATGGTAATTATTTTTAATACAGTTCCTAAAACTTCTGCATAACTGAAAAAGCTAATATACCCGAGAACAACCAGTTATGTACTATAAATCTATTTCAGCAGAGAGCAATTGAAAATGAAATGTTTTAAAATAATTGTTTTAAAAGATCAATTCTGTAGAATCCACATTAATTTTGTAGCAAGTATGTATGTGTGTGATAATGGTAGGAATTCCTATATATATATATATATATATAACATTTCTTTCAAAGATTAAATTAATAAAATGAGTCCTTGTTTGTTCTGAGAGGGAATAAAAACAACTTTAATTTAGAAATTCAATAGTTATCAAACTAAATCTGAAAATCATTCATGTATTGTATCCTGACATTAATGATATCATGCTGTCACAAGAAAAAAAGATTAATCTAGAATCACTAACATCTTTTTTAAAATGTTAATCTAATTCCTTCAAAATAACCTGAATTTGTGAGCACTCTCCAGTGTAATATTTGCTGCATTTCTGCATTCAGACAACAGACTGACTTTGCACTAGAACAACCAAATGTGCCTGAAAAAAGTAGGACAGGTGGAATCATTGCCTTTTTGGCTGCAATGTTGTCCTTCTGTCATCTTTAAGAAATAAAAATAAAAAATAAACAAACAAATTCTGGCTTCTTTAAAAGAAAAGTGAATTGTATTTTACTTTCACTGTTTTTCTTGATTGTCAGTTGTATTTTAAAAGACATAGCATCGCGATAAAATTTATGTGTATAATTTCTAAGCAAATGTCTTGTCACTGGATAACTCCCCTTGTCTGAATGGTGGTATACCTTTGGAGTGACCATTCAGTGTTATGAAGTCACTGTGTCATGTTTGAGGGTGATAAGTAATTTCAAGGGATACTTCCAAAGACTGAGAGGAGAATAAACCTCCAGTGTTCTTTCACTGTTGGGAAATTATGGTAGGAGTAAGCTAACAGCTAGACAGCTAACTTGAGATACTCACAGTGTAGGTGTCCACATTAGAAGTAGTCCTTAGTCTCCAGGGGAGATCTTCATCTGATCTGGTTTAAATGACTACCTCTTAAAGTGATGAACTGTATTTTGAAGTGCCAATCTCTTTGAAATGGCTGTAGGGAGCTACATTAATTAGCTTACAAGTAGAAAACTACATTGTAGAGTCAGCTACGCCTTTGAACTCGACTATAACCTGGAGTTCACTAACAGACAATGAAGCCACACAAAGCTAGTATGGCACTTACAGCTAATGAAGTGGTGGTGGTGGAGAAAGTAAATGTGCCAGTGCCACACACCCTTGATATTACCTAGTAGCACCTGGCCTACATTGTGATAGCTACAAGGAGGAAAAGAGGACAAACTCTTCTGTTAAATAACTTTGCTCTCAGCAATCCAACAATGTACTACTTTAAGGCTGTCAACACCAACAGGACATCAATGCCGATGCTATTTACAATGTTAACATCTTAAAAAAACCCACAGCTTAATGGAGTCAATGGGACAATGCCAGTATATTCCAGGTGGAGATTTGGCTGTGAACCTGTGTGTTAATACAGGACAGAGTAAATTCATCAAACCGACATTATCTTTCCATCTCCTGTTGAAAAGCTCATAAAAGTTCATAAGAAAATTATTATTAAGGTGTTAAAAGGCAGAGAAATATTTAATTTACATACAGTCTGATGGAAAAAAAAAATTACAATTTTGCTACACTTTTGCCTCAATTATTTATGAAGATATATGCTTAGATTTGCTATTGTAGAGCAGTGTATATAGTAAAGGGTATCATAAAAACTTGTTAGAATACTAATGCTGGATAGCCTAAACTTACATAATACCTCTAATAAGGAGATCAAGCAAAGAGATATGATCTAGATGCTGCAAACTAGGTTAACAGTGTAGAGAGGACTATATTTTCAAAGGGGTATTAAAAGGTAAACAGTATAAAGCAATATTAAACAAAGGTAACTTTTGGTAAGTGTGCAGCAATGCATACTGAGGGGGAAATTAAATTACCTGTGTTACATATATAAGCAATAGATTAGGGAAAGTGTTGACTCACAGTTTCACAAGTTTAAAAGAAAATATAAGTAAGTCTAAGATAGTTTCCTAGGGTCTTTTTTTTTTTTTTTTTTTTACCAATTAAAATCACCTCCATATAGTCTTTTATTCCATGCTAAGAGAAGTCTAAGATTGGTACTACCATAGGAGTGATTATACTGGATCAGCCTAAAGGCATGACCTAGATACGCACACATTTGAGTCACCTGAGATTATCTAAGAAATCTACATGAGCATGGAGGGTACTATGCAGTTCATATGAGAAACCAGTGTCTGTTGTCTTGGTAGATATCAAATGGCAATGGACTTTTCTGTATTGGTTGCTGAATTGAGCGCTGAAGGTCCAGCCACTGCTCTGTCTCTAACTTTGACCAGAAGTGGATGCCTGGATGAGCATATGTCACACTTCCTTCTCACGTCCTCCCCAGCTCCATTTCTCAGGTCAAGAACTTCTGGAGCTGGTTGTAGTTTCTCTACTCATTGGGGATGCATTCCTAAAATGTATAAGTGTTAATGATTTGACAGACAGCAACACATTTTTTTCCCCATAAAGATTAACGTAATTGAAAGGAGATGTATGGAGGGACTACAGAAATACACCCAGTTTAAATACAGGAGGACAATGTATATGACATAGAAGACAGAGAAACATGTACAGGACCATCAGGATCACCAACTGTAGGAAAGGCTGGCATTGTGCAAACAGCTTTTTGGAGGCTGGAGTGCTGATTGCTTTTTAAAATACAAATCAATACACCACTGTTTCAGATTTTGGTTGGTAGATTACTTTATCAGGCAAGATCAAATGATGTCAAAATTTTACTGTTCTTGCTGCCTCTTTCTGTACAGTTACTTTTCCAGTATTGTCATAATCTTTGTTAGATGCCTGCTGCTCATCAAAGTCAATCAAGTCAACCATGGGCAAAGGAAGGAAAAGTGGAGTAATGATGATGGTTATCAGAGCAGGGTTTTAAATGATTGGCAATAAAAATCTGAAATGGTGACTAGAGATGCGATGAGTTGTTACTATATTTAGTAACCTGGATATTTTTCCTCCTTAGCTTTTCTCCCTTTGCTTTCCTCAATAGCAGAAACAAACATTTATTGTTTACAGTACTCATTGTGAAAAGCCACAACTTTTTGTACACTGGGTACCTCTCTTCAGCTGATTCGTTTAATGCCCCCTGTTCCTGCAATGGAACAGTGAGAATTCTTTCCATACTGCTCATGATTACATATCACCATTCAGGTGTCCCTTTTCCAGGCTGAAGAGTCCTGTCTTAAATATTCATTTCCTAAATAGAAGACGTTCTGTAACTTTGATAACCCTAGCTACTCTTTTCTGAACTTTTACTTAATCTTTTTAGAGGTGGGGCAGCCAGAACTGTCCACAATATTCAAGGTGCAGACAAATTCTGGGATGGAACAGTAATATAATGAAGTTCTGTATTGTTCTAACTTTTCAAATAATTCATAAAAATTACTTTTTACTGAGTATTGAGCTTATTTTTCATGGGTCTGTCTTACCTAGTAGTTTTTTCAGAGCATAGCATTTTGCATGGGAAATTAGGTGTGTTGGCTTTTTTTTTTTCCTGTGTTTATTTCTATATTTACCCCCCTTACATTTCATCTGCCAAGTTATTGACCAGTTAGTGAGCTTTGTAAGATCCTTTTGCAGTTCTCCACAGCTGGTTCTCAATTTAAGTATACTAATTAATTTAGTATTATTAGAAAAATATTGTCCTTTCCCTGTTCCTAAGTAAATGTGTTACAAGCACAGGTCTCAGCAACAGTTTCTGAGGAACTCTACTGAAAAAACTCACCATGGCTCCTATCCTCTGTTTCATGCCCTTTCACTGATTATTTATCTTTATAAGAAACTTCTCTTGTATCTCAGTTTTGTTTAAACATGTTTTGGTAACGTAAGCTGTCCTTTCTATGTGACTATTTCTGTGTTGGTTACAGATGGAATAAATAGCTATATAAAACTATGTACCTAATATTCAGGCAGAAGAAATCAGGTAGAAGTAATCCTGTCTTTAAAACATGGAATTAAACTATATAGGTGTATACAAAGGATCCTGGTATTATTGTGGTCAGGTCAGTGAGAACTTGCATGTAATGTTTTTCTCTGGTTGAAAGACAAACCAAAGAATGTGGTACTGAGAAAAATATTAAAATGATCAGTATATCTGCCTTTATCAATAGTGCAGAATCATTTAGAGAGATTTTCTACAGATCATTTCAAGAAAGGTTATGTAGGATTAAAGGTGGCTCAAGGAAGGATGTACAAGGATATGGATGACTTTCTAATGTGGAGAGAAAGAAAAGTTTAACATTATTTGCATAGAATAGGTAGGACATACAAAGTCCTAAATAATTATAATAATGATATAATTATAATAGTGTGTTGGAGAAAGAAATCATGTTTCCATTTCTCAGGATAGAATGTAAAGAGAACTTTCAATGGCATTAAAAGTGTAAACATTCATGTAATTCTCCACACACCATGTAATGTGGCTGCCGAGCTCTTTGGCATGGGAGTTCACTGGAGCCAAAGTTTTAGTAGTCTTGGAAAAGGCTGTCAATGGCCTTTCGTCTGAATCTGTCTCTAGACTCCACTAGGTTTTACCCACCTGCTTGTACATAGCATGTAGTACCATTAGAGGGATCCCTGGGTACAGGCCTCAGCTCCAGCAATCTCTCCAAAAAGGTGTCATCAGACCTGTCATCTGTGTTGTATCTGCCACCCACGAAAGGATCTCTTCAGTCTTTTATGACTTTCTGAATAACAAATAGCAGTAGACATCTATATGTAGACAACTGAATCAAGTGCATTGAGTAAGGATGTGATCTAGTTAACTAAACATATGTTTCCAGGAAGTTTTGTGGTACCTGGTGTAATCTACACTGCCTCCAGCTCCCATTTGGGAAGCACATGGATTTCTTGAGACATTGAGGTGCCTGAGTGTGTCCAGAGAAGGGCAACAAAACTGGTGAAAGGTCTAGAGCACAAGTCTTGTGAGGAGCAGCTGAGGGAACTGGGGTGGTTTACTCTCAGAAAAGGAGGCTGAGGGGAGACCTGATCGCTCTCTACAACTACCTGAAAGGAGGTTGTAGAGAGGTGGGGGTCGGTCTCTTCTCCCAAGTAACAAGCAATAGGACAAGAGGAAACAGCCTCAGGTTGTGCCAGGGGAAGTTTAGATTGGATATTAGGAAAAATTTCTTCACTGAAAGTGTTGTCAGACATAGGAACAGGCTGCCCAGGGAAGTGGTTGAGTCACCATCCCTGGAGGTAATTAATAGATGTGTAGATGTGGTGCTTAGGGACATGGTTTGGAGGTGGACTTGGCAGAGCTAGGTTAACAGTTGGACTTGATGATCTTAAGGGTCTTTTCCAACCTAAATGATTCTATGATTCTATGATTCTTAAAAGTCCCTTGTCAAATATGCTAGCCTTTTGTGGGTGTTTTGGTGTATATTCCAAGCAAGACAATCCACAAAGTAAAACAAACACCATTTATTTCATAAACTTTATAACTTTCAAAGGCATATTGCTGTAGAATGTCAGCCAATACACACATTCTATGGGTCCGCCCTTTGTTTCATTCAGCTGTCGTAACAGGGTTTTATAAATTGCTTAATGTGCTTAGCTGAGTTTAGTTGTCCTTGTGTCACTTGGAACAAGGTTTCCTAAAAATTAAGTGTGTACTGAATAGACTATTTCAGTTGGAAGGGAGCTACAATGATCATCTAGTCCAACTGCCTGACCACTTCAGGGCTGACCAGAAGTTAAAGCATGTTATTAAGGGCATTGTCCAAATGCCTCCTAAACATCAACAGGCTTGGGGCATCGGACACCTCTGTAGGAAGCCTGTTCCAGTGTTTGACCACCCTCTCAGTAAAGAAATGCTTCCTAATGTCCAGTCTGAATCTCCCTTGATGCAGCGTTAAACCATTCCCACGTGTCCTATCACTGGATCCCAGGGAGAAGAGCTCAGCACCTCCCTCTCCACATCCCTTCCTCAGGAAGCTGGAGAGAGCAATGAGGTCGCCCCTCAGCCTCCTCTTCTCCAAACTAGACAACCCCAGAGTCCCTAGCTGCTCCTCAGAGGACATGCCTTCCAGCCCTTTCACCAGCTTTGTTGCCCTCCTCTGGATGCATTCAAGGACCTTCTCGTCCTTCTTAAATTGTGGGGCCCAGAGCTGCAGACAGTACTAGAGGTGAGGCTGCACCAATGCTGAGTACAGTGGGATAATCGGCTCTTTTGACCAGCTAGTCATGCTGTGTTTGATGCACCCCGGGATGGGGTTTGCCCTCTTGGCTGCCAGGGCACACTGCTGACTCGTATTGAGCCTGCTGTCGACCAGCACCCCCAGATCCCTTTCTGCAGGGCTGCTCTCCAGCCACTCGTCTCCCAATTTATCCTTGTGTCTGGCATTACTCCATCCTAAGTGCAGAATCTGGCATTTTAACTTGTTAAATTTAATCCCATTAATTATAGCCCAATACTCCAATCTATCTAGATGCCTCTGCAAGGCCTCTTGTCCCTTAAGAGACTGAACAGCACTTCCCAGTTTGGTATCATCAGCAAACTTGCTAATGGTGCATTCAACTCCTGCATCCAGACTGTTGATAAATATGTTGAACAGGACTGGCCCTAGAATTGAACCCTTAGGAACACTGCTGGTGACTGGTCACCAGCCAGATGTAGCCCCATTGACTACAACCCTTTGGGCTCTGCCCTTCAGGCAGTTCTTCACCCAGCACACCACGGATCTGCTAATCCCACAGTTGGACAACTTGTCCAGAAGGGTGCTGTGAGGGGCAGTATCAAAAGCCTTACTAAAATCCAGAAAAACTACATCCACAGCCTTCCCTTCATCCACTAGGTGAGTGACCTTATCATAGAATATAAAATCAGTTGAACAGGACCTTCCCTCTGTGAACCCATGTTGACTGTGCCTGATGATTGCATTATTCTTTAAATGTCTTTCAATAGTACTCAGTATGATCTTCTTCATAATTTTTCCAGGAACTGAGGTTAGACTGACATGTCTGCAGTTCCCTGGGTCTTCCCTCACACCCTTTTTGTAGGGGCTTTTAAATATCATCTTGTATTAATACTTCATCTTGATCCATGCAGAAGAAATTTTTCTTACATTACATCAGGTCAGTATTATTTGAATTTGTCATTAAAGATTTACTAAGCACAAAATGTTTTTCAGAAATCTGATTACCAGCTTTGACTTATCTGCTGCCTATTGATGGATAGGTAGCTGTGTACCTGTCTGTATTATCACTGAAAGGACAGGATTAGAAAACTTGGTTTTTTGCATAGAAAACAAGATATACACTCTTCAGTAAGCAAGACAGCATGGAACCTTTGCACACCTTGAGAAACAGCATTTTTTTTACTAACTTCACTATACTGCAGTACTGTTAACCTCTGTCATCATTTTAGACACTGTCAGTCAACAGTTCGGTGTATCATAGCTAAATGACTCCTTCAAAGCTGCCATGCATGTACAGGACTTTCTCAGGTATAGAGAGGTTAACAGACAGCTGACAAAGGATTCTGGTCATTCTAGACACCTTCGTGATTTTTACAAAGCTAGAATTGGCTGTAGACATCAAGATGATATGTGTTTTAACCTTTATATTGACAGCATGTTGTGACAAGGGGTAGAAAAACCATCACAGTCTTGGTGACCTCCTTGCTATGTGAAAGCTCCAGGAAACCTGGGTTGCTGTGCCAGGAGGGGAGGGTGGGTGTCACAGGCAATAACCTCTGCTACAGTTGTAAATAATTTCTCAGAAGCAATAATTACTATTTCCACTCCTCTCACTGTAAGAAGAGCCCAGCCTTCATCCTCGAGGCAGCAAAATTAAATTTTCCTTGCACAGTTGAGAAACCAGAGCTGATTCAGGACAATTCGTACAATAGAAAGCCAAGCAAAATAACTACTACTAGAGAGATTTTCTCTTAACACACTTTCTCTGTACCCTCCCAGCTGTGCTCGTTTAAGTGAATTAGTCTGCTATGTGGGAAAGGGGAGAGTGGAAATAAGTATATGGGAAACAGGCATATGGTACCAAAATCCAAAGTGAAGTGAAAAGTTCACTACACTGAATGATATTTTTTCCCATTGTTTTGCCTTATCAAGAAAGGAATTATTTTGCTGCTAAAGTTATTTCACCTCCTTAGCAGGTTGTCAGAGAAACTAAAATTTTAAGGGACATAGTATTGTAATGATGTATTTTCCAGTAAAATCAGTGTGGAAGATTGTTGGATTTTTTTTAATTACAGTTACATGTTATGAACTGAATATTTCAGGGTGTGTAGAAGAGTTGTGAAAACTTGTCTATGAAAAGGATTCATAAAACCTGTGATAAAACAGCTTCTTGGAATACTTCAACTCCACAATAGTATTATTAATGAGATTATTTAGAAAACCAACATTTTCCCATATGATTTAGTTTTCTAGATTTATGAAACCATTTTTCCAAGAAATTGCGCATCTGCTTTAAAATGCTCAGAAGCCTCATCTCCAAGACAATCTTGTACAGATGGCCAGTGTCCAGAACAGCCCCACAGGCATAGGCAGTCGCAACTCAAGCTCTGCCGACATGTCAAGATAGTGGCAAGCAAACCAACTGCAGTCCCAAAGCTCCCTTAGTGTAGGAACTCAAAACCCATTTTTTTTAGCTGAAGCAGAGTAAAGAAGAAAAAACTCTTTCAGATGAGAACTGGCTTGTGTTCCATGAGCTGGGACATGAATATAGCTGGTGCACATCTACAGATGATCAAGCAGACCGCTACAGAGCCATCCTGAAGATAATACTGAGAACATGACTAACTTCTGCTAGGTATTGGCCCTCTGCACTCTGAATCAGAAGGAACCAATAAACTTTATTTCCTCTCTCAGTGCCTGCCTAGTGATGTCTTCAAATCAAGCCTTCCATGTTGACACAGATAATCTGCTACAGCAAAAAAGCAGAATTTCTATAGTCAAAGACCTATTATTGGCCTTGCATAAAAGTGAATTTTATGGTCTGTGATATACACGGGGTCAGGATAGACATCAAATGTCCTCATCATTGTTAAACTCAGGCTGAATATGAATTTATTTCCATTATGTTTAGTTGACAGGCCTTTAGTGTAAGTCTCCTAAGCTATGTCTATGGTAAAAAGAGACAATCACGAGAAGATGATTTCTTGAGTCACCCTCTGCGTGTACCTGTGTCTGTCTACTGAGGACATTGAGGTCTGGCTAGCAAGATTGCTAACAGAAACTGTTTTAACTGAAAAAAACCAGCAAAAGAAAGGAAAATTACTTTTAACATGTAATTTTATGGAAAGGAATTTAAGCTGTTGATGTCAGAAGGTTCCTACAGTCCTATATTGCTGAAAGACCAGGTCTCAATTTTTTCCCATGCAACTAACTCTTGAATTTAGCGTGTGAGTGAAGCTTTCCTACAAATTAAGGTAGAGTTGTTTGTGAAAAGCATTGCAAATATTTTGATGTTATTTCTTTATTATAAAACACTATCTCAATTGTGTTATAGATACTATAGCTACTACAGTATCTAGTAGTAGGAAGGAGCTACGGATACAGGCAAAGGCATTTGTAACCGGTTCTGCAGGACCATAGCTGGACCACAGTTCTGCATTCAGAACCGTGCTACTGTCTGCCATGAGGCAATTCAGTTTTAAGTACAGTCCTGTAAGAGTACTTAACCATTTTGAAAGTTCTGTGAAATTCTAGGTAAGCAGTATTCAACACTGATTCAATGGCAAGTGTTGATTTCTGTTATAAGCAGAGGAACTACATAGCAATGCCCCCTTGTTCTGTAACTAAAGGATGTGGTGCAGTTAGTGAATCTCCCATTAAAGAAACAAGCTGTGCACCTAGGCTCTTTAGTAAGAAAAGGGTTTTCTCCACCCCCATCCAGACTATTAATATTCTTATTAGAATTCAAAAGTCCCTCATTCCTGTTTAAATGAAGACCCTTTACACTTGCTTTAGGGATGGCAGGACTGACTTCAGATAAAGGGTTCTGTGGTAACATGCAGAAATGATGCTGGAAGGTTGAGATTCATCTCACTTAAGATATCTAAAGGTTATATATCTACTCTAAGCCCTTAGCTCTTTCTGTCATCAGTGGAAAGAGTGGGGGGCTCCAGAGAATGATTCATCTCAGCTGTCCCAGACATATGTCATGGTGAGATGAACCACATTCTGAAGGTGCCTGTTCTCTCCCGTGACTATAAATGAATCACAATGTGACTAAATCAGACTTAAAAACTTGGACTTAAAACTAGTTTTCTGATACCTAACTGGGAGAAGATGAATCCCACTTCAAGTGTCTTTTTGTTTGAACCTTTTTTCAATGTAAAGAAAATAAACTATATCAATATAATCTTTCAAAGAACACAACTGTCAAAGTGAAATGGAGAAATGGTTACAGATAGAACAATTTCCACAGATCTTTATTGGTATCTTTAGCCTGGAGATAAGCATTTTTTGTGGTCTAATGGAAAGTGAATACAAAGAATAAATCTTATAAGTGATTAATAGCTGTGCATTTTCAGCATAATGTACCATAATTTATTTCCTGCTGTGCTCATGATTAGATTCATCACACTTCACTGAAGCTAAGAGTTACCTGCCTAAAAATTAGAAACCTGTAAGTTAAACACTTAAACTATTTATGTAGACCATAGTGAGAGTCACTGTTGAAATAAAAGCACTTCCAGGAGATTTATCATGCCATCCTAAAATACATATCCATAGCAGGTAGAATAAATTGTCATTTCTAATGACAACTCCAGAGAGGGTATAAATAACTATATTAGAATGGATTATCAGGAAGAGGAAGTAGCTGAAGCCTTTTTTAGGCAGCTGGAGAAAGCTTCATCACCACAGACCTTGGTACTTGTGGGCATCTTTAACCACACCAATACCTGCTGGAAGAGCAAAATGTCTGGGCACAAACGATCCAGAAGATACTTGAAATATATTAATACAATTTCTTGATACAGGTGATATGAAGGATAACAAAGTGGTTGGAAGCAATCAGCATGGATTTAAGAAGGGCCTGATAAACCTTATTTCCTTCTATGACAAGGTGACTGGCTCTGTGGACAAAGGAGGGCAGTGGATCTTTTATACCTTGACTTTAGGAAGGGCTTCGACAGTCTCTCATAGTCCACCATGATGGCCAGGCTGGAGCACAGGCTGCACAAGGAATGTCTGTGAGAGCTAGGTCTGTTCAGCATGTAGAAGAAAAATCTCAGGGAAACATTATTGCTGTCTGAAACTACCTGATCAGAGCATACAGAAAAGAGAGGCAGACTCTCGTCCTGGAGGTGTCCAGCAATAGGACAAGAAGCAATGGGCACAAGTTGGAACACAGGAGATTCTGATAATGATGTAAGGAAAAATACTTATAACCAAGAAGGTGATCAACACTGGCATAGGCTGCCCAGAAAAGCTGGAGAATTTCCACCCTTGGAAATGTTCAAGATGACCAGACATGTCTCTGAGCACCCTAATATGATTAAACCTGCTTTGAGGAGGGGGTTGGACTAGATAAGCTATGCATGTCCCTTACAACCTAAATTATTCTATAGGTCAATGATTCTGTTCAATTTCTAGGTGTATAAATTCAGGTGAAATGAATTGCAGTCTTAGGTAGTGTCATGGTTTCAGCCCAGCTGGTAACAAAGGACCACGCAGCCGCTCACTCACACCTCCCGCCCCCCTCCAGTGGGATGTGGAGGAGAATCAGAAAGGAGAAAAGAAAAAAAAAAAAACGGAACCTCAAGGGTTGAGATAAGGATAATTTACTGGGACAACACAAAAAGAGAAGTTACAACAACAACGGTACTAATAAAAGAATATACAAAACGAGTGATGCACAGTGCAATTGCTCACCACCCGGAACCCGACGCTCCGCCACTTCCCCCACCGAAAGCCAAGAGAACACCCCTGTCGTGGTTTAACCCCAGCCAGCAACTAAGCACACGCAGCTGCTCACTCACTCCCCACCCACCCAATGGGATGGGGGAGAAAATCGGAAAAAGAAGCAAAACCCATGGGTTGAGATAAGAACGGTTTAATAGAACAGAAAAGAAGAAACTAATAATGATAATGATAACACTAGTAAAATGACAACAACAATAATAAAAGGATTGGAATGTACAAATGATGCGCAGTGCAATTGCTCATTGCCCGCCGATCAACACCCAGTTAGTCCCCGAGCGGCGATCCCCCGCCCCCACTCCCCCCAGTTCCTATACTAGATGGAACGTCACATGGTATGGAATACACCGTTGGCCAGTTTGGGTCAGGTGCCCTGGCTGTGTCCTGTGCCAACTTCTTGTGCCCCTCCAGCTTTCTCGCTGACTGGGCATGAGAAGCTGAAAAATCCTTGACATTAGTCTAAACACTACTTAGCAACAACTGAAGACATCAGTGTTATCAACATTCTTCACATACCGAACTCAAAACATAGCACTGTACCAGCTACTAGGAAGACAGTTAACTCTATCCCAGCTGAAACCAGGACACTAGCACAATGGAGCCTACTGGGCTATGTCTTGAGGTTGAAGTCTAAAGTTTGGGGGCCCACTCTCATAATTGTATGTAAGGTGTCCTGGTTTCAGCTGGGATAGAGTTAACTGTCTTCCTAGTAGCTGGTACAGTGCTATGTTTTGAGTTCAGTATGCGAAAACTGTTGATAACACTGATGTTTTCGGTTGTTGCTAAGTAGTGTTTAGTCTAAAGTCAAGGATTTTTCAGCTTCTGATGCCCAGCCAGCAAGAAGGCTGGAGGGGCACAAGAAGTTGGGAGGGGACACAGCCAGGGCACCTGACCCAAACTGGCCAACAGAGTATTCCATACCATGTGACACCACATCTAGTGTATAAACTGGGGGGAGTGGGGGCGGGGAATCGCCGCTCAGGGACTAACTGGGCATCAATTGGCGAGTGGTGAGCAATTGCATTGTGCATCATTTGTACATTCCAATCCTTTCATTATTGCTGTTGTCATTTTATCAGTGTTATCATTATCATTATTAGTTTCTTCTTTTCTGTTCTATTAAACCGTTCTTATCTCAACCCGCGGGTTTTACTTCTTTTTCCGATTTTCTCCCCCATCCCACTGGGTGGGGTGGGGAATGAGTGAGTGGCTGCGTGGTGCTTAGTTGCTGGCTGGGGTTAAACCACGACAAAGGACACAACACATTGCATGCAGGAGTATAATACCCACAATGCTGGCTATCTACGATCAGGAGGTGGAAGCCCATTCCAGTCATGCTTGGAGATTCAGATAAGCAAAGTAAATAAACAGAATCACCTGCTATGAAATAAGCAACAGAGGGCCTAGACTATAGTTAGTCATCATCAGAGATTTATAATCATCTTTTATTGCTTTAGAATATCAGTTCAGTGAAAACATAACTGTCTTAACACAGACCTTTCATGTATTTAGACTAGCATAAATCCCCTATTTAGGCATTTTGCCAACTTCAGGATCAGTGCCAAAATAAACCCAAAATGTAATTGAATTAAATTTGAATTAAACTTGACTACAACACTGCCGTTTTGAACTCAGATTTCAGGCACTAACCTTGTTCAAGGTTAGTTCAAAGTTTGGAGAAGCTAGGGAAAAGTTTAGATTAACTGGAAATAAATAAAAAAATGACCTGAAATCATACCTTTTTTATCACCTCTTTTTAAGTTTGGGTACCATGGCATTTTCATCCCCCAACACAACCATCCTACAATGGAATCCCTCTGCTTTTAAAGTTTTAACCTTGTATACTTTCAAACGTGATCACGTTTGTGATCTAGTTGTAAGGCTTCTCATGTAAGCTAGCATCACCTTAGAGAAACCTTCAGTAATTTCTGACCATGTAGGCCATGGACTTATGCCCCCCAGTTCTGTCCCACTTGTGATCAATATCAGGAATTTAGCTTTACTCCTTTGTGGTCTCCCTAGAACTATTGTTTTTCTTAAAAATCTTTAGCTGTACCTTTAGAAATGCTTCTTTAATAAAAGTCCTCATAAGAGTCTTCATTTCTGCTCAAGACTGCGTCCAGTTGGGTTTTGAGTATCTCCAAGGATGGAGGCTCCACAACCTCTCAAAGAACTTTTTCCAGTGTCTGACCATCCTCACAGTAAGATTTTATGTGTAAATGGCATTTCCTGTGTTTCAGTTTGTGCCTGTTGCCTCTTGTCCTGTCACTGGGCACCACTGAGAAGAGTCTAGGCTCCATCTTCTTTATTCCTTCCCATCAAGTATGTATATACACTGATAAGATTCTCTCTGAGCCTTCTCTTCTACAGCTGGGAGCTGTGACTCTTCAGCCTGTCTCTGTGTGAGATGCTTCAATTTGTTGATCACTTTCATGGCTCTTAGCTGAACTCAACTCAGTACATCCATGTGTCTCTTGTACTGGGGAGGCCAGAACTGGACCCAGCTCTCCAGATGTGTCTCATCAGTGATGAGCAGAGCGGAAGGATCACCTCTCCTAAACTGTTGATGACACTCTACCTAATGAAGCCCTGGATGCTGTTGGCTCCTTTTTTTTGTTTGTTTTTTTTGGTTTTTTTTGCCACAGGGGTGCACTGCTGGCTCATGTTCACCTTCTTTTCCACCAGGACCACCAGGTCTTTCTCTGTGGAACTGCTTTCAACATGGTTGATCACCAGCTTGTACACGTGCATGGGGTTATTACTGCCCAGGTGCAGGACTTTGCATTGCCCTTTATTGAATTTCATGAGGTTCCTGTCAGCTCGTTTCTCCAACCTGTTGAGGCACCTCCACATGGCAGTGTAATCATCTGGTGTATCAACCACACCTCCCAGTTTTATATCATCTGCAAAACTGCTAAGGGTGCACTTTGTTCCAGATGTCTACTTTTCTAATCTGTACTTCCTCAGTTTGTCTGTGGGAGACAGTCTTGAAAGCCTTACTAAAATTGAGATAAACAATATCTACTGCTCTCCCCTAACCCACTAAGTCAGTCATCTCATCGTAGAAGGTTATCAGGTTGGTTAAGCATGATTTCCCCTTTGTAAATACATGCTGACTACTCCCAGTCACCTTCTTGTCTATCCTTCATATGTTTTGAAAATGTTTTCAGGATGATTTACTGCATCAGCTTCCCATGGCTGCCTCCCTTCAGCCCTGCTTTATGGTTTTTAAGGTCTCTCTTGTCTGCATCACCCATCAGCCTATATGTCCTTTGCTTGCCAACGTGGTCCACTACCTCACTTGACTTTGGGTCATCATGTCTCTCCTCCGTTGTTCCTAGTTTAAAGCTGTCTTTACTAGGTTGGCCACCCTTTGAGTAAGGATGCTTTTGCCCAGTGTGGTCAGATGGTTCCCATTTCTTCCTAGCAGTCCTTGATCCTCAAAGAGGATCTCATGGTGTAAAACCTGAATTCCTATTGTCAACACTAGTTGTGCAAACAGTTCCAATTAATAATAATCTCAGTTTCAACTAATTTATAGATTTTTCATCTATCCTACACAGTGCCTTGTTAATATGAGCATTAGCTTCCTTTCCAAGAAGAGACTTCACAGTAAAAAAGGTATAAAGATGAGGGGTTTTTATTCTTGTAACTGGCAGTTGACACTAGCTGTGGAATATTTCTTGGGAATTCATGAGACTCTCCCAGAGGTCAATGCTCCTTCAGTACAAAAAGAAAAGAAAGAAAGAAAAAAAATCTTTAAAAGCCAAACTAACAAGTGTGTGCTTCCCACTGGGCTTGTGAATGCTTTGCTTGCTGTACCTTGTTAAATGTATATTTTAAATAAGTCAAGTAGATACCTGCTGAGAAACATGTATCTTCACTGTCTAACTGGGTCATATCCAAATCTGTCACAAAGGGCATGACTGCTAAGTAATCTAAAAATGATATTCACGATCAATCCTCTTTTTATAAACAGACTGCTCTGTCCCTAATCTTCCCAGCACAGCCCCACCATAGGGCTTAGAAGGCATCAGAAAGGCTGAGTTCAACCTTTATAACGAAGGGGGATTATCTCACCTGAATTTAGAGGTAGGACTCAGTTGAAGGTTAAGACACCTGCATTTTGATACCTGTATGTAGTTGTCTTTATGGGATTATCGGTGTCTAAACTCTTTGCCAAAGGAAACCATAGCCATACCATCGCTGGATTTTAGGACATGATTCAGCTGACCAGGAGCCTAATATGTGATTCTGTTGCCTTAGGCTAGGCAGGTACCTAACCTGCTCAGAGCTGCCTAACCAGAGGTACCAAATGCAAAAGGCTGGTTCTTATGGCACAGCAAATACCAGACCTGTGTCCGTCCGCAATGGCAGCTGGAAGCTGGGACTGCTCCATATGGGTGTCCTGTGAGTATGATGAGGTTAAGGAGAGGTGCTGGCTAATTTTCCTGCCTAAACTTGCATAGGGTGAATAGTTCCCAGAATATGGTTTCACTGATGACTTATTTAATTTCTTTCTTCCCCAGTTTTCATTTCTATAGGACAAAGCAGGCACCTGCAATGATCCAGCCTTTCTTTGTCATGTGGCAGAAAGCGCCCTGCAAGAGCCAGCACTAATGAGATACCTACAGCCTTCTCCTCAACCCTTGTAAATCTTTCTTTGCTGAGCATGCATGAACAGATAAAAGCAGGGCTCAGCATTTCATTTTGTACTGATAGCTTTCAAGCACTGTGAACCTTGACCCACTGTTAAGGCTGTTAATTACTATATAGTGTATATCAATATTATCACCAAAGGCACATTCAGATATTTCCATTACACAGGCATTGCATTATGAAAATTATTGGATCTATTCTGAACAGTGCACAGCAAACCAAATTACAGTTCTTTGTCAAATATGTTTTGCTTCAGCAATTCTTTATTGACAGACCTGAAATGAATGCTTACTGAATTCACAATCAAAAGAAGACACTATATCTATTTGAATATGAAAATCACGGGCATTACAATGACTTTCCTTATGTAAAATCATAATCAAGCAAAATTTTTCCAACTATTCAAGCAATGTGAAATTTCAGGTAACAATAATTCTTACATTCGTTCACTGCTTCCCATCAGTTGTTTTAAGTAAGCCTTGCTATCTAGTGTATGAAATTCTAACACCACCATTATTCAGTTAATGAAATTGAGGAAGAAATTATATAATTTGCCACAGTTACAAATGGAGTTACTTTAAAAACAGGAGTTCTTGAAGAGCTGAATAAATAATTATATGAATGTGGAAGCAGAGCAACTGTAATATGTTTACCAGTGGGTATGTACTCCTAATACACTTTAGTTTTGGTTAAAAAGTATTGTAAAAAACTTTTCCAAAGTACTAAATTTTAACTTTATTTTTACAAGTATCCAAAATACTCAGGGCATCTACACATTTACTTTGTTTTTCTGTGATTTTTTTTTTTCTAAATTCCATCTGTCGATGGAATTTTTCCTTCTTTTATGTTAATGGAGAATGAAAGACTGAGGTAATACAGGGAGCGTCTATCTTTCAGGTGACTGATGTAACCAAAATCGTTAGGGTGACACAAATGTCTTCGGTGCTCTGTTCTGCACCAAACACATAAACCTCTACTGTTCACAGAGGCAGAACTGATCCGCTTACCAGTCACACACATACAGTGTTCAAACAGTTTTCTTAAAACCAAAGAGATATATTTGATAAATTAACAGTTTTCAGCATGCCACTGCAGCTCTTGACTCCTACTCGTGTGTTATATTTTGCATTCTCCTTCCTGTCTGGTGAACCACTCCAGTCTGCTCAAAGGAAAAATAGATATACTTTGAGTTACTAAATATTAAATAAGAATCATCAAGTTTTGTAATGGGGAACATTGCACAGCTTATGAGTGCTACCCTTCCCCCGTCAAGGTAACTACAGGCTGGGGTTTAAGTGATGGGTAACTGTAGACTCGTTTGAAACATAAAACTGATTCCAGATCAAACCTATGAGAATTACTAATAACAAAAAAGTGGGAGTGCCTGGCACCTCAGCTGAGGCTGGGCCTCCACTTTGCCAGATTTGCTAAGCTCCCTGGACATGGCTTGGATTCTCTAGGATGTCTCAAATGGCAACAGTCTCCTTTGTTGGACACCTGAGTCCTGCTTTCATGTCTAGTGGGTTTAATCCCTCTCTGGACACCTCTGACTACGTGCATTCAATATCAATTGACTGCACGGGAGATTTAAAAACAGAGGCCTCTAGATGACTTTTTCTCAAGGTGAACCTTACTTGCTTCACGCTCACTGTTTAGGATATAAAAAGACTAGAGAAATATGGTTGTAAGAGATTACACTTCATACACAACTAGGTGAGATGACTGCGAGGTGACTGTTGGAGGTAGTGTGGGCAATAAAGGTCCGTCAGAAGAACTGCAATAAAGTGAGGCCAAGCAGTTTGTCATTGTCATAGGCAACCTGAGATGGCATGATGTCCTTGCAGTCTCAACACGGAGCATTCACCACAAAGACATCTGTCCTCTCAAATGAAAACACAGGTCAGAAGCATAATTAGCAAAGAAAAAATTGGCTGTGTTGAAAGATACGGAAAGTTGTTACCCATCTATTCTCAAACAGCAGTGGGAAGGGGCTGGAGGATGTCTTCCTGGCAGTTGATATCATGCAGGCATATTCTTCTCCATCTGGCAAGCTGAGCATGCAAAGTCAGTCCCTGAAAACTGAGAAAATGGCAGCAACTCAGAAAAAACATTTCTTTGTTCCACAGATAGGTGTTTCTGGTGTGGCTGTAGCTATAGAAGATCACAGGAACGTCCATGCATCCCCTCTTCAAGGAAAACAATATATTTAGATAATTTGATATGAATTCTAGCAATATCTAATACGAAAAAGAAAGGAAAATGTTTGTTTTCAAGCAGTAATTTAGGGAATATATATACTAAGTATTTAAGTTAAAACTAGGCTTCTTTTACACTATCGCAAACAAGGGAAAAGCCTATATTGGCAGAATATTAATCCTGTTTACAAAACACAGATCAGGTGAATGATCTTTACCATTCTTTGCATTTTACTTGAATGCAGGCTTTTCTTAATTTGGTGATCCTGTCATTTTCTTACCAGAAGACAATATAAGAAAATGTCACCCATAGCAACATTTATCTTGCTGTATGTTTTGTTATTATACATTGTCCATTGCTGTATATTCTAAGCTCAAGTTATGTTGTCTAACTGAAATAATTTCTAACTTCATTTTGATTTCAGGTTTTCCAACTCTGTTGTTTTGCTCATAAATTCAATATTCTTGTATCCATGGCAACAAGAAGATGTGCACACTCTGTCTTAAATATTATCTCTCTAAAAAGTCAAACACTTGAAATGGAAAGCACTTTGCATGTCAGAACTTCACTGTATTTCAGATAGACAATTATGAACAAGAAATTGAATGTATAGTGACTTTGCTACTGGATGTACTGTAATTACATCTCTGCTTCACAATGTACTTTTATGGCTCAAGGTTCTTCAAAATGAAAAACAAAAAGTGCTGCATCTTTATTTATTAAATGCTAATGCATTCCTAACAGGAAGACTTAACTCCACAACTGTTTAGCAATTATGTAGAATGTGCTAAAGTGCTCTCAGCTTAATCAGTTTGTTTTCATCTTTTTTATTTTAATTTTCACCGGAATTCAACAGCAAGAGATTGGTCTTAACAAAAATACAGGGTTAGGAATCAACACATTTTATAAAGACTCCAACAAGCTTCCAAGTTTAGGTGAGCCAGAGCAGTAAAGACCAGTATAGGCAGTGAAGAAAAGATAAAAGTACTCCTTGAATGTGATCTTCCCACCCAAAATAAGTCCCTAAATTTAGTTAAACAAAATCAGCTTTAGGAATAAATTCTGACATATCACCAGTAATTACAAACAAACATAGGAACTTTCTTTATAAGTGTTAGATTCAAAAGGACCCTAAAATGTGTTTGGAAGATAGGTGCACAAAATAAAGCTATTAGCGCCAAGGCTGGAATCCAAACACCTACAACTTCCAGAATAGGTTAGAGAGGCCAGTTTTATATCAGTTGCTAATGTCCAAATGCCTTCAAGAAGAGTTAGGACAGTCACTTAGTCATCAAAGTTCAAAATCTCCATGTTTGAAAATACCACCCTCATTTTTCTTTCTTATGTAGCAGTAGTAGAACAGAGAGTAAATCATCATATGTGAATTACTTTTAAAAAAACTGGTGAGAATTATTTGTAGTAAAACGCAAACAAGCAGATTCTGAGATGAAGAAGAATTTAATTGAACACTGTAGGGAATTGCCTGTATTAAATTTTTAAGGGGAAATGCAGGAAAACATGCAACAAGTAGAGTTTGCTGCATATCATAAACCATGTTTTGAGAGCATACAGTTCTTCGGCAATGTTTCTATCCAAATAAACAAACTGCAACATATGAACATTATTTTTTTTTCTCATGATGTATTAGAATAAAGGTACACCTTGGGTTCACATGACTGTACCTTAAGCCAACATATTAGTTTGGAGTTGCAGTTCTGCTTTCCTTAATCAGTTTGAGGGCCACCACTTCACATTGACTGTCCTATACCTCAGACTGAAAATAAATTGGCATGTTCAAACAAGCAATTGTTCCTCAGGTTGAAGAAACTTCAGGGAGGTTTGAAGGAACCTGTGTTGGAAACACTTTATTCTGTGTGAGGTTAGGGGAAAGAAAACGGAGAGGTTGGCATTGCAATTTCTTTTTCATGTATATAATCTCTCCTGAGATGACAGCTCTCAGATGGAGAGAGACAGAAACATTTGGAGTAGCTCATTGTTAATGAGATTTCTCTCTTAAATGCCTTATTCCTCTTTTGTTTTTCTCTTTATTCTCATTTCTGTCCTACTCTTCTATTATTCTTCTCTTTAGGTCTTTGGGGTTTTTATGTTTAACATGCATGTAAAGCACAAATTGAATGCCAAGCTAAGGTCAACAGTTCCAAATGATGTCTGCAATAGTTTCTTCGGTTTAATTTTCTCTTCATGCTTTACCAAGAGATCAATTTTGGCTTTCATAGGTGCTGACTGCTCACAACTTCTACTAGCTTGTTTTAAAATTGCTACGGACTCAGGTCTTAAAAACCCTGTAACAGCTCAAAGGTGTTTTGAATTTGGATTGACACCTAAAAAAACCCTCGAGCAACCTGACGCTCAGTCAATAAATGATTTTGGCTTCCTTCATTTTCCGACATTCAAATCATAAAAATAAATTTTCAGGAAAAGAAAATTTCACACAACCAGTTTTGCTGGATCTGACTTGGACTTTGAAGGTCACAAATTGCTTCTGAAAATCTTGTGTTTAGCTTGCAAAAGCAGAGGAGCCCAAAATCAAGGACTGAAACTTTCCATTCCCTAACAAAGACGAGGCATGATTATACCTTACACCTAATAATACAGAAGTTTGTTTTAAACTCTTCAGGTGAATGCTTTCCAGAGGACCACCTTCATACAGTAATTACTGTATGAAGGAGGTTGATCTAAACCTAGGACTGGACTCCTATGTGCCACAATAAACAAAAAAAATCATAAGAATACTTTCCACATGCTTACATAGAAATATAAGGTATATCCAGACTGTTCCAACTTCTAATTTTCCCATTTTTCCCTACTCTTCTTAGTTACAGATTTTTAAAAAGAAGATAAATTAACAGAAGAAAATTTCAATAATAGACATAAAAGTTGACTGTTCCTTATTGTAGCTTTCTTATGCTCATAGGACAGATTGTAAATTTCTACAGGCAAGGACAGTCAATATTTGGAATTTCAGAAACTGGCTCTCAGATTACCTCATAAAAGCTACTGTAGAAAAGCTTGCTGTTACTTATGTGCAGCAACATTTTTAAAAAGCATTGTAATATTCTTTTTCTCTTTTGCCCTTCTCCCCTGTTCTAACAGTAATCTCTTCCTGTCATGTTGCTTTTTCCATATTTTTCTCAGTTTAGTGTTTTATCATCATCTTAAATCTACAGTTCTGGCAGTTTAATTACAATTCTAAACAATCACTGTAGAAATCAGTTGAACTAATGATGCTGCATACACCTTCTTTGACTAAGAAAACTTTCACCAAAACTCAGGACTTCAATAAACACCACCTTTGACACATACACTGTCCCTTACTTGACTAGAGCATTGTGTGCATATTGACATGAGATTTGCTTTGTTTTGTTTTCTGGTTGAAGTGAGCCTCTCGAGACCTGATAGCCCATAATTAATTTGCCCCTTATATTGCTTGTTTGAATCTTGGCTCTGAATGAAGGACAGCGTCTAGAATATTCATACTTGGTTCTTGTACCTTTAAAAATGGTTATCCCACTAGGAGGTTAGACTGAAGTGAAAACTTATCCCACCCCATGTTGATTCCTTTCTTTAACACCATTTGAAACATCACTGCAGCCATTTTAATTGCTCCTTGGCCTAAAGTTCCCACCTTCCCTATGTCCTCTAGATTAACTTGCTCATTTAATTTTTTTATGTAGCCCTGTGGAGATTTTTCTAAAATACAAAATTCCTTTTGACGTGCGGAAAACGGACTCCACAGTCAGTGAGATTGTAAAGTAGGTATGTTCATTCAGCGCTGGGCCGCACGGGGGGTAGTCCCACCAAAGTCGTGCGCACCCGACTCGGCAGTTTGTCTCAAGTTTATACAGTCAAGTGTTACATATTCACAATACGCCTATACATATGCATGACCGATCCCCACTTCATATTAAAATTAGCTCCGAGAGGTCATTTCCATAGTCTCCTCTCAACTGCGCTTGCGCAGTGCCTCTTTATGGTGGTCGTCTGGTGGTCGCAGAGATGAAGATAGATGACTCCGTCACCGCTAGTAACCTTTTTTCTTGCGCAGGCTCAGTGATTTCTTGGTATTCACCCAAGCCGCAAGACCAGTCTTAGCTGGCTCTTGGGGCCTGCTCCTGCTTCTTATCAGGAACTGTCTCTACCTCATTGGCTGGTCCTTGGGACCAGCTCTTCTTATCAAAGACTGTCTCTGCCTCAGCTAATTTCAACAATGTAAGCGCTAAACATCATCTCTCATCCCCCTTTATTATGTCTACTGAGATTCTTTTGACTCCCCTTGTCTCACTTTGCCTTTAAGACCTTGATGTTATGGCTTGAAGGTAAGATGTCTCTTCGAAAGATCTTTTCCAGTCCCTGAGGCATACTCTTTCCAAAAGATAAGGTCATGGTTCCACACCTTTTTGGAGTGATGTTCTGTTCTAGTGCTGCTCTGAAGAAGGTTGACATCTGGAAAAATTGATATTATACTCAGTTTGATGCTGCAAGTGATGGAAAGTAGAAAAAAAAGTGGGCAGGTGGAAGGACAGCCAGACTGATTTCCAGGATTCACTCCTGCAGAAAGTCTTTTATATTTTGTGGAGTTTGTGCTTTCTGCTTACAAACATTTTGGCATTTTCCCCCTATTTTTGGGAGTACAGTGAGATGTTTTTAGAAAGTTACCATTCATTCTCTTGTCTGCAAACATTAATACTTTACAAAAATCTTTCAGTATAATGAGGGTTATGTGAGATAGAGTTACCAAGAACTTATATGCAGGGAAGGATAAGAGAAACAAAATCGCAGTGGGACTGAAGTGTTCAAAACTGCTCCCTGGTGGATGAGCAGCAGGACCAGAAAGAAAGCAGGAAGCAGACAAGGGATTTGGATACTTACTTGGGAAGAGAAGAAAAAGTTCCTGTTTCCTGGACTTTTTTTGTATTTTGCTCTGGTGATCTGATAAAATGCATATGTAGCTTCAGGAAAGAGGTGTGAAAGCAAGGTTCTGCCTCATCCATATAGACATTATCTAAACAACCAGGGACAGAGATCTGAAATGTAGGTATACCTGCATCTACTATAAACTGAATCTAGGCCCATTCTTCTAGCCTTGGGGTAAAAAATGCAGGTATAGGCTAATATATTGAGGAATAGGATCATTACATAATAGTTATTAGACTTTCTAGTTTGCCTTGGGATAGTTCACGCCTTGGCTGTTTTGTTTCATCTCTTGATTCCTTAACACCCCTATAATAATATATTTTTTAGCAAGGAAACCATTGGATATCTATACTGCATTATGCATATCTGCATTTTTATGAGTAATAAGTAAAATGCAGATATTTCTCAGTTCTCTACACCTGGGAATAAGAAAGAGTTCTTTTCTCACTTGTCTTCTGGAATATATGAGTTTACTGAAGCTAAAGATCACTGTCTGCACGTGACTGACAGAAGCAGTGTATTGCATTGTAATGCTGATATCCCAGTTCCCATTGGGATCTCACACATTCTTCACACAGAATTTGTAACTCTTTATGGCCTTTTGCCTGATGCATAAACTAACAGAAAGAATTCTAGAAATCACACTGAAATTCGGTCTGAGTGCAAAGATTCCTATTATTATGTGGCTTATGATATTATTCTTGTCTGCAACTAGCTGTAGTACCGTTTATAGTACAAAACATTTGCTTACAAATGAAAAGGTGAAGCATTAGTTTTAGTAATGGCATGGGTCAGCATGGTCTGAAACTTAATATCTGAGATGTTTGTGTGTTTGTTGAGGTTTACTTGTTATATAGATTCAGCCTTTCTCATCCAAATCCAGCTGATGTCTAGTAAATACCAAATATATTCTAGTTGCTAGAATACATCAAATTAAGTCTAATTTAAATACAAATAAACCTAGCTACTTCAGTAGTAATGATTAGGAATAAGAAAAAAAATTCACTTCAAAGAAATGATGTGGTTTTAATGGCTATCACTAATTAGGAAAAAAAACCCCCACAGAATTGGAAGTTATTGATTATGAAGAGAATCAAAAAACAAATGGCATTGTAAGGAAGCTTTTTTCAGCCCCTTGCCTTGGCCAGATTTTTTTGATGGAGTTTAGGTAATGGAAGAAAGTATTCATCAGAAAGATAAGATTCATCTCTCCTTATTTTACTCACCTGAAAGATTAAGTTCTGATCCAGGCTAGTCATGCAGATTCTCTGAAGTCAGTGAAGAGGGACAGAAACCTCCTTTGGATGTGTAGAGATGGCTAGAGCCAATTTAGGTACTCCTATTTGAATGAGCTAAATTGTTCCCTTAATAACGATTCTGAGACTAGATGGTTAACTTCAGGTTATCTCTTACCAGTGTGTTCAAAAAATTGTGATAATCTGAAAAATCTCTAGTTTTAACAGACTTTCAAAGTGTTCCCTGTGCAGCGAAGTAGCTCACAGACTCCATGGAGGTCTGACCTGTGACCTGTGCTGTTCAAAATATTTATCAATATTAATATTGCGGTGAAAACAATTTGCTTATGAGACTTGATTAATTGGGATAATAAAAAAGATGGGTAATGGTGGAGAACTGCAGATGTTTGCAATATTGTATCACTAGGTAACGGATTACTGACAAAACTCAAATGTAATATGTCACACAGGAAAAAGTACTTTTATTTATTTATTTATTTACAGGGATAAGTTCTGAGTTAACTATAGCCACCCAGAGATAAGATCTTTGAGTCACAAGTCATCATTGCATAGGAAAAGTCATCTCAATACTCAGGAACAGTCAAAAAGCAAGTGAAACCATGAATTAATAGGAAAGGATTAGACAGCATGTCAGAAAGTGTCCTGGTGGTGGTGTATAACTCCATGGTGCACCTGCATTTGAAGGCAGGTAAGTTCCCTACTTCTCAGAAGAAACACATCCCAACTGGAAAGATGACATGGAGGATCAAAAGTGTGAATGGGTCTTTGAGTAGCCACTGAACGGACTGGTACACTTCAGCTAGGAGGAGATAACTGAGAAGTCATCTGAGAGATAAACAGAAGAGAGATGAATAAGGATTGATGGTTCACTGTCCTTTCCACAAGAAGTAGAATAAACCAAACAAAACTATCAGCATACAGACTCAAAACAAACAGGAAACACTTCTTCTCACAGACATAGTTACATTACAAAACTTCCCTTGGATGTGCAGAGATTGAAAGCTTAATATAAGTTCAAAACATGTTTTTTGAAATCACGGGGGGAAAAGACATCAGAGGGCATTAAATGAAAAGACAATAGCTGTGGATTAGACAGCTCTTGAGGCACAGTCTGCTGCATGATGAGAGAATGTACTAGGAAGTCTCATGTTGTGCTTTCTTGGTTGTAATCCTTCTCAGCATCTGCTACTTGTCTGGTGCCAGGGACAAGATACTTTTCTAGATGGTCTGTTGATCCTATTATTTCGGCTACTCCTATATTCTTTACTGCACACTCGTTTCCCTACCACTATCAGCCAGAGTGTATTGTGAGTCTGGCAAGTTTTCATAGAGTTACATTAAATATAACTTCCAAGAGTTCAAAAAAAAGTTTTTTCAGCTGAAAAATCCATTCTCTTCCCATTTTATCTCTCTCTTTGCTGTTTCACATCCAGTTTTATATATGTCTTACAGAATACTGAGCTTAGAGGATAAGACTGTTGCAAGTTTACTGTTCAAGATGAAGTTAGTGATTAACTGTGGAATGAAGTTTGACTTTCTAAAATTCTCCACATGCAATACTTGTGCAGGATTCTGTACACTAGCGAATTTATTGGACTTCAGAAAGTTGACTAATGTATTTAATTTTTTTTTATTATTAAAATTGGACTATGACGTCATGTTGGAAATGTTGTTGAAGCCACTAGAGAAAGGGAAAAAATGTTTCATATTTCATGCCTTCACCATATTTCATTTAATATTTTGTCTGCTACAACATTATCTTTGTCCAGGTTTTAACAGTTTTGTATACAGTTTGCTATTCAATTGCTTCTGTTATTGGCCTTATAGTACTTTGGGCCAATTGTAGTCTTTCGTACATTTTTCTGACTTTATGGTGAATTAGAAACACTTTATCTAGATTTTTTTCTTGTACCTTGCCTTCCTCTAAATTCAGGACCATGTGTGTATCCAAATATCCCATATTAGAACTTTCTCCTACCGATATTTTAGAAGAACATTCAAGAGATAAATTGTTTCTTATATAGAACAAGCAACACATTTTGTGCTGCTTTAAACAGTTAAATACACTTCTTCTATGTTTGCCTGAGTTTGCTATATCCACATATTTAATGAATAAATTTTACAAATAATTAGGGTCACATTCACATAAGTATCTGTAGTTATGTTGGATCCAGTCCCTGTCCCCTGCTCAATCCGTAATACAGTAGCTTGTAAATGTTATTTCTCAAACTAGAAGTAGAGATTAGCATGGATAGAACAATAGGAGTTGGGTGATACTGTACCAAATATTCTTCTAATTTTCATCTCATAATGTCATTTTAAATTCAGTTTCATGTTTAATTTCCACTTGAATTCAAGTGAACTAAATCTCTAATTCTCTCTCTTTAACTCTCATTATCTGTCAATTCTGCTTAATTGTCATCCTTTATTGTGGAAAATAAATTAACTCCACAAATAATCCCTCGGGATCTCTGGGTTTCTAAAGGAATCCTTTCTACTTCTCCATGTATTGTTCTCCCATCTGTTCGTTCACCCCTTTGCACACTAATAACAGTCACATTTGCAGGAAACAAGTGTAATCCTTCAGTGTGAAATGTATAATAGAAGTTACACAGACAAATCCCTACTGAAGTGTATGGTGTCCTATTTAGAAGCATTATCAGGCTTTGTGGGAATAAATGAAGGAATTTTATTGCAGTAACTTCTTTTGGGGAGTGCATGGGCAAAGCAAAGTTAATAAAAGCCTTCTATCTTTAAATTGTTCATATCCTCTCCCTTCTGGCTCGTTGCCCTACCTACTAGGCTGTGTCCACAGTTTTTTATTTGCTTTCCTTCTGTGCTGTGACTCCTGCATTCTTGGTTGCAGAGTCCCCCAGGCTCAGGGAGAAGGGCGAAGAATAACTTTCCTGCCCCTTTTACCTTTATATAATAAGCTGTGAATTATGGGTGAACAGGGATTTGAATTTCTTTTGACTGCAGATATATTTGATCCATAGCAGGTGAGTGCTCCTGGCCTTGAGCTCGATCACAAGCTGTTCTGCTGTCTGTGTATGCATGTGCTTTTTGAAGAGGACCTGACACTGAATCCTCAATGGAAGGAGGCAAACTGTTATGTGACCATGGTTTGCTCCCTCTAAAGGGAGCAAGTGGTCCGACACATTGCTATGTATCTCATTGGCCAGGTTTAAGCACTATTCTTAAAGTTCAAGATCATCAGTCTGAAACCAAAGTCTCTCCAATGAGTGTGTGGGAAACTTAAGTGGTCATTTAGGTATTTCACTTTGAATTAGCATACTAGCTCCAGATACCTGTTTTCGGTTCACTGTGTCAACCAAGTTGGTTAACTGAAGAAGGTGGTCTGATTCTCCCCCATAGTCTCCATCCTTGCTGCACTCACTTCATAGTGCTAGAATATGACACTTTAATTTTATTGAAGTGTCCTGTAGCCAAAAGAATCTCACTATTTAGTGAGCAGTTGAGCATCTGTGAAAAGTCGAAAATACTCGTGTTGAGAGGTATCCCAAATTAACCACTCTTCTAATTCCTTCCCTTTGCACAACATTGTATCTTCTACTCTACCACATTCCTCTGCTGAATGTCATTGAATCCTCAACTGGATTGCAAGCTTAAAGCACCCTAGAGGCTTCACTTGATGTATGTAAACAGAAATAATTGCTTCATTGGATTACTTCATTCTGGTAACTTGTTTTTAATATTTAGCTTTTAGAGTACAAGCTAGTTGGAACTAATGCATGGGGTTGTGTTTTTCTTTTGTAAAGCAATGGAAGTGATTACATTCTCAGTAAAGAAACAATCTATCATCTTTTACCATAGTGTTATTGTAATCAGAGTCAGTATATTCCATAAGCTGACAAAACAGAGAGTCATTCATTATTTATGTTTGTAAATCATTTACATTTAGACAGTACAACAGACTGGTGGGGTTTCCACGCTGTGAAATAACAGCTTAGCATCATTTGGGGGCAAGAACTATTTTGCATGCTGTGCCATCAGAAAACTCATTGCAATGGTTCATTTGAGGGCATGATATGAATAATATGAATCTCAAAACTGCTCTGTGTCTTCACTGGATTCTTTCTGCCAAAAATGTTTATCTGGTCCATTTAGTGTATTCATTTCTGTAATGTCTCCAGATGTGTTATTCATTAACAATTAACACCTTGAAATTGTACTCTAAAAAGAATATTAGAAACATTTTCCATATATATATATATATGAAAAGAATTGTGTTGGGATTTAAAACAAATGTCAAGAAAACTGCAGTCAAGTGAAAATGACTCTTACTGCATTGCAGATCCTAAGCAACTACTTCATGAAAAAAACCAGACTGCAATGAGCAGCATAGAAACAGGCAGCATCCAAACATTAACCAGCGTACTGTTAAATTAGATTTCATAAATGATCCCTGCCTGCTACTTTCTCTGTGTTCTACATACAGGCCACTATAGATCTTCATCTATTTAGGATTGCTGTGTACAAATATTCAGAGAATATCATCCAAGGAAACCCACTAGATGTATGGCATAATAATTGAAGTAAATCAAATGAGAAAAGTCATGATGAGAGATGCTGATGCTTTAAGGAAAAATATATTGTTGCTCAAACTGAAAAGCATATTATGTCCAAATGACAACAAGGAAAAGACTTAAAGAAAGTATTTTAAAGAAAAATATAAGAACAGATGTTTCTTTCTTATTGCACAGGTTAGACAGAAAAAAATGTTTGGGATATTTCACTGGAATTATCTGGACTTTCATCTCTGTGAGCTATTATTTAATTAAAAAATCAACCTTATGCTCCAAAACTATCTGAAATGATGATATCTCATTTTATAGAGATGGCAAAATTTCTATTTTATTCACATAGATAGAAATTTTATGTGTACCCTCAGAATGCAGCTAGTATTCAGTAGTGGAGTTTTTTTGTAACATTACAGCAAACTTACCAGTGACAAGTAATGCTATTAAAGTTACAGCAACAAACCAATATCTAATTGCGAATGAATGTTATGTCTTTTATAGTTGTTTCCAAAAGTGTCCATTGCTCATTGCAATGGGCCATATTCAACCCAGGAATTTCCCTCAGGTGCTAACACTGGAAGGTGCCAGAGGTGAGGTGAGAAGCTGTGGTGACAGACGTACAGACTGTATGAGGTCACCTGGGTCTTAGTGGATGCAAGCACACCATGACTGGGGAAAGGACTTCCTATTCTGGGGTCAGGATCCAAGGAGCCATCTCACCGCTAGTGTAGTCCTGGCAGAGGACCTGTTCCCATCCCTTGCTCTCCTTGGAAATTAAGCCCTTCTGGAGCCCAGAACAGCAAGTGGGGAGTTCTGTGTTCTTGCTCCATCTTCAGTGAATATTAGCACAGCATATTATTTATTCTGAGCGGCACCTCTAGGTGTTACTGTAATTCAGTTAAGGAGTCTGCTTGTGCGAGGACAGTATATGTGGAACAGACCAGTGGAGCCTAAATGTGATGATGGTTGGAGGGTGCAAACCAAATCTGATATAGAGCAAAAAACTTCATAGGCCTGTAGCTGATCAATAATGAGAGTTTTAGGTGCCAAAACATAGTTTATCATTACCTGAGATGCTCTAGGATAGCTCCCTGGCCTCCCACTCTACCTTCAGAAGGCAGGTGTCTCCTGACAGTTTTGTGTCAAGCCCCATGAAAATGTTTCAGGTAGCCTAGGTCACCTTGAAAGACAAGGACTGCCATGCTTAGGCTGCAAAATCCCATTTATGGTGTTATTCTTGCTTCTAATAATGTCTATGAATATGATAGAAGTTTTTCTTATGTGGAAAGGGTGAGTAAGAAGCAAAAGCAGAAAGTGAGAGGCTGAGAGTTTTCCATCTTTGCAGAGTAAAGGTCGGATGTTGATGTTTCATCCCTCTAATTGAAATGTCAGAGGTACAAGATCCTTCACAGAAATGGCATATCATATCTGAGAAAGTGAATTAAGTCTCATTTTCTGAATAACCACTGAACAATCTGGACAGAGCGAAGTGTCAGGAGCTGGCAGGTGTGATAGGAAATGAACTAGCCAGAGGGATTGTTTTCCAATAGTTGTTCTCTGCGAACTGTAGAAATTCACTTGTTTGATTAAAAAAAAGATACAACTCACCAGAGCTTCACAGCTATAATTACCTATGAGCTTATATGTTTGAGAGCTTCAGCAAAGACAAACTGAAAACAATCAGTGAAAACAATTTTCATGGTTTTGCAAGTCTGCTAAAAAAACCCAAGCTCAACGAGTCCCCATATGTCTTCCTGCTCCACTGGGAGAAATTGAACCATTTTACAGCAAGGGACATCGATTCCACACAAATCTTGCACTTGCTGAGGAACAGGCAGTGTGAAAATAAATTGAAATAGTGCTTCAGATCTTGGCATTCTTCAGGATTAAAGAGAAACATCCATAATCATAAAACTTCAGGATACTGTTGATCCAAAGAAAAGTGTAAATGGCTTGTCGGGAGGTTGTTACTCATCCGCGATGACTGTTTTGCTTACACCTAGGAAGGTCACTTCCCCAAAGTGCTGACTCTGGAAGAGAGCATCTGCGTTAGCTTTGACAGTTCAAACCTGACTGTTGCTGTAATATTATTAGCAGCATTTTCTTACAGAAAGCAACATTTCTCGTAATTTGATCCAATCGTATAGAGCTCCCAATTAAACCCTAAACAAAGAAAATTCCTTCTGTCATGATTTTAAAGGGAATTTACACCTGACTATCAGCTGATAGAGGCCAGGTACAATTCAGAACCTTTTATATGGATAGTCCTAGTCCCCAATGGGCCTTCATATATCCATGAGTTCATGATCATCACCTATATTGCTGGCTGTCAACCTGATTCAAACACAATAATTAATCTTTCTAACTCTAGATGTCTATATCCGAAAAAGTCATCTGTTCTCCTTTGATTATCAAGGCACAAGCATTTTAGGCATCTCTAATGAGATAGTTATGCCCTAAGAAATGTCTATTGATGACTATAACAAGTTTCCAACTCAGAATAATTTAATGATAGTGTATATGTATAGCTACATGTAGCTGCAGTGTAAATGTGTGGTACAACTGAATACCGTTTAAAGTGCAGCATAAATTGGACTCTTTTTGTCCCATCCACACAGAAGCCATTCAGAGCCCATAATAAGAGAGTCTGGGCTTGTGTTAAGGCACCAGTCTAGAGACTGAGGGTTTCCTCTCTTGCTGCTCCAGAATTTGCCTATTCCCAGTAAACCTGTTTACATGGCAAAGATTTGGTAGTGGGGACAGGGGCTGCAGGAGCTGCAGGAGTGGCCTCTGTGAGGAGACACCAGGGGCTGCCCCTGTGTCAGAGCCAGATCCAGCTGGATCCTCCCACGGAGGACCACACTGGAGCAGGTATACACACTGCAGCCCGGGGAGGACCCCACACGGGAGCAGGTGAATATGGCTTGAAGGAAATGTTGCTTGAAGGAAGCTGCAGCCTTTGGAAAGCCCACACAGGAGCAGGCTCCTGGCAGGACTGGTGACCCTGCGGGGGACCCACGCTGGAGCAGTCTGTTCCTGATGGACTGTACCCCATGGAAAGGATCCACGCTGGAGCAGTTCATGAAGAACTGCAGCCCTTGGGAAGCACCCACATTGGAGAAATTTGCAAAGGACTGTACCTCGTGGGAGGCACCCAACGATGGAACAGGGGAAGAGCGTGAGGAGGAAGGAGCAGCAGACACAAAGTGTTATGGGCTGACCACAACCCCCATTCCTCAGCCCCGTGAGCTGCTCAGAGAGAAAGAGGTAGAAGAGCTAGTAGGGAAGTTAAGCCTGGGAAGGAGGGGTTGTGGGGAGAAGGTTTTTTTAGTTTAATTTTATTTTTTAGTTTTAGCCAAAAAGTCTAGAATGCAGGTGTCATCTCTAGCATGTATACAATGAATATTCTTTATAGTTATCATGGGTCTTTACACAGGAGGTCTGTACTGCTGTGCTTATTTGTAAGACAAAAAAGTGAGGAGATGATAATGTATGGAAAGGTCACTGCAGTAGCAGATCCAGGAGTGAGACTCAAATGTCCTCATTTCCTTGATTTTATCTTCTTTCCAAGTATGTTTATGCATAGTGAAAAACATTAATGCTATTAAAAGTTACAGTAACGGTTATTTATTGATATTGTAAAGAGGGTATCTTCAGTCTAAAGTGCTGTAATACTGGAATGTATTAACATGACTAAAAATTCACTTTACACTAAACTTGGCAAGCAGGACTAGAAGTTAAACATCAACAGGAAAAGCACAGAGAGATAGGGAAGTGATTTTGGGTTCCTTATTGACAGACACTAGTTCATTCACCCTCGTCAAAAATAACAGGAGAAGCAGAAAGGAAATGATGAGTCATTTCATCATAAGATTTTTATAGGCAGAGTCCTCCCATGTTCAGCATGCCTCTCAGCTCTCGCACAACATGAGCATACTGCAGTGCAGGTCTGGAGAGAGCTCACAGCAGTGCTGTGTGCCGTTACACATATCAGAAAACTAAATCAAGCTGAGTTTCAAGCGGAGGCAAAAGATCCAAAATATTCAGTTGGAAAACTTATATTTTTATTTCTTTTTCATGAGCCATTTCAGAAAAGAACTTATAACTACTTAGCTTAGGTGCTTAATTGTACCATTAGAGCCAAAAGGAAGCTCCAGGAGGGAAAAGAAAGAACCAGTGTGGATTTGCAAGACACTTTTTGAACTGAAAGTAATTGTGTTTTTTCTTCTTGCAGATCTAGCAGTCTAGAACCAAGCCAGATAATAACATGTTAGACTGAGTTAGATCCTTTGCAGTCCTCAGTAGTCATAACAACTACAATCTCCCTAAGATTTAATTTATATTTAGTATCTTGCAGTAACAAGCTATGCCTTTAAATCATCATCTTACTTATTTTATAGCTTTTTTTTTTTTTAAAGTAGAACTTTTTCCAGAAATGTATTAATTACTTAAGCCTTCTGTGGTGGCAGAGTGATTTAGCTCAGAATAAAATTCCCTGGTTTTACAGTAATTTCCATTTCTTTCCTAGTAAGGCCAGAAGAAAATTCCTGTTGAATACACTGATTGCAAGAATAGATCTATTAAGTAATGACAAAAATGGGTCTGCTTAAAACTTTTGTCAAAAAGTGAGGTGGTTTGACACATGCAAACTGGAGGAAATACATCACGTTATTCAGATACTTAAGCTTTAAAGAGGGATGAAGTCAGTTTCCTGTAAAAATAACCTCTTTTCTTTTCCTTTGAAGATGAGCTCTTAATAATGGTACAAGAACTTGCCATAGGAGGCAACCTAAAGAAAATATATCTTCTCTTCCCCTAAAGGGTCCTTTACATTAATGTCATTGTAAACTGGAAAGCCAGACATAAAAATCAAGAGAAATGCTCATGCTCATTTACAGTAAAGACTTTCTTTGATCTCTTTGTCTAAGCTTTGATAGCTTCCCTACAGAACAGATCATTGTATAACATGCACAGCATTCAAAATTAATAAATTAGTGTGAAAGATAAGCCACTAGCATCAAACATGTCTATAGCTTTGATGCTGGATTTGTCTTGCTAAGGCCCTTGTTGGAGTTTTGTTAATCATTTTCTTTTCTTTTTTCTTTTTTTTTTTTTTTTTTAACAGAACATGTTATTTTTCCATTACCAGGAGAGAAAAAACTTCATCCTCCAACTCTGAAATGCTGGAAAACATTCGAGAGGTTTGAATCCCAAACTGAGGTCTGGGGTGTTATTTGTTCTTGACTCCCTTCTGCCGCACTGGCAGATTTACTGGCTAGTTGATAAATTGATAAGCATAATCAGAAATTTGCCTTTCAGACCTACCTCTAAGTTCAAATGGATGAACTGTATATCCACTTTGCAGCATTTATGTCTCAGTGTCGCCTACATAGCAGATCTTCACTTTCCCAAAATCACTGGACTAATTCCATGCATAAGGACAGATTTTAAGTGCAGAAATTTGAAATTCCTGCTCAGGTTCATGCCAAGTAGTCTTAATTGGATGAATATTTGTAGGGAGTGAACAAGGGTACAAGGAAGACCACAGTAACTTACACCTAATCTGAAATGAAGGGGGACTCTTCAGTGAGGTGTTTGCCTTTCAGTGATTTTATTTTAATCCAAACATCAACATTGTGGAAAGGTTGATCTTGAAATACTGTCCTTGCAGATCAAGCTCAAGCTGTATTACCTACATTTTTAAAACATGTAATGATTCATATGCATAAATATTAATAGTTTTAATTCATAACAAAAGGTGAGTGTATGCTATCCCTATCATTTCTCTGTTTGTTAAATGATGATACACACCTTAAGATTGCACTGAAAGATCCCCTTGTTCTGTATCACTTTGAGTAGGGCTTTTCTCACCTAATGTCCTGGTTTCAGCTGGGATAGAGTTAACTGTCTTCCTAGTAGCTGGTACAGTGCTATGTTTTGAGTTCAGAGCGAAGAATGTTGATAACACTGATGTTTTCAGTTGTTGCTCAGTAGTGTTTAGACTAATGTCAAGGATTTTTCAGCTTCTCATGCCCAGCCAGTGAGAAAGCTGGAGGGGCACAAGAAGTTGGCACAGGACACAGCCAGGGCACCTGACCCAAACTGGCCAGCGGGGTATTCCATACCATGTGACGTCCCATCTAGTATAGGAACTGGGAAGTGGGGGCGGGGGATCGCCGCTCGGGGACTGGCTGGGTGTCGGTCGGCGGGTGGTGAGCAATTGCACTGTGCATCATTTGTACATTCCAATCCTTTCATTATTGCTGTTGTCATTTTATTAGTGTTATCATTATCATTATTAGTTTCTTCTTTTCTGTTCTATTAAACCGTTCTTATCTCAACCCACGGGTTTTGCTTCTTTTCCCGATTTTCTCCCCCATCCCATTGGGTGGGGGGGGAGTGAGTGAGCGGCTGCGTGGTGTTTAGTTGCTGGCTGGGGTTAAACCACGACACCTAACTTTAGCCATTTGGTCCCAACTGACTAATGAGGCTCCCTCAAAGAGCAAAAGGAAGAGGTAGGACAGGCTTTGAAAACAGGTATCTAAAATAAGTGGAAAAAGTTACTGTGTAGAGGCTCACTTTTCCACAGAGGGGTGTCTTGTGAGATCTGAGATATCCTGGGATTTACAAGATATCCACATGTGGCCACAGTATCTGGAAGCGTTCACCTGGGTCAGCCCAGTCATGATGTCCTAAGACACCCAAGGGATATTAGATACCTATATTTAAGCAACAGAACTGAGTCCTATTTCTACATTTCTACACACTGACTATGTCTTTGGGGCCCAGATGATGGACTTGGATGAAATGCTTAAATTTCTACAGTTAGAAAAATCTAATTCCATCTCTTACATTGGCCTAAGTCTAAGTTCCACATCCTCACTCTCACAGCAAGGGACTATACAATTTTGGATACTTCTTGCTCTTAATAAAACAACAAAATTAGTCTCTGCACACTTTGAAGAACAAGTGTTTTTTCACAAGTGGTACTTACCTGCTACATGTCACAGAACCACCTAATGTAGTCACATTTAGGGAAATGTGACAAAATCAACAGTCATTACTGATGACACAGGTAACAATCCTGTCTCTGATATTCTCAAAATAACCCTTTTTTCCATGAGGCCCACTTCTTTGACTATAAGAATTAAAAATATTTTAGTAAATAATATAGGTGTAATATTGACTGTGAGGAAGGTCTGACTCTCATCTCACAGGTTCCACCAAATTTTTAACTTCCTAAATAATGTTGCTTTTGAACTTCACTACTGACCTCTTTCTGAGCCCTCTGCTCACCTAAGTGGCACCAAGTTCTTGCTGCAAGACAGCTTTAGCTTCTGAGCAAATGGCAAAAATCACTCCATGTAAATAAAAATGATGAGCAGGGAAAAAGTATTTGTCAGTTTGGCTGTAGGTGTGATTTTTCTGCTTAGCTGCTCTATATAGCTATGCTGAACATATTTTTGAGTAAATTATAAACCAACAGGAGAAAAACATACATGTGTAACATAAAAGTGTACATATATAAGCTATACTTGCAATGAACAGCAAAACAGCAAGTTTTAACATGATCGAAGCTTACAATTTTGCAGAATGTTTACAGTTTATTCCCGCCTTTTAGATGTATTTATAGCATGCTGGTAATTACAAGTTAACATTCACAAACATTCACTAGTACTGTTACGCTGATTTGGCCCTGGTAGCCACATTTGCATTAAAAACCAAACCACTGTGACCAAAAGTGCAGTGCTTGTATAAACTGATTAATTGCTAAAACATTACTAATTTTATAAACTGAAATTTAGTGGTCAGATTAATGTTTTCCACCATGACTGAATTTACTATTTATGATTTAAACAACTATCTTGAATATCACTAAGATAAGAATTTTGAAAAGGAAATCTTTGCTTCTTATGTAACATGAAAGGTTTCCTGCAGCCATAAAGCCACTTGGGCAGAACCTCAGAAGAGCTTAATTTTTGCTATGCAGACCTTTCCAAGGATGGGTAATTAATAATAAGGCATCTCTTAAGCTGTCAACCTAAGCTTTCTCTGTAGTCGGTGGGACAGAGAGCATCTTCAGTGAGAAGCCTGTCATCAGATGGCAAGAACTGTCCCCCGGGAGATTTTGTCTGTTCACTGATGCAGAACAGCTAATAGCCAGAGATCTGAGTCTGGTGATTAGGTGGAGGACACTTTTCCATACTGAAAATTGCTGGGTGCCTCTGGGAGTGTTGTACTACCAATGGGACAGAGCCAAGGCCTAAGACAAGGTAGCAAAAATTCAGTTGTTCTTGGGTAAGATCTGGATACTCTTGTTTGACTTCTGATTAAGATTAACACAGTAGTTGCCGTGAAAAAGCCTACATCAGCCCACAGATATGACATATCTATTCTTGGCAAAACATTGTGTTATTGAAAATATCAGTGAGTGATGAATGTAGTTAAAATTTGACCTTTCGAGATGATTGTCTTACAATATCCTATGAAAAAGGCTTCTCAATGTTAATAAGATTAAATATTCTGTATTCCTTCTTTTGCTAAATTTTTGGTAGTAATCTGGTAAACAGTTAGGAAAGATTGTCTTACCTTTATGAAATTTCCTGTACGCCCCCCCCCCCCCAACCATAACCTATTTTTCTATTTTGGTTTGATTTTCACATTATTTAACACAGTTTAATTTTTTTTTTTCTCTCTTTTCACTTAGGCTGTGTTGTGGTTTAACCCCAGCCAGCAACTAAGCGCCACGCAGCTGCTCACTCACTTCCCCCCAACCCAGTGGGGTGAGGGAGAGAATCAGAAGGAAAAAGGTAAAACTCGTGGGTTGAGAGAAGAACAGTTTAATAGAACAGAAAGGAAGAAACTAATAATGACAATAATAACAATAATAAAATGACAATAGTAATAAAAGGACTGGAATATACAAAACAAGTGATGCACAATGCAATTGCTCACCACTCGCCGACCGATGCCCAGTTAGTTCCTGAGCAGCGATCCCTCCCAGTCCAACTCCTCCCAGTTTATATACTGGACATGACGTCACATGGTATGGAATACCCCTTTGGCCACCTTGGGTCAGGTGCCCTGGCTGTGTCCCCTCCCAGCTTCTTGTGCCCCTCCAGCCTTCTTGCTGGCTGGTCATGAGAAGCTGAAAAATCCTTGACTTAGTCTAAACACTAATGAGCAACAACTGAAACCACCAATGTGTTATCAACATTCTTCTCATACCTAACTCAAAAACATAGCACTGTACCAGCTACTAGGAAGACAATTAACCCTGTCCCAGCCGAAACGAGGACAGGCTATTATAACATGAAAAATAACATCTCAAAATAAGGAATAAGAATTCAGATAATGAAATTATATTGCTGCCCTTTTCAATATAATTTTTCCTGTAATTTTTAAATCTAATTTTGTAAAAAGATTTTGCTTATCTGACATAATAATTTTCCAGGCGTTTTCTCTCTGTTGAAAATGTTGATGGCTCTGATGTCCTTTGTGGACTTTTAAGGAACACTGCATGACCTAGAAAATTGTAGAAGAACATTTTAAGACAGACTGATGGTGGAGGGATCAATAGAAATGCAAAATATTGCAATCATTACTTTATATAACACCCTTAGTTAATATAATTATGAGATAACCATTAAGGGATAAATTAAGTGCTGAAATGAATGTTAAGGTAAGTGACAGAGTGTAACTTAGTCAATGATAGAGCTGGTTAAATAGCACTCAATGAATAATATATATGACTTGAACTCTCTTGAATGCATAATGCAGGGAAAATTCTATTGAATTATTTATCCTTCAGAAAGCAGGTACATGTGCCAAATTTGCAGCAGTTCTCTGAAAGGAGTCAGACTCCTGGGGTACGAAGTGATTTCTCACTGGAGAACTAGAGAGCAGCTGATCAAGAATTTGATGTGTTGAGGTGATTTAGGAAGGAAAGTCTCATATAAGCACCACTGGAGGTAAAACCTGAGAATAGTGACCTAAGAGATGTAAGGCAAAGTGTCCTTCCATCTGTTAGAATGTGCAATTGTGATAGAGCCCACATAACCTAACACTGCCTTCAAGTATCAGAGTAAAGCCTTCTGCGGTAAGATCTGTTTCAATAGTGAAACATTAAAAACTTATATATAAACCTGACTTCCTTTTATGATGTGAACAAAGATATCTGACAATCTTCAAAGAAATATAAACTTACATTTAGCTTGAAAATTTTAAAAAAATCTTGTAATTTAGACACCCGAATGACTTCAAATTCCAACGGGATTTGGATGCTTCAATCCCTTAACATTTTTAGAATTTTTTTTCCCCCAAATTAGCATTAGTCTCCAGTAGGTATCTGAAAAGTGTCATGATTCTTTGAAGTCTCAGCCTCAGACTGATTTCATTAGGCACTTGCAGATGTCTAGAAGCTTATGAGATTTGGGGTCTACTGTCCAGGTCCCATTCAGAAGATCCCCCTGCAGTACAGTTTTAGCTTTAGCTAGAGCACATGTATCCCTCCTACATAGGAAAGTCTAGAAAGATAATTAATCATCAGAAGAATAATCACTTTGCTATACTAAGACTGGTTGAAAGACATGAAGCAATGTCTGTGTAAACTGTCTCAAGGTTTAGTCTGTCAAGCTAAGCCCAAATCTCATCCAGCAACTAAAAAAGCAAAAGCTATATTACAGTGCCTGGGAAGGATGGCAGGAAAGCCATCGTCCTTGCATGGCAAGGTAACAAAGGGTAATTAAATATTACCTCTTACATGGAAAACTAAATTTCAATTAAATACAGCTTTTCACATGCAAAAACATTCTCAGCACTTCGGATTGTTCACAGTTGTTAGAGTATGAAAACGTTTAACATAAGATTGAAGATACTGCCATCTTTATCAATCTATTGCAGTTTTTTCTTTTTAAGAAGTAAAAATTTTTCATTATTAAGTGTAATGATTTAAAATTTCATTTACTTCAGAATGTTCTTGGGCAAAAATAACCACATGTGTAGAAAGGCTATCATGCATCAGACCCTCCTGAGAACAGAAGGACAAGTCAGACTTAAAACTCTGGATGTTAATTACATTTTGCAATAACTGAAGGAAAATTTGAATGCAGCTGCTCCAGTTTAGCTCTGCTTCCACTGCTTCTAGTTTGCTAGGAGAATGACAATAAAATGAAAAGTATTCAATATAAAATTGAAAACAATCTGTTTAAATCCTAAAGCCTGTTCATGGAATTGAGGGACATATTTCTATGATATCTTTGCATTATTAGTCTCATGACAGAAAGGTTTGGGTTTGATTTGTACTGCAAGGACTATCCACCAGACTAAATCAAATGACTAGAAGAAGTGTCACTGGTGATTTCTGAGATAACATTTGCATCACAAAACAAATCACCTAATTGACAACCCGCATGGTTTTGGGAACATCACAGACACTTGGGGTTTGTTGTTGGTACTGGAATGTTTTTGGTATGCTTGCTAGAATTTATTTCAAAATCCACAGTGAAAAACCTCTCTACATCCCCTCTTGGAAAAACCTGTACATTCAGTTATGTTTTCCTCCTCACATTAACTTCCCAATGGTTGTAAAGAAAGCTGGTAAACTTCAAAGTGGCTCCATTGTTCTTCCCCAAGTATTACGGTGTTACATTTTTAACAGCTGATACAGTGATTCTTACTGATTTTAGGTTTCTTGGGATTTAGATAGGCCACTGGAGGACTGTAGAAATAGGATAGAGTTTGCAAGGTGCTGCATAACTTCCTTTTATGACAGGTGTTTTATTTTTTCATTATATCTTCTGTGTGGGTGTGTATATAGTAAAAAAAACTGTAAGAAATTGCTTCTGCTTTCTGTCTATTAATTTACTTCTTCCAGGACTCTAAGCAGTTTAAAAACCTCTTCAATTTACATCCTCTGACAGATAATTGAAAGTCTAAGGCTCACATTTCAATGTGTTAGGGATTTTTATACCATTACAAAGGGAAGGTTTGTGGCTTTCCAAAGTAAAAAATACATTACCTGCTTCAGCACTGGTGAGTGGGCTTGCTCAGAACAGCATTTGGTTTTGTCTGCAAAATACAAGCTGCTTGCGTTATTCCCAGTGGTGCCTACTGAAGCATAAACAAATAGATTTAGGAGCCTGAGTTGCCAAATGGAATCTGGAAAACTATTAGACCCATTGCACTGGCTTATTCAGTCCTTGTAGGATTGTTCTTTGTGGCATGTTTTCCTGAATTTTGTCCAGCAGTTCCCATTCATCCAGCTTATGACTATTGGGAAAAGGAACTGACACAGCAGAGAGGTTCAGTAAAGCCCTGAAAAGGGCCCAGATTACGGCTCTACTATTTTGTTTTATTGAGGTGAGGTAGGGTTTGGATTCATGGGATGGTACTTCTCTGCAGTAATTGGCTGTGTAAGTACCCTTGCTCGGCAACAAATGCAAGTGGATTTACTTAACTTTTGCCAAAGATTAAACTACCCTCCACTTGACATATTTCAACAGCATGACTTTGAACTGAAATGCCCTTGGATGTGATGCCATTCAATAGTGTAGGGTTAGATATACCTCAAAAAATTAATTGATATAATTTGATGCAGGATAAAGACTGGGAAATACATTAGAGGGAGTGAAAGAAACATTTTAGGGCAACTATTTTTTTTTTTTTTTTACATTTTCCTGAAGGAATTAAACAGCTCTGATCTGGTTGATTTCAGAGGAAGTTGCTAAAACAGTGCTTCTCAATATTATTAAATAGTCAGCCTGAGATAAGTCTGTTGGAACCATATATTTCAAGGTATTTCACACTCTGCAAATGCCTCTCTTTTATCCTGGTATCATAGAGAACAAAATAGGAATTGAGATTGTTGTGGGAGTGATGGAAAGAATTAGGGGACAATGAAAACTTGTTTATAAATTTACCTTCTGAGAAGAAACCATTACTAAAATAAAATGTGAGTGTAATTAGAACATTGTAGCCTTTCCTTAAACTAACTGTAAGCTGAGTTTATTTGCTTAGCACATAAAGGTTTCCCTTAGGATTTTGTACAACAAACTGGGATCAGCTACTAAGCCTGTCTCACCAGTACCTTTTCCGACTGAAGTCAGTTCCCCTCTGCAGTAGCCAAAAGCGCAGCCTCCAGATCGAGTGTGAGTATAGCATGTGCTACCTGTCTAGCAGTGAATTCTCAATGGGGCAACACCTAAAGGCTCTCCCTGTCTTAAGGAGTCAGTCTAGAAAGGAGGCGTGCTTTTATTTCTCGTTAATGCTAGGCAAAGGAAGACAAGGGTAGAACACCAGTTTTATGACTTGAAGAATCATCTTTGATGTAGAAAACATCCATTGCAGAAGGGTATTCTTAAAGAAATACTTAATACAATGATTTTTTTTCTTCATTTGCTTTTCTGAACAAAAGTAGAATGCCTCCAGTAAATGTTAAAATGAAATGTCAGTTGAGTTGAGGCTGTTCCTCACTTTCATTTCTCATTTTTAATTATGGTTCATTATTTTTTAAATTACAAGGAAAAGCAAGGAGGAAGACATTCATAAAAGATTCCAAAACTTTGGGGTAAGTACATTTTCTAGTTTCCAGTTTTTGATTCTGGGCATAGGTGTTGTTCTCCTGCTCCATTTCACTTAATCAGCAAACACAGCATGTGTGTCTACATCACCAGCTGGTGTGGCACAGGGATGGGAGGAAAGGGCTTCAGTTTGCTGTTATACATCATGGTATCTGCATTGTGGACATATCTTTGCCATCAGTGAAGTTCTTTCCAGTCCTCAGAGAAAGGTAACTGTTTACAGGGGGTTGCATTCCCATTGCAAATGGGAAGCCCTTGATGGTATCTCCATGCATGAATTCATCTGTGGTTACACCGTGAGGGAAACTGCATAGCACAAGACTGAGTATGGACATAAGGCAAAGTCACACCTAAACCCAACACTTCCAGGGCACCAAATGAGAAATACAGGCACACGTAAGGTTTCTTGGAAAAGTGCCATCCTGAATTGCTATGAAATGCTTTTTCATGATGTTAGACAAATTGAGCATGCTATGGAAATGTTAGAAAAGTTTCCAAAAGGCATACCAGGATACATTAATTATGATCAAACTTAGATACACTAGAACCGGTCTTTCTAGACTCTGTGGCTTAGCTATAGCTGATTCTTACCTAAGACCATGCTATCTATTTGCATAGCAACAGTTACTGTATGGGCAATGTAGCTTTTTATGGACATGGTTAAGGAGTTGTGAGACAATTTTGTAGAGTGATTTGAAAGGCAGAACGTTGTTCGTGGGAAAACTTGGAGCAGCACAAGTGGTGACTTAATTTCCTCTGAAGAAAACACATACTCATTGATAAGCCAGCATGCCCAGCAAGGCTAGAATAGGTTGCTAGGGAACATGATGCTGTAGTGAAATTAAGTAGGCTATTCAAACTAATGAGGCTAGGGAGAATGTGTGTTTTTTAAAATTCATAAGATGGCAGTTACAAATAAAAAGATGACAGTCAATTATGTTTAAAAAGATCATTAATGTTCAGAGAGGTGGGTCAGATTGTCTCCAAATAAAAAGGGATGTGAAAGTGATTCAAACTGAAAATGAGCTTAATTCCTTTGGAAGAGAATTAAAAAGGTAAATTTGTCTCACCTAACTAGCAATTAAGTTAGAGACCAAGCATAAGTTAGCTGTCTGGGTTCCTTGTATAGTCTGTGGAGACAGGCAGGTATCTTCAGAGGATGATTCATTCCATTCTATCTTAATAATTTCTTTAAGGATGCCAGCAGCTCTTTCTAAAGTTAGGTGATGGGAATACTTCTTATATCCACAGAGGAAGATGCTTCCATACCTATCTGTAAAACTTCCGCAGTTTTACTCTTTGTCACTTATGGGTATGCTACTGCTGTTCTGCTTGGGAAATCCGGAAACAAATTTTTCATGCTTTATCTTCCCTTTCACAGATTCACTACTTTTTCCAAACCGCAAAGGCACTAAATTTTTTTTTTGCTTTATCAGCTGTTATCCTTGGGTATCAGAAAAGCTGGACAGTAAGCTTTGCTCCTTTGGGCTAGCTTCTGTCTTCCTATCTGCTCAAATTCATTTAGTCTGTTAGAATGAATTGCCTTCATGTAGACAGACCATGTTTATGAAGCAGTCACCATAAAGTGCACAGCAAAATTGATGGGGTTTAGGTAGATGTGTACTAACAATAAATACCGATTGGTTCAGAAGACCCTCACAATAGCACATGTGGGATGCAGAGGCTGAGCTGATGCCTCCAATGAAATGTGGATCCTCGATGGAGAATTTTCATTCCCCTCATGAAGACTATTTTAGTTGATCTCTCATGCTAACAGTAAAACTTTTAAGGTATTAAAATGATTCCTATTGTGCATAAACTAAATAGCAAATAGAGAAGGAATTAAGCCAAAGAAGGGAAATAATGGTTCCATAATGTGTTTGTGCTGTCATTTAATGTTTCTATCTATCTGTCTTGGGATAATAATAATATATTTTAAGTAAGCTGTATGCTTTGGTGAGATAAAACAATACTGACACTATGAAAAGAAATTAAAAAAAATAGAGGAGGATGTGTAAATAAGCATGGGGTAGAGATTTCATTTTTAAAAAGGATTGACATCTTTATTAAATGCTTCATCATATATTCCATTAACATTTGCACTCTGTCCATTTGCACAGTCTGCTGTGTAGGGTAAAACACTGGTAATTCTTGGTTGTTACCCAGAGCTCAGATATATTATTCTCCATTTGTGCTGCTGCCATCTGTCATTAGCTTGGCAGGCTGTGCTTTACTGCCCTTTTCTCTTCCTGTTCTGTCTCTGACAGCAGCTGCAGCAAAGAGTTAAACTTGGCAGCTGTCCATTCCAGAGGCTAAATTCTTGGCTATATATCTCACTAGTAGTTTTTGTTTCTAAAACTGGCCTCACATGCAGGTCAACTTCTCTGCAAAGTAGCTGTGGAGATCAGATTGGTACCTATGAAACTGTCAAATTTTACCTTTTAGGTAGTCACACTTGAAAATGGATATTCTATGACTGCTCTCCAGTACCTGTGAATGACTTCACAGCACAGAAAACCTGAAAGAAAATATAGCCATTTGTCAAGAAAAATGTGAAAGAGTTCACTTCCAGATAAAGCTAAAAAGTTTTAAGGAAAAGTTCAGGGATGGTCAGTAACAATTTTGAGAGTCCTCCCTTTGAAATTAGTGAGAGCAGACATGACAATACTATGCTAAATAATGCGTGAGGTAAAGAAAATAAACTAAGCATACCTTTTTGTCCTTTGTCAGAAAAAACACTTACAAAACTGATGAGAAGAAACCACAGAAGTAATGATATAACTGTTGCTACTAAGTATCACTGAGGATAACAGCATAGCAGAATGTTTGTTACATTTACGCTGGCAACGACCACATGCACAATTAAAATAGGAAGGCCCATATTACAAAGGAATCAAAATGTTGGTGCTTTGGAGACTTAATCAATACTACTGATTAAAAGGAAACTTGCCTTTGGACAGGTTATTCTATAAGTGCTCACTATGACCTTTCTTTCACCTCATTCTTGCACTGGATTTTGTCTCCTGTCTGGATATCAGATCACTCAGTTGAACCAGTCTACCAATTCCTATGTGAATGATCTCCAGTTGAATTTTACAGTTGCTCTCTGTTGTTAGCACTAGGAATGATGTTTTCCTTTTTCTGTGAGGTAATGTATCTCATATACATTCCTTTATATATCTCATATACATGAAAATCTTCAGAACAGACTGTGTTACTAGATAAGAATTGCTGCATTTTGCTTTTGATAAATACATTTTCTCCTTATCTCCTACCATGTACTTTCTCATAAGTTTCTTTTTGGACTATGAATCAATGTTCCTGAAATCAATTTTTGACCATAAATGGTAGCTTTCTTTGAATGAAAATAGGGGTGTATAACAGTTAGAGAAATAAATAGAAAAATAAGAATATCCTAAATGGCAGGTACAAATCCTGTCTGAAAATCCTACTCAGAGATTATAACCAGACAGAACTGGGGTATCTGCTGGGATATAGGGCCATTATGTATGAATGATGATCAGAGAATTTTTGAGCTGCTTGTTTGTTAATACCAGTATTTTTCTCTATGGCTGTTTCTGTGCTATGGACGTATGTGGGCACATTCAGTTACATAATGAACACATATTTTGGGCCATAAAGAAGAATCATGACAGAAAACAGCTTATTCTTTTGTATGTTATACTTCCCCAAAACTTTATTTATAAAGATAACAGTTAAGGAATGTCGACAGATTATATAGATAAAAAATATAAATGCAGATATAAAGGTAGACAATAACATATAGCTCAACACAACCTTGAAAAGTGGATTCATAGTAGAAAATAGAACAAATTCTTTTGAATCATATCTCACTTCTTTTGAAGAGAGAGGATGAGAAATGTAAAGTAAAAATTCAGTATTATGATAGTAACTGGTAAAAATTCAATAAGGTGGAAGCAAAACTGAGAAACATTTAAATAGATGATTATGATGAAATGTGACCCAATAATTTTAGTGATTACCCTCAAATCACAAGTGCTGTCAGGTGAATTCTGCTCTCTATTGGGAATGATGAATTCAGATAAGACCCTTTGACTCATATTTGAAATCATCTGAAATGAAAAAGAAAGGGGAGGGAGGCTGTCAAAACATTCTTGGAACCTCATTCATTTAGGGGAAAAGTCAAACAGTACCAGCAGGTGAAACAGCAGAGTTGGGGGATTTTTCTCACTAGGGAGGTGAGGACAAATACAAAGGCTGATTCTGGAATCTGTGGAAACACATTCAGAAGAAGCTGCCCTATAAGTAAAATCATTTCATCACAATTTCACAGTCTATGTAAACCTAATTTGTCTTTTTGTTTGTTTGTTTGATTGGTTATTCTGAAGCAGGGAAAAGTCCTAGAAAAGTTATTCTTCTCTTTCCCACTGGATTATGAAGCACCTCCTTCTCCTTGAGGACTCTCTGCTGCTTCTGCACTCCTACAGTAAGAGAAACTGAAGACCACTCTTTGGTCCTGGACCAAATGGCAAATGTCATCATGCCTGTGCTGTTAAACTCTTGTAGTCTCCAAAAGAAGGTAACTGCCCCCAAGGTGTTTAGTGTGAGTTGTCCTTTGGCCGTGTCAGGAGCCGCTCAGGGCAGTACTTGTCAGCCTCTGCCAACGGCACTGGGGACAGGGCTGAAATGCTCCTTGGCCCTCTTTAATTCATTGTAGACTCACCTGCTGGCTGAGATGCCAGTCAAGAGGGTGGATGAGATGTTGTAAGAAACAGTGTCAGAGGGTGTGGACTACACTGATTACAAGGGCAGTTTGCTCAAAATTTTTTCTTTAAGAAGCTCGATCCTGTCCTCTATTTTAGAACAAAGGAAAACACAGAGACCTTTTTTGATTAAAATTGAATTTTATTCATAAAACCCAACATGAGGGAAAAATCTCATAAAGCCTTGATGCTACAATACAGCTATTCCACTTTATTTATTGATTTATTTTATTGGGGGTGGGGTGCTACGTGCTTCAGGGAACTAACAGTTTAGGGATCCTGTGGGAGGAAGAGGATAAGATGAAGAGAATGAAGGGGAAGATATCTCAGCTCTCTGAGAGCTGGATGAGTGACAGGATGGGTAGAGGCATGAATTAGAAAAATCTGTGTGTTCACTGACATTACCACCGAGGTTTAGAAATCCCTGCTACTGAAGCTGAAAACAACATGAGCACTGGAAAAGAAAATTATCTCTGCTTTGTCATTGTCCTGAAGCTATAAAGGACATTTTTATTTTTTAAAGAAAAGAGTGACTTGGCTTTCAATTACAGAGGGGAAGGAGTGTAGCCAGCAGGTCCAGGAAGGTAAGCTGAGACCAGATCTGGAGTGCTGCATTTAGGTTTGGGCTCTCCAGTGCAAGAAAGATATTGATATTCTGCAATGAGTCCAGCAGAGACCACCACGCTGACCAGGGAGCTGGATGGAGCACACAGCATATGGGGAGAGGCTGAAAGAGCTGGGTCAGTTCATCCTGGAGAAGAAAAGGCTCAGGGGACACCTTAGTGCTCTCTGTGTAACTACCTACTGGGAGGACACAAAGGCAGAGACAGATTCTTTTCTGGTTAGACAGAAGGAAAAATATTTTTACCGTGCAGGGTGTCAAATTCTGGACCATGTCGCCTAGAGAGGGTGTGAAGGGAACCACCCTGGGAGGTGTTCAATACTCAGTGAGACACAGCCCCGAGAAAACTGCTCGAGTTAGCTCTGCTTCAAGCAGTGGATTGGACTAAGTGACCTCTGGAGGTCCCTCTGAACCTAAATTATTCCATGGCTATATTATAAGTAAAATGAGAGCACTCTTGCTAGCAATGTAAGGTCTGCTATGGCAGACCAACACTACTCAAAGTGGGGAAAGTAAAGCAAGAAGCACATGAGAACTGGGAACTCCTGCCTTGCAAAGAGACAAGTTGCCCCATGCAAAACAGTAGCTTCCTCCCATTTACAGAACTGAGTGAGATTTGGGTCCTGTTACCTCATACAGGAGGAAAAGGAGCCAGTATTCCCTAAGAAGGAGCAGCTCCTATCTTTAGCGGCAGGGCAGACTGCCTGTCACAGCAGCAAGCACCTTGCTGCATGCGAGAGGCAGCTGCTGAGCCAGCCTGCTCTGCAGCACCCACTGAATGTGGGAGCTGCCTCCCTCGGGGAAATCCATGGCTTTTTTACAAAGCAGCAGCTTCTGCTGAGGAATACACCCACAGGTCACCAAAACGTGCCACTCCGATAACAGAAAAAAAGCATATATGTTATAAAATGTCAGCTGGCTTTGGATACCCTGTCTCAGACAGCTGTGAAGTGGGATTCATGTAGTCTTAGAAAACCATAAGGTACTCATCTACAGCTTAGTTACCACTTGGATACCTTTTGTATTCAATGAGAAGAAATAGGGTGGGGTTTTGGGGGGAGGGGTTATTCTATTGTACAGTTTTCCTCACTGATTTAAATATCAACTTCACAGTAGAATGTATTTCCCATTCTGGTGCTTATTTCTCTCCATTGATACGGTGATTTAGTCAGCTGTAGGCCTCTGTACTGTAGCTGTCCAGATATGATCAGACAAATCTCACCTAAAATGCTATAAAGTGCTCACAGTTCTACTGGAATGGCTGGGAGTTACTAGTGTCCAACACCCCCGAAAATCACTGTTCAAAGTGTCACAAGAGGTCATCAATATGGATTGGACAACTTACACCACAGCAAATAAAGAACATGTATTACAGCAAGAATGGGTACATCCGCATACAAAAATACACGAGGGATATCTGGGCTCTGTGTGCCATGTTTGCCATCTCTGTGCTCCTGCCTCAAATAGGAAAAGTGCTAGAAAAATTTGTACTATACTTACAAAATACAGAGGCGGAATTAGAGGGGGGTTTTGTGGTTTTTTTTTATTTTAAACTACGTATTTTTATCCTATAACAGTACGGCACAGAAAATCGTGCTACAGTGGGTTGAATGAGGTCTGCATCCCACTACTATTGCTGCTGGCTTCACAGTGCTAAAATGTTCCCTGTGATTCTGATAGCTCTGCAGATTGGTGCAGTGTTCTCCGTGGCCAGTATGTAAAACACTGCTGCAAAAAAAAGTCCCTCCAATAAGAAGGAGTTTCTTTTAATAGGTGCGGCAAAGGTATTCACACTAACAACTGCACTGCACCTTTATTTTTTTTGGTATGAGCTGAACATGTATCTGAGAGCCTATTTCAGCCTATAGGTTTCAAAAAGCTTTAAAGCACTGTGTCCTTGAAAAGTCCTCAGTCTTGTCTATCTAATGGAAAACTTACAACTCTTATGAAAGCAGTTAGTGGTGTAGCACATCTGCAAATAAACATCTAGGCTGGTTGTCAGCCAACAGCCTGCACTAGCAAGGTGCTGGGTGTCCTTTGATCCCATTTAGTTTCTATGGGAACTGAAGGTACTTAGCACATTGCAAGATGTACCCAGCACCCTTCAAGAAAAGAGTATATGATTCTTAATTGTAAACTCTTACTTATTCACAGCTGGTGCAAGAAGAATTTGCCAGAAATTGTTCCTTTCCTTCTGCTTGAACATGGAATCTCATGTGAGACTGGGGTTAAAAAATAATCCCAAAAAACAATTAGGATCTGTTTTTCTTATACCCCATCATGATTCCAAATCAAAGAGAAATTTTCACAACTAACTTTTGTCTTGAACTATGGGCTGGGCACTTTCATGGAAGATGATAGCAATTAACCTTTATGCTCCTAAAGCCATACCAGTCTTTTGATGCATTTCAGCAAGACTGGACAATATTTGCAAAAAACCCAACAACCAAGCCAACAAAAAACCAATCTGCTATTATGAAGCTGTCCCAACTACCAGGACATTAAATGCAAGTGTAACATGCTGTGGAAAACTTTCAATAGCAAAACCAGCACTCTATTAGGAAAGGACAAACCAGTTTCGAGTAGCATAAGAACACTCACATTTTTGTCTTCCCATAGTGCAAAAAATCTTCAACATCCAAACTTTTTTCTGAAAATTAAGCATGTTGGGTATCTGATGGGGAATGTCAAAATACTTATTATGTGGCAAACCCCAAAACAGGATTATGTGCAATTCACATATTCCAAAATGGCAGTCCTTTCTCATTTGAACTTTGGGAAACTCAGTGTCGCTTGTTTGCATTAAAGTGATTTTGGACTGTTTCTTTACCTTCTGAAAGAGGAGAGCGACGCATGCTTTTGTGCACACAATCTCCCCCAAACACTGTTTTGACAAAGCTTGTTCTGGCTCTATTTTTGGCCAGAAAATTTGACCACCCAAAATCAAATCTCTTTCTGCAGGAGGTACTAAACTGTAGGAGAAATCTCCCAGGAACAAATGCTCTTTAGTCTAATCTTTACCTTAAGAGATTTAGTGTGAATGTTAATGTCCAGTTTTCACTCAGTGCTCCTGTTAATTTTAGTTTAATTATTCCTCAGTGAGCTCTTTTCAGAATTTTTTATCCAAAACTTGCTGCTTCATGAAAGACCCACTAGAAATGGAAGCACAGACAGGAGCTATTAGTCAGGTATGGAAATTCAATTCCTTTGAGTGTGATCCTCTGGCTTAAACTGGATAATCACAGACATTGTGAAACTGCAGAAAACAGTTTCCAGATATGCCCTTTTCTGCAGGGTGAGCTGTCAAATAATTTCAAGAGGGAATTACAGTAGCTGCAAGAATTAACTGCAGAGTCATGCAGGCTGCTAAGTGGGGTGCAGTAGGCTGAGATGGAAGCAGACTCTTACATAATTTAAATGCAGCAAAGGAGTGAGAAATAGCAGATGATGAAGCTTTTCCCACATTATCACCACACTGCGGGTGTTTTCTCCTTATCAGAGCTGCCAAAGCAACATAATACAAGAACTCAAATCCATTTTTCTATTAAAAGGATTCTGTTTAATGTATGTGTCTCTTGGTGGCTAAACTATTCGTACAAAAGGGGGTGTGGGGGGTGAAACAGAGCGCCAAGCCAAACAACCTACACCAGATATGAAAGCATCTCCAGTAAGTGTTAGTAATAAAAAGCAATGAAAAAGTAAAATGAAGACATTTTGAGGATGTTCACTACATTTTGGGAGAGAGAGTAATTTTAAGGGGCTGGTGGCAGGTTCTCTGGTGCATGAACCTTGTGGCCAGTTGAGGAACGCTGGACCAAAGGAAGCTGGAGCAACTCCTCCAGCTGATCAAAGCAGAAGGGCTGGCCTATGTTTGCCACTTCAAATAGGCCATGCCAAGTGCAACATCAGTGTATTGAAAGAGGGAAAGAGGAAAAGCAAAGGCGAACATGGGTGTTCAGTGCTGTATTCCCCTCTTGTTTGTGGAAAGAAAATAACAGAAATGTATTCAGATCAAATACCTCAGCCACCCTGAAGGTGCTTGCAGTTAATCTGATCTGTGGATGGTGTCCCTTACTGTGTGACAGATTTCTTTTCACCATGTGAAAGTGGCTGCACTTTCAATTGCACTCCCAGGCATCACAACCTCAGCATATTCCTGAAAACTGGATATAACAAACACGTGGGTTACACCTGGAGGCTCTCCCCTGAATATAAGATCTGAAGTTTTCCTCAGGGACAGCTGTAGGTAATTAGACAGCAAGGAGCATCTTCAGATGCCTTGCAACTTAGAAAAGTGTCAAATTCTTTCAGCAAAATACATGCTTCAAAAGGGGTGCAGCCACAGTCCCAAATAGCTCCAGTAATTCTTCTCCCACTCTTTGTAGGCTGGATGTCAGACCATTTGTTTTGGAAAATATTTGTCTTTTTGTGAGATACTGGATCTAGATTTAAACAAAGGCGAGAGAGTGGTAATAATCAAAACTATATAGATGAAATTCTATTTCCTCATACTGTAATGCTTGCCCCTGCGATTTCATATATAAATTATGTATGACATTAAGGAGCTTGTATACAGGAGTCCCTGCGGAGTGCAAGCAACAGTTCGGCATTGTTATCTGTAAAATCATGAACCTTATTTGAGGTCAAAAAGAATAAAAATCTTCCAGGTGTGTTTTCCTGGAGCCAGTCTTCTCCTGTTTATGAAACACACTTGTACAAAACATAGCTAACAGCATTTGTTGCAAAGCTGCTGGCATAAAATTTCTGTTGTCTCGATACTGTGTTTAAGAGGTTTACATGACATTTTTGTAAGCTAAGGTTAATGTCGCTGTGTTCCTAAGGTTAATGTCACCACGCTCCTTATCTTCTAAGGACACACAGAGCAAATATCATCAATATGACCTTCTCTGTAAGTGTCCCCCTTAAGGGTATCACTTAGTAACTAGCAATTGCAGTAATAACGTTCACTCTCTGTAGAAAGGGGAGGTGGCAGCAGTGAAGGACAATGACCCACCAGCGAGCTCATCTACTCAAGAGAAATGAAGGTGACACCACCACTTTTATCACCACCTCTCAGTTCCCAGCTTCCTAACACAGTTCTTGGCACGGGGATATGAATGTTGCTTCTGCCTGCTCTTCTCCTACTACTTCCTCAGCAATATGCTGCATGATATTTTTAGGGTGGATGTGAATGAACTGTATCCATCCCACACTGAATATCAGCATATGTTCAAGCTGCCTTTCACTAGGCACAAGCTGACTTTTGTGTGATACTGCACTCTCTCTGCTTCTTGCATTTCTTCGTTTTGAGCAGAGCCATTTTCACACATGGTACATTAGACAATTCCCTAGTCAGCAGCACAATTTTGTTTTGTTTTCAGTTGATCCTTTTTAGGAAGCCCTCTGTGCAGATGAAGGGTTATGACTTACAGCTATGTCTGTAAGTAATCCCCTCTCTGCACATTGCGGCTTTTTAGGAGTGAAAGGAAGTCAAGTGGCAGTGAATCCACACAATAAATACTGCTTCCAAATCCTGTAGATTTCAAAGCACAAACCCACATGATTTAACGCTGGTAGAAATCTTGGCTGTGGGCTTTAGGCATCATTCAACAGAAGAAAAGAAGAGAGATTTCATTCCTACATACAGCAGCATATTCCTGTCTCAATTCCTGATTTTTGGAGGATCTTGAGTGATAGAGTGGGGCACGATCTGGTCTATTTAAAAATCTCGTCATCTTCCTGTCAGTCAAGCAGTGGACCCATATTTTAGCATATTAAGGGTATTTTCCACTAATACTTTCTTTTTCTTTTTCTTTTTTTTTTCCCCCATTAAATTTTCCTTGAGGAGCTTGAAGGTCCCTGTTTTGTTAATTAGGTGTATTCTTTCATCTCTGTCACCACAAGCAGCCCACACAGATATTGGCCAAAAGTTACAATGACAAAAATGCCTGTGCTAATGTCTTCGAAAAATAGCTTTGGAAATTATCCAGCTCCTAGTTAATGGGAATCCATATAAGGATAATCAAGCTCATTAATGAGCATGGTGTTCATCAGTCTTAGCATGTAAAGCAAGGACATGAAACATGAACACCTTGTGAAGGCTGTAAATGGTTTAATGGTGGAGGGCACATGCACTTTGGAGAACCAACCTGAAAGGAAGCTGCAGCATTCGTCACAGCTCTCATAGGAGACAGATCACAGAGGCCAGCTAAAACTATTGTTAAAATGCAGTTTGATTCATTTTTGTGCTATTACCAAAATTTCTGTGTCATCAAATTATCTCAGAAAGAACTGTCTGTGATGAAGACAAAAAGGTTGATGTGTATGTTAATCATGGATCAGGGATTGGGCCTGTAATCCATTAAGAAATCTTTTTTTTTTTTTTTTAGTAATCCTTAATTACACATATTCCCAAGTGATGAAAAAGGCATTTAGGAAATTTTGTCAGAAGCATTCTGGAGGTTTTGATAACTTATTAAGGAGGATTTTAATCTATTTTACTTCATATTATAGGCACATTTGTCATCCTCCAAGTGGGGAGGAGGGAAAATCCTCATTTTTATTTAATTTCCTAAAGGTCAGTAGAAAAGGTTGTGCTTCAGAAGATGAATCTTTCAGATGGGAAAAATATGAAAGAGAAGCAGAAGAGGATGTGACATATGGTTGCTTTAGCAATTATTTTATAATTTATTTATTTTGTTTTCCTATGAGAGAATGTTGTTCTTTTAAAATACTAACAACCTTAGAAATCAGCATCAGTTAACCACAAAAAATAGACTGTGGCAGAGCAAGCCTTTCTAGTACATGAAGATACCTCTCCTATATGACCCCTCAAATGACTGGTTTGTTTACTAATTTCTTGCCGTTTCTGCTGAATGCATACAGGCATAAAGAAAATAATTCTGTGAAAAAGAGGAGATGGACAAAGCTCAAATTTTGTGATATATTTTATATGTTTCACTTCTGTAACACACAAGTGAGCAAGAGTTCCTTAAGATTGTTTTCCCAAAAGTGATATAAGACCATCTTAGCTTCATCCAAGAAACTGTAGTGTGAGCAATTGATTTGTAAAATCTTTAATCTAATCTCTCAGAAATATTAATAAAGCTGGTACCTACAATGGTATTTTTGGTGGTGCTTTAATGGTTTTCCTGAGGGAAAGGTTCTTTTTATTTACTAATATTTATCAATGTGATCTCAGTAACCACAACTATTTTGTTCATTAAGAGGTCATTTTAATTATAGTAACCCCCAAATATTTTAAAATAAAGTGGAACAAACCTTTAGTCTCTAGCACATTATGAAAGGCAGGGAAACCTGTCAATATTTTTCAGAACCAAGCTATCATTTCAGGCCAATATTAATATTGTTGCTTATGCTAGAAAATACATCACTTCCTACATTTTTCCATTGTATTTGGTAGTATTATTCCAGACCAAGAAATTCTTGTAAGTAAAAGTTTCATATTAGGACATTCTAAAAATTGAGAGCAGCCAACCATCAAAAGGATTATAATGTGGTTTACATCAATGAGAAAAACTCACAATTTCTTCCCGCCTGAAAAGAAATCAAGTCAGTACACTATAGCCTACTAACAGCAGCTACAAACTGTCTAACAGTTTTTTTCCAAACTAAATACTTAGTTGACACCAGATCGAATTTCTGTAATACATGACAATTTCTACCATTTTGTTCTTAATTGGTATGCCGGACTTATCACTAGTGTTTTGAACACACTCAAAATGATAATGTTTCAATTCTGCAATGAGGTGATATATAAACTAACATCAGAAATACTGAGCTGAAGCTGCAAAGGAGAGAATGGAGAGCCAGCTACACAGAGTTCCCATGGCAGAATTAAAGCCACTCACATGAGAATAAATTATCATACTGAAATAAAAAATCATTCCACCATTGCACAAGTCCTTACTGAGTCATATTACAAATTCATTAATGAGGGTAGAGTTATAACAATAAAGAACAGAACTGACTCAGAAGAAGGGGTCAAACTGAGAAACAAGAACGGGGGGATTACTCATGAATAGGCAATACATTATAAAACCGTAAAAAGAAATATGAATTTCCCCTAATACATTTTTAACCTGTGGAACTCACTGCCCTGAGATCCTGTTTAGATAAGAAACTTACCAGTTTACTATTGAAAACAAGACATAGCAACAGATGAGACTTTAAGAACCAGGAAGTTAAACACTCCCAGTCACAACTACCAGCAAGAACAACAGAAATTAGATATTCCAAAACTTTTGCCTAGCCTTCTTGTACAGTACTTGTCCACGATACATGTGGCTGCAATTCTTTGGGTGCCTTGAAGTGATGTGCCTATAGCAATTTATTTTGTAGCTATGTAAAGCAGTGGGTAAGTCACTGGTTA